>NC_064929.1:200870178-201509344 GCF_023897955.1 Schistocerca gregaria | reverse complement strand
TTTCAGTCTTTCTTCGTTTGTTATCTTCAGTCATAACATAGCAGTCACATCCAACACTTCTCAACTTATCAAAATCTATTTTTTGTCCAAACCACAATTCAGCGGAACTTTTTCCTTTTACTGAACTTCTCCCAGTTTGATTTAGCGTAAAGACGGTATAATTTATTGCTTCAGCCCAAAGATTCTCATTCAGGATTCGTGCGTGTATTGCCTATCGTGCTGACTCGACAACTGTGCGCAGTTCTCTTTCAATTCTGCTATTTTGATGAGGTGTGTACGTGTTCGTCTCATTGTGAAAAACACCAAGTTCATCTACAAGCCTTTTAGTGAGTGTATTCTTGATTTCGGTCACGTTGTCTGTCTTTAAACATTTTACTTTCTTCCCAAACAGTTTTTCTACCATATTCTTGAAAGTTTCTAATCTGGAAACAGCTTCATCTTTCGTCCTGAGAAAATAAACTGTTCGGAAGTGAGAAAAATCATCTTTAAACAACAAGAAATACCTTGCTCCTCCTAACGACATGAGATACGTTTCACTCAAGTCAACATGAATTACATCCAAAGTATTTTGAGCAACTTTCGTAGTTGTCGGATGAGATTTGTAATGTTGCTTGCCATAGATACAACCAACACATACATTCCAGTCATCAATATAATCGATACCATTTTTTTAGTACGTCCCTGACATATGCGACATTTTGATGTGCTAACTTATCATGTCACATTTTAATAGAGATTGCTACCATACATTTGTTAAATTCTTTTGTACGAAACAACATGTTGTAGAACTGTCGTTCACGTCGACCTGCTGCTGCAGTTTCCAGATTATCAACGGTTTTGAAAACTGAGAGATCTGCATTTGCAGTCTGAACATAGCCTTTGTCTAAGACTTGAGTAACAGAAAGTAAATTAACGTTTATGTTCGGTACATATACAACATTCCATTTTCCAGAACTACATCATACCACTGTTCTCTATCGAAAGCCTCTAATTCGACATCTCCCACTCCAATTCCTTCTAATTCGGTTGCATCATCAATTAACACTTTCGTGCAGTGATTTAATTTTACATACTTTATTAAGCAGTCCCTTCTAAATGTCATATGTTGCGTGGCACCACAGTCTTGGTACCAAATGTTCTCTCGACCCGATTACAAATTTATTTTATTTATATTGGCAATAGATAATCCAACAGTGACCAAGGCTTTATGTTTGTAACCTTTTGATTGTTTACTGTCAAGTTTATCGCTTGTCTTGTTTCTGTCTAACATTGGACTTGGAAACTCCCTGGCAAAATGACGCTTTTGTTTGCAATTGTTACATGAATAATTCTATCTACAGTATACTAAATATTTCGCACATGGTTTATTTCTGCAGTGTTTCTTTACATGCCTGTTTTTGCCGCATTTGAAGCATTGAACTGTAGACATTTCCTGCTGACCTGCTTTGACAAATTGTTTACTTTTTTTAAGATTAAAGCCTAAGTGTGGGACGTGCTTAAAGGGTCTGTCTCATTTAACCTATCTTCCTCCAGACGCCAACGTTCAAACAATGTGTGAAGACTGTTGTCAGCTGCCATTACATTACCCCATGCAGTACGGAAGTGGTGAAGTTTCGGCGGTAACATCCCAAGAATTCGCGACATAATCCAGCTCTCTTTCACGGCTTCGCCTTCCGCTGTTAAACCTTCCGCATATTCTTGAATATGCATACATTTTTGAATAGCAGAGTTACTCTTATCGTATTTGTAACTGAAGATTTTTCTCTGCAAACCTTCAATTGTCAAATCCGATTTCTTGCCATATAGCGTTTCTAATTTTTTAAGCGTTTGACTACTAGACTTGCAGTTTGCTATTTTCCTGGCTATGTTGCTAATGGCATTTAAACCTATAAAAATTTGTGCCTCAAGATCGTTCTCAAACCAAGCTTTTACATGTTGATCAGTTTCTCCTCTGGTCGATTTAATTCCTATCCGGTTGCTACTGAATACAATTTCTTTGACATTAATGTTGAGTTTAAATCGCCAAGAAACTTAGTTAACATTTCAGTGATGATACTCTGATAGAACTTTCAATTGTGACTTGATAGAATCCATTGGTAACAAGTAAAAACTCTACTGCCTGTGAAGTTAATACACGTAACTGACATTTCCGACTGTACTTTAACAATTAAGAAAGTTTTCGCGACTTTAATTTTAATGACACCAATTTGCCGATTGACGCCACTTCTGACTATTTACTGATACGCAATGCGTCACAGACAGTGCGCTCCTTTAAAAATAACAGACGAATAGTTAATATCCAGTTTTGTACTTGCGTTTATCTGGTCTGCAGAGAAATTCGTTCTGGGCCCATAACCTGTTGATAAGTTCTTGTTTTAAAGATAAGTAACTATTTTGTAGTATATAAAGGAGAACACTTTAATATATCATTCACTTATGTACAGCACTACAGCATGCTTAGATAAGAAAACAACTGACTGACACAGAGTAACTATTTGTGCATTATTGCATGGAAATGGAACATATATAAAAACACCTTGTATAACATATTACAAGACACAGAAAATAATACATACAATATATGTCTACCTCTACACACACACACACACACACACAAACACACGCACACGCATACAACACACACCATTTCATTTTCAGGCACCCCATTTACGATTTCACTTTGTGTGTAAACTCATAGGGACGGGTAGGAGTCGAAATTGGGTTACATTAGGAACCTTTTAAACAGCAATAAGGTTCTCTGATTATGAATGATTATTTATTCTAAAGGAATATGGAGTTTGAAAATAGATATAGAATTCAAGACATGCAAATGAGATGTATAATTTGTCGCTCCACAATAATACAATAGATGGATGGTCCCTTAAAGCTTATCAGAATGGGACCCTTGCGAAGCACTGACTCTATTGTAAGCAGGACAAGCCTCACGTTCGAGAGCGGGAGCAACACACGCATGCGTGCAGTGGGAAAGCGGACAACGTTTACTAGAATAAGCAATTTCCGTAAAACATACAAGAGGACAAGCACAGAGAGAGCAAGGAGGTTCAGCGGATCTAGAGGAAGCCCTGTTAAAATGGGAAAAATGGAGGCCGAAGAAAAATTCTCCACTCTGATAAGGTATTCATTTGGCGCACAATTTTGCGTTCTAAAAAATGCACAGCAGCTTTTAATTTTAGCAAATGAGCCAAGAGCACGCGACGCGGTTCACACCGTCTGGGTATCAATGAGTGCAGGTAATTCTTCAACGTGTCTAAAAACACAACTCGCTCCAAATGTGGAAAAACGAATCGTGAACGAGCAGGAGATAGTTACTGATGGCACGAACACTCAACTTCTTCGTATTCAGTTGAGTTCAACTGGGAAGACGTGGTGATCTAATGGACAAAGGTTGTAACGTCGAACTCAATGAATATCAAGCTAAAAGATCAATAAATTAAACCCACAGTGTGGGAGGATGTGCTACCAAGCTCATGACAACCTATTACTACGAACAAAGAACACAATGGTGATGCTGTAGTAGGGAATGAACAAACCATGTTACATCAAGTTCAACCTAACACTTGAAATTAGGCAAAATAAACCCAAAAGACAGATCGCAAATCTGTTTCCTAACCAGCGTAAATGAAATAAAGAAAATTACAAACAATTGCCAGTTAAACTACTTAGTACAAATACCTTCATCAGTACCTTACAGGACCGCTCACGTAAGCTATCTTGCACTTGTAAATTCGGCGTAAGAGCGGACACGAAAATGCGTGGCCACACATATGCTCTCCAAAATAGGTGAAGCGGACAGTTTCTCTTAAGAACTGTGTGGCCAACCAAACTGCAGTGATTGATGAAATGTATTCGCAGTTGTGAATATGGACAACCTTCAGCTGTATAATGGAATCACAACATTAAAAATTTGTTTCAGCTGGGTTTCTAACCCGGACTTCCCGCTTATTCCGAGAAGTCGCCTTAACAACTTAAGCTGTCCGAGCACACTTCACGAGCAGACCGAAAATGAGTCGTCGTGACTACAAAATTAATTGTGACTACAAAATTAATTGTGCATATTCCTCTATAGGGAAATCTGGACTCGAGTCCTAGGCCGGCAAAAATTCTACATTTAACGAATTTCACAACAGCTGTAGTTGCCGCAGTGCCTGCTTCCTCGGACACGTATGCACTGCAATTTCGTTTTAAGCGGCCAATATCGAGCAAGTAACCTTGAGTTAAAATGTCTCCCCCGTACAGGAATATACATAATGAGTGTACGAATGCAGATTGTAGATCATAATTCTTCAAGATTTTATATGTCAGAGGAACTTGAAAATTACAAAAATGTTCCGAACGTTCGAAGAAAAATACCCTGACATGAGAGTGGCTACGGAACTTACAGGGACATATTTTCAAGGGACTTCAGCATTACATTTTGGTACTCAAGAACTAATACATGCACCCAAAATGAAAAGTTTAGAAACAGACAAAAAAATTAAAGTGTATTCAAGAAGAAATGAAGAAGTTGGATTATGAAATAAGTAAACTAGCGGTCATCAATCCCTGCCACTCGAAAAAAGGCGAAGTATTTTGCTCTAGAAAAATGTCTGATAAAGAGAAATCAAAGAAACAGAGAATTTGAATCCGCTTGGTTCGATGACGGTAAAAGTTTAACAGTGACTACTATCCAGAATGAGATTTTTTCACTCTGCAGCGGAGTGTGCGCTGATATGAAATTTCCTGGGAGATTAAATCTGTGTGCCGGAACGAGACTCGAACTCGTGGCCTTTGACTTTCACGGGCAACTGCTCTACCGTCTGAGCTATCCAAGCACGACTCATGCCCCATCCGCGCAGCTTTACTTCTGCCAGTATCTCCGCAATATCCTTTCTTCCAGGAGTGCTAGTTCTGCAAGGTTCGCGGGAGAGCTTCTGCGAAGTTTGGAAGGTAGGAGACGAGATGCGCGGACGGGGCCTGGGTGGGCTTGCGTGGCTCAGATGGTAGAGCACTTGCCCGCGAAAGGCAAAGGTTCCGAGTTCGAGTCTCGGTCCGGCACACAGTTTTAATCTGCCAGGAAGTTTCAGTGTCCGCTATCTCTACTAACACATTTACGATAAAAGGTAAGTATCTGTGTAGTGTACAGTCCAGTTCCCAAAGTGTACTTTATGTATATCCATAGCATGAGGGGTTAAAAGGAAGTGATGATGTTTGCTCCTCGTAGCATCATTTCAGTTACAACTTTCTGTTCCGATGTAATCCGTCTGCGTATGGTCTGTAAGTTATGTAGTGGACAGCGGAAGAATTTCATTTTCATCAGGTTTATTTATATGAAGGGAGTTCAATAAGAAAGAAACACATTTTTTCTCGGCCAGTTTCGGTTGAAAAAATATGAAATTTATTATGGGAGACTGAGGATTAATTCTGCTTCTCTTCCTACAGTTTCATCATGATCCGACTGGTGGCGGCGCTATACGTAGCTTTCAAAATGGCGTCTTTAACTGAGGTTCGTTCCAAGTAGAGTTTCTTTTGGCCGAAAACGAGAGCATCGCAGGTATTCATAGACACTGGTAGGTCTACAGAGATCTGGCAGTGAACAAAAGAACAGCGAGGCGTCTGTCATCACGGCGACTAGGCCGCGCAAACCTTCTCATCTCCCTCGTGGCAGCTGTATGCACACAGCCGTGACTCGTGAAATGTTGAAGCGTGCGGACACTCTCATTTGAGGTGATCGATGGATCACAATCAGACACCTCGCTGCTCAGCTATATGTCTGTGTTGGTAGTGCTGACATACTCTTACACTACATGGGGTGCTGGTCAAATGTTGAAATGTGCGGACACACTGATTCGAGGTGATCGGCAGATCATAATCAGAAACCTTGCTGCTCAGCTGGACGTCTATGTTGGTAGTGCTGACACACTCTTCCAATAGACGGGGTACTCAAAGTTGTGTGCCTACTGGGTTCGTCGCTGCCTAATGGAGGATCGTAAAGAACAACGAAGGACCATCTGTGTAGAGTGGCTTGCACATTGCAAGGCTGGTTGTGACAATTTTTAGTGGAAGATCGTCACAGGCGATGAAACACGGGTACATTACTTCGAACTGGAGACAAAACGGTAATCCGTGGAGTGGCGCCACACCACATCTCCTGCGAAGAAAAAGTTCGAAGCCGCACGCTCAGCTGATATTATCACGACGACAGTAATATTCACGTCTCCCTGCGTCTGGTGGAACACATATGCAGAGTGGGAGATAGGACACACAGCAAGGAAGCAGTCTTTCTCTAAATCAAGAAAATCTTCGATGAGGTGTGGCTTGGTGGTTTAATCTAAAAATTGTTCTCGTTAAACATCCCAAAACACATAATCAACATGACTGATTCGTTTCTGGTGGGATGTTACGATGAATTTTCCCCATTTTAAATTAGTATAGTATTTCTTATTGATTGTTTATGATTTTCTGATGACTTAATCTAATAAGCGCTTCGTCGACATGAATCTTAAAAATGAAATATAAATGTAAACGAATCCAATGTTGCATGTAAATGTATGTTTGTTGTGCTACACGTAAATTCAAACGTAAAGTACCATAGTTCAAAGGTAGTAATTATAGTTGTAATTTTATCGAGGGAGAAGAGACTGTTGATGGAAGCAGCAGGAAGTGGAGAGGTGAACAGAGAGGAAATGGCAGATAGTTGGAGGAGAAACGAGTTGTATTTTGTGAAAGGGACAGAAGAGTCCAAGTATTGAGAAAATGGGAAGCAGTTTTTGGAAGTTTAATGACAGCTGGAGAGCAGGTGTTGCCAGGGATGGGTGATGGCGTGTTTGTTACAATGAGTAATTGAATTTTACAACGAAACATCGAGGTTTTGAAGTTTTCAATGGATAAGAAGGGTTGACGAGGAGATGGGAGGAAGACTGAACTGATATTTACCAAAGTAGAAGATTTATCAAGAGAATCGGTGTAGTAGATCATCTAGAGCGGAAGAGCTCAAGACATCAGAAGAACAACAATTGTGCTGAGTTTCATCAAAGCAATGCAAGTGTGTGGAACAATAGAAGAGACAGTGCGTGGAGAAGGTAACAGCTATCTACTTTGACTGACGGGGAGAAGACCTGGTGAATGACAGCGAGAGTGGACGGTGTGAATAGAAAGTGGCAACTGCACAATCTTTGTGCTTGGGACAAAGTCGCAGTTGGTGATACTGTTAGACCATTTACTATGAGGGCCTAGCACGTATTGTTTTGCAACGCAAAAACTGAGTAAATAGGCGTCACGCCATTTAAGTAAATTACTGCGTTGGCGTCCATTGTTGTCCAAATGCACCGTGTATCTTTACTAGTTAACCCAGTGAGTCGTCACTAAATACCCATCTAAAGCATTTAAATGAGTTCTAGCAGCTGGTCGGTGTAACAAAGCCGTAGTTTGAGTTATTAAACATTTTCAGCTAATTTATTAAATTACGAAGCGATTCATCGTCGTTTTGTCAGCTTACTGGTCCAGCAAGGACATCTGTAGCACGGCAGAGACCAGTTATCACCTGCCACCAATCCCACTGCTACAGTCTCAGAAGATAAGAAATACTTTACATGTTTGGTTAAGTCACTTATCATAACAAAACAGCTGAGGGTAAATGAACTCAATGACACACCACTGAAAATATTTCAGTGGGATTATTCTGTTTGATGTGCTCCCTCATGCTGCAACGATGAACTCTGAAATGTATTGTGCGGATCTCGGGAAACTGAAGAACTGACTTCAGCGTGGTCATCGCAACAAAAATGCAAACGAACTTCTCCCTCTCCATGGCAACGTAAGGCCTGACACAAGTCTGCGCATCCAAGAGGAGCTCACAACGCTTCATTGAACTGTTCTCGCTCATTCACCCTACTGCCCGGTTCTCGCACCACCTTCTTCCATCTGTTCGGCCCAATGATGGATGTACTACGTAGGAAGCAGTACGTGGATGACGGGGAGGTTACTGATGCACCACGACGTAGGCTCCGATATCGATCAGCAAGTGCTACAATACGGCAGTACAGGCCTTACAAGTAAGGTCGCATTGAACGTAGATAAGGTGATATTCTTGGATGGGACGCATAAGCATTTTGTAAGGAATATCCTTTGCTAACTGACTGCATTTCACGAGTATTCCACCAATCAACTGAAGTATGTGATCCGGTTTTTTCAGACTCTACTGCATTACATACACTACTGGAAATTGAAATAAGAACACCGTGAATTCATTGTCCCAGGAAGTGGAAACTTTATTGACACATTCCTGGGGTCAGATACATCACATGATCACACTGACAGAACCACAGGCACATAGACACAGGCAACAGAGCATGCACAATGTCGGCACTAGTACAGTGTATATCCACCTTTCGCAGCAATGCAGGCTGCTACTCGTATTCTCCCATGGAGACGAGCGTAGAGATACTGGATGTAGTCCCTGTGGAACGGCTTGCCATGCCATTTTCACCTGGCGCCTCAGTTGGACCAGCGTTCGTGCTGGACGTGCAGACCGCGTGACACGACGCTTCATCCAGTCCCAAACATGCTGAATGGGGGACAGATCCGAAGATCTTGCTGGCCAGGGTAGTTGACTTACACCTTCTAGAGCACGTTGGGTGGCACGGGATACATGCGGACGTGCATTGTCCTGTTGGAACAGCAAGTTCCCTTGCCGGTCTAGGAATGGTAGAACGATGGGTTCGATGACGGTTTGGATGTACCGTGCACTATTCAGTGTCCCCTCGACGATCACCAGAGGTGTACGGCCAGTGTAGGAGATCGCTCCCCACACCATGATGCCGGGTGTTGGCCCTGTGTGCCTCGGTCGTATGCAGTCCTGATTGTGGCGCTCACCTGCACGGCGCCAAACACGCATATGACCATCATTGGCACCAAGGCAGAAGCGACTCTCATCGCTGAAGACGACACGTCTCCATTCGTCCCTCCATTCACGCCTGTCGCGACACCACTGGAGGCGGGCTGCACGAGTTGGGGCGTGAGCGGAAGACGGCGTAACGGTGTGCGGGACCGTAGCCCAGCTTCATGGAGACGGTTGCGAATGGTCCTCGCCGATACCCCAGGAGCAACAGTGTCCCTAATTTGCTGGGAAGTGGCGGTGCGGTCCCCTACGGCACTGCGTAGGATCCTACGGTCTTGGCGTGCATCCGTGCGTCGCTGCGGTCCGGTCCCAGGTCGACGGGCACGTGCACCTTCCGCCGACCACTGGCGACAACATCGATGTACTGTGGAGACCTCACGCCCCACGTTCGGCGGCACGTCCACCCTGCCTCCCGCATGCCCACTATACGCCCTCGCTCAAAGTCCGTCAACTGTACATACGGTTCACGTCCATGCTGTCGCGGCATGCTACCAGTGTTAAAGACTGCGATGGAGCTCCGTATGCCACGGCAAACTGGCTGACACTGACGGCGGCGGTGCACAAATGCTGCGCAGCTAGCGCCATTCGACGGCCAACACCGCGGTTCCTGGTGTGTCCGCTGTACCCTGCGTGTTATCATTGCTTGTACAGCCCTCTCGCAGTGTCCGGAGCAAGTATGGTGGGTCTGACACACCGGTGTCAATGTGTTCTTTTTTCCATTTCCAGGAGTGTATAGTCTTACGAGTCAGGAAAAGTCAGAGGTTACTATTAATATTGATGCATTTATTAATACAAAAGAGCCACATCGGAAATTACTTCTACATGTGACGACGACTCTCCATCCCAGACAACATGCTGCGTCCTCCCTACCAATAAAACCTCAATCTGGTCACAGGCTTCCCACGATGCCCTCATATGGTGATGCGTTCGTTTATACGCTTAGGTGTGGTACTGAGACAAATGACTTTCGGCAGTCAAAAAATATTGAATTTATCTGACTGCCTTGGTCCACGGTTTTCAGGATCTCATGCGAGAAATGCGGGAGTTGAATATCACATATTCCTCAAAACATCCTTTGCTCTTCGATCGGCGTCACAACCTTTTCCTAGAAAAGAAAGGTTGCTAATTTCTAGAATACCCCAACAAGATGTGTCAATGATAACTCCAATTTTTTTATCCATTTTGTTGAAGGAAGGGCATGCACAATGTAGTAAAGAGAAAATTGGTGCTAATCAGTTAAGTGTGAAATACTGTACTTATTTTACCATCTTTCTGAATACACAAATAGTAGTCCAACTAGCTTAGGAAGAGAATTACTCAATGCTAATTCAAAGTAAATCGTATTCATACGAGATCAACTAGTCGACTTTTGACGAGTGAGATCTCCTGTCTATGCGTAGCTGTCATTGGCTCAGAGCTGCAGTAATACTGCCTCGCTGGAATAACGCCACCTTTTAAACTTGAAAGTGTTGTTTAGTCGTACTCCTACATAGATTGTATTACACCCATGCTCATAAATTAAGGATAATTGTAGAATGTGGTGCCACACAGAGTAGCACTACACAAAACTGGCGCTAATAGCATAGGCACATAGGGAACACACACGATACTGATCTGTAAGTCCACAGTATTGGTGATAAGTTGAGAAAGTCATCCCGAAACACATGTGCTTCAAAGCGCCACTGTTTCCTGCGCACGTACTCAGACATCAATGTGGGTTACGATCACCATTCACACGTACACAGGCGGCACAATGGGTTGGTATACTCTGGATCAGGTGGTCGAGCAGCTGCTGGGGTATAACCTCCCATTCTAGCATCAGTGCCTGTCGGAGCTCCTGAAGTATCGTAGGGGTTTGAAGACGTGCAGCGATATGTCGACCGAGAGCATCCCAGACGTGCTCGATGGGGTTTAGGTCTGGGGAACAGGCAGGTCACTCCATTCGCCTGATATCTTTTGTTTGAAGGCACTCCTCCACGATAGCAGCTCGGTGGGGCCGTGCGTTATCATCCATCAGGAGGAAAATGGGACCCACTGCACCTCTGAAAAGGCGGACGTACTGACGCAAAATGACGTCTCGATACACCTGACCTGTTACAGTTCCTCTGTCAAAGACATGCAGGGGTTTACGTGCACCAATCCCACCCTACACTATCAAACTATGACATCCATACATGTCCCTTTCAAGGACATGAAGGGGTTGGTATCTAGTTCCTTGTTCACACCAGATGAAGAACCGGTGCGAATCACTGTTGAGACTATACCTGGACTCGTCCATGAACACAACCTGGGACCACTGTTCCAATGACCATGTACTCTGTTCTTGACACCAGGCTTTACAGGCTCTCCTGTGACCAGGGGTCAGTGGAATGCACATTGCAGGTCTCTGGGCGAATAAACCATGTCTGTTCAGTCGTCTGTAGACTGTGTGTCTAGAGACAACTGTTCCAGTGCCTGCAGTAAGGTCCCGAGCATGGCTACCTGCAGTACTCAGTGGCCGTCTGCGGGCACCAATGGTGAGATATCGGTGTTCTTGTGGTGTTGTACACTGTGGACGTCTCGTACTGTAGCGCTTGGACACGTTTCCTGCCTGCTGGAACCGTTGCCATAATCTTGAGATCACACTTTGTGGCACACGGAGGGCCCGTGCTACGACCTGCTGTGTTTGACCAGCATCCAGTCGCCCTAGTATTGTACCCCTCATAACGTCATTAGTATGTGTTCTTTGAGCCAATTTCAGGACACAGCCACCATTAGAACGCCTGAAAACGTCTGCACACTTACTCGCTGCACTGTACTCTGACAAGCACCAACACACCTCTGCGTATGTGGACTGCTGCCAGCGCCACCGTGCGACGACTGCAGGTCAAATGTGCCACATGCTCATACCCCGAGGTGATTTAAACCCGCAAACCGCCCACCAGATCGTTGTTTCACCATGTATCAGCATTATCCTTAATTTATGAGCATGAGTGTATTTAAGTTAGAGTTTAAACAAGGCAAAATCAAACCTAAAGTCATTGCCTAATGTCAAATAATATGATGTGCCATGACTCTGACAAAAGTGAAAGAA
Source organism: Schistocerca gregaria (assembly GCF_023897955.1). Lineage (NCBI taxonomy): Eukaryota > Metazoa > Arthropoda > Insecta > Orthoptera > Acrididae > Schistocerca > Schistocerca gregaria. The sequence goes on along the minus strand of NC_064929.1, from coordinate 201,497,375 downwards.
GAAAAATTCATATTTCAGTACGTTAATCAGTGTCTTACAGGCTTAACATTGATGTAATTTCTACACATGAGTTAAGCAAATAAGATAAATTAGCGGAAAAATGTTAAAAATGTGATTTCAATGTCTCATACAAGGCCGATAGGAGATGATTTTTTAACTGTCAATCACGGCATATCCCTTGCAGTATGGGGCAGTTGGCAGCTCTATACGAAAGCAACCAATGGAACGAAAATGTAACTGCCTGTGATCTTGAAGACTTACATAATGCTTTAGTTAACGTTGACTCGAGTACACTGTTTGAAATTCTGAAGGCAGCAGTGCTAAAATACAGAGAGCAAAAGATTATTAACAAATTTTACAGAAACGACATTGCAGGTGTGGGAGTTGAAGAGTATGGAAGTGGCGCAGTAGTTGAGAAGGCAGCGAAACAGGGTTGTAGCCATCTCAATGTTATTTATTCTGTACACTGAGCAAGTTGCGAATAAAAGCAGGGAGACATTTGGAAAGGATATTAACCTTCAGTGAAAAGTACTGAAAATTTTGGGGTTTGGTGACGTTACTGTAATTCTGCCAAAGATAGAAAAGGACTTAAAAGCAGCTGAACTGAATCAACAGTGTCATGGATGAACATCAACATAAGCAAAACAAGGAAAATGGAATGTAGTCGAATTACATGAGTCAATGCTGAAGAAATTAGATTAGGAAATGAGACACTGAAAGTAGCGGATGAGATTTGTTATTTTCGCCGTAAAATAACTAACGATGGGCGAAGCAGAGACGATATAAATGGAAACTGGCTATAGTAAGGAAAGAGAAATTTGTGCAAATGAAATATGCGTTTGAGTGTCAGGACGTCTTCTCTGAACGTGTTTGTCCAGAGTGTAGCATTACGTGGAAGAAAAATGCTGATGATAAACAGTTCAGACAAGAAGAGAATAGAAGTTTTCAGAACGTGGTGATACAGAAGAAAGCCAAATATTAGATGCGTAGATTTCGTAACTTATGAGGAGATGTTGAATAGAATTGGGGCAAATGAAATTTGTGGCACAACTTGATTAAAAGAAGGGATCGGTTGATAGGACAACTTCTGAGGCATCAAGGGGTCACCAATTTAGTGTTGGAGGAAAGCATGGGGGGTAAAATTATAAGGGGAGACGAAGAGATGAATACAGTAAATTGGTTGAAAAGGATGTAGTTTGCAGTAGGTACTCGGGGATGAAGAGGCATACACAGGATAGAGTAGCATGGAGAACTGCATCATACCAGTCTCTGGACTGATGACTACAACTTATTGTCTGACGTGGATGTTGTCCTAAGAATCGTAACCAAACGACGTTTCCCGCGTATGCCTTTTGTTTTATCTGCAGTGAAAAAAGGAAAGTACGCAATAGCGTTTTTTCGAGACCACATTTTATACTCGATCTAGCGTTTGCTGTCGTAGGAACATATAATGAGTACTCACCATGGTGGGCGCAGACGGCATCTCGAGAGATGAACGATTCTGTGTGCCTTCGGTATATATATTCGCGAACGTCGTTTTTGATGGCGGCTGTAAAAGATGTCGATAAGCGACGCACTACACAAGACGGGCATCGAATGGCAGATAATTGACTCCTGCGGAGAAATATCAGAGAGCACCTGGTCTATAGGAGCGTCTGCAAAAGGCGCCCAGCACAGCACCAGAGGTGCTGCGTGTGACATCACGCTTGTGGCCAAGACTCCTATAACCTGAGCTGAACGGTCCACCATGTTTTGCCCAAAGCATACGATATCCATATTTGCCTGCATACGAGTCACGATGCGAGTGGAGATGTCTAATTAAATGTATTCAAGAATTCGTCGCAAGTACGGGTGGTTACTCAGCTGTGAACTGATGTAACTAGTGCAAGAATGGTTTTCCCATGTTTGTTTTTCCTAGTGACCCTGAATGAAGAAAAAGATGGGCCATAGACTGCCGGAGGGACAATTGGGAACCACCTGGCGCTCAGTTGTGTATTATATACATTAATAAAAGTAGTTATAAACATGAAACAAGTTGTATGCAATTGCGTTTCTTCCCAGTCGAAAATGGTTATGAAACACTCACACCAGGCTGTTCACCCGAGATTTATTTCGTCATGAAATACGCCTGGAGAAATTGAAGAATCACATGTAATGAAGCAGTTCATCTCAAAACTTTTCGATTCCTGAGGTGTTTTTGCAATTGAAAAAGTGGGTAGGAATATTTTTGACATAGTTATACGTCTTGTTATAAACATACATACATAAGCTGAGTACTATTTAGCCCCATGTTTTATACAGGTATGGTAGAACGAATGTTAATTCAGATATTTTTATAGCAGACTGGTCGGTGTGAGGGGGTCTGCACAAGTAACTTTACCTTCAAAGAATAAAGTTTTTACCTCAACTCAACAAGCAACTAAACTATCATAAAGTACATAATATGAATACTGGTTAAATGATAGATAAAACTATTAATAAAAATTCGTTTCACTCTTAGATTAAACTATACTTTCCTCCACTATGTACAATAAAAATACGGCGTTTCTTAAAGTACCTCCTTTCTAATAAAAAATGAACACCTCTTTTACATATGGATATTTACAGGCAAAACTAATCAATAGCCACAATTTGTTACTGCATAACACCCATACTTGAAGACATTGGTACTGAGTTCTTATCTCATTACATTTAATATTTACAAACTATCATGCAAGGTAAGAGCCTGCATCTCTATAGCCGTGTAGTATTACATTTCAATTTTTTTTACATTTCTATAGCCATGTAGTATTACATTTCAATTTTTCTGTTGTATGAAAAGGGCATTCTAAATATCTCTATAAACGTTAATTCGCGTTTGGTTCACTTTATACATGCTATATCAAATATTTTACCAGAAATACTATAAAAAGTTGCATGAATAAGTTAACCACCCACGAGGTAAACACCACTGAATCCTCAGAGATGGGGAAAACATGGCGGATGATTCAGCCTGTTACAAAGAAGCTCTATTTGTAGGGTTACCTATGCTTGGAGTTGACAAAACTAAACTCTGAACCTGCATTGAGTACATAGTGATGTTACATATAGCAAATATACTTTGTTATGACTGTTAATATTTTAATAATATTTCATTCAGCACATAGTGATGTTCCATGTAGCAAATATACTTTGTTATGACGGATAATATATTAAAACTTTTTCATCAACCCTGTACAGCTAAATATAGACTGCTACTTATTTATATTTGTTACTTTCTTGTTGGTTTACAACTTTGTCTTCTTGAGAATGAATAGGATTGTGATCATGTATCGACGCCTTGTTAGAAACCTGTGTGAAAGTCGCTGCTGCATTGCCAAGATCAGCTACAAATTTGTTCAGTACAGCATTAACCTACATACTCTGGATCTGTGGATTTTGCACAGTCTTCCAAAGATATCCTTTACTGTTAATAATATATGAGTCGCTCATTTTCAAAAGGTCCTTTATACAATTTTTGTGGAAATTGAATTTTTGTTACCATAGCATTCATCAATTTTTTTTATTTCATATTAAACTACAGCTTTCGTTCAAAACGTCCTGTAAACGATTACAATTTAATAATAAAATCCTGAAATATACCTATTTAGTTTCAGACTGTCCCTTATCCACTCCAACATAACCTAGTCTTATACCATTAATTTTTGTAACAAAACGATCTTTATTCTTTGCATTTTTCTAAGCAGTATATTATTTGTTTCAAAAGTGACTCTTACACACAGTGCAACTACCAAACATTTTAAGGAATAGGATAATTTAAAATCACTATGTAGGGTATTTTTCCAGTGAAACGTGTTGTGGTAGAACTGTAGGTCAGCTGAAGCAAAGTTTTGTTTACTGTTGACGATAGCTTATCTTTTTGTTTATTGGGAAGTTCGTGCTTGTTTCGTGTGTTCACCATGGCGTTTTTGCTAGTTTCTATTGTCAAAATTCTTACCAATAATTGAAATTAGACTGTTTTTAAGTGTTCTTCTGCGTTTAAAGTGAGCTTCTTGTTTTAAAAGTGTGTTATGGGCCTAAAAGTTGATAAAATTTGTGGTTAACCAATGGAGAAACTACAACCTGAAACTACTTAACAACAGGTTATGGAGGGACCAAAGATAACTCCATGCCCGAAGAATAAAGAAAGGAAATGTATTAAGGTTCCAGATAAATGGAAAAAGACAATAGACAAGTGGACGCTCAACACGTCAAAGACTTTGCCAAGACTACCAAAGTGCCTTCATTCTGATCAAGTTTTTAAGTGTAATCAACTTACAATGCAAGACGCTCGTAGGCTTTTATTCTTCTGAGAATAAAATTGATCAGCATAACTAATACTTAAATATACTGTGAGCGAAACACTTAAACAGAGTAGAACTAATGAAGATGAATGGAAACAAATCACTCAAAATTAGAATCGCAATCTAATCCCACATACCAAATCTGGCAACATTTCTTTGGTTCAGGTATGTAAGAAATCCTTTTGTGGCACACTTGGTGATAGTGAGAAAAGAGTTCAAAGAGTTTGTAAGAGACAGTTCCCCTCCAGAAATCTAGCTGTAGAGAATAGAGGACGAGACCATAAGTCTAAGCTGTTTGAGTCTAAAAGGCATTCTGTAAAGTCATTCATAGAGAGCCTCTGCCCACTTGAAAAACACAGTTGCAGAAACATCACAATTATAAGACAATATTTTTCGAGACATCTTTCAATAAGTAAGCTTCACAAGGCTTACAATTCACGAGTAGAAAGTAATCTCCAAGTTCCATATTCATATTTTTACGAAATATTTTTCAAAGATTATAACTTAAGCTTTGTCTCTCCTGCTGTGGATACGTGCTGCAAATGCATGCAGTTTCAGTTGATATTAGACAGCGGGGCAAATCAATTGAAATTGATTTCAATCTCAAAAAAAAAAGAAGGCAGAAGCGTTCTTTAGTTTACTGAAAACTGAAAATAAAAATGAAATCACCCTATTCTTTCACTATAAAAAGAATTTGGTTTCACCCAAAATCCTGACCAGGCAGCTTACTATAGTCGACAGTTCATTTATTTAACTTTACTATGTGCCAAGGTACATCTAAAGATAAGACAAAAGACCGTGTCTTTATGTATCATTGGACAGAATCGGACTACGAAAAAGTTTCCAATGAAATTGAATCAGCAGTTTTTCATAGGCTAAAAAGTACTTGCTTGGAAGGAGTGACACTAGATGGCTTTTTGGGGATGGTTGTGAAGGACAAAACTGGAACAGTTCAGTGATGATTATGCTTCAATACTTTTTGGTAAATGGAGTGCCGCCAAATATTAAAGACATTGTTTTAATACCCCCTGTACCAGGTCATTCGTATATGCCGCCTGATGGTTTATTAGGCAGAAATGAGAATGAAATTCAAAATTATGACACTATTATTAAGCCTGAGAAATACATTGAAATCTTTAAGGAATGTGGAACTGTTTTCAGTATGCACTCAAATAGCACTCTGTCTTCAGGCCAGAAGTGGCCCATCGGGACCTTCCGACCGCCGTTTCATCCTCAGATGAGGATGAGGATAGGAGGGAATAGGATGGTTTTCTGTGACCGGAGCCGCTATTATTCGGTCGAGTAGCTCCCCAATTGGCATCACGAGGCAGAGTGCACCCCAGAAAACGGCAACAGCGCATGGCGGCCCGGAGGTTACCTATCCAATTGCTGGCCACACCAAACGGCGCTTAACTTCGGTGATCTGAGGGTAACTGGTGTATCCACTGCATCAAGGCCGTTGCCCATTTTCAGTATGGCTGAGCTGTAATATTTTTGACTGGGAGAAGGTATGCGAAAATTACCAAAAGAAGCATGGAAACTGGCACTTCCAATTTTCAACTACTAAATGATTTATTATAACACTAGGCAATGTACCAAACTGTGAAGTACTTGTTGCAGGTGAACCTTGGTATAATACCAATCTCAGAAAGGCAAAAAAGTACTCAAACCTGGGTTTAAAGTTCAAAACTTTAGACTTCCGTTAGTACTACCTGAAGTAACAGTAAAAGAGCTGAAAGTGAAAGATGTCAACAAGCTTCTGAGTCTTCACTTTGAGAAAAACTGACTTAAAATGAAGACCTGGCCTTCTACAAAAATATTATATTCAATCCAGTACAGACTAGACCTGAAGAACAATCTGATGATGAAAATTCCTGTGGACACATTGGCAATGAAAATGGCTTATATTACTTCACAGTTGTTAATAAGACAATCCAGATTTAAATAAGCAAATGACTATCATAAGGCACTTTTAAAATTATGTTTTCTGTAATGTGTGTAGGTTTAATGTAATGTTATTTTTTAATAATTTACTGGTAAATGTACGTTTCTATCTGTTTCCCTAACTTAACCAGAAATTATTTCAGCAGTTTTAAAAATACCTACAGACACTGTTTCCACAAAAATTAAATTATATGCATTTACTAAACAAACACAGTTTATAATTTTTCCCCTATTTTATTTTTCAAACTGTCTCTCATCCAAAGTTTTTTTTCTATATCTGCCCATTGTCCAACAGTATTTACCTTATAACAAAATTGAAATAAGTTATTTTTATGATTTTTAATAACAAAAATAGATAACTAAGAAACATGCCCAAAAATTTCAAGTTTATGCATACAACAGAAATTGTTAAATATGTGTTTCACTATTTACCAAAATTTATGCCGATTGGATAAAGGACATTTTGAAACGAAGCGACTCATATTTTTTGTTTCTAGGATACACACTTCTTAGCCATAACAAATGAAAAGGATTCACAAATATATCAAACAAACATTTGACCATCTTCATATATACATTGCAGGCTACACATACACTATGTGATCAAAAGTATCTGGACACCCTCAAAAACATATGTTTTTCATATTGGTGTATTGCACTGCCTCCTATTGCCGGTTACTTCATATCAGCGACATCACTAGTCATTAGGCATCGTGAGAGAGAGGAATGGGGCAGTATGCAGAACTCACGGACTTCAAACATGGTCAGGTTCTTGTGTGTCACTTGGGTGATATGTCTGAACGCAAGATTTCCACACTCGTAAACATCCGTAGTCCACTGTTTCCGATGTGATAGTGAAGTGGAATAGTGAAGGGACAGCACAAAAGAATACAGGCTGACCTCGTCTATTGACTGACAGAGACCGCCGACAGTTGAAGAGAGTCGTAATGTGTAATAGGCAGACATCTATCCAGACCATCACACAGGAATTCTAAAATACATCAGAATCCACTGCAAGTACTATCACAGCAAGGTGGGAGGTGAGAAAACTTGGATTCCATGGTCGAGTGGCTGCTCATAAGCCACACATCACCCTGGCAAAAACCAAATGACGCCTCGCTTGGTGTAAGGAGCGTTAACATTGGACGATTGAACAGTAGGAAAAAGCTATATGGAGTGACGAATCACGGTACATAATGTGGTGATCCGATGGCAGGGTGTGGGTATGGCGAATACCCAGTGAACGTCATCTGCCAGACTGTGTATTGCCAACAGTAAAATTCGGAGACGGTGGTGTTATGGTGTGGTCGTGTTTTTCACGAAGGGGGCTTGCACCCCTTGTTGTTTTGCGTGGCACTATCACAGCACAAGCCTAAAGTGATGTTTTAAGCACCTTCTTGCTTCCCACTGTTGAAGAGAAATTCAGGGATGGTGATTGCATCTTTCAACACGATCGAGCACCTGTTCATAATTCATGGCATGTGGCGGAGTGAATACACGACAATAACATACCTGTAATGGACTGGCCTGCACAGAGTCCTGACTTGAATCCTCATGCGGATGAATCCTCTGGGATGTTTTGCAACGCCGACTTCGCGCCAGCCTCACCGACCGACATCGATACCTCTCCTCAGTGCAGCACTCTGTGAAGAATGGGGTGCCATTCCCCAAGAAACCTTCCAGCACATGATCGTCAAGCTGTCATGAAGGCTAAGAGTGGGCCAACACCATATTTTTGGTCGCTCTGGCACAATATTTCAGCCACATAACTCGTTGCCTTCTTCAGGTCCTACCTGAGACTGCTGTGTTGGAATAAGGATGGGGCCCCTCGATGCCCGCACCAACGTGGTGACCAAACCAAAAGTTCTACTGTCACCTCCGTAAGCATGTTAGTTTTGAATCAGGCATCACACGATGCAGGCTGCGATGTTGTCCATGTGTCTGGGTAAGACTACTCATTAAAATGGTTCATCAGGAGATAGAAGTGGTCGAAAGCGATCGAAGGGTAGTGGTTGTAAGGGCAGAGGAAGAAAAGTGCCAAGGCCAGCGCCAAGGGAAAAAAACCTCTGCAACAGTAGGACGGGTAGTAAGGGCAGTAGCGGCATGCTAGCTGCGACAGAGCATGCAAGGTGAGGTCAGGTTAGCGTGAGGTATCGTGCCTCGTTACCTATGTGCTGCGCGTCCGTTAGCTGGGTCAGTCCGGGTGCTGCGGCTGGGCTCGCTTGTAGTCTCCTGGGTCGGCCGCAGTGGCTTCCTCCCTGTAACATAAGAGTTCGGCGCGGCAACTCGTGCGTTGCTGTTAGGCTCTCTGCTGCACCTTGTCGTCTGTGACTTGGTGCAGCTTCATCAGGCTGGTGCAGAACGGCAGAGATCGGCTACCGTTCAGCGTTCTCCTCTACTGCACGCCGCAGCCCTTCCGCAATGTAGCTTCCACAAGCTCCGATTGCTCGAAGAGCTGCGTCAGTTCAGCGTCCGAGGAAGTTTTACCGTTCGCTCGCGCTTGTGCGATAAAGGCTGCCCTTTTGGCTTCTCGATCCCTTGCGGGGCCCGCTCCCGTAGCGGTCGGCGCTGCCACCGGTTCAGCTGGGGCGGCGGTTTTCTTCTTAGCACCTTTCACCTGCGGTGCTGCTGGGGCAGCCGCCGGCTCAGGCGCGTGGACGTCCTTCTGCGAGGTCGCAGGAGTGTTCGCAGGTACTACTGCGCTGGGGCATCGGGCGAAGACTGCTCGCAGTTGCTTCAAGGCCTCTTCTTTCTCTGCAGCCACGGCGGCTGCGAAGGCAGCCCTCTCTGCCACAATGACGGCTTTGAGGGCTGCAGTGGCCTCCTTCACGGCGGTGCTGAGTTCGAGGTCACGTATCTTCTCGGGAGCGCGGGCCGCGTCCTGGCCGCCCGGTTCCGAGCGGTCTTCCCTGCCCCTGGCAGGTGGAGCTGCTGCTGCGCCGTCCCTCTGCTGCGCCGGGCTGTTCTGCGCCCTACGCCGTTTCCGACGCCGTCTTCGCTTCTGCCGCTGCGTCGGTGCGGCCGCGGCCGCCTCGCCGCCCCCGGCACGGCTGCGGCTTGCAAAAGCTGCACAACCGCGCCAACTGGCGACGTGCGGGCCGCCACACCGGACACAGGTCGGCAAAACGTTGCTGCCGCGATCGCAGGCGCGACTGTCGTGCTCCCCTGAGCACTTGACGCACCGCACCGCGTTGCGGCAATACTTCGCAACGTGGCCCTCGCCCTGGCACCTGAAGCACTGGGGCTGGGGGTCCATGGCGGTCGGGAGAGCCGTGTTGGAGGATCTTGTGCAGTATTTATGCCCAGAGGGTGCTGGGTGCTCTCTTTGCCATCCGCGCCCGCCTGGCGGTGCTTGTAATGTGTTGTCTCTTCGCCAGTGCTCCCTCGGACGTCCGCGGCCGACTTGGGCGCCATCTGTGGCAGCTCTCTGAGGCCTGTCCTGTGTCGGGCGCCACCATCACAGATGGTGGACGAGCCGGGCGCGGACGTCCGTGGGAGCATCAGGGAAGGGCCAAAACCACAGGAGCACCACCTGGCGTGCGCGGACTGCGGACGGAACGCCCGACACAGGACGGGCCTCAGAAAGCTGCCCGGCGGGAGCGGACGGCAAAGAGAGCACCCAGCGCCCTCTGGGCATAAATACTGACAAGATCCTCCAACACGGCAGTCTCAGGTAGCACCAGAAGAAGGCAATGAGTTACGTGGCCGAAATATTGTGCAAGAGCGACAGAAACTTTCGGCAGTAGACCTGATTATTCCACATCTATCGATAGTGTTGGCATATGTAGCTGAGACCGCATCAGGACGCTCTGAGATAAGGGAATAGAAGTTAGGTGAAAAATTTATTTAATATACAAATTATTTTTCATTTAGAGCACAATTACATGAAATTTGTGTTGGCAGAAGTAGTTATTGATTCCACAGTCATAGGCAGCAGCCGATGTCTTTCATCAGTGCCCTTGGCCGACATCAGCGAAAATACTTTTTCCATAGTGGCGTTGCATGCAGGAATGGAAAACAAATACTCGCATAATTTTAGCAGTTGGCATTTGCGTTCAGGATTTTCGTTTCTCTTAAGAAAGTGTAACCACTTAAGTAAAAGTAACCGAGGCTGCATTTGCATGTTGCTATTACTTCAGTACCCGAACCTGCAACGGCACCACCGACCACCTTAAAAGGCATTCGATGCTAACGTTATATCTCTGTGAGAAATTTTTGAAAGTTGTGACCGCGAGATAACCCAATGGAAACAAAGAAATCAAACTCGAATTCGTTTCCGAAACACTCCAGCAGAGTATAAATAATGGTGGGACTAGAACAGACGTTCTCCCAGTACAAAAGAAAGTTGTAACATTACATATTAAAACAGGTCATCAGCCCAATTAGGCATTCTTGTGTCAGGCAAAATGATAAACCAGAAGGCAGTGCTAGGACTAACTAACCTTCCTTGACACACACTAAACTCTTTCCTTATATCTGCTCACACTACAATACAGTAACCTAACCTTGCACATATATGTGCTACTAACTATTAAGTCAGATAAACAAATGGCCAATGAGATATTAAGCAGCACCATACGCCTCTCAACAACAAGCACCTTAAATGTACTAGGTGCAACAGTTTATAAAACCAAATACCAATACACATGATGGAAGGGGTTTATTTCAATAAATTATGATGAAGGATCCTAGGCGGGTCCGTCAAATGTCGGACGGTTTTAACAAGAATGCTTTTACTTGTTCACTTTCCCTACTGGATCGGGTGGTTGACTCTGTTATGAGACCGAACCTGTTAATTAAAACTGCCCCTTTACTAAATTTGATTAATATTAATAACTAAATAGAGTTCGAGGAACTGATCACTACTAAACAAACAAGGGTAGCATTGAACACATTTATTGAACAATAATCTTCCCAACATCTAAGTGAACAAAGACATACATTTATAAGTGATAAAATCAAGCTAGTAATGGCAATGGCCCTTAAATTCCAAAACTAACTCTTAAGGTCGGATAACGCATATGTACTTGTTATTTTCTACTCTCTCCCCTCGTCAGACGGCATAAAATAGGTCAGACAAACCTACTTCAATTACCAGATTTTCAATAAGAGCGTGTCTGGAAAACTGAGCTCTGGTAATCACAGGCGTCCGTAATATCGGATTAAATGCCGAAGCTGAGCATCACGTTACCAAATGCAGCGTCGTGGACAGGTCAGCAAGCTGCCGATGGCGTCTGCTTCGCTCAATTGTAACGAAAATGAATTTATTTTCGCGAACAGGCGAACAGGCTTCCAGTTCATAAACTCCTCGCGCTCGTCAAGACAGGACTCACCAGCCCAAAGGCGGAATCCAGTAACTTCTTTAATAAAAGTTTGGCTCAAGGAAATTGCTCTGCTCCTGTGTGCTTTCTGTGAGACAGTCTTCCCAACCGTAATTGGCGGAATCAGCCTGTCTCTAACAGTAAAACACTTCCCCTAACTGAATACTAGTTTCAGTTGCAGCTGGCAGACTTATTCAAAGTCCTGCAAGGCACACTGAAAAGAATCTACTCTCCTACAGCAGAGCCGAAAGCGCTACCTCCCGATAACAGTTCCAAAAGCTTCCCTCTGTAAAAATCGGCACCCCCACGCTATTTTTCAAGCTGGCCAATCCTGTGGCTCTAGACCAGCACAGTTCGCTCCCACTATTATTTCCTGGCTTCTTCTAGCCAATCAAAACATTCCGCGCCTTGCTGCACCTAGAACGTTCTGGAACAAACTGAAACTCCGTTTAAGATTGAACCCACCAATGGCGTCTCTCTGTTCGCCCTCGCACGGGAAAAGCCGCAGAAAGCGTTAAGACTCGTGGGAAGGCTCCCTTAGGGGCCAGCTCGTCTCGACATAGTGGCGTCGGCGTGACGTCCAGCACCAAGGAGGCGCCGTCCCTCGAAGGCCTGCCTCTGTTGTCCAGACAATGGGTGCCTACCTGCTCCGGCGGCGTGTCTCCCCTAGTGGGGCGCTTTCGCATGCCGACTCGTATGGTCGGTTGTAGAATTCCGCACCCCTCTGCCCTACCTTTGAGCAGTGCCGCTCGTCCGCTCCGTGAAAATATCACCTGAACCCGACTTCATGCAACATTCAAATTTGGTTCAAACCAGTCTCCGGCCAACCTGATTTAGGTTTTCCGTGATTTCCCTAAATCGTTTCAGGCAAATGCCGGAATGGTTCCTTTGAACGGGCACGGTCGATTTCCTTCCCAATCCTTCCCTAACCCGAGCTTGCGTTCCGCCTCTAATGACCTCGTTGTCGACGGAACGTTAAACACTAACCACCACCACCAACATTCAAATTTCCTAAAGTTAATACGCCGTTAATATGCCGTCTGATACTCCCTATATTAATAGGCTGATTGCCTGATAAATAACATAATAACCGATATCTAACTCGTCTTTGCAACAATTATTATAGTACAGTAAGGTGCAAAATACTGCTGCCTTACAATGAAACTAGTAGAAATACTGAACAGGGTTCAAAAAATGGCCCTGAGCACTATGGGACTTAACAGCTGAGGTCATCAGTCCACTAGACCTTAGAACTACTTAAAACTAAATAACCTAAGGACATCACACACATCCATGCCCGAGGCAGGATTCGAACCTGCGACTGTACCGGTCGCTTGGTTCCAGGCTGAAGCGCCTAGAACCACGCGGCCACACCGTCCGGCTACTAAACAGGGAAAAAGCTTGAAATGATTCTGAATTTAAATCAGGGGCCTACTAATGATCATAATCTATAGCTTCATTGCCTAATACAGGGTCTCTATGCCTGTGAATTAACTAACTTGCGTTAGAATAGATAACACAGTAGCATAGATGTCTGTGATGTCCTTAGGTTAGTTAGGTTTAACTAGTTCTAAGTTCTGGGGGACTAATGACCTCAGAAGTTGAGTTCCATAGTGCTCAGAGCCATTTTAACCATTTTTGATAACACAGTAAACAGTTCTTTCTTAAACTCGGTTTGAAGCAACTAAACAGAGTTCAAAATCTAACCACATTGGCTCTATAGGACCGTTTGCATTGCTTCATTATATAACTACGGTGATACATGAGGACCCTTACACTTTCCAGGTTTGAAGAACCATGCTCATTAACAAAACTACAGCAGTATGTTTGGGAAAAGGTAAATACTCTTATCATAAATTATTAGTTAAGTAAAGCATAACAAACTACAACTCCTTAAATGACAAATGTGCTTTCATAAGCAGTCTTTTCACCTACTCAGAATTATAATTGGCTGTGCAAATGACAATACAACGTTAAATTCTAATTCAGCCACTCTCTCGGAATGAATTAGGACACTCGGAATTAAATTCACTAGGATAGGAATCCTGTCCAGTTTTGTGATCTGGGATAATCGTGGGTGTAAGATAGAGTTTTTAGTTACACCACTATTATTATTAAAATTAAGCAAATTTCACAAATACCTGGTCCATTTACAGAGTGTCAAATACAAAACAATTTAGTGGAAGGCTGGTGGCACAATTTGCAGTGGCTGTTAACCCAATGGCGATACAGTCATGGCAGTACTGTTGGCCTGGCCCCATTACTAATCTTCTTGATGTCAAAATAATATTTATATATCGCCAAAAACCATGGCATGTTAATGATATCACCATTTTAGCATCCAAGGCCCGAAAATACTGCAATTAAGCTCTTCTGGTCTCAAAACACCAGGAATATTAGCCACTATGATCCGCTGCTGCTAGCGAGGTGTTAACAACTGCACTGCTCAGCCCAGACTGCTTACCCGTCACAAAGGACGAGTTGCCACTTTCGCGACAAACACACCTTTTCCACTCTGCCAGGCTACTTCCGTAGCTGCGGGGCTCCGCTACATATTTTACATTCAACCCTACGTTCCCTAATTATGGACCAAGTCTTTTTAGTACATTACATAACAATCATTTCAATAGTTATTTAAATTCACAAGCATAATTTCAACAACATCGTTCAAAAATGCACATAAATGAAACATGCATGCATGGTCAAAGAATTTCCATGACAGTTTGTGAAGACATCGTTATTTGCGATGGATATATATTTATCTTGTTTTCTTTCCCTTTTTTCCGTCTGTTCATATATCTTTAATGTTGTAGCGCATTTTTCGTTTGTCCTGTAATATAGAGATAAAAGTTGTTTTCTAGATGTAATATGTAACTGGAAATCATTTCTTTTTTGTAAGTAGATAAATATGTTTAGAGTTTATTGATTGTGGAAAGCTTTAATTTTTTTGTTTATCATTTACTGTAATAAGTTGGGTAGAAAATAGTTGTGTAAAGATGTATGTAATTTACTTTGATGTTGTGTAAACTGTGGACGAGAGTATTGAGAGAGAGCAATATCGATAGTCGCTCCAACAAAGTGGGCGTGTGTTGTTGGGTAGCTAGAGAGGCGGATACATGTTTTACTGTGGGAGTCATGACTTTTACGAGCTGGTGAAGATTGAGCTTAGTGGCAAGCGATGTACGTTTTTAATGAGTGTTTTATACCAGGACGTGATATGATAACAGTGAGTGTAGAAACTGGGTGAAGTAAATACTGAGACTGTGCGTGATACGAAGTAACTATGACAATGCAACCGAGAATGGACAGTATTGTAGCTCTGTGTCTGTGACTTGGACTGCGGTTGTATTGTGACTGTGTTTTCGTACACTCAAGTACACGTATTTATTCGCGCTTCGATGAATTACCGGAGGCCTATAATCAGTATCAGTTGTTCTGAACTTAACGCGAACTGTCTACTGTGTGTAAGTACATTCCCGCCCAGGACGCTTTTCCTCGATCGCGGCACTCATAATACGAAACGACTTTCTACAGAGTTCGCGGTGGGCAAGTTTTATAAACTGTGTGTGGCATAAGTTAACTTAAATGTTGTGCGCCAGAAACATTAAAACTGTGCACATACGGACATCTGTAACGACAATTACATCGACCAGTCTGTGGCCTGTAAAACGCCACTGTAATCGGATTTGCAGCTTAATGAATACAACCGCCCGCCCGATTACGAGGAAAAAATCATCAGCTGCAGTCACACGACCGTGGGAGCAGATCTCAACGTTTCACCAGGACCAGCCAGCTGCCGTCGATATCGCGACCATCGTCACAACACACAAGATAAGATTTAAAAGCAGCGCTCTTCTCTCAAAGACTCAAAATTATTGCAGACAATTTTAATTTGTAATTTCTTTTCCTTTTCGCGGACATTCACATAACATTCGTCTTCTTTAGAATAAAAGTGTTCTCTACGAAATTGTGTCTTCTATGTAGACATTGCTGACTTTCATTAGCAGCAGCCATTTCCCTTTTAATTACTTCCATTATTTTTTGCATTTTAAATCCGCTGCCGCTGCATGTGTAGTTTTTATAGCGTTTGGAGGGTATGTGTCTAAATTTGTGTGCCGTAACATTTCCCAGAAGTATTGTAATGCTTTGCTACATGGACAAGGGCGCCCGCCATTAATTTCTTAAACGTCGATCAATGACAGTGAAGCTCGCTTGCTATTGGTGCTAACATTTTATTGTGGGTAATTCAAAGGTGGGTAGCTATCAAACCACACGTGCTCTGATTACTTTGAATGAGAGTCGTGTAAAATTGTGGGTTCATCACTCAACTTTGGTATTCTTTTTGTTTATTGATGTTAGAAGCATTTTTTTATGTCCTTAAATCTTATTTAATATGGTTATTCTATGCTAAACTGGGATAAAGGCACGGTCAGATATTGTGTTGGGAAGTAAAATTTGGAGAAACGTCTATTTAGATACGACTTGATTTTGACTGTATTAGTTAACACGGTACTTTTCGGGTATTTTAGCGATACTACAGGGTAGAACCGCAGTCGTCACAAGTTACAACATTATACAAAAGCATTACTACAAACTGAGATAGAAGTATCGATACAGATGCAAAATAGGTAAAAAAAATTGGTGTTACAAGCCAAGATTGTAACAGTATTTTGTACAATGGGGACAAAATTGGATGTCCAGACAAGAAGGTTCATAACGGTGATAGTCCCAGTATATCGGGGCAGATGGCAACCCTCAGTATAGGGTTTGGGCCCAGGCGCAGTATGCAGGCCTTTCTGTATGTTCAATATCTTCAGTTTCCAGTGCATCCGACACTGCAGCAGTCCTGTGTGGGCTGGAGTTGTTCGTAAACAGGAAGTTACGAAAAGGTTGGGAGGTAACCGGCGACATGTGGCGCCCTGAAAATATTCTAAGTTCAGATTTGGCGTGGCCGCACCGTTCGCTCCGCGAGCTGCGGCTCGTCAGCAACTGCGTGGTGGCGAACTTCAGCCAGAGCAAGAGGGGTAGCCCCAGCGCGTGATCCAGGCCGACCGCGTGGCTGGGAACTCCATGTTGCTGCTGTCTCGAGGACTGTGCTTTGTGTCCATGAAGGAGATTTGTATGCCGGGAGTGCCAAAGATGGCGGACTTTGTGAGACCATAATGGCCGACATTTCACATATCATGTAGAAATTAATATCCAGATGAGTCATTATACCTTAAAAAGAAGCATGCGCATTACCAATATTTGCATGACAATTGTGATGGTGTAATCAGATTTTCAATATCTTAAATAGTTTAAAGTTTAGTATCTGACTATAAATTATACAAGTAACATCCAGCAACGAATTTCCAAAATCTAAACGGTTCATCCGATTTTGTCGATCGACGTGTCTTTAGATAGCTATTAGTGTAAGCCTAAACTGGTATGAATTACAGGCATGTAACTTGAATAGTACATGAGTTACTTGAGGTCAATGTGGCCGATTACTGTTGATCGTGTCAGGCCATAAGTACTCCACAGTTACACGAAAAAACGGTAGCAGTATGCTTGTAAATATACACTCCTGGAAATGGAAAAAAGAACACATTGACACCGGTGTGTCAGACCCACCATACTTACTCCGGACACTGCGAGAGGGCTGTACAAGCAATGATCACACGCACGGCACAGCGGACACACCAGGAACCGCGGTGTTGGCCGTCGAATGGCGCTAGCTGCGCAGCACTTGTGCACCGCCGCAGTCAGTGTCAGCCAGTTTGCCGTGGCATACGGAGCTCCATGGCAGTCTTTAACACTGGTAGCATGCCGCGACAGCGTGGACGTGAACCGTATGTGCAGTTGACGGACTTTGAGCGAGGGCGTATAGTGGGCATGCGGGAGGCCGGGTGGACGTACCGCCGAATTGCTCAACACGTGGAGCGTGAGGTCTCCACAGTACATCGATGTTGTCGCCAGTGGTAGGCGGAAGGTGCACGTGCCCGTCGACCTGGGACAGGACCGCAGCGACGCACGGATGCACGCCAAGACCGTAGGATCCTACGCAGTGCCGTAGCGGACCGCACCGCCACTTCCCAGCAAATTAGGGACACTGTTGCTCCTGGGGTATCGGCGAGGACCATTCGCAACCGTCTCCATGAACCTGGGCTACGGTCCCGCACACCGTTAGGCCGTCTTCCGCTCACGCCCCAACATCGTGAAGCCCGCCTCCAGTGGTGTCGCGACAGGCGTGAATGGAGGGACGAATGGAGACGTGTCGTCTTCAGCGATGAGAGTCGCTTCTGCCTTGGTGCCAATGATGGTCGTATGCGTGTTTGGCGCCGTGCAGGTGAGCGCCACAATCAGGACTGCATACGACCGAGGCACACAGGGCCAACACCCGGCATCATGGTGTGGGGAGCGATCTCCTACACTGGCCGTACACCTCTGGTGATCGTCGAGGGGACACTGAATAGTGCACGGTACATCCAAACCGTCATCGAACCCATCGTTCTACCATTCCTAGACCGGCAAGGGAACTTGCTGTTCCAACAGGACAATGCACGTCCGCATGTATCCCGTGCCACCCAACGTGCTCTAGAAGGTGTAAGTCAACTACCCTGGCCAGCAAGATCTCCGGATCTGTCCCCCATTGAGCATGTTTGGGACTGGATGAAGCGTTGTATGACGCGGTCTGCACGTCCAGCACGAACGCTGGTCCAACTGAGGCGCCAGGTGGAAATGGCATGGCAAGCCGTTCCACAGGACTACATCCAGCATCTCTCCGATCGTCTCCATGGGAGAATAGCAGCCTGCATTGCTGCGAAAGGTGGATATACACTGTACTAGTGCCGACATTGTGCATGCTCTGTTGCCTGTGTCTATGTTCCTGTGGTTCTGTCAGTGTGAATATGTGATGTATCTGACCCCAGGAATGTGTCAATAAAGTTTCCCCTTCCTGGGACAATGAATTCACGGTGTTCTTATTTCAATTTCCAAGAGTGTATTTATTTGTCTGTGGCTTTGTTTACAGGGTGTTACAAAAAGGTACAGCCAAACTTTCAGGAAACATTCCTCACGCTCAAAGAAAGAAAATATGTTATGTGGACACGTGTCCGGAAACGCTTACTTTCCATGTTACAGCTCATTTTATTACTTCTCTTCAAATCACATTAATCATGGAATGGAAACATGCAGCAACAGACCGTACCAGCGTGACTTCAAACACTTTGTTACAGGAAATGTTCAATATGTACTCTGTTAGCGAGGATACATGTATCCACCCTCCGTCGCAAGCAATCCCTGATGCAGCCCTGGAGAATGGCGTATTGTATCACAGCCGTCCACAATACGAGCACGAAGAGTCTCTACATTTGGTACCGGGGTTGCGTAGACAAGAGCTTTCAAATGCCCCCATAAATGAAAGTCAAGAGGGTTGACGTCAGGAGAGTGTGGAGGCCATGGAATTGGTCTGCCTCTACCAATCCATCGGTCACCGAATCTGTTGTTGAGAAGCATACGAACACTTCGACTGAAATGTGCAGGAGCTCCATCGTGCATGAACCAGATGTTTGTCGTACTTGTGAAGGCACATGCTCTAGCAGCACAGGTAGAGTATCCCATATGAAATCATGATAACGTGTTCCATTGAGTATAGGTGGAAAAACATGGGGCCCAATCAAGACATCACCAACAATGCCAGCCCAAACGTTCACAGAAAATCTGTGTTGATGACGTGATTGCACAATTGCGTGCGGATTCTCGTCAGCCCACACATGGTGATTGTGAAAATATACAATTTGATCACGTTGGAATGAAGCCTCATCCGTAAAGGGAACATTTTCACTGAAATGACGATTGACACATTGTTGGATGAGCCATTCGCAGAAGTGTACCCGTGGAGGCCAATCAGCTGCTGATAGTGCCTGCACACGCTGTACATGGCACGGAAACAACTGGTTCTCCTGTAGCACTCTCCATACAGTGGCGTGGTCAACGTTACCTTGTACAGCAGCAACTTCTCTGACGCTGACAGTAGGATTATCGTCAACTGTACGAAGAATTGCATCGTCCATTGCAGGTGTCCTCGTCGCTCTAGGTCTTCCCCAGTCGCGAGTCATGGGCTGGAATGTTCCGTGCTCCCTAAGACGCCGATCAATTGCTTTGAACGTCTTTCTGTCGGGACACCTTCGTTGTGGAAATCTGTCTCGATACAAACGTACCGCCCACGGCTATTGCCCCGTGCTAATCCATACATCAAATGGACATCTGCCAACTCCGCATTTGTAAACATTGCACTGACTGCAAAACCACGTTTGTGATGAACACCAACCTGTTGATGCTATGTACTGATGTGCTTGATGCTAGTAGTGTAGAGCAATGAGTCGCATGTCAACACAAGCACCGAAGTCAACATTACCTTCCTTCAATTGGGCCAACTGGCGGTGAATCGAGGAAGTACAGTACATACTGACGAAACTAAAGTGAGCTCTAACATGGAAAGTAAGCGTTTCCGGACACATGTCCACATAACATGTTTTCTTTATTTGTGTGTCAGGAATGTTTCCTGAAAGTTTGGCCGTAGCTTTTTGTAACACCCTGTATATCTGATATATACTATTCATAAAGAAATTGGTTAAATACTTACTGTGATTTAGAAGGCACACAGAGACATACTTTCGTTTCTATTCCTTTGATATATCTTTATTTAATTTGTTTGTGTATTTAATAATGTGTGTTAGAGCGTGTTTATGGTCCAGCTGTGGGAATATTTATTTAATTTCAAGTTATTTAAATGTAAATCCAGTATTTTGTATGTGTTTCAATATGTTTGTAAGTATGCATTGGCTTGGAGGAATGGCGGGAGCGCTCTAGCTAATCACAGCGCCCGTTACTACGGTAGGCGACTACCGTGGTCAATGGAGACTGTATGGAAGTGGGGGAGGAGCATCGTTACCAAGAAGGTCTCGGACAGTACGGTACAGGACAGCACAACGGACGGTCGTGCAGGACGCGGGGGAGGGCTGGACAGGAAGGCGCGACTGACGGTCGCAGGAAAATACTTGGAGGGTGTTGAGCAGTTTGCGCATGTTAGCGGGAGACAGAAATATTTCATAGTGCCGATTTCTGCACTATAGTTCAATTCTTTTATCTTTGGCGGTTCGCGCATGCCCGCCCAGACGCGGGAGATTGCTGCGTTGCCGGTTGTCAAGAGAAGCAGCGCCATAGTATAGTATAGCTCGCAAACTTACGTTTTAGGGGGGAGCGCGCAGTTTATGAAGTAAAGCCACCACGGCTGCGTTAACCCTTTCGCTGCTACAGAGACGTTCTCCCCGCATTCCACACTGTGCGCAATTTTGTCATCACTGCACTGCTCGCCTGTGCAGACACACGGTGTTTCGACTGCTTTGACACACTTTATCATTCGATTTCACAAAAACTATTTGGCCCAATAATTTGATTTTTACACATCTTCTTGACTGATACCTCCCCTCCCCCCCATAAATGACTTAATTTTGTTTCGATGTTCAACGTAGTTATTGTGCAGGATATAGTAAACCATTGCACGAAATTCTGAAGAGTTTGCAGAGGTAAAAGTCCATAGCGTATACTTTCCATACGTTCGATTTTAGTTGCCACTAGAAATTTCAAAAAATTACATTCAAACGAATGAAATTCATTATGTTTTTAAATAAAGAAAACATTAAACACCGAATAAGGTTTGAACTTAGAATCTTTTGCTTAGCAGATAAACACGTTAACCAATACTCTAACACAGCTCATCAGTCAATAGGGATCTCCTGGAGGACTGTAAAATATCACACACAATACCGACAAAAACTGTTGGTATGACTATGAGTTACTTTTCGTCAAAGTACAATAGGTAATAAACAATTACCGCTGTTCTTTATTGCGAAAAAGCGGTGAAAATGATACAAACACCTTTCCTTGCTATCGCCTGAATTAGGAGGTTTAATTAATTAATAGAATATGAAGCAATTTGTATAAAGACTGCTTTTTCCAAACTTTCTATAAAAGAAAGTCTGCTATCAAGACATTGAGTTTGTTCAATTACTTTATTTATGATTGAACGTTTCTAAAACTGAAGATACTCGTCCGTGCTCTGCACTGCAGTCGGGCTCTGGCAACGTCGTTCTCTGTTCATTGGCTGACTGCGTTTTGTGACGTCAGATGCACAGAACGAACCTAAACTCGGCCGCCGTCGTAAATGATGCCCACTTTGGTGAGATTTCCGTGGCTTCAGCAATGAACACGTAGTATGCGTTTAGACGTGAATATCTCACGAGCTATGTTGTTGCTCATAACTAATTACATGAAGTAGGAATCTATTGTATCCCTGTTATTCAACTTATAGTTTATTTAATTGCTGGACCATCGACACCAGTAAGTGTTTTGCAGTAATAAACGGTATTCTTAAAGGTACTTCTAATATCGTACATATTTAAAGTCGTTAAATAGTAGTACCTGCAGATTTTATTTAATAGCAATCTTTCTTTTATAAATTTCTATGTTACATTCAAAATTCGCAATTGCCGAGTGATATGAACCTTCACCCATTCGATTCATGTGTATATTCATATTGTATACTGTAGACGTAGCAGTATTTGGCTTGTAATGCGGAAACTGCGTATCCCAACCTCTAGACAACGAAACAAGCCAAAACCTTTAATATTTAAAATATTGTACGTAGTTGAGGGCCACAATTTTTTTTTTTAATTTGAAAGCTCACAAGGTATGCAGTGGTGTTCAGTCATTGTGGACAAGCCGGCCGGAGTGGCCGTGCGGTTCTAGGCGCTACAGTCTGGAGCCGAACGACCGCTCCGGTTGCAGGTTCGAATCCTGCCTCGGGCATGGATGTGTGTGATGTCCTTAGGTTAGTTAGGTTTAATTAGTTCTAAGTTCTAGGCGACTGATGACCTCAGACGTTAAGTCGCATAGTGCTCAGAGCCAGCCATTGTGGATAATGCCTGCCCACACCATAACGCCTAGCCCACACTGATGACGTCCGTTGCCATTCTGTGGTGTGTAATGTGTTCCTCCTCTCTCCACACTACCTGGTGGCCAGAATCACTTGCCACAGTGAAACGGCATTCTTCGGAGAACGCCACTCTCGACTGCTGTTGCTGACGCCCAAACCTCCAGATGCCAGACTCTCACATCAGTACCAAACGTTGTATGTCGATAGAGTGTCAACCAGAACACCGATTTAGTTCTGGCTACGTGCTGTCGCCAGCAGGACGGGCGTAAACGTTAATTAAAAGTAACACCAGAACTACGGAGCATAGGAAAAGCAAAACTGTCAGTAACTAATGCTCAACGCTTCCGTGGGGAAGTTGGTAGAGCGTTAGATCGTTGTACCAAGGATCCTGGGTTCGTACCCTAATGATGACGTTTTTTAATGTGCAGTATGTTTGAAAGAGAACCCCTAGTTTTAATGTGTTCTAGAACCTGCACAAAGTGACATACACAATTGTAGCTTGTAGTGTTTGATTTATCAGCTGTCCAAATTTGACTCCCCTGCATTTGGCAGGTCTGCTTGACCTTGAGACGGCACCAGTGCTGTTTTTCTCCTCTTTTCTCACAGTTCAGTCCAGGTGTGTGTACAGTGCAGAGCAACTCAGCGACAATATGTATTCCGCAACAGAAAGCACAGAATTGGGGGAGCAGAGCATCCACATGAAGTTTTTCAACATCAACGTGAATCTCCCAGAGTTAATGTCTGGTGCAGTTTGATGGAAGATCGTGTGATTGGTTCTTTCACTTTTGTGGAAAAAACGATAAATGGGGACGTTTATTGTGACGTGTTGACAGAATACTTCTTTCCCCAAAAGGACTATATTGAGGCGGAAAAGGGACTTGCGTTTTTCGAACAAGATGGCGCCCCACCTCGTTACTGCAACCATTTTTGTGTGGCTATTGACACTCGCTTTCCAGGAAGGTGGATAGGCAGGGCTGGCCCAGTACCTCGGCCACCACGAAGCTCAGACTTAACCCCATTGGACTTCTTCATTTGGGGCGACATAAAAAATGTTGTGTACAGTGAAAACAGCAGAAACATCAATCATTTACGGGAAAGAATCGTCGCAGGGGTTGGGACAGTTACACCTGAAATGTTAGTGAATTCGTGGCGGGATGTGGAATATTGTCTCGACTTGTGCAGGGCAACAACTGGATCCCACCTTGAAGTCTACTAACATCAAACAAAACTTGAAGGAATTCTCTTTCATGATATGTACTCATTGATGTAATTTTTCATTAATTTCCCCATTAAATTTATATTTAAAACTAGGGAGTTCTTTTTCAAACACCTTGTATTATGCGTGTAAAATGAGACTATTAATGCTTTCGCACGTGTGGTGCAGTCGGTTCTTTATTCTATTGTTCCAATTATTTATGTTTATTTTGTGAAACTACAGATGTACTAGCTGCATCATCACGAGTGGTGTCTGTTCTGTTGCACCCCACACCTACCTATACGAATATATCTATTGATTTGCTACATTCAACCAACGAAGCGAAAACAGACTGCCAAAGGAACATTGATGCAAACTACTACAGTCCTTTTACATGTCAGGAAAATGTTCTCCCATAGTTTTACACGTAAACAGTTAGAAAAATTGTCATCAGTGGAGCATCAACGCCGGACCTTGGGTACAGCAACTTCACGCTCTACCAATTCGCCCACACCTACGCTCCCAGATACGCCTTTCATGTGCTCTGTAGTTCTGATGTTACTTTTGATTGCCGTTTACGCATGTTCTAATGGAGAACGCAAACTAAATATATGTTTTGGTTGATACTTTACCTACATACAACGTTGGTGCCGATCTGTGTGTCTGACATCTGGAAGTTAGTGTGTGAACTCAACAAACGTGCTCACTATACCAACGAACTCTTTCTCGACGATGGAGTGGTTGAAGTGGGATGCATTTAACCCTAGGACGCCTAAGCCTCTTTTTGTAACTTGGATGCCAAAGGGGGGGGGGGGGGTTCGGCGAGCCCACAAGTATTAAATAAGTTTACTGACGAAAAATTACAACTTCCAAAATGGTTTATGTATTTTAACTAAGGCATCAGTTTATAAATGTTGTTAATTGTTATAAATATTGGATTGAGTGAATAAAAAAATTGACATATTACAATACAAAGTACAGATGTGTTCATATACAATAGACTACTCTGAGTTCTCAACTTCAAGGCAAGAGACACACTTCACAACTTCTTCTGAATGTGTGTTAGACACATGTTTATGACACTGTCCACAGTACTTTTTTGGTTTACTTAGATTGTTGTACTTCTGCTTCTTTGTTTTAGTTTTTCTTTCACAAATATGGCACTGACCTTTCCCTGCAGGAGGCTGACGTGCTTCTCTTGTCATTTCTTTGATTTTCTTTTGTAGATTACTGTCCATTGATTGAACAATTTGGTTAGATAACCCTCTTGCATTGGCACTTCTTTCTTCTATCTTCAATTTCACTAGTTCCATCCCAGCTTGCAGAAGGTAAAGTTTCCGTTTGTTGTGTTTCTTTTCATTTCATCTTGGATGCTGCTAGTTGTACTGATAGCAAAAATGTCGATGAGAGAGCAAAATAGAGATAGAGGCCATCTCTTTGTTCCCCCCTTGAAGGTGTACTTACGAGTCTTTTGATCAATGGTATCAATTCCACCTTTAGTGGAATTATAATATTCATTTATCTCGGTTTTATTCTTCTCTCCTCCAACAGCGCCTTTATCTTGGTGCACTGTTGACAACATCACTACGTTTTTACTTGGTTTCATATTTGCTGTGTAGGACACCAAAGTTACTGGAAATCTACTTGTTGCGAACTACACTAACTCACTGCAAGTTTACAAGGTAAATAACAGCTGACTGACATCAACAATCACTTCCTCTGAGAGTCAACCGATTGTTGTGAATATCAAGAATACCAACCAACAAGAAACTAACTTGCATTGTTGTACTCTACTAAGGGTTCCCTACTAAGGGAAATTTTCTGTAGCATGGAAACCTAAGGGGGAGGGGTTGTTGGACCCATAATAAGTTTATATATTTTTTCTTTCAAAGCAGGAATTTTCTATAAAATATATTGACATTAACATTTCATAAAATAGCCAACAAACAATAACTCAAAGGGAATATGTAGTATGAAAGTTACTTGGGCAAAAGCAGGGGACATAAAAAAATTGTGGGTTCAACGAACCCCCCCACCACTTAGGCGTCGTAGGGTTAACAGGCGTCGAAGGCCACAAACCTGCCTGATTTAAGCGCCACGAAAAGGTTCTGGCAGAACCACGTGTACGGTTAGAGGTCACAACGTCTGCAGTGATATACCTAGGAGTGAGATGTTTGATTATTTTCACCACTAGGGCTAAGTATCGATCCTTTTGCGGTAATCTGTCTACGATCACCCACATGCTTTTGCATATCATTTTCACCTTGCGCCCTTTTACAGTCATGATAAGGGACTTTTGGACACACCCATTTCTGTGGTCGCAGTAGTGACATTTTGACCAGCTTCGACCTTTTACTATCATTAGTCGGGTGTTCCGTAGCAGTTGTAGGTGCCCCATAGTAGCTGGCAGTTGTTCCTCACCATGTGCCAGTTGTTCCTTAGCAACTGTCAAAAAGTGCACAACATTGTTGCAATAAAATAAAGGTTATTGTCATTTCTGTCTCACCCGCCCCGCAGCACGCAATATCTCAAGAGTAAATTCAGTATCGCTTCTTTCTGACTTAATGAGGCTGGAGGCAGTGACAGTAAACTTGACTAAGCGGGCGCCATTAACCTAATGACATATCAAAACGGACATTCCGTGCCGTATCGACTGTTGGATATTTAATATTCCCCAAAGAGATTCAATACTGCAGTATTACTAATCATAAAGTTCCGCCCTTACTTACTTTATGGCCTGCCTTCTCTCTGATGCGATACTGTAAAAAATGATTTCTCATGCCGAGGACAGTGCTCAATAAGGACAAGGTCCTTCTTCAGTTTCTTCCTCTTCTTCTTCTTCTTGTGTATCTCCAGTTTTAGGCTGCTAAGTGCTATTTACAGTTTCCATCTCTTCTCTGATCTTCATGGCTTCTTTTTTTTGTGGATTCTCTTACATTCGGTTACTGGTAATCTTCCAGGATCCGTTCTTCACAAATGTTCATTTCATCTTCTCTTATTATCTTATAACTTTTCTTTCACGCTGGCTATGATTATTTGCTCTCTGATACAGTCAACTCTTGCTAATTAGTGTCTCGATAAATTCAATTTCTCGATGAATAGAACTTGTTATCAAGTCCCTTAAGAAAATCACTCGATAAATCGATGTGGTTGTAGCGACACACACATGTAGTACATGAAAAAAATATTTACTTGTACTATCTGACGACTTACAACGTTGTATAAGGCCTTTGTAAGTCATAATAGGAGTCATTATTGGAAAGAAATCACAAAGTTGCATATTCGGAAACGTAATACTAAACTAGGGAATGAGCGTTCAGCTTCTCGATTTGTTGTAGTGTCAACAGACAAGCAGCATACAGTACAAGACTGTTTCCATCTCCCAATAATGAAATAAAAAGGATAATAATTATTGATTAGGTGTAGGAGGTAATATGAATAAATATTGTTTAGCATTTACTATCTCGCTAGCCAAAATCAGTAATTTATTTAAAAAAACCTATTACGATATGGCATACGTTCATGCAGCCCTTCTAGCTCTCTCGGACAGACAACAGCCAAATGGGAAAAAGTTAATGGCTGTAATATTCTTTTCTATTTTTCGTAGTGTAACGATCGGAAAATGGGTGAAGACAAAGATTTAAAACTCGTGCGCAAGCTACAGTAGAGATTATCGCTATCGTAGAGATTTTTCTCACATACCGCTGAACAAACGCTCTGTGATTCGAAATTAGCCTGGTTACATTTTATAAAAGATTTTGCCTGAAAATTAGCAACTTCACTAATATGAAGCCATCGCAAAACTGTACGAGGTTAAAGCAAAACACGATTTCCATTTATTTTGTTGTTATTGGTCTGGTGAATGTAATAAAACATGCCCCAGACGCATATCTGCAGTATTCTGCCAGAACATCAAGAGAAGCAAAGATTCTTATGCAAGTAGAAGTAGTAGCAGTAGTAGCTTTATTCATCTGTAGATCTGTTTCTACAAGGATATAGGACATGTCAAAGCATGTACAAGTTTAGACCAATTTAAAATAAGCTAATTCGTATACACATACATATACAGACTTCTAGCTAGAGACAATCATTAGATTCACTCCTGGTATACAATACTTTTTTTTACAACTAACTTACTAAGTAATGTAATGCCACACTGTTCAGTCACTACACACATAAACACACATACACTGGTGATCTCTGGGCCTTTTTCTGTATCGCAACTTTCCTTTTGCTATCCTGTAAAACTGACTGAGCATCCCTCTATAATGAGTCAGATGTTGAGCTCAGAAAGAGGAAGAGGTGTTAGTATTGTGCAATGCATAACTTGGGAGTAAGTTTTTCTAGAAAAGCAAAAAAGAAGGAAAAAACATAGTGTGAAGGTATTATGTGGAACTTTGGATGTTTTATAAACATTATTATTAATTATTTGTATATCATTTTTTTACCAAACCCCTACTCTGTTTTATCTAAGTAATCCTTCAATGTATAAAATGTATTGCATAACAGGTACTTTTTAGCTGCCTTTTTAAATAAGTGTATTGTTACAATTCATCTCTTTTGGTAATTTATTGTAGAGTTTATTCCTTAGCAGAAAATGCTGTTTTGAGTTTTATGTTTTTTTTTCTTCTTCTGTAACCATGGACATAGCTGTTTGTGTAGTAACTACCAATGTTATTTCTGTTGTGTACAACTGATTGGTAAATGTATTCACACAGAGCAGTTAAAATTCCTAGTTTTTTGAGCAGATCTTAACAGTGAGCTCGACTACCATTTTTGGATATGATTCTTATGGCTCTTTTATGGAGTCTGAAAATTGTGTTCGTATTTTGTGCATTTGTTCCCCAAAAAAGAATGCCATAGCTAAGAATTGAGTGTATATGTAAAAATTATGTAACTAAAAGACACTGAATGCTACACACTGATGATATAGTTCTAAGGACATGCTGATGACATTCTGTTTGCAATTACCTTTGTGTGTTCACACCACTCCAGCTGATAATCAATATTCATTCCTAGAAATATTGCATTTGCTACACAGTCTATAGAGGTGCCATCTACATTTAATTTAACACTGTCATTTTCTCTCTTCAAACTGAAATTTATAGCATTAGTCTTCTTTAGGTTCAGTGTCATTTTATTGCTTATTGACCAGTCATAAACTTCCTTGTGAGCTTCATTTGCTTTCTCTGCAAGGAGTGCTCTTGTTTTCTCAGGGACTATAGTATTGCCGTCATCAGTGAAGAGAACTTTTTCACCATGAGTAACACTACTGGAAAAGTCATTTATGCATAGCAGGAATAGTATTGGTCCTAATATACTACCTTGCAGAACCCTAATATTAATGTATTTTGATGCTGATAAGTGTTTTACTACATGTTTAGATCTATTCGAAGTATGTGTTATCTCTACTCTTTGTACCCTATCTGCTAGGTATGATCGAAACTGATCATTAACTACCCCTCTTATTCGTAATGCTTCTAATTTATTTAATACAATCTTGTGGTCAACTGTAACTGAGGCCTTAGAAAGATCCAAAAATATTCCTGTGACGTACTAATCTTTGTTAAGAGCATCAAGTACAACCTTTTCAAATTCTTCTAAGGCGGACTCCATATTTTTGCCACTTCAGAAACTAAACTGTGACTCGCTAAAAAGATTGTATTTATTCAGGCAATTCATTAATCTGTCTTTCACAACTGCCTCTATTATTTTTGAGAATGATGCCAGCAGGGTAATGGGCCAGTAATTTTCTATGTCTCCTGCATTACCTTTTTAAACAAAGATACAACTCTTGCCCATTTTAACTGCTCTGGAAATGTCCCTGATGTGAAGGATTCATTTATTATATTTGTTAAGGGGCCTTGTACAATCTCTATGGAAAATTTGGAAATTTTCAGTAAGGTCTTATGGGACCAAACTGCTGAGGTCATCGGTCCCTAAACGTACACATTACTTGATCTAACTTAAACTAACTTACGCTATAACAACACACATATCCATGCCCGAGAGAGGCCTCGAATCTCTATTAATTGTTTCAGTACACACATTGGTACTTCACCTAAGCCTATTGAGATTTTAATTTTATTTTTTAGTTTTTGAAAAGTTGTATTGACTTCTTTCTCCGTGATTGGAAGTAACATCATTGTATTTAGTGCAACATTATTTATAGGTGTTATATTTGTTTTGGGGAATTTTTGCTGTAGCTTCTCGGAAAAACTTGAAAAATGCTCATACCAGACTTCTTTCCTTTTACTCTCTACATTATATATCATTTTGTCACTAAATGACTTTTTTGCAGCAATCAGCACCTTACTACAGATCTTTTTGAAGTGTTCACACTACCACTTTGAGATCTGTACACACATAAAATGATTAATTTCTTGGTGATATCAAGCCCTGTTAATTTAATAGCTGATATTTCATAGTGTTCATCTGTAAGTAGGCTCTTTAGGTTTTTATATTGGTAACGCCACATGGCGCTCTGTATGAAAATCACTGACTGTGCTTGTGCAGTCTGTGGCTGGTTGGACTCATTGTTTTAATATTCGCTTGTGTAGTGTTGGGCAGTTGGATGTGAGCAGCGCATAGCGTTGGGCAGTTGAAGGTGAGCCGCCAGTAGTGGTGGATGCGGAGAGAGAGATGAAAGGGTTTTGAGAGCGGACGATCGAGACGTGGGTCCGCCAGAAAAAGGAAATTTGTAAAAATGGACGTCATGAATTGATAGATATACAGGGTGGTCCATTGATAGTGAGCGGGCCAAATATCTCACGAAATAACCATCAAACGAAAAACTACAAATAACGATACTAGTCGGGTTTGAAGGGGGAAACCAGATGTTGCTATGGTTGGCCTACTAGATCATTCTGCCATAGGTCAAACGGATATCAACTGAGTTTTTTAAAATAGGAACCCCCATTTTTTATTACATATTCGTGTAGTTCCTAAAGAAATATGAATGTTTTAGTGGGACCACTTTTTCGCTTTGTGATAGATGGCACTGTAATAGTCACAAACGTATAAGTACGTGGTATCACGTAACATTCCGCCAACGCGGACGGTATTTGCTTCGTGATACATTACCGTGATAAAATGGACCGTTCACCAATTGCGGAATAGGTCGACATCGTGTTGATGTATGGCTATTGTGATCAAAATGCCTAATGGGCGTGTGCTATGTATGCTGCTTGGTATCCGGGACGACATCATCCAAGTGTCCGGTCCGTTCGTCGGACAGTTACGTTATTTAAGGAAACAGGTAGTGTTCAGCCACATGTGAAACGTCAACCACGACCTGCAACAAATGATGATGCCCAAGTAGGTGTTTTAGCTGCTGTCGCGGCTAATCCGCACATCAGTAGCAGATAAACTGCGCAAGAATAGGGATTCTCAAAAACGTCGGTGTTCAGAATGCTACATCAACATCGATTGCACCTGTACCATATTTCTGTTCACCAGGAATTCCATGGCGACGACCATAATATGCACTATTGGGCAACGGAAAATCCACGATGGCTGCGACAAGTGGAACATCAGCGACCTTTGAGGGTTAATGCATGGTGCGGCATTATGGGAGGACGGATGATTGGTCCCCATTTTATCGATGGGAATCTAAATGGTGCAATGTATGTTGATTTCCTATGTAATGTTCTACCGATGTTATTAGAAGATGTTTCACTGCATGACAGAATAGCGATGTACTTCCAACATGATGGATGTCCGGCACATAGCTTGCATGCGGTTGAAGCGGTATTGAATAGCATATTTCATGACAAGTGGATTGGTCGTCGAGGCACCATACCATGGCCCGCACGTTCACCGGCTCTGACATCCCCGGATTTCTTTCTGTGGGGAAAGTTGAAGGATATTTGCTATCGTGATCCACCGACAACGCCTGACAACATGCTTCAGCGCATTGTCAGTGTATGTGCGAACATTACGGAAGGCGAACTACTCGCTGTTGAGAGGAATGTCGTTACACGTATTGCCAAATTCATTGAGGTTGACGGACATTATATTGAGCATTTATTGCATGTGGTATTTGCAGGTAATCACGCTGTAACAGCATGCGTTCTCAGAAATGATAACTTCACAAAGGTACACTATCACATTGGAACAACCGAAATAAAATGTTCAAACGTACCTACAGTCCGCATTTTAATTTTAAATGTTACTAACTGTTTGTCTAAAACTGTGAGCCACATGTTTGTGACTATTATGGCCCCATCTATCACAAAGCGAAAAAAGTGTTCCAACTAAAACATTCATATTTCTTTACGTACTACACGGCTATGTAATAAAAACTGGGGGTTCCTATTTTTTTAAAAAAGCTGTCGATATCCGTTTGATCTGTGGCAGCACCATCTAGCGGGACAACCATAGCGCCATCTGGTTTCCCCCTTCAAGCTAGACAAGTTTCGTTCTTTTTAGTTCTTTCATTTGACTCCTATTTCGTGAGATATTTGGCCCGGTCACGATCAATGGACCACCCTGTATACATATGATGACTTTTGAACATTATTAAGGTAACTGCATTGTTTGTTCTCTATCAACATCTTTTATTTGCTAACTATGCCTATCAGTAGTTAGTGCCTTCAGTAGTTAGAATATTTTATTTAGCTGGCAGCATTGGCGCTCGCTGTATTGCAGTAGTTCGAGTAACAAAGATTTTTGTGAGGTAAGATAATTCATGAAAGGTATAGGTTATTGTTAGTCAGGTTCATTCTTTTGTAGGGATTATTGAAAGTCAGATTGAGTTGCGCTAAAAACATTGTGTGTCAGTTTAGTGATGATCAGAATAAGAGACAAATGTCTCAATACGTTCAGATTTGCTCAGCTGTTTGAAAATCAAATAACGTTAGAGGTTTACCAGCACAGTCATTCATAATTTTTCTAAGGGAACGTTTCACATCTTCACTTGCTGCACTGAGTTCGTGTCTTGTTTTTAACTGTGTTCCTTTTCTGATATAAATGCATGATCCTCCATCCCTTGAAGTAGTTCTGCAGTAAGAGTTTGCCCTTTCAAACAATGATGACACTACATGTTGGAGTTCTATCTCTCTGCACAAATTACTGTACAGTTCAAAGATTGGAGCTCAATTTTTAATAGTTGTATTTTATTTTTTATTGATTGCATGTTTTGATGGAGGATTATTACGTCTGTGATATGCCCCATGTTGCTCTTCCCAGTTGTTTGTTTTTATTTATGACATCTGGTAGGTGTGATATTTGTAGTGTTAAAGTCTGTCTTGCGAGTGATTGTTTCAGTATTTTTTAAAGTGCTGGAGATATTCTTTTGGCAGGGAACCTGTTGACTGGATTTATCCTAAAAAGACTTACTTTTCCTACCCATGACAACAGGTATTTAACCATGTGTGGCCCGAGATCCACCCCCTATACTTTCATGAATCAGCTGTACCAATCTTCCCTTCCCAGTTCTGTTTAGGTGTAGGCCATGCCTATGGATACCCCATCTGTTGAAAGCACCAGAGAAACATTAACAAAGTTGGCTGCCCTCAGAGCCATCCCTAATCCCACATTGATTCGTCTCACAGCTCCATCAAGGTGTGGCTGATTATGATACTGGAACAGCTCAATAAATTGTACATTGGTGCCATGAGTCAGGGAAGCTATCTTGTCCACGTCACCACCTATGTCATATGCCTTGTCCCTGTCCAAACTGTTTCCTGCCCCACTCACTGTCACTGCATGGTCCTCTTTCATAAACTCCTTACACAAAGACCCAAAGTCCCCTATCACATGACTTAGCCCTGCATTTGGCTTGAAGATACTGGTGGTCTGTACGCTGCCCCTAGACTTTCTTGTAACTGAGGAACCATACCTCGCCCACGGCTACTACCTAGCAGCAGCAGCACTTCATTCTTCCTAACAGCCGGCCGCAGTGGTTTCGCGGTTCTAGGCGCGCAGTCCGGAACCGTGCGACTGCTACGGTCGCAGGTTCGAATCCTGCATCGGGCATGGATGTGTGTGATGTCCTTAGGTTAGTTAGTTTTAAGTAGTTCTAAGTTCTAGGGGACTAATGACCACAGCAGTTGAGTCCCATAGTGCTCAGAGCCATTTGAACCATTTTCCTAACAGTTTGTACACTCCTAGGCTTCTTAGCCTCAGCTGAAGTGTGCTGCACATTTTCTGCTCCTTGTTCTGCCTGAGGCTCATCTCCACTTAACTCTGAGAGTGGTAGATACCTCTTTTGGGTGTTGATGATAAAACTGTCAGATCGCTTTCTCTTTCTTCCTATCCTCCAACCAGCTGTCAGTTACCACCCACCTTCCTCCCCTTATCTTCCTTGATCCTTATGAGTTCCCTCTGTACCTCTTCCAACTGTGCCTGAAGGGCACAGATTTCCCTTTCCTGTTCCCCAATCAAAATGTTCCTACTGAATGCTCTGCAGTTCCAGGAGAGAGCCTCTTCTAATCTCCCAACGTTCTCCCCACTGCATATTTCCTACAAGATTGGCAACAAATCCCTCTACACACTACCCTATAACAGCTCCCCACATTTCTCATCATGGTCAGCTTCGAAAAAATAATTACGTTTAAATGGTTCAGTCGGCTCTGAGCACTATGGGACTTAACTTCTGAGGTCATCAGTCCCCTAGAACTTAGAACTACTTAAACCTAACTAACCTAAGGACATCACACACATCCATGCCCGATGCAGGATTCGAACGTGCGACCGTAGCGGTCGCGCGGTTCCAGACTGAAGCGCCTAGAACCGCTCGGCCACTCCGGCCGGCCAACAAATAGTAAGAGGTATTGGAGATGCGTGTCATCTCACCAAATTATCATAACCTTTACTCACCAAAAAATATTTTAGAAAGACACATTTCTACATCATTACTTTGCAGATGACATGCTGTCAAAATGACAAAAAAGGGCACAAGAACTCAAAATGCAAAAATGCATTTTCACTAGTAGTGTAATTATCACGAGAGCAGTTGAAATAAACCAAACAAAATGCACATATTATAATGTTTAGGCCTACAATAGATAGACCATAAACTTTGTATTGTACTTTACAGAAATAAGAGAGTTGTTCAATAAGTAATATAATACCTTTTTTTAAAAAACAGGTTGGTTTTATTCAAGTTTCCAGTACACCATATTATTCCTCACTCTTTTGGTTGCAAAACCCTGCAATTTAACATAATCTTTGTTCACCTTTCTTAGAGGACCTTGTAATGGTACTTGAATTACGTAACCATTATGGCACTTCACCTCAACCTCTTGATACCAGCAATATTCTACTGTGTTTCTATAAAATAGTTAACATATTTCTGTGACAACATTCAGGTTTGATTTCATTAATGTAGAGGTACTTTGATACATCGATATGTTTATATTGCAATGATATTATTCCTATGTGTATTCTTTCTTTTGTCACTATGATCTTTGACGTACTTGTAACTCTGATTTTTGGGCGCTTAAGCGGTTATTAGATCGTCAAGTCTTGGTCGTCATGTTGAAAGACGCAAATTGTAGTCAGTTTATGAAATGTGAAATTTAACAGCGAGGAAGATATTTTCAAGTATGTTTTATATTGTGAAGTGAAGGTGTAACAAAAGTAACAAAAAAGAAGTGTAACTTAAATTCGGAGTGCAGATTACTTTTTTTACATCACCATTGTGCTAACTTGGAAAAGTTTAATCTTCAAGAATGGTTTATGAAACACATCTATAAAACTTTTGAATATCGCACAATAACACCTAGGCCTCTTTGCATACGAGCTTGGAATCATCACCACCTAGATTTTCGACGATTGAGCCATGAGTTCACAACGAGACCAGTGTGGGAAACACGAAAAGATGAGTAACTGGTTTATCCATTATTTCATGAAATAACTTTATTGACTGTGCTCTAATGGCACCTGCCACATAATACAACTTTCTTGTTGCCTGGAAATGCAATATATAGCAGCGTGAGCAACACTACAATCATAATTAATTTTTGACCTTAGATGTGGTAGGGTTGTTAGAACCTGTATGCCCACATCTTACCATTTTATTGGTCAACATCGGAGCCAAACGTCTTTCTTCATCAATAACCTCCCCACAGTCCATGTACTGCTTCCTGCAGAGTGCGTTCTTCATTGGGCCAAACAGATGGAAATTGGAAAGAACAAGATCTGGGCTGTAGGGCGGATGAGGCTCAGCAGTCCAATGAAGTTCTGTGAGCTCCTCCCAGATGCGCTGACTTGCGTGAGGCCTTACGTTGTCATGGAGAAGGAGAAGTTCGTTTGCATTTTTGTGGCGACGGACACCCTGAAATTCTTCAGTTTCCTAAGCATAGTGCAACAATCTTCCTAGTTGATCGTTGCATCCTGAGAGAGGACATCAAGCGGAATAACCCCTTCAGAGTCCCAGAACACGCCGCCATGAATTTACAGGCTTTGAACTGTTTCTAAGGCGAAGAGGTGGTTTGGCGCCACTCCACGGATTACCGTTTTGTTTCCTCTTCTAAGTGGTGAACCCATGTTTCATCGCCTGAGACGATGTTCGACAAAAAATTGTCGCAATCGGCGTCGTAATGCGCAAGAATTTCCGCACAGATGATCCTTCGTTGATCTTCAAGTCCTCCATTTGGTGGCGACAAACCCATTGGGCGTGCACCTTTGAATACCCAAACTGATAGACGAATGAGTCAGGACTGCCAAAAGAAACGTCCAGTTCTGCAGCGAGTTGTTTGATCCGTCAGTCACCGCGAATGAGATTGTCCACGCGTTCCAGCATTTCAGCAACTATGTACGGCAGCCCGGCACGCAAGAGATCGGATGAGTTTGCGCAAGATCATTGAGATGATGACAGACGCCTCGTCCAACCCCTCACTGTGCTTTTGTTCGGTGCCAGGTATCTCTAGAAATATCTGCGATGTTCTTGTTTTCCGCCAAAAGAAACTCAATGGGAGCTCTCTGACTGGAACGCACTTCCGTTACAGACCACATTTTCTAGGCTACATATAGCGCCGCCACCTATCGGAACTAAATGAAGCTATAGCGGCTGAAGCGGAAATATTCCACGATGTCCCACAAAAAATTCCGCATTTCTTCAACCGAAACTGGCCGAGGAAAAAAAAGTGTTGCGTAACTTATTTAACACCTCTCGTAAATGTGACGCACAGAACTGGACACTTAAGTATCAAAACACGTCTGGATAAATAAATACGCTACTGGCCATTAAAACTGATACACCAAGAAGAAATGCAGATGACAAAAGGGGTATTCATTGGACAAATATATTATACCAGAACTGACATGTGATTACATTTTCACCCAATTTTGGTGCCTAGATCCTGAGAAATCAGTACCCAGAACAACCAC
Organism: Schistocerca gregaria; assembly: GCF_023897955.1. NCBI lineage: Eukaryota > Metazoa > Arthropoda > Insecta > Orthoptera > Acrididae > Schistocerca > Schistocerca gregaria. The sequence goes on along the minus strand of NC_064929.1, from coordinate 201,460,280 downwards.
CTCTGGCCGTAATAACGGCCTTGATACGCCTGGGCATTGAGTCAAACAGAGCTTGGATACCGTGTACAGGTACAGCTGCCCATGCAGCTTCAACACGATACCACAGTTTATCGAGAGTAGTGACTGGCGCATTGTGACGAGCCAGTTGCTCGGCCACCATTGACCAGACGTTTTCAATTGGCGAGAGATCTGGAGAATGTGCTGGGCAGGGCAGCAGTCGAACATTTTTTGCACCCAGAAAGGTCCGCACAGGACCTGCAACATGCGGTCGTGCATTAACTTCCTGAAATGTAGGGTTTTGCAGGGATCGAATGAAGGGTAGAGGTACGGGTCGTAACACATCTGAAATGTAACGTCCACTGTTCAAAGTGCCGTCAACGCGAACAAGAGGTGTCCGAGACGTGTAACCAATGGCACCCCATACCATCAAGCTGGCTGATACGCCAGTATGGCGATGACGAATACGCGCTTCCAATGTCCGTTCTCTGCGATGTTGCCAAACACGGATGCGACCATCATGATGTTGTAAACAGAACCTGGATTCATCCGAAAAAATGACGTTTTGCCATTCGTGTACCCAGGTTCGTCGTCAAGTACACCATCGCAGGCGCTCCTGTCTGTGATGCAGCGTCAGAGGTAATGGCAGCCACGGTCTCCGAGCTGATAGTGCGTGCTGCTGCAAACGTCGTCGAACTGTTCGTGCAGATGGTTGTTGTCTTGCAAACGGCCCCATCTGTTGACTCAGGGATCGAGACGTGGCTGCACGATCCGTTACAATCATGCGGATAAGATACCTGTCATCTCGACTGCTAGTGACACGAGGCCGTTGGGATCCAGCACGGCATTCCGTATTACCCTCCTGAACCCACCGATTCCATATTCTGCCAACAGTCGTTGGATCTCGACCAACGCGAGCAGCAATGTCGCGATACTATAAACCGCAATCACGATAGGCTACAATCGGACCAACGTGATGGTACGCATTTCTCCTCCTTATACGAGGTATCACAACAACGTTTCACCAGGCAAAGCCGGTCAACTGCTGTTTGTGTATGAGAAATGGGGTGGCAGCTTTCCTCATGTCAGCACGTTGTAGGCTTCGCCACCGGCGCCAACCTTGTGTGAATTCTCTGAAAAGCTAATCATTTTCATATCACAGCATCTTCTTCCTGTCGGTTAAATTTCGCATCTGTAGCACGTTATCTTCATGGTGTAGCAATTTTAATGGCCAGTAGTGTAGAAGTAAAAAGTGTTTTGCATAAGGCGGGGTTTTAACAAAATCGAAAGTTTGAATTAAACATTTCTATCGTACCCGGATGCTTAGCATCGCTGCCTTTCGTGCGGGAGGACCCGTATCCGATGCTGGTACCTTCTCAGATTTTTTCGTAGGTAAGGTTCTTGGAGCGGGATCCACTCAGCATCGTGAGGGCAAATAATCTGTTTGGCGACAACCTGGTCTTAAGCCCCCCATCACAGAGCGCCCTTGGCACTACTTTCTAGGCGTTAGTTGACCACTTTGAAAAGGCTTAGCCCTAATTCTTGAGTGGTGTTTACTTTTACGAAACACTGCCAAGGTTGGCAAAACGTTGCAAATCCAGAATGAGATTTTCACTCTGCAGCGGAGTGTGCGCTGAAATGAAACTTACTGACAGATTAAAACTGTGTGCCGGGCCGAGACTCGAACTCGGGACCTTTGTCTTTCTCGAGAAAGCGCTCTACCATCTGAACAACCCAAGCACGACTCACGCCCCGTCCTCACAGCTAAGATCCCGAGTTAGAGTCTCGGTGCGCCACACAGTTTTAATCTGCCAGGAAGTTTCAAAACGTTGCAAATGTTTTCTTACATTCACTCCTTCGCGCGCGCGCCCATCGTTCGATCTGTTGTTCGCCACATTTTGAACGTCACGTCCAAAAACATGACCAGGTGCGAGTAGAACTCGCACACTGAGGGTTCCGTACTTAATTATTTATATACACTGAGATGACAAAAGTCATGGGATAGCAATGTGCACATATACAGATGGCGTACACAACGTATAAAAGGACAGTGCATTGGTGGAGCTGCCATTTGTACTCAGGAGACTCATGTAAAAAGGTTTCTGATGTACAACTTTGCCAAAACACAGTATATACAGTTCACACAGTAAATGGAATAACACCATTGATAAATATTGACTTCGATCAGAAATCTTTAGTTAAGGTAGAATATTCAAAATTTGTAGGTGTATGCGTTGATGAGGGGTTAAACTGAAAAAAAAAAACCACACTGAGGATCTGCTGAAACTTTTGAGTTCAGCTACTTATGCTATTATGGTCATTGCAAATTTTGGCTATGTACATCTGAGTAAATTAGCTTACAATGCCTATTTTCATTCTCTGCTTTCGTATGGAATCATATTCTGGAGTAATTCATCATTGAGTAAAAGAGTGTTCATTGTACAAAAGCGTGTAATCAGAATAATTGCTGGAGCTCATCCAATATCATCCTGCAGACACTTATTTAAAGAGCTAGAGATCTTCACTGTAGCCTCACAATATATATATTCACTTATGAAATTTGTTATTAACAATCCGAACGAATTCAAAAGTAATAGCAGCGTACAGGGCTACAACACTAGGAGAAAGGATGATCTTCACTACTCAAGGTTAAATCTAACTTTGGGTCAGAAGGGGGTAAACTATGCTGCCAGAAAAGTCTTTGGTCACTTACCTAATAGCATTTAAAAGGAAATTAAAAGAATTTCTTAATGGCAACTCTTTCTACTCACTAGATGAATTTTTGGATATAATAAGTGGGTAATTTCCCCATCCCCACAAAAAAATTGAAAATATTAAGTGTCATGTAATATTTTGTGTAATGTAATATCTTGTATAGACACCTTTTATTAACCTGACACGTTCCACATCATTACGAAGTGTTGTATTCATGATCTATGGAACACGTACTAGTCTAATCTAATCTAATTATGGCCGGACGATGGGATTTAACAGACTTTGAACACGGAATGGTAGTTGGAGCTACATGCTTGGGATATTTCATTTCGGAAACAGTCAGGGAATTCAGTATTGTGAGATCCACAAAGACAGGAGTGTGCCGAAAAATTTCAGGCATTGCCTCTCACCATGTACAATGCAGTGGCTGAAGGCCTTCACTTAAAGACCGAGAGCAGCAGCGCATGCGTAGGCTTGTTAGTGCTAACAGACAAGAAACAGTGGATTAAGTAACAGCAGAAATTAATGTGGGATGTACATCGAACGTATCCGCTATGACAGTACGGTGAAATATAGCGTTCATGGGCTATGGTAGCAAATGACCGACAGCACAACATCGCCTTAGCTCGTGACCGTATCGGTTGGACCCTAAGACGGCAGGGAAACTGTGGCCTGGTCAGGTGAGTGCTGATTGTAGTTAACAGTTGGTGGTAAGGTCCCAGTGTGTCGCAGACGCAACAAAGCCATGGACCTAAGATGTCAACGAGGGACTGTGCAAGCTGATGGTGGCTCGATAATGCTGGTGGCTATGTCTGCATGCACTGAATTGGCTACTTGGAGACCATTTACAGCCATCCATGGACTTCATATTCCCAAGCAATGAGGGAATTTTTAGGGATGACAGTGTGCCACGTCACTGGGTCACAATTGTTCGCGGCTGGTGGGAAGAACATTCTGGACAATTCGAGTGAATGATTTGGCCACTCAGATCGCCCGACATGAATCACATCGAACATTTCTGGGACATAATCGAGAGATCAGTTTGTGCATAAAATCTTGCACAGGCAACATCTATAATTGTTGGCTATAGAGGCAGCATGACTCAATATTTCTGCTGGGGACTTCCAAAGACTTGTCCAATATAGATAGTTTATCCATTCTGAGTACTGAGGATCTCGACAATTCTTGCGTGTTATCGACGTTATACTTGCAAGACATCGGTCGCAGGTATTCCAAGACCTTCGAGAATGTTTTAATTTCAAGTTCGAAGCCAGATAATAAATGACAATAGAAAAATTTTTAGTGTAATGTAATTATAATTTTCAGGTTTTTTTCCTTCAATTGTACTGTGAAACCTTTCTTCTTTCCAGGTTCCATTATTCTGTGTCAGTGGAAATACCTTATAGATCTTAATGACTGAGTTTGCGACTATCAAAATATAGCGACATAAATAGCAGTATCTTTTGACTGCATTGAACTAGAAGCTTAACATTTCTACACCACCAAAAATCTCTATAGACTTCAGTATGTGGTACGAATTTCAACTAGATACTTCTACCCATTCCTGAGAAAAAGGGGCTTACCAGACTGTGAGACAGGCAAACAATCAGATACAAATGACAAAAAAAATATATTTTTATAATTAGAAATTAACAATTTCTGATTTTTCTCTTTGCTTGTACTGTGAAACCTTTCTTCTTGCCAAATTTCATGCTTCTAGATTAACAGGAAGTACACAATAGGTTTTGATGTCTGAGTTGGCGAATTTCAAAATATGTGTCATAAATAGACATACATTTTGATTGGGATTACTTAGAAACTAACGTTTATTATGCCTTCAAGAGACCACAGACCTTTACTCGTCCCTGAGTAACAAAAAATTCTGAACAGACAGACAGAGGGATGGACAACAAAGAGACCCCATAAATGATTCCTTTTTACTGGCTGGAGTATGGAACTCTAAAATATGGATGTAAGATTAGGGCTTAGTGTCCCATCGACAGCACGGACATCAGGGACGGTGCACAAGCTCTGATTGTTTCAAGGTGGGGAAGGAAATAAGCCGTGACTTTTCTCAGGATCCATCTCGACATGTGCCTAGAGCGATTCACGGAAATCACAGAAAGCCTACACCTGGATTATGGGTCACCATCCCCCCCCCCCTTCCCCGCGATTGCGAATCCAGTGAGCCAAACACTGTTTACCTCATCGCAGCACGTGTACACTTATTGAAATTGTTGGAACTGAGTCACATGTCAAAAAATTTGGGTGAATAATAGAAATATAATAAATCGTTACTAGGATTTTTCGATACGATGACTGCTATAAAGAACTGATATGAGTAAAAGTGACAACTGAAAAGTGTCTAGTAAAAAAAGTGCCTGAAAACAATGCCATATCACATATGTTGTGCATATGTTCATATTAAATGATAGTCTATGCCCATCGCTCCTTGTTGCCGGGCCTTATGGCGGGCGACAGTTTGTTATCCCACCATTGTCTGTATTGATATTTCTGTATCAATTTGCAGCATGCTTATGTAGAATGTTGTATCTGTCATGAAAATTCTTTGACTGTGTATGCATGTTTCAGTTTTGTGAAACAGTCTGTCTTACCACTTGTCAATGACCGAGGAGAGCTAGGTCAAAAGCTTGTGGGATATTAACGACCTGACACTTAAACTTTTGAATGATGTTGTTTGTATTATGTTTGTGGATTTAAATAGCTAATGGAATGATGATCGTATAATGAACTGTAAATAACTTGGTCCATAGTTAGGAAACATAGGGTTGAATGTACAAGATGTGGGAAAGCCACGCAGCTACAGAAGTATCCTGGCGGAGTGGAGAAGGTGTGGTTGTCGCGCAAGTGGCAACTCGTCCTTTGTGACAGGTAAGGAGTCTGGGCTGAGCAGTGCTGTGGTTAACACCTCACTAGCAGCAGCAGATCATATTGGCTAATATTTCTGGTGTTTTGAGGCCACAAGAGCTTAAGGGCAGTAGTCATGGACCTCAGATGCTGCATTTGGTGATTCTATTATCATGGCATGGTTTTTGGCGCTGTTGTTGTTGTGGTCTTCAGTCCTGAGACTGGTTTGATGCAGATTTCCATGCTACTCTATCCTGTGCAAGCTTCTTCATCTCCCAGTTCCTCTTGCAACCTACATCCTTCTGAATCTGCTTGGTGTATTCATCTCTTAGCCTCCCTCTACGATTTTTACCCTCAACGCTGCCCTCCAGTACTAAATTGTTGCCCTCCAGTACTAAATTGGTGATCCCTTGATGCCTAAGAACATGTCCTACCAATCGATCCCTTCTTCTAGTCAAGTTGTGCCACAAACGTCTCTTCTCCCCAATCCTATTCAGTACCTCCTCATTAGTTATGTGATCTACCCATCTAATCTTCAGCATTCTTCTGCATATATATAAATATAAATACAATTATATAATTTAATATATAAATATAATTCCGACGCCAAGAAGGTACGTAACAGGGCGAGGCCAACAGTACTGCTATGATTGCATCGCCCCCAGGTTAATAAACACTGCAAATTGTGTCACCAGCCTTCCACTAAATTGTTTGCATTTTGTACTCTGTAAACGGGCAAGGTATTTGTGAAATTTGGTTGAGTTTAATAATAATCATGGTGTTACTAAAAACTCTAATTACATCCATGATTGTCCCAGATCACAAACCTGGACAGGATTTTTCAAATGTTCAAATGTGTGTGAAATCTTACGGGACTTAACTGCTAAGGTCATCAGTCCCTAAGCTTACACAATACTTAACCTAAATTATCCTTAGGACAAACACACACACCCATGTCAGAGCGACGACTCGAACCTCCGCTGGGACCAGCTGCACAGTCTAAGACTTCAGCGCCTTAGACTGCTCGGCTAATCCCACATGGCTGGACAGGATTCCTATCCTAGTGAATTTACTTCTGAGTGTACTGATTTATTACGAAAATGTGGTTGAATTTAATATTGTATTGTCATTTGCACAGCCAATTATAATTTTGAGTAGGTCAAAAGACTGCTTATGAAAGCATATTTGCATATTTAAAAAGTTACAGTCTTCTGTGCTTTACATCATTAATAAATTAATGATAACAGTGCTTACCATTCCTCAGACATACTTGAGTGGTTTTGTTAATGAATATGGTTCTTCAAACCATGAAAGTTTAAGGGCCCTCATGTACTGGGCTAGTTAGTTGAAGCAAAACAAAGGCTCCTTCAGAGCCAGGGTAGTTAGAGTTGTATTTTCTTTAACTGCTTCAAACTGAGTTTAAGGAAGACATATTTACTGTGTTAGCTATTCTAATGCAAGTCAGTTAACGCACAGGCACACAGATCCTGCACTAGTCTATGATGTTATAGAGTATGATCATTTATGGACTCTGTGATTTATATCAGCATCATTTTGCACTCTTCCCTTTTTGGTATTACTACTAGTTGCATGTGTGTTGATGGTTGGTCCCATAAATTGTTATATCTAGTTCATGTAAGGTACATGTTGGGAGTATTTGTTACTGTTTCCTATGTTACTGGCCATTTATTTGTTTGATTTTCAAGTTAGTAGTACATTTATCTGCAAGGGTAGGTTACTGTACTTTAGTGTGAACAGATGTAAAGAAAGAGTTTAGTTTGTGTGTCAGTGAAGATTAGGTTAGACTGAAAATGCCTTCTGCTTTACTATATTGCTTGATACAAGAATGCCTAATAAGGCTGGCGACCGATTTTACTGTTACAACTTTCTTTTGTGGTGGGAGAACGTCTGGTCCCTGACCCACTGGTTTACTGTTAGTTATACTCTGCTGGAGTGTTTTGGAAACGAATCTCAGTTTGATTGTTCTGTTTCCATTACGTTATCTCACGCTCACAACTTTCAAAAATTCCTTGCAAAGGTATAATGTTAGCATCGAATGCCATTTAAGGTGGTCAGTGGTACCGTTATACCTGGACTTAGATTTCGACAAGATAATGCCCACCTGCACACGGCTAGAGTTTCTACTAGTTGTTTTCGTGCTTGCCCAAACCCTTCCTTAGCCAGTAAAGTCGCCACATACCTCCATAATTGAGAACATTTGGAGCATTGTGGACAGGGCCATTGAACGTAGAATTCGTTTAATTTATATAAAAATGAGTAAGATGTTACATTTTAAACTTCATGTTTAGAAAAAACTCAAATTTCATAGTTAATTATCTCAATTTTACAACAAATTTTAATAGATTTGGAAATTCTAGAGTTTTGTATTATGGAGTTTGTGTTTGATATGCATACCAAGTTTAAAAGTAATAGGATATTTATTTTGGATGTTACATGTACCTAAGTACAGAAACTTTGGTTTTGCAGAAAATGGCTGTTAAAGTTTCTGCTTGTTTTTTTTCCATTCTTTTAGAACTGTTCAGCACCATAAGCAGGTTCTCTTTCATTTTCTAAATCAGATTTAGTCCATTTCCCATTCCTGTGATGTTCTCTTCTTGATTTTATCATCTAAAAAAAAAAATATTTATCTTCTTTCACCACATGCTCTCTGTCTATTACATACAAAGCACAGATGCAGTTAACTTCGGGTTTAATTCCCATTTTCTCTAAAACATATTTCCTGGTTTGCACACCATCATTAAAACATGAAACTGTATCATAAACACCAATGGCGAGTGCATTTCTTCCCACAAAAATGGTTTTTGGCAGTCTTTCCCATACACATTGGTTGAAACTTTCATGTGGATATTAGGTACCGCCATGAAGACATTTCTTCAATAAGTTTTCGTTTGCAAGTTTCCTTAATATGGGTTTGATGGCTTCCATTACAGCAGTTTGGTAGATTATTCCTGCGATTATATTCTTCACCACCAGCAACTGACCTTTGGTTGCAGTCTTGAGTCTGTGGTGTAACATTTGTTGTAGCACCCTTCACTGTGAATCGGTTGCCCTGGTGATGTTGTTGACTGTTGAAGCAATGAATTCTAGGCAACTTTTGCGATGATTTGCCACAACCGAACAAAAAACAACACACCAAATGAAAATCGTTTCGAAATTTACAACACCACACTGCAAGCCTTTCAAACCAGAGAACAAAAAAATTCAGCGATCAAAACAATGCACGTCCATAGCAGGTGAGAAAGTATCGATATCAATAGTCCTTTGCTTCTCGTATGACAAACTGCGGCGCAAATGTAAACATTCGAATTTCGAATTATACAGAGCGAAATACACTTAGGTGTGACAGTAGAATGCTTCGTAAAGGGTGGTTCCCCTGCTTCTTGGTACACTTAAGACCAAATAAAGCGCCTTCTAATCTCTCAAATATATATGTTTTATACACGAAACTATTCAGTATGGGTTGGCAAGAAATCGCATATCTATTACAAATCACAGGGATTCAGAGGTCACAGATATCACAATAACAACTTCATAGAATCTGACTGCGATTTCAGTCACAACTAGGAGTCGCAAGTAGCCTTTAACAGTCAATACTGTGTGAGAATGTTGACCGAATTTCGTACTTCTTCCTGTGAACCTATTGTCTAGCTGCGATTTCAGTAAAACGTCGCTTGTAACAACCAAAAAGCACAAAAGCATAGTTAACGTCCAACGCCGTAAGCCATTTGTCGGTCGAATTTCGTACTTCCTCCTCTGAAACCCTCCTCTAGCTGTGATTTCAGTGACAAACCACAAGTAGAAGTCGCAAGTAGCAACTGAAAAGCGCAGTTAACATTCAACGCCATCTGCCATCTGATGGCCTAACTTCGTACTACTGTTTTTCTTTGTGACACGCTATCGAGTCTAACTGCGATTTCTGTGACAAGTCGCAGCTAGAAGTAGCAAGTAGCAACTAAAAAGCATAGTTAAGATTAGACACCGCATGCGATGTGTTGTTCTACGTCCGCACTTCGTTTTGAGAACCTTGGGTCTCACGATATGGATGTATTGTATGGTCCAAGAAATGAACCAGGAAGCTAATTCTTCTGAGAAAAATATTATAGTTTGTTGTGAATTGGTGCAGCTGAGGGATGTGAGGGCCGAACAAATTATGCCAACAGACAGACCATAGCCTAACCTGGAATTTTCTTGACATATTTTAACACACTCTTCATCATAAAAACTAAAACTGCAGCGTAATTTCAAAAACAGATAATGGATACGTCTCTGATAACTATTTTGATGCATATTACACACATATATCGCACACAAACTACTAAAAATGCAATCTATGTAACTTTTACCAAATGTTTAACAGCTGCATACACAAGACGGATAATTTTTCTGACAGTACGATATGCAGTTAAAGTTTTGTCTGTCTTTTTAAGTATTGCTCTAGTATTATTCACAATGTCAATTTGTAACTGTAAGCTCAGAGCGCTTTCCATTGTCTTCGCTTGCACATCATCAGCCTTAAAAGATGCAACCTTCCAACTTAACCTAGACCTTGGGCTACACTTCAGGCCAGTCTGTCATCACAACCAAAAAGGCAGGAGGGATAGACAGATCAGTATCACACTCTAGCAAGTCTTTATCATTAAATACATGGCAGAAAATTTTTGGGTATGGGATGAAAGATGAGAATGAAATTTTCATTATTTACTCATAGTATAGTTCACATTTATTTATCATCCCTTTCACATGATGACTTCAACGACTCCCTGTAACAGTATTCATTTTGCACACTTATGTTATCAAATATGGTTCTTTTACGCTGTGAATTCTTCAGGAATCATCTTGAATCTTCGCGATTATCTCTTCTAGAAGTGAAAGGGCTCATAGAGCAGCCAACAGTACTCATTTTGCAGACTTATGTTAGCAATTATGGTTCTTTTACGCTGTGAATTCTTCAAGAATCGTCTTGAATCTTCACGATTATCTCATCTAGATGTTGATGGGCACATAGTGCAGCCAGTAATCAGAATGCGCACTGTGTCTGGAAAATCACTAGGATTATTAAACTTTTATATTTCTACTATTTACTAGTAATATAATTCACATCATACAACTGTTAATACAAATACTAGTACTAATACTAATACTAATACTAATACTGCCAGGAAGTTTCATATCAGCGCACACTCCACTGCAGGGTGAAAATCTCATTCCGGAAACATTCCCCAGGCTGTGGCTAAGCCATGTCTCCGCACTAACCTTTCTTTCAGGAGTGCTAGTTCTGCAAGGTTCGCAGGAGAGCTTCTGTAAAGTTTCGAAGGTAGGAGACGAGATACTGGCAGAAGTAAAGCTGTGAGTACCGGGCATGAGTCGTGCTTTGGTAGCTCAGATGGTAGAGCACTTGCCCGCGAAAGGCAAAGGTCCCGAGTTCGAATCTCAGTCGGGCACACAGTTTTAATCTGCCAGGAAGTTTCATATCAGCGCACACTTCGCTGCAGAGTGAAAATCTCATTCTGGAAACTGTTAATACTTCTGGTAATGAAAGCAGTAGTAGAAATCAGAGCAGCGAGAAACTTAACATCAGGATTGAGGGTCACGAAGTCAATGAAGTTAAGGAATTCTGTTACCTAGGCAGTAAAATAACCAATGACAGACGGAGCAAGGAGGACATCAAAAGCAGACTCGCTATGGCAAAAAAAGGCATTTCTGGCCAAGAGAAGTCTACTAATATCAAATACCGGCCTTAATTTGAGGAAGAAATTTCTGAGGATGTACGTCTGGAGTACAGCATTGTATGGTAGTGAAACATGGACTGTGGGAAAACCGGAACAGAAGAGAATCGAAGCATTTGAGATGTGGTGATATAGACGAATGTTGAAAATTAGGTGGACTGATAAGGTCAGGAATGAGGAGGTTCTACGCAGAATCGGAGAGGAAAGGAATATGTGGAAAACACTGATAAGGAGAAGGGACAGGATGATAGTACATCTGCTAAGACATGAAGAATGACTTCCATGGTACTAGAGGGTGCTGTAGAGGACAAAAACTGTAGAGGAAAACAGAGATTGGAATACGTCAAGCAAATAATTGAGGACATAGGTTGCAAGTACTACTCTGAGATGAAGAGGTTAGCACAGGAAAGGAATTCGTAGCGGGCTGCATCAAACCAGTCAGTAGACTGATGACAAAAAAAAAATAAAGGCACTTGAGTGGGAGGAGGTTTCACAATTTGCATAAACAATGCCTCTACGTTCATTCGCGCTGTGAATTCTTCAAGAGTCATCTTGAATCTTCCCGATTATCTCTTCTAGATGTGGATGGGCACATCGAGCAGCCAGTAAACGAAATGGGAATTGGATCTGGAAAATCACTAGGATTATTAAACTTTTATATTGCTACTAATTACTACTAATATAATTCACATAATATAACTGTTAATACTTCTGGTAATGAAAGCACTTGAGTGGGAGGAGGTTTGACACTTTGCATAAACGATGCCTCTACGTTCATTCATGCTGTAAAATCTTCATGATTATATCTTCTAGATGTGGATGGGCACATAGAGCAGTCAGTAATCAAAATGGGAACTGCCTCTGGAAAATAACTAGACTTTTATATTTCTACTAATTACTAGTAATATAATTCACATAATACAACTCCCAATACTTCTGGTAATGAAAGCACTTGAGTCGGAGAAGGTTTCATGCTTTGCCTAAACGATGCCTCTACGTTCATTCACGAACTTAGAAACTAACCTTTCTTCTGACGAAGATGGTGAAAAAGATTTTTCCTATTCTTTTGTCACTGATATTTTGAATTATCTCTATATCAAGTGACTGATAATGGGGTTCAAACACTTGTGAAGTTAAGAACTTGATTAGAATCCATATTTTAAACATGAACTCCTATGGTACTGTGTGGTAACTTATGTTATGATTCTCAACATCACACTGTTAACATTTTCACACTTGTTCCATTAATTAAACTAAAGCCAAAGGAAGAACATAGGTAAAACATACTTAATACTGATTGTGTTGTTGAGCTGACAGTTTCTCTGTGCACAAGGGTTTCTTTCGTGTATCATGTAACACCTGAGGAAGAATTGTTGGAAGTATTAATAATATTACTTCAGGTAACTTTTTGTCAGTTGGATTACTGACACATTACATTAGTCCCTCATTAATAAACGCCTATGCAGGCGAGAACACATTTCTGGGTTGCATTGACACAGTTCAATTCTTACTTGTAACTAATGACAGTGATAAAGCGCGTAAATCAGAAGTCACAGAAATCGCGTAAGTTGCAGGACTAGCAGAAGTCTATGTTTTCTCATTCAGATCATACGATTAGAATTACGGGGGTGTAGGACGTCAAAAATTTAAAAAAAAATCGATTTTCCTGAAGTATGCCTATTTTATAGCGCATATCTTCCTGAATAGTAGGGATGGGCTAAACTGTGATTCTCTGATATCAGTGATTTCTGTGAATGCTGCTTTTCGGTAACTGTGATTCTTAACTGTGATTTGTCGCAGAATGACAGAACATATACCTCATGTGACATTATGTTATGGGCTCCATATCTACGATATGCAGTTTTAGTTTCTTTATTGGTTTTCGATTCCCCACAAAGGGAGTGGGCTGGCAGCAGCTTCTTCAGCGTACAGGATGTTTTAAAAACGTAAAAAGAAGACAAGAAATAACAATAGCAGGTGATAAAAACGGTGACTTTTACATTGTAAAATGGCGTAAATTTGTGGAAGTTAAAATATAAAATAAGAGATGGCGATGATAATTTTAAAAAAGCAAACAGGTACAAAAGTAGACAGACAATTAAAAAACACAGCGACAGTCTGGTTTCTGTTTCGTGAGAGATAAAAAAGTGACATGTAGTGACAGTATGGTTTCTGTTCACAACACCAGGGAAAAAAGCACAACACTTAACACTCACTTAAGACACTGCACTAGAAGTTGGGATGGAGACGACACACTACAGCCTAGGGCAGAAGGGGGGAGGGGGATCCGGACACATGATGGGAGAAAAGGGGAGGAGGAGCGAAAAAGAATAGGGGGAGAAGCTGATGGAGGGAGAGGACTCCTAAGGGGAGGCAGGGCGTATGCGAGAGGGAGTGGGGAACAGCAGAGGAAGGAAATCCAAAAGGGCTCGGAAGAGAGAAGGGAGTCAAAGAGAGGGAAAATGGGGAAAAGGGAAAAACAGGATGGGAGAGGGGGAGTGAAGAGGGAGCCTGGGAAAAGGACAGAGGCAGGGAGGGGGAGCTGAGCATCAGTGTTGATAGGAGGGATAAATGGAGGAAGAGAGGGCATCATCCTTGGCAAAGGAGATGAAGGGTCTGGAGATGGAGGGTAGGTGGGACACAACAGTGAAGGCACGGCAGCAGGTGGGGTTGGAGAGGAGAGGAGCAACCAGGGGGGAAGGGAGGCATATATGAAAGGCGAGGCAAAGTGCATGGCGCTAAAGAATCGGGAGGGACTTATAGAGTTGGGCGGGGGGGGGGGGGGGGGAAGAGGGAGAGATCCAGGTGGGACTGGCATAGCAGAGGATGGGACAGATCAAGGAGTTGGGGGTGTGGAAGATGGTAGGGGGATTCAACCCCCATGTCCAGCCGGAGAGGACTTCATGGAGACAGAAGTGGTTGTGGGTTTTGGATTGGATAGAGCGATGTAAGGGGTCCAGACAGAGGCTTGATACGTTTGGGGAACATTAGAATACGGGACATTTTCCACAGGTTAGGGTAGAAGCTGGTGGCAAGATTTGCGTTGTGGAATGCGGTAGGATTTGCAAGGAAGGAGGGAGGGCAGTGTTTGGGGTGGTGGTAGATAAAGTGGTCGTGGCTGGGGGCAGTCTTGCGTTTAGTCCTGTGTATTGTCAGGAGTGTTAAGTTCCGATGGCGGTGTGTGGTCCAAGTAATGGTTTCTAGGAGCAATGGAAGTATCCGTATGTTCGATGATGTCGGGAGAGATGGAACAATGAAATTTTGGATCATCTGGAATAGAGAAGACTTTCGTATGATGCTGAACTGCTAATATAGCTAACAGCATTGGTAGAGCTACTGAAAGCGAATTTGTTATTTCTACACAGGGTGAACCTCTAATTGTAGTTATATTCAATTTGTTTATCAGTTAGAACTAGTAATCGAACAGGATAAAGAAACGTTTTTTAATCCTTTTTCCTCAGTATTTCACGCAAAATTAATCCTCATACAAAAGTTAAAATATTATGGGATATGAAGAGAAGTAGGCTCATGGTTCTCAACCTATCTCTTTAACAGAAAACAGTGCGTGTCTGTATCGGGCTACTACATAAACCATTAGGTGAGGGGTGCCCCCGGGCTCTATTTTAGGTCCCTCGTTTTTCTTATCATATATGAATGACCTTCCATATGCAGTGTCACAAAATGCAAATTTTGTCGTATTTGCAGATGATACAAGTACTGGTATAAAAATCAGTACCTGTCATATCACTGATAATGAAATATTTGTAAGTATCAGCTAATGAAATATTTGTAAGTATCAATCGGTGGTTCACAGCAAATGGATTGTCGCTGAATCTTGACAAGACCCAGTATGTACAGTTTAGTACCTCACAAAGAATACCTGACCCTATAAGTGTAATGTGTTCAAACAATGAAATTAAATCTGTAGACTGTGTCAAATTTTTAGGGCTATAAATTGATCACAACCTAAATTGGAAAACTCACACTGCAGACATAATGAAATGCCTTAGTTCAGCTACATTTTCAGTAAACATGACAGCAGAAATAGGTGATTTAAAAATGAAGAAGTTAGTTTATTCAGCCTACTTCCATTCACTAATGAGTTACAGAATCATCTTGTGGGAAAACTCCTCTCACAAAGAGAACATTTTCAAAATTCAGAAATGAGCCATTAGAATTATATCTGGTATCAGTCCTAGATCGTCATCTAGAGACCTTTTTAAGAAACTTGGTATTCTAACTACTACTTCTCAGTAGATATACTCATTGCTGTCCTTTTTCATTTCCAACATGTCTCTTTATACACAAAATAGTGCAAAACATTATTATAACACCAGAACCAAAAGCAGTCTGTATAAGGACTCTAAAAGCGTAACATTATTACAAAAAGGAATAAAATACAATAGGAACTCATATATTCAATAACATACCAGACCATATCAAAGGCATAATAAGCAGTTCACATAATATGCAAAAGACTGGAGATTTCTCAAACTGGGGAACAATCAAGAATGGGATGCCACAAGGTTCGGTCTTGGGTCCTCTGCTGCTCTTAATATATATTAATGACTTGCCATTCTATATTCACGAAGATGCAAAGCTGGTACTTTTTGCCTATGATACAAGTATAGCTATCACACCCAACAGACAAGAATTAACTGATGAAATTATAATCGATGTTTTTCAGAAAATCATTAAGAGGTTCTCTGCAAATGGGGCTCTCATTAAACTTTGACAAAACACAGTATATATACATTTCCATACAATAAGTGCAATAACACCATTAATAAATATAGACTTCGATCCGAAATCGGTAGCTAAGGTAGAATATTCAAAATTTGTAGGTGTATGCATTGATGAGGAGTTGAAGTGGAAAAAAGACACTCAAGATCTGGTGAAACGTTTCAGTTCAGCTACTTATGCTATCGGGGTCATTGCAAATTTTGGTGATATACACTCCTGGAAATGGAAAAAAGAACACATTGACACCGGTGTGTCAGACCCACCATACTTGCTCCGGACACTGCGGGAGAGCTGTACAAGCAATGATCACACGCACGGCACAGCGGACAAACCAGGAACCGCGGTGTTGGCCCGTCGAATGGCGCTAGCTGCGCAGCATTTGTGCACCGCCACCGTCAGTGTCAGCCAGTTTGCCGTGGCATACGGAGCTCCATCGCAGTCTTTAACACTGGTAGCATGCCGCGACAGCGTGGACGTGAACCGTATGTGCAGTTGACGGACTTTGAGCGAGGGCGTATAGTGGGCATGCGGGAGGCCGGGTGGACGTACCGCCGAATTGCTCTACACGTGGGGTGTGAGGTCTCCACAGTACATCGATGTTGTCGCCAGTGGTCGGCGGAAGGTGCACGTGCCCGTCGACCTGGGACCGGACCGCAGCGACGCACGGATGCACGGCAAGACCGTAGGATCCTACGCAGTGCCGTAGGGGACCGCACCGCCACTTCCCAGCAAATTAGGGACACTGTTGCTCCTGGGGTATCGGCGAGGACCATTCGCAACCGTCTCCATGAAGCTGGGCTACGGTCCCGCACACCGTTAGGCCGTCTTCCGCTCACGCCCCAACATCATGCAGCCCGCCTCCAGTGGTGTCGCGACAGGCGTGAATGGAGGGACGAATGGAGACGTGTCGTCTTCAGCGATTAGAGTCGCTTCTGCCGAGGCACACAGGGCCAACACCCGGCATCATGGTGTGGGGAGCGATCTCCTACACTGGCCGTACACCTCTGGTGATCGTCGAGGGGACACTGAATAGTGCACGGTACATCCAAACCGTCATCGAACCCATCGTTCTACCATTCCTAGACCGGCAAGGGAACTTGCTGTTTCAACAGGACAATGCACGTCCGCATGTATCCCGTGCCACCCAACGTGCTCTAGAAGGTGTAAGTCAACCACCCTGGCCAGCAAGATCTCCGGATCTGTTCCCCATTGAGTATGTTTGGGACTGTATGAAGCGTCGTCTCACGCGGTCTGCACGTCCAGCACGAACGCTGGTCCAACTGAGGCGCCAGGTGGAAATGGCATGGCAAGCCGTTCCACAGGACTACATCCAGCATCTCTACGATCGTCTCCATGGGAGAATAGCAGCCTGCATTGCTGCGAAAGGTGGATATACACTGTACTAGTGCCGACATTGTGCATGCTCTGTTGCCTGTGTCTATCTGCCTGTGGTTCTGTCAGTGTGATCATGTGATGTATCTGACCCCAGGAATGTGTCAATAAAGTTTCCCCTTCCAGGGAAAATGAATTCACGGTGTTCTTATTTCAATTTCCAGGAGTGTACATCTCAGTAAATTAGCTTACCACGCCTATTTTCATTCTCTGCTTTCGTATGGCGTCATATTCTGCAGTAACTGATCATTGAGTAAAAGAATGTTCATTGCACAAAAGTGTGTAATCAGAATAATTGCTGGAACGCATTAAATCAATTGCAAATGAAAGATGGTCGCCTCGCTTTAAACTGCAGTGTTTTAACGGGGTCTGCTGTGTAGAGATGGACGTTAAGATCAATATTGCATGTCACATACCTGTTTGTGGGTATAAGGCACAAATTGTTTATACTGGCCAGGAAGCTACATGTCATATATGTGACGAAACCGGCCACTTCAGACAGGAATGTCCGCGGCGAACTGTTGTTCTTAAAAGTAATTTGATACAGCGTCAGAAGCTTACCTTAAATGATCTGTTACCAAAGAATAGCCCGCAACTACTGGTTGAGGATGTTAACGCAGCGGGCCAAGCTGATGTCTCCCTTCATGATAACAGTCAATTTCACCCGTTAACAACAAAAGGAAACCCTGCTGCCACTACTCGCGAAACTGAAACGCAACCGAAAAAACGACCTCTGGAGATAACTGATAGTTGTTCAGAGCACGAGCTGTCTTGTCCCACCACCTGACTTTGCAAGCAAAAACAGCGCAATGAGGAGGCAGAGGAACCTGAAGGCAAAATGCGAATGGAAACTAATGAACAGAAAGATAATACACATACGGTACCAGAAAATGAAGGGGGTGTAAGCAGCATTAATTTTCAAGAAACGACAGGTGCAGTAGCCGACTGCAAAGATCAGAATCTATCTATTAATAAACAAATTCAGGGAGAGGTTGCAAAACTGCAATCTCCATTTGTTTCCCGCGATCAGGAAGCGAGTGAAATTAATAAAGAACGAGGAAGTTGTTGCCAAACTGAAATCAAGGTCAACACCTCAGGGCAGGCGCCGGCAACCGAAATTGCGAAAGCGGCTGCTGCTGCTCCAGATAAGCCGCGAAGTAAAATACCGACGCAACCAAATGAGAATGTAGCTCGTAACAAAGGGAAGCGAAAATCCGGTAGGGGCGACCCAAGCCCAAAGAATCTTCAGTCCGAAACGGTCGTACACGAATCACTGGAGGAAAAATCAGAAAGATTACCAGGAAATCAGTCTGCTTGCGGTAGAAGAGAAAACATCAGAAGTAGAAAAAAACGGGACAGTAACTAATAAACTGATTGAAGTGTTATTCCATGTTCAGCCTTCCGAGAAAACTGTTACAGCTTAACTGAACCCTGAACCACAGGAATCTAAATTAGTTCATCAAAACAACTACATAGTGACAGCACAATGACGCAGTCTTATTCTGTCACCACTATAAACATAAATAAAATCACGACCGCTTTGAAATTATCGGCCCTTAAGGAATCCGCGACTGATATTGCCCTGTTACAAAAAGTTCTAATTTCGGATTTGGTAATTCCCGGTTTTGTCAGTTACATAAATGTGCCTCCCGAAACAAGTGTTGGAACAGTTATTTTTGTGAGGGAAGAGATTACGGTAAGCGAGGTGGAACGACTGGAATCCGGAAGGGGAATAGGACTAAATATCTATGATGTGACTATCATCAACTTGTACGCCCCTTCAGGAAGTTCTCATCGAGCTGACAGGGCACGTTTCTTCATAGATGACCTGATATACTTGTTGAGGAAATCGCCAAGACAGTTATTACTTGGAGGTGATTTTAATTGTATTTTAAATCGAAAAGATCAGTTACCTAATTTTAATTTCAAAAGTGAACTAAAACAACTAGTTACTGGTTTAGAATTAAAGGATATATGGGAAATCAAATACCCCTCCACTGTTGAGTTCACTCATGTCACGGCAACATCATGTGACAGGATTGATAGACTATATATTTCTAAAAATCTTGAAACTTCCGTGACAAAAGTAGAAACCATTCCTACGTACTTTTCAGACCATTCAAGTGTCTAAGCTTGCATAAATCTAACAAGACGGCCGGTTCGCCGTTTCAAGAATCAGTAGAATTTGAACACTTCCTTGTTAGTAAATCATGATTTAGAAGATCTGATTAAAGAAACATGGGCAATATGCCTGCGAGCCCGTAGTAGATATGCCACTCCTATTGACTGGTGGGTTAAAATGGCAAAGCCAAAGTTGAGGAAAGTTCTTATCAATACAGTGCCCAGAGCGCAAGGGAAATGAAATGCACTATAGAGCATTACTATTCCGTTTTGAGAGATCTATATGATCAAGTCTCAGCAGGTTCCTCACTTCGGATAGCAGACATCAAAAATGTCAAAGCCAAGTTACTTAATATCAAGAGAAGTCAAATGGAAGGGTTGAAAATAAAAACGAAAGCAAATTCGGTATCATAAGATGAAACTACTTCCCTATATCATTTGGTGAAGAATACGAAAAACGGGAGGACTTTTATTGATGAAATTCGAACAAAACACGGTACGATTCTCAGAACCCAGCAGTATATCATGGACGAGATTTATCGCTATTATTGCGAGCTATATTCTGTACATCAAAGTGGTGATGCTTCCTTGGAAGAATTCCTTGATATCCTAGCCCCACAGCTGACAGAAGATGACAACGAAAATTTTCTCGAGATTGTCAGTGAAGAAGACGTGTATGAGACTCTGTGCGCCTCACCACCAAAAAAATCCCCAGGATTGGATGGTCTGCCAGGAGAGTTTTACGTCCGCTACTGACCATAAGTAGGTGCGAAAATCACGGACATTGTAAATGAGGTTATTGAGGGTAAAATAATTCCAGCTGAGTTTAAGGAGAGTAAAATTGTTCTGGTGCCAAAAAATAATAGAAACAAAGATATAAATAATTTTCGTCCAATTTCACTGCTGAATTCTGATTATAAATTAATAGCTAGAATAATAAACAAGAGAATTTCATGCCTTACAGATAAAATTATTAGTCAACATCAGAACTGTGCGCAAGGCAGAATCATTTTTCAAAATCTAACGGAATTCAGGGATATCATTGCAATAACTTCTGTAACAAACATAAAGTGTGCTTTATTGATTTTAGATTTTTATAAAGCGTTCGATGTAGTAAATCATGAATAACTTCTACAGACATTGAAGAAAATAGGTTTCAATTATAGGGTCATGCAGTTGATTACGAGCACAGCAACTGGAATAAATGCTAAAATAGCGGTGAATTGTCAACAATCCAGGCCGGTGCAAATACGAGGTGTTCCTCATGGAAGTCCTTTGTCCATGTCGCTCTTCGCCATTTCGCTGGAACCTTTCCTCCGACATGTCCATGCTAGATTAAAAGGCTTAACATTATCAGGAAATAAAACAGTTATAAGAGCCTATGCTGACGATATAGGGGTCATGATAAGGAATAATGACGAGGTAACCGCGCTAGAAACAGTGACTGATTCGTACTGTAGAGCATCTGGAGCCAATGCAAACGGAAGAAAAGTAAGATGTTAAATCTCAGAGCTTTTGATAACATCAACGTCCAATGGGCAAAATTAGTCCGACAACATACAACACTTGGGATCACCCTGACAGCATGCCCTATGAAAATGCCTGCTTTAAATTGGAAAGATGCAGTAGATAAAGTGCAAGGAGCCATTGTAGAGAATTTAACTCGATACATGAACCAAGTTCAAAGAACACAGTATATCAACTCATGGATCCTTGCTAAGGCTTATTATACTGACCAGCTGTTTCCAATACCGAGAATGATAGCGAGGAGAATAATGTCCAAAATCGCTAACTTTTTGTGGAGAGGTGAAGTGTTCAGAGTACCTGCTAAAGTAGCCACTTTAGATCCTAGAAATGGTGGACTAGGATTGACTGATATAACGGATAAAGCCTCTGCTCTTTTTATCTAAAGGCAAGTTAATTTAATAACAGACTCGCGAGAAAGCATAAGCAGACAACTTTTCGAGATCATTAAACCTCCAAGACTGCTTCCCCCGATTGACGTGCAGAATATCAACAGTCGGTTACAGCACATGAGGATTTTCTATGTTGAGTCTAGTTGTGTCAGTGTCGAACACAGGCAGTCCCAACACTTAACATCGAGAGCCATAATGCGGGAACGAAAGAAAAGCGAAGGAAGGAACAATATAGAACGACAGTTTCAAAACATTGAGTGGACTGAGATTTGGAAAAACATTAGTTCTAATGTGCTCACATCTAATATAAAAACGTCATTGTACAAGACGGTTAACAACATAGTTAGTACCAATGGACTCTGTGAAACAAATTTATATCAACAATGCCACCTAGTTGACACAGTAATACATAGATACACTTGCAGTGGTCACATGAATAGTTGGAAGTGGATCCGGGAACAAATAGCTCTGATTACAAGAACATCCCCTGAGTATATATCGCTGTCATTGATACACAGGCCTGAAGCACGCTATTTCCCAGAAGCAAAATATAACGCTGTGTACTGGTTGCTGGGAAATTTTGTTAACTACGTCCTTAACAAATTAGGATCCGATAGCATCATAGAGTTCAAGGTACACATGCTGTGTGAGTTCCACAAAATTAGAAGGTATTCGAATCACGAGAAAAAATTCGGTAATATGTTAAAAATTGTATTTGAAAGAATGGGCATTGGTTAATATAAAAAAGAAGACTGTTTGACAGTGAGGTATTGTAAGTACCTTAATGATACTATTTAAGATTTTACAGCATATTTGTGATGTGTGCTTTTTCTACTTCAGAGAGCAGTTTTTGAAATGTATAAGCTAATATACAGAACTTATGTGACATTGTGATTGTGTGTCTAATAGTGTCAAAACACAAAACATTAAAGGTGCATTATTGGCTTATACTAGAAATTTGGAAATAGACAGTTTTTATGGAAATGTCCTCATCGATTTGTTAAAACCATAAGATTTTATCTGATAAATGTAATATTCAATGGCTGGCTCATTGCCCTGTTCATTTTTGCTCTGTAATGTGTAAGTAAGTTTCGCAGTGAAAGACTGCTTACATAGATCTAATCACTTCAGATACTTAAGATTCAATTAATGTCCAGAAAGTGTAGTTGGAAGGCTAGTCAACTTTATAATATATCTCCTTTCCGCTATTCTCAAGTATTTCATAAATTGTCTAATATGATTATTAAATTGTTTTATATTTATATTGATCCCACCAACTTGCTGATATCCATCATAAAGAACTAGTTATGCTTCTGAAAGATTGGAGCTCATGTAATTCAAAGTGCAGATTTTACTTCTTCGGGTTGAAGTTTGAATGTCTTTAAAAAAAATTTCTTCTTGTTTAACTTAATTCTTTCTGTTAATTTAGTCAGTAACACAATCTTCTGTTGTCTTTCCTTAACATAAACGTAATTGAAATGATCAAACCATTTTGTTTAAATAACTTCAGGTATGTATAACTTAGTATGTATTTGGAATGTGTAACATTGTTTATTTAATAAATGTTTTTATTTAAAATATTGATTAGGTAAAGACTTGTCATGCAGTGGACCTGGGTTCGATTCCCACTGCTTGCAACTTTTTTCATTTAATTTCATTCCCCGCATTGTTAAACTATTAATAATAAAATTTAAATATACTTAAACAGGTCATATAGTATAACGTAACTGTCAATCTCTCTATATAAAAATGAATGTATGTATGTCTGCCCTCTGTGCGTTCACAAACATTCATCCGATTACGATGAAATTTTAGTGATTTGTTCTCAATACGCCCACGAACGTTCCTAGCCGGAAAAAAAGAAATAAGACACATTCTTGAGGAGATATGACGTCATAAACAATGAGATGCCACTGCAGGAAATTACCCAAATTTATGCATCCACTATTTCAGAATGAGAGCACTTAGTGACTAGCAACAAAAGTTACATACAGTTTCAAACCTTAACGAAAATTTTTCTCGCTGACGCCCCCACAAAATAATGAAAAGAAAAAATGTTGTCGCTTACTACATTTTCTCAGTGTTGAGAGGCCAGACAAACGTGTGGTTCCTGAAGAGGACCAGCAGCCTTTTCAGTAGTTGCAGGGCAACAGTCTTGATGATTGACTGACCTGGCCTTGCAACACTAACCAAAATGGTCTTGCTGTTCTGGTACTGCGAACGGCTGAAAGCAAGGCGAAACTACAGCCATAATTTTTCCTGAGGGCATGCACCTTTACTGTATGATTAAATGATGATGGCGTACTCTTGGGTAAAATATTCTGGAGGTAAAATAATCCTACACTCGGATCTCCGGGCGGGGACTACTCAAGAGGACGTCGTTTACACGAGAAAGAAAACTGGCGTTATACGGATCGGAGGGTGGAATGTCAGATCCCTTAATCGGGCATGTAGGTTAGAAAATTTAAAAAGGAAAATCTATAGGTTAAAGTTAGATATAGTGGGAATTAGTGAAGTTCAGTGGCAGGATGAAGAAAATATTTGGTCAGGTGAATACAGGATTATAAATACAAAATCAAATAGGAGTAATGCAGGAGTAGGTTTAATAATGAATAAAAAATAGGAGGAAGGGTAAGCAACTACAAACAGAATAGTGAATGCATTATTGTGGCCAAGATAGACACAAAGCCCACGTCAACTACACTAGCACAAGTCTATATGCGAATTAGCTCTGCAGATGACGAAGAAATTGATGAAATGTATGAGGGGATAAAAGAAATTATTCAGGTAGTGAAGAAAGACGAAAGTTTAATAGTCATAGGTGACTGGAATTCGAGAGTAGGAAAAGGGAGAGAAGGAAACATAGTAGGTGAATATGGATTGGGGCTAAGAAATGAAAGAGGAAGTCGCCTGGAAGAATTTTGTGCAGAGCATAACTTAATCATAGCTAACACTTGGTTCAAGAATCATGAAAGAAGGTTGTATACATGGAAGAACCCTGGAGATACTAAAAGGTATCAGAAAGATTATATAATGGTAAGACAGAGATTTAGGAACCAAGTTTTAAATTGTAAGACATTTCCAGGGGCAGATGTGGACTCTGACCACAATCAATTGGTTATGAACTGTAGATTAAACTTGAAGAAACTGCAAAAAGGTGTAACTTTAAAGAGATGGGACCTGGATGAACTGAAAGAACTAGAGGTTGTACAGGGTTTCAGGGAGAGCATACGGCAACAATTGACAGGAATGGGGGAAAGAAATACAGTAGAAGAAGAATGGGTAGCTTTGAGGGATGAAATAGTGAAGGCAGCAGAGGATCAAATAGGTAAAAAGATGAGGGCTAGTAGAAGCCCTTGGGTAACAGAAGAAATGTTGAATTTGATTGATAAAAGGAGAAAATATAAAAATGCAGTAAATGAAGCAGGCAAAAAGGAATACAAACGTCTCAAAAATGAAATCGACAGGAAGTGCAAATTGGCTAAGCAGGGATGACTAGAGTACAAATGTAAGGATGTAGAGGCTTATCTCACCAGGGGTAAGATAGATACTGCCTACAGGAAAATTAAAGAGACGTTTGGAGAAAGGAGAACCACTTGCATGAATATGAAGAGCTTTGATGGAAACCCAGTTCTAAGCAAAGAAGGGAAAGCAGAAAGGAGGAAGGAGTATATAGAGAGTCTATACAAGGGCGATGTACCTAAAGACAATATTATAGAAATGGAAGAGGATGTAGATGAAGATGAAATGGGAGATATAATACTGCGTGAAGAGTTTGACAGAGCACTGAAAGACCTGAGTCAAAACAAGGCACCGGAGTACACAACATTCCATTAGAACTACTGACAGCATTGGGAGAGCCAGTCCTGACAAAACTCTACCATCTGGTACGCAAGATGTATGAGACAGGCGAAATACCCTCAGACTTCAAGAAGGATATTATAAATCTAATCCCAAAGAAAGTGGGTGTTGACAGATGTGAAAATTACCGAACTATCAGTTTAATAAGTCACAACTGCAATATACTAACGTGAATTCATTACAGATGAATGGAAAAACTGATAGAAACTGACCTCGGGAAGATCAGTTTGGATTCCGTAGAAATGTTGGAACACGTGAGGCAATACTGACCCTACTACTTATCCTAGAAGAAAGATTAAGGAAAGACAAACCTACGTTTCTAGCATTTGTAGACTTAGAGAAAGCGTTTGACAATGTTGACTGGAATACACTCTTTCAAATTCTGAAGATGGCAGGGGTAAAATACAGGGAGCGAAAGACTATTTACAATTTGTACAGAAAGCAGATGGCAGTTATAAGAGTCCAGGGACATGAAAGGGAAGCAGTGGTTGGGAAGGGTGGGAGACAGGGTTGTAGCCTATCCCCGATGTTATTCAATCTGTATATTGACCAATCAATAAAGGAAACAAAATAAAAGTTCGGAGTAGGTCTTAAAATCCATTGAGAAGAAATAAAAACTTTGAGGTTTGTTTATGACATTGTAATTCTGTCAGAGGTGGCAAACGGTTTGGAACAGCAACTGAACAGAATGGACAGTGTCTTGAAAGGAGGATATAAGATGAACATCAACAAAAGCAAAAGGAGGGTAATGGAGTGTAGTTGAATTAAGTCAGGTGATGCTGAGGGAATTAGATTAGGAAATGAGACACTTAAAGTAGTAAAGGAGTTTTGCTATTTGGGGAGCAAAATAACTGATGATGGTCGAAGTAGAGAGGATATTAAATGTAGACTGGCAGCGGCAAGGAAAGCGTTTCTGAAGAAGAGAAATATGTTAACATCGAGTATTGATTTAAGTGTGAAGAAGTCATTTCTGAAAGTATTTGTATTGAGTGTAGCCATGTATGGAAGTGAAATGTGGACGATAAATAGTTTGGACAAGAAGAGAATAGAAGCTTTCAAAATGTGGTGCTACAGAAGAATGTTGAAGATTAGGTGGGTAGATCACATAACTAATGAGGAGGTATTGAATAGAATTGTGGAGAAGAGAAGTTTGTGGCACAACTTGACTAGAAGAAGGGATCGGTTTGTAGGTCATGTCCTGAGGCATCAAGGGATGACAAATTTAGCATTTGAGGGCAGTGTGGAGGGTAAAAATCGAAGAGGGAGACCAAGAGATGAATACACTAAGCAGATTCAGAAGGATGTAGGCTGCAGGATGTGGGCACAGGATAGAGTAGTATGGAGAGCTGCATCAAACCAGTCCAAACTGAAGACTATAACAACAACAGCAATACTATTCTTAACACGTTTCGCAAACGCGTTAAAAAAGTATATAAAACCACAGGCGTATTCCTAAAAAACGTTGTGCCAAAATTTTAAATCAATTGTTCAACAACCTTCCGAGATTTCTTCCGTTGCGAAGCACGGGCGTACAGCTAGTGTTAAATAAATATCTTAACTGCAGCAATGAAGGACGTTATCGCAAGGTAAGGAAACAGTCTGAAATAGAAATAAAATTTACGACGCAATGAATGGCAGATTTTTTTTTGTACTTATGTCATACTTTTGTAAAAACATTTAAAGCCATGTGGTCCACCGCTTTCACTGTCACTATGTTCCGATTCAGTGTTTGATTAAAATAGAACAGAAATACAATTTACAACAAACTAATAGGAGATTGTTTTTGTTATTTATTCAACCTGTGATCTTTTGTAAAACCACTTCACGCCATGTGATCAATCGCTTTCATTGTCACTGTCTTCCGTTTGTGTGTGTCTGAGTCTTCCTCACTTACATCTGATGTTGCTGTGTTAATGATAATTTCGTCCATAGCAATTTCGACGACACCATCACGTTTCTTCTTCTGTTTTTTAACTTTCTTGCAATATCCCTTCCAATCATTGGCAGTAACGACTGGAAAGCTGCGTCCACAAGATTCAGCATGTTTGTGGCAGCCAAGTCCCCTGAAATGTTGTGCTCCCTAACATGTCTTTTTTTTATCTTTGCCCATGCTAATTCTATTGCGTTTAACTCGCAGTTGTAAGGTGGCGAGCGAATGACCTGCTGGCTTTTGCTTTCAGCCAACAGGTTTACAGCAAAAGACTTCTCAGCTGGCTTATTCGCTCGTACTTTTGCATACAGCTCGTCCTCCCTCATACACTCATCACAGGGGATATTTCTGCGTTACAGCCACTCCAGATTCGCACTTTCGTGTGAAACTTCGTTGGAGTTCTCTCTGTTTGCCTGTTATGGTAAGGAGCGTTATCAATAACTATTACTGAATTAGGCGGAATATTTGGCAGTACCTTCTCTCCGAATCACTTCTCAAAGTTTGCCGAATTCATCTGACCGTGATAATCGCCCTTTGTCGATTTTGCACAGAACATAAGTTGCCCTTCCTTGACGAACCCACTCCTGGATCCGACACTTGCAACTATCAGTCTTCTCGATGAGCTCCCCCATGTAGTGACACCAACGACACTCTCTTCAAGTAATAAGTCACCCTTCCTGTACCAACAATTATTAAACTTTAAGTTATTATCGATCCACGATTCATCGAGATAAAATATTTCTCTGCCTCCTTCCCTGAAGTTCTTCATGTCAACAATGAAACGAGATCGCCAGTGCACAATGTCTGGACGTTCTAACAACCCATTCCCCTTGTTTCCCGCCTTACACCATATGAATCCCATAGACAAAAGTACTTTTCTCAGCGAGACAGTACTCCACTTCCAGCCTATTTTGTCGTGCAAAACTGGAAGCAGTGTTCGCAGGCTCGGCGCTATCTTCCGCACTGAATAAAATTTTGCTATCGTGTCGCGAATGACACGCTGGTTGAAATCATCGATCATTACTTCGATTTCTCCACTTTTTTTTCCTAAGTTAAAAGAGAGAGAAAGATTTATAAGAAAATGCCTTCTGCGCTGCACGTATTTTTTTGAATTTGGAAATGTACTGTAATATGAATGTGTTTCGAAATAATACAGTAACCAGTGGTGTTTCCATAAAAAGCAATACGGTAGCAAGGAAAAATGAAATATAAGATAATTCGGACGAAATAGGGGGCTCCTTCAAAGTGATCGTGAACAAAATATCTGAAATGGAAACTCACCTTTTCTGGCCAGGCGTTTGTGGTGATACGCCAGGATGATTCTTGGAAAACTGTTTGAACCTTCCAATGCTACGCATGCTTTGTCCTGTGTATGAAGCAGCTCTCACTGAAGATTTGTAAATGGGATGAAGCAATTTTTTCTGCTCCCTTTCCCTTTCGCAGCATTCAATCACACGCAATATAATTTTGCGAGCATCGCTACGTAATACTGGTTTCCTTCTATCCGTAGGCCAACCGGTAGGGGTTGTTGGCGATTCCCGAGATGGGCCAGTAACTGCCTCTTCACTCATTTTGATAATGTGTAGTACAACTGCACAATAAAAACACCCAGAACAATACAGCGCAAAACAATAATGAAGCAGACGACAATGGCTACCTTGTACACCACAGTCAGTAATGTTGGCAGCAGTCGAAACTGCGTGCCTACCGCAGCCTCCCGTCGACTTCTATCGATTCAGGACTAGGGAGAGCTCTGCGAAGTTTACGAACTGTAGGTGTCGGTAGAGCGTGATTGGCTGCAATCGCTGTAATTGTTATGTTCGGCGGTTAACGTGTACGTTTGGATGTTTTGTGTCGTACTATTCAAGCTCAGAAGGGAGAAATACAGTGAGAAGAAGAGTGAGACTGATGAAAATCTGTAACGCATACCGGCAGCTTACAAGTCCAGCACAGTTGTGTGTAGTAAGTACAATTTTCTTACAATAACTTAATGAAATTCGCCAACTAGCACATCACGTTGCAAAGACTTGCGTTGTTTGAACTTGAACAAATTTTGTGACGAAAATTACTGCATAATGTGAGGTTAAATTCGTGATTTATCGAGACTTTTAAGTGCAAAAAATGTATTTCAATTTTGCATTTAGTGTATCATTAGAAGTAACAAAGAATTCGGACACTACAAGAAAAAAAAAAAACGTAAGTGCTAATGTAATGTAATGGGAATGGTATTGCTTCTTTTTAATTTTTCTGTATTTTGTATTTGTTTAGGTAAAAGTTACATAGATCACCCGTTGCAATTAATGGTCACAAGAAACCAAAACCTCGGGTTATGCACGGATGAGGCCGTCACGACTATGAGTTTCATGGAGGTCCAATATAAGAGTTACCAGCAGTTTCTGTAACACTTGCACAATCTCAAACGCAAACCCTAGGTACAATATGTGTGTAAATTGTTGTAGACTACATAAAAAGTAACTAAGCCAAGGGAAGGATATTGTTGAAGGATAGACGTTAAGTTTTTTATGTAAATTTTCTTTCCAGCAGTTTATAATTAGTATGTGATGACGGGAAACTGCCATAGTGTATTACTCAGTCGTATGCACAACATATATCAAGTTAGTTATCAGTAATGTGTGCAATGTTTTGTTGTTCCACACACTAACATACATTTTTTTTATTTCCAAATATAATTGTAACGGACAGTTAAAGAGCTTTTACATATTTCATTGCAGCAATCGCAATTAGATTTTCTGGTACTAATTTACTATAATACACTATTTTGAGTTTTGATTTCTTTCTTCTGTTTAGAAGTAAACCCTGTCAGGATTTGGTTCCATGGTCATGTATAATGCTGTTCGTGGTATACAGATTAAGATTTTTCTTTCATATGTACATTATGTTGTGATAGATGTACTCACACAGAATACTGTCAGAAATTCTAGATTCTTGAACAATTCTTTAGTGTGCCCTGTTGCAACTATTTGTACATCTGTTTTCTGTATCTTAAAAGTAGTCTGTATATTCTCACCACTTATTCCGCAGCACATTATCCCAAAACAGGATTGAATGCTTACATCCAAGGTACGCTACTTTGAGTCATGAAGTACTTCACACTGGTGCAAGGATTCACAGGGCATAACATGCTGAGGATAGCTTCTTTGCCACAATTCTCACACTCTGTCCATTTCAACTGACAGTGTACATTCATCCCCAAGAATTTGGTATCAGTTACACAATCTAGTACATCATTACTTACTTCAGTACAGAATCATTGTTTTTTTAATTTGATCGGAAGTTAATACGGTTTGTCTTTTTTGCATTTAAAGTTGATCTATTCTTTAATGAGCAGTCGTGTACATCTCTGAGAGCTTCATTGTATTTGTCTGCTAACTGAGTTGATTTTTGTCTGTAATCACTATGGTGCTGTCATTGGCAAATAACATTTTTTCTCCATACTTGACACTCTGTGGGGAAATATGCACCTGGTTTTTCAGGTATTACTTTAACCAGTTCTGTGCCATACCCCTTAATCTTAATACTTCTAATTTGTGTAGTAAAATTGAGGTGTGCTTGCTTGTGGGGTGATTTGTATTTTTCTTTTGCTGATGAAGGCTGTGGCCGAAATCTTTATGTAAGTGTCTTTCATTGCCCTGTATGCAACATAATGTGTTGTCTTTTCTTGCATTGTCAACAATATATTCAGGTATTTCTGTTTAAGAAATAAGCTTAAGTACAGTGTATGTTTTTGAAGCTGAGTACTAGCCTACATGTTGAAACTGGAAACTACTGGTGTTAGGTACTAAAAACCTTAGATAGAATGCAACATAGTGTGTTTTATCAAGTGTTTGTTCCAACTTCATTCATTAAAGAATACTTACTATTTGTATGCCAAATGTCAATAAACATAGCCAAATATTAATATTCTGCAGTCTTCATTGTGATTAGGCTGGGGGCAGTATAGCTGCGAAACTATAAAGACCTTTTTGAGTAACATTATGGCTGTGTTTTTAAATTTTATTTCAATCCACAAATCATTTATATGTATAAGGTTTTACAACTCCTGGTAAGCTGGGTTTTTAATTCTTTATGGCAGAGACAGTGTTCATTTACTGAACGCAAACTGCAGTCTATTTTTCAGCCACTATTGAGGCTCATTAACTATATGAGACTGCATGTTAATGTGCAAGAGCATTACACTTTGCGCTATTCTATTAGTGCCGTTGATCCTTTGAAATTTACAGAAATAGCACTTCGTTTTCAAGAAAGCAGGGGTATTGTCACATTGTTTTGTCTTTTTCAGATCCAGGTTTGGCTTATTTGTTGCTTCTCTTAAGAGTATTTATGGGGGCACTTTTTGGATTGGTGCCACAAATTCTCATGCCATGTTGGTGTCTAAACTGAATGGGGATATTTTATTATTTGTTTAGCCTCTTGAGCTCCTTTGCTCCCATTGTCCATTGGTACAACTGGATGTCTGGAATGAGTAGGCTCTCTCTTCATTTGTTAGCTAGTTAGTTCAATGTTCCAGGGTTGATTTGCACACTAAATCATAACTATGTGGAATGAGTCAATTTTTGTTTGCGTCCAAATTAATTTATAAATATGGCTGAATGCTGAACATTTGTAAGTTTACTATTAAATATGCAGATGAGACTGCATAATTCCTACTCACCACCATTTACAAATTACAGAAATAGAAATTCCTGTATGAACTACACGGTGTGAAGGAGAAACTTTTTCAGTTCGTTTTTGAATTTTACTGTCTGTCGTACTAAAATGACTGACACTGGGTAAGTTATCAAGAATTTTTGTGGCATCATTCTGCACCCCTTTTCCTTCTAAAGACAACCTCAGTTTGGAGTAATGAATGTCATTTTACCTTATAGTATTGTAATTAAGTAAAGCATTCTTTTTGAACTGCAGTAGATTATTTTAAAAAAAAAAAAAAAAAAAAAAAAAAAAAAAAAAAAAAAAAAAAAAAAAAAAACCTGGAGACTTTAAGGATGGGCTACCCAAGAAGATTATTCCATATGATATTATTGAACGAAAATAAGCAAAATATGTCAATTTAGTGATTTGTCTCTCCCGAAGGTGTGCAATGATTCTAGCTGCAAATGTGAATGAACTAAGTTTTTTTAGGAATTCAATATATATATATATATATATATATATATATATATATATATATATATATATATAGTTTAAATTTTACATCAGTATGCATATCTAAGAATTTTGAAGTTTCCACATTGTTTACACTTTTCCTCACCATGTGAGGTTAGTGTAGTGCCCCCTGATGTGCAGAACTGAAGATGTTGTGTCCTTTTAAGACTGAGAGTGAGACCATTCACAGAAAATCCTCATCTATATTCTGCAAACCACTGTGAAGTGTCTGGCAAAGGGTTCATCCCATCGTACCAGTTATGATGCTCTCTTCCTTACCCATGCACGTATGGAGTGTTGGGAGAATGATTGTTTGAATTCCTCTGTGCATGCAGTAATTATTTTAATCTTATTCTCACAATACTTGTGTGAGCAGTATTTACATAGTTGTGATTTTTTCCTAGGGTATCATTTAAAGCCAGTTCATGAAACTTTAATAGACTTTCTCAGGATGGTTTATGTCTATCTTCAGAGTCTTCCAGTTCAGTTACTTCAGTACCTCTGTGCCACTCTACTGTAGAGCAGACGAACGTGCCACCAATTATGCTGCCCTTCTGTTTATGCATTCAACATCCCCTGTTAGTTCTGTATGGTATGGATTATACACACTTCCACAGTAGTCTAGAACAGGTCACATGAGTGAATTGTAAGCAATTTTTGTGGACTCCCTGAGTGTGTTTGGGGGGTAAGAATAGGCCCGAAGTATTCCTGTCTGCCGTAAGAGGTGACTAAAAGGAATTTCATATGTTTCAGCCTTTATGTAATGGTCCCCAGTAGGGTGTGGCCTCCATTCTTCAAAATTATCTTTAAGAGCGAGCCAAATGGGGAAGGGTACCTTACTTAAATGGTGCATCGTGTCCATCATGCATTGAGATCTTTAGCCCACTTTCTCATCACATTTCAGCCCCACTCATTCTCCATCTCTTGGGCGAGGACACCTTCCTGGGAGTGTTTTCCACCATGTACTATGCAGTGTCACTTTCTGTGTCAACGATGACCACAGACTTCTTCGCACCTGATATCCAGCATGGTAGTCAGCCCATTGTGTTGGGGCCGCCATGAACCCTGTTGGTTGTAGCCCCCAACCACACAGGAATTGCTCTGCTGATGCATGCGTCATTAACCTCCCATGTATGCCAAGGGGTAGATGCTCATCCACCTGGGGCATCGGGAATCCCGGCAATGGCCATCCTGCCAGGTGGCCTTTGCTGCAGGTGGGTGGCACCTGTGGGGAGGGCCCCTGGTCGGAGTGGGTGTAATCAGGGCGGATGACACGCTATGAAGTGAAGTGTATTCCAACATCTCTTGCTGGTGGTGAAACACTAGCAGTCTTTAAGCGATCACGAGCTCAGTTCAACGCACAGAAGTACACCCCAAATCGTTCCCCTCCCTGGCCACACTATGGGAGAAATGTCAGGGTAAGGATGGCAGTGGATCTTATTTGCCCCGGTACCTAGTATGTTAGAGAGCTGATGGGGAATCTTTAATGATGATGAAGCCTCAGTTTTTTGTTGAGCATTTAGAGGACAGGTTTAGGCAGATGGAGGGAGTGCCTAAAATGAGATCTGGGCCAGTCTTGATCAAAACAGCATTCTCTGCCCAGTCTCGGACGTTACTCGCTTGTGACAAGCTGAGGATGTTTCTGTAACCATCACGGCCCATAAGAGCTTAAATATGGTCCAGGATATCGTATTTCACAGAGACGTTGATATGCGGTCTGATGATGAACTGCACGTCAATTTAGTGTGGCGAGATGTACATTTCGTCCGGCGCGTCCACTGAGGTCCGAGGGATAATTAGGTTGCCACCGGTGCCTTCATCTTGGCCTTCATGGGGTGATATATTGCCCGAGGAGGTCAGGGTGATGATATACCACGGAAGTCGTTCCAAGGCGTGGCAGGCAGCGAAAGGCGTCCCCGGGGGCTGATAAGAAAGCCTCCCCGGTGCGTCTAACAAACCGGTTTCAGGCAGTGTCTCTGGCTGAGCCAGATGCAGCTGCCTGCCCTGTTTCAGAGGATCATTCTCAGCCTTCAAGGTCCGGGCAATCGCAGGGGGTGGGCTTACTGGTAGTTGGGAGCTCCAATGTTAGGCGCGTAATGGGGCCCCTTAGGGATACGGTGGCTAAGGAGGGGAAGAAATCCAGTGTGCATTCCGGGAGGAGTCATTCCTGATGTGGAAAGGGTCCTTCCGAACGCCATGAAGAGCACAAGGTGCAGCCAGCTGCAGGTGGTGGCACATGTCGGCACTAATGACGTGTGTCGCTTTGGATCTGAGGAAATTCTCTCTGGATTCCAGCGGCTATCTGATTTGGTGAAGGCTGCCGGTCTTGCTTACGAGATGAAGGCAGAGCTCACCATCTGCAGCATCGTTGACAGAACCGACTGCGGACCTTTGGTGCAGAGCCGGATGGAGGGTCTGAATCAGAGGCTCAGACGGTTTTGCGACCGTATTGGCTGCAGATTCCTTGACTTGCGCCATAGGGTGGTGGGGTTTCGGGTTTCGCTGAATAGGTCAGGAGTTCACTACACTCGGCTGGCGGCTACACGAGTAGCGGAGGCTGTGTGGCGTGGACTGGGCGGTTTTTTAGGTTAGAAGGCCTCGGGAAAGTGCGGGATGGGCTGCAATGTCAAAGGGTGCTTGGCAATTACAGGACGTGCTTGGATCAAGGAACAGTCGGAATTATTGTTGTAGTTGCGCTGGAAAAGTCCCTGAGCTTCAAGCGCTAATAGAAAGCACAGAAGCTGATATCGTTATAGGTACAGAAAGCTGGCTAAAGCCTGAAATGAGTTCTGCAGAAATTTTTACGAAGTCTCAGACGGTGTTCAGGAAAGATGGATTAGGCAGAATTGGTGGTGGAGTGTTTGTCTCTGTCAGTAGTGGTTTATCTTGTAGTGAAGTCGAAGTAGATACTCCGTGCGACTTGGTGTGGGTGGAGGTTGTACTTAACAGCCGAATTAAGTTAATAATTGGCGCCTTCTACCGACCCCCAGACTCCGATGATACAGTTGCGGAACAGTTCAGAGAAAGTTTGAGTCTCGTAACAAATAAATACCCCACTCATACGGTTATAGTTGGTGGGGACTTCAACCTACCCTCGGTATGTTGGCAAAAATACTTGTTCAAAACCGGTGGTAGGCAGAAAACGTCTTCCGAGATTGTCCTAAATGCTTTCTCCGAAAATTATTTCGAGCAGTTAGTCCACGAACCCACGCTAATTGTAAATGGTTGCGAAAACACACTTGACCTCTTAGCCACAAACAATCCAGAGCTGATAGAGAGCATCATGACTGATACAGGGATTAGTGATCACAACGTCATTGTAGCTAGGCTCAATACCATTTCTTCCAAATCCACCAGAAACAAACGCAAAATAATTTTATTTAAAAAAGCAGATAAAGTGCCACTAGAAGCCTTCCTAAAAGACAATTTCCATTCCTTCCGAACTGACTATGCGAATGTAGACGAGATGTGGCTCAAATTCAAAGATATAGTAGCATCAGCAATTGAGATACTCATACCTCATAAATTGGTAAGAGATGGAACGGATCCCCCGTGGTACACAAAAAAGGTCCAAACGCTGTTGCAGAGGCAACGGAAAAAGCATGCGAAGTTCAGAAGAACGCGAAATCCCGAAGATGGGCTAAAATTTACAGACGCGCGAAATTTGGCACATACTTCGATGCGAGATGCCTTTAATAGGTTCCACAACGAAACATTGTCTCGAAATTTGGTAGAAAATCCGAAGAAATTCTGGTCGTATGTAAAGTACACAAGCGCCAAGACGCAGTCAATACCTTCGCTACGCAGTGCCGATGGTACTGTTATCGACGACTGTGCCGCTAAAGCAGAGTTATTGAACGCAGTTTTCCGAAATTCCTTCACCAGGGAAGACGAATGGAATATTCCAGAATTTGAAACACGAACATCTGCTAGCATGAGTCTCTTAGAAGTAGATACCTTAGGGGTTGCGAAGCAACTCAAATCGCTTGATACGGGCAAGTCTTCAGGTCCAGATTGTATACCGATTAGGTTCCTTTCAGATTACGCTGATACTATAGCTCCCTACTTAGCACTCATATACAACCGCTCGCTCACCGATAGATCTGTACCTACAGATTGGAAAATTGCGCAGGTCGCACCAGTGTTCAAGAAGGGTAGTA
The DNA here is from genome assembly GCF_023897955.1 of Schistocerca gregaria. Lineage (NCBI taxonomy): Eukaryota > Metazoa > Arthropoda > Insecta > Orthoptera > Acrididae > Schistocerca > Schistocerca gregaria. The sequence goes on along the minus strand of NC_064929.1, from coordinate 201,423,667 downwards.
GGAGTAATCCATTTAACTACAGACCTATATCATTGACGTTGGTTTGCAGTAGGGTTTTGGAGCATATACTGTATTCAAACATTATGAATCACCTCGAAGGGAACGATCTATTGACACGTAATCAGCACGGCTTCAGAAAACATCGCTCTTGTGCAACGCAGCTAGCTATTTATTCGCACGAAGTAATGGCCGCTATCGACAGGGGATCTCAAGTTGATTCCGTATTTCTAGGTTTCCGGAAAGCTTTTGACACCGTTCCTCACAAACGACTTCTAATCAAGCTGCGGAGCTATGGGGTATCGTCTCAGTTGTGCGACTGGATTCGTGATTTCCTGTCAGGAAGGTCGCAGTTCGTAGTAATAGACGGCAAATCATCGAGTAAAACTGAAGTGATATCAGGTGTTCCCCAGGGAAGTGTCCTGGGCCCTCTACTGTTCCTGATCTATATAAATGACCTGGGTGACAATCTGAGCAGTTCTCTTAGACTGTTCGCAGATGATGCTGTAATTTACCGTCTAGTAAGGTCATCCGAAGACCAGTATCAGTTGCAAAGCGATTTAGAAAAGATTGCTGTATGGTATGTCAGGTGGCAGTTGACGCTAAATAACGAAAAGTGTGAGATGATCCACATGAGTTCCAAAAGAAATCCGTTGGAATTCGATTACTCGATAAATAGTACAATTCTCAAGGCTGTCAATTCAACTAAGTACCTGGGTGTTAAAATTACGAACAACTTCAGTTGGAAGGACCACATAGATAAAATTGTCGGGAAGGCGAGCCAAAGGTTGCGTTTCATTGGCAGGACACTTAGAAGATGCAACAAGTCCACTAAAGAGACAGCTTACACTACACTCGTTCGTCCTCTGTTAGAATATTGCTGCGCGGTGTGGGATCCTTACCAGGTGGGATTGACGGAGGACATCGAAAGGGTGCAAAAAAGGGCAGCTCGTTTTGTATTATCACGTTATAGGGGAGAGAGAGTGGCAGATATGATACACAAGTTGGGATGGAAGTCATTACAGCATAGACGTTTTTCGTCGCGGCGAGACCTTTTTACGAAATTTCAGTCCCCAACTTTCTCTTCCGAATGCGAAAATATTTTGTTGAGCCCAACCTACATAGGTAGGAATGATCATCAAAATAAAATAAGAGAAATCAGAGCTCGAACAGAAAGGTTTAGGTGTTCGTTTTTCCCGCTCGCTGTTCGGGAGTGGAATAGTAGAGAGACAGTATGATTGTGGTTTGATGAACCCTCTGCCAAGCACTTAAATGTGAATTGCAGAGTACTATATCCATTCCACGATGGGGTGCGTTAAGTGCTGGAAGTTTGACCATATGTCTTCCCACTGTACTTCCAGTCACATGCCAAGATGGCGGACGCCCGTCACATCCCAATACTCCATGTGCCCCACCTCCCATCTGTGTCAACTGCTGAAAGCTCCATTTGCCTTGCTCGGCAGACTGAAGGATTCTCCAGAAAGAAGGGAAAATCATGGCATACAAGACACTGGACCAACTGACCTACGCTGAGGGTAAGAGAAAATTTGAATGCATGCATCCTGTATGTATGGCATCGTCTTCCGCTGTCACTATAACAGTTCTGGCACCATCAGCTCCGCCAACCCCAGTCACATTTCAGAGCTGGAAGACTATACACCTGCCTCCTTGATGGTGGGGGGCACTTCCCTCCGTGTTGCTCCCACACAACCTACTTCGGGTGCAACATCCCCTCCCCGAACCATTGTGGACGTCCGTCCCCACTTCTAAGGCGAGAAGAGTAAGTCTTCTTTGGCTTCTCTTGCTAGGAAGGGATCCTTTCGGTCACTCCCTTCTCAGGTTTTTGCATGTGGGAAATATGACACCTTCCAGTGGCTGAAAAGCTCAAAAGCAGCTGGTTGTAGGGATTCACGCGCATCCTCAGGACTGAGCCAGTGACATTCTCTCAGACAGGGAAACCCAAGGAGCAGTGAGAGAAATCCAAAAAGAAAACACCTAAGACCAATGAAATTGTGGTGGCACCCACACCACCGCTACCTACAAGCTCTGCGTCTGAGGATTCTGGCGTCCACTGAGGACCTACATCTTGCCAGACCCTCAGACACAATGGATATAGACTGCTCAGACAATAATTCAGTGGCAGCAGGTGACACTGAGGCGTAAACTATTTCATTCAATGTTCCATGCCTCCCCAGTCTCACGATAATGTCATCCTCCAGTGGAATTGCGGCGGTTTTTTTCCACTGCCTGGCTGAGCTACGGCAACTGTTAAGCTTTACAACTGCTATCTGCATTGCCGTCCAGGAAACGTGGTTCCCGGCAGTGCAAACCCCTGTCCTTCGCAGCTATAAGGTATATTACAGGCACCGTAGCAACTATAATCGAATGTAAGGTGGAGTCTGCGTTTGTCCTAAACTCGGTCTGTAGTGAGAAACCCCTCTTGAAGCTCTGGCTATCAGAATAAGTACGCCACGAGAAATAACTGTCGGCAATGTATATTTTCCTCCAGATGGTGCAGAACCCCTGAGTGAATTAACTGCACTGATTGATCAACTCCCTATACCTTTCTTACTTTCGAGAGATTTTATCCCCCATAACCCCTTGTGTGGTGGCACCGTGCTTACTGGCCGAGGTGTCGAAACTGTATTGTCTCAGTTCGACCTCTGTCTCTTAAATACTGGGGCTGCCACACATTTCAGTGTGGTTCATGGTGGTTACTCGGCCATTGATTTATCAATTTGCAGCCCAGGACTTCTCCCATCTCTCCACTGGAGAGCACATGACAACCTGTGTGGCAGTCACCACTTCTCCATCTTCAGGCGTCAGGCCCACAAATGCCTGCCCAGATTGGCTTTAAACAAAGCGGACTGGGAAACTTTCACCTCTGCTGTCGCTGTTGAATTTCCCCTGCATGGTAACATCAATGTGATGGTTGAGCAGGGGACTGCGACAATTGTTTCTGCACCGGAAAACACGATCCCTTGCTCTTTAGGGTGCCAGAGACATAAGGCAGTCCCTTGGTGGTCACTGGAAGTTGCTGAAGCAGTTAAGGAGTGTTGGCGAGTCTGCAGCAGTATAAGTGGCACTCTGCCCTGGAGCACCTCGTAGCCTTTAAATGGCTCCGTGCCTGCATTCACCAACTTATTAAACGATGGATACGTCACCATCCCAAGTCTGGGCAAAGATAAAACATCTTTTTGTGTACCATACCCCAACACGTGTTCCCGGTGTTATCATAAATGGCATTTTATCTACTGACACAAATGCAATTGCTAAGCATTTTGCTGAGTAGTATGCTTGAGCCTCTGTATCGGAGAATTGCCCTAAGCCTTGCACACACGCAAATGGTGGCTGGAAGGGAAAGTCCTCTCATTCTCTACATGCCACAGTGAATCCCACAACACTCCATTTACAGAGTGGAAACTCCTCAGTGCCCTGACACAGCGCCTGGGCCTGATCGAGTCCACAGCAAGGTGACTAAACACCTCTCATCTGATTACAGGCAACATATCTTCATCATCTTCAACTGGGTCTGGTGCAATGGCATCTTTCATCTCAATGGTGGGAGAGCACCATCATTCCGGTGCTCAAACCTGCTAAAACTCCACCTGATGTGTATAGCTATTGGCCCACCAGCCTCACCAACGTTCTTTGTAAGCTGCTGGAACGTATGGTGTGTCGGCAGTTGGGTTGGGTCCTGGAGTCATGTGGCCTACTGGCTCCATGTCAGGGCGGCTTCAGACAGAGTTGCTCTACCACTGATAATCTTGTCCATTGAGTCTGCCATCCGAACAGCCTTTTCCAGATGCCAACACTGTCTTTCTTGACTTATGTAAAGCATACGGCACAACTTGGTTGCGACATATCCTTGCCGCATTGTATGAGTGGGGTCTCTGGGGCCCGCTCCTGATTTTTATCCAAAACTTCCTGTTGCTCCATATTTTCCGTGTCCAAGTTCATGTCTCACGTAATTCCATCCATATCCAGGAGAATGGAGTCCCGCAGGGCTCTGTATTGAGTGTCTATTTTAGTGGCCATTATCGGTCTAGCAGCAGTTGTCGGGCTCTCCATCTCCCCTTCTCTGTATGCAGTCAACTTCTGCATTTCGTACTACTGCTCCAGTACTGGTTTTGCTGAGCGTCGCCTACAGGGAGCCATCCACAAGGCGCAGTCATGGGCCCTAGCCCATGGCTTCCAGTTTACTGCCATGAAAACGTGTGTCGTGCATTTGTCGGCATATTACCGTTCATCCAGAACTGGAATTCAATAACGGTCCATTCACTGTAGTGGAGATGTATCGATTCTTAGGTCTGGTTTTCGATGCTCGTTTGACTTGGCTTCCTCATCTTCATCAGCTTACACGGAAGTGTTGGCAGCACCTCAGTGCCCTCCGCTGCCTGAGCAACATCAACTGGGGTGCAGCTCGCTTCACGCTGCTGCAGCTCTACACAGCCCTTGTTCAATCCTGTCTTGACTATGGGAGTGTGATTTATGGTTCGGCAGTGCCCTCAGCATTGCATTTGCTTGACCCATTGCACTGTGGCAGAGTTGGACTAGTGGCAGGAGCTTTTAGGACACGTGTGGTGACAAGCGTACGGTTGAGTCTGGAGTCCCTCAATCGAAGATCAGACATGCATAACTGCTTGCCAGTTAAGTTGCACACATTCATAGCTGTCCTGAACATCCTAATTACAGTCTTCTTTTCCGAACCATGGCAGTTCACCTCGTCAGCCTAGCTTGGGTCTAACGATTGCGGTTTGTGCGCGATCGCTTGTGTCTGAACTAGAGTCCTTCTGTCCTTCTGCATTTGTTTGACCCATTGCACTGTGGCAGAGTTGGACTAGTGGCAGGAGCTTTTAGGACACGTGTGGCTTTGGGAGACGGAATGGCGTAACAGTATGCACAACAAACTGCGTGTCATTAAGGAGACTTTGGATGTGTGGAAATCTTTCATTTGGGCCTCTGGCAGGGAATCAGTTGTCCTCTGCCAGCTCCGCATTGGCCACGCTTGGGTGACCCACCTCAGTGTCAGTGTGGCACCCAATTGACAGTGGCCCATATTCTGGTGCATCTCCCCACTTTGACTGCCCAGCGATGAAATCTTGGTTTTCCGGACTCATTGCCATTCATTTTACCAGACAACACATTATTGGCTGATTTAGTTTTAAGTTTTATTTGTGAGGGAGTTTTATCATTTGATCTAAGTTTTAGCGCATGTCCTTTGGCCCTCTGTGTCCTCCATCCTAGTGCTTTTAGGGTGGAGGTTTTAATGTTTTGCAAAGCTGCTGTCTTCTCCTTTTTATTCTCGTGATCGGTAAGCCACAGTAATCTGCATTCTTGTTTTACTCCCTTCTGTTTCTAGCATCTCTGTTTTCTTGTCCTCTTTTGTTTCTTGTAGTGTTCATTGTCTTTCCTTCGTTCTTTTTCCTTTCTTTCCATTTTGTGTTACGTCTTTGTCTGTTTTAGTCTAACACTCGTGGCATTGATTTATTAGGAACAAGGGATGACCTCGTGGTTTGGTCCCTTCCCCCCCCCCCCCCCCCCCTTCCCCGCTCCCCCTCTCCCCCCCTCTTTTAAACCAACCAACCCTTGTGAACTAATTGCACTTAAATATTTTACCAATAAACCACAGTCTGCCACCTACTTTACCCACGACTGAACCTATGTGATCATTCAATTTCATCTCACTGTGAAGTGTCGCACCCATGTATTTGTATGAGTCGGCCAATGCCAGTAGTGACTCACTGATATTATACTCGTAGAATACTATGTCTTTTTTTCATTTTGTGAAGTGCTCAGTCTGTTGAGAAATAGTTCATGCCTTATGCAATATCATCAATAATTAAATGCAATTAAATGAAATTTATTTTTGCAGGATGTAATAATTATAGATTAGATTAGACGAGATGAAATGAAGATTTCAGCAAGAAAAACGAATAACTATAAATTGTGATTTATTAGTATAAAAAATTACACAAGCCAACAATGGAAAAACTTTTCTGAAAATGTCTTATTCTTAGTTTTTTTAGGGTGGGAAATCCAAATATAATACTTAAAAACTGTATCATCCAGCATTTCTTCACATTTTACAGTTAAATTTATTAAATTAAGCAATTGTTTAAAGAATTTAACAGCTTTTATGTATTTAAAATAATTTAAAAAGGAGGTGTAATGAATGTAGGAGACATTGATAGCACTGCTGAAACACATTTGCTAGCAAAAAAGGTCGATTCTCAAAAAAGGGTAGATTCTATTTTTGTGTTAACATATGGTGTTAAGTTTGTCAACCTAACCTCACTTTCCAGTTTCTTGTAAATGTGTTCAGTACAGTGTCTAATCGTGGCTGTAAAAACTCTGCTGACAGTTTTTGTCATATTTGTGGTGAATTTGTGATTAAAAAACAATAAGGAAACATTAAGACTTTCTGAAAGAGTGGTACTTTAGATGTAAACTTGGTGATAAAGATAAATCTTGGGTGCTGCATTGTATATATTATGTGTCTGTTGAAGACCTGAGAAAATGGTCCAAAAGGATAAAAAAAAGCCTTAAGATTTGCTGTTCCTGTGATATGGAGGGAGACAAGAAATCATTCTGATGATTGCTACTTTTTCAGTGGTCATAAATCGTAAAACAAGAAGGTAATAAGCTACCCTAACCTTCTGTCCGCCATCTGACCAGTAGGGCATAGTGTAGACTTGCCAGTTCCTGAACCACCAGATGATTTAAATTATGTTCCAACAGAAGTATTTTCTGATGTACGATCTGATTTACATGATTCAAATGATGATCATGAATTTCATTGTAATCCAGAAAGTGTAGAGCCCGAATTGTTTACGCAGACCGAGCTTAATGAATTGGTTAGGGATCTGGGCTTAACGAAAGAAGCAGCTGAATTACTTGGCTCTAGATTAAAAGAAAAGAACTTATTGGCAGTTGAAACCAGCATATACAGGGTACGTTCCGAAAGTAATGCAATTGAATTTCCCGCGCCGCTCCTAGTAGTCGGAGTGGCAGCGGGCCACATGGAGTAGGTGGGGGGGACGCTAAGCTTTGCCGCGAAACCGGTTTCAGTGCTCTCCGAGCTGTGGAAGCGGCAGGACGTCTGTTATTGTAAACCTCTGCGCGCCGACCGTGTCACGGAAACCAACCGAGCGGAAATTTCAAGTGAACTTTTGCAACGTGTTGAAATTGAACCTGATTATTTGGAAAACGTCATCACTGGTGATGAAACCTGGGTTTTTGAATACGACCCAGAAACAAAACGCCAAAGCTCTGAGTCGCACACTGATCAGTCCCCCAAGCCCAAAAAGGCAAGAATGAGCAAATCAAAAGTGAAAACAATGCTCATTGTCTTTTTCGACAGCAAAGGAGTGGTCCATAAGGAGTTTGTTCCTCAAGGACAGACAGTTAACGCTGCCTACTACGTGGATGTGCTGGAAAGACTCCGCAAAAGGGTCGTCAGGACGAGAAAGGACGTCTCCGCTACCTGGCAACTCCATCACGACAACGCGCCTTGCCACAACGCGCTACGAGTCCGCGAGTTCCTGGCCAAACACCAGGTGCCAACGCTGCCCCACCCCCCCTATAGTCCTGACCTCGCCCCAGCTGACTTCTTTTTGTTTCCTAGGATTAAGTCAGCCCTGAAAGGAACCCGTTTTTCGTCCATAGACGAGATCCAATCCGCCGTGACAAAGACCTTGCGAGAGGTCCCAGAAGACGCCTTCCAGGGCGCGTACCGGTCATGGCAGAGTTGCTGGAAAAAATGTGTAGAGGCCCAAGGGCAGTACTTTGAAGAATTTTAAGTGTTTGTGCAAATCTGTTCAATAAATTACTTTTAAAAAAAATAATTGCATTACTTTCGGAACGCACCCTGTACATGTGGCTCATTCCATGTCAAGTGTCCCAGTTTAGAAGATGATCCCGGGTCGACCATTTTCAATTTTGATGACATTTGTACAGGATGTGCCTGAGGGCAGTACATGAACTTTTGCAAAGTTTCAGGCTCACCTGTAACTTGGTTGAGGTGCTAAAGCCATTTTTGTGAAGACCACTTTTACAGAGACCAAAAAGTCGTGAAGAAGTAGTCAAGTTTGACATTCCACTGTTCCTAATGTACAAGAGCTAGACTCTTACTTCTGGGTATACTGGTACAATTTTGTGTGCTCTACACACAAATGTTGCAAGTAGAGTTTAGAAAGCAATCCATTTGGCATAATCTCAGTTCAAAGTGGGCAGCAAATCATGTCACAAGAAATGTTAACAAGGCATAAGTAGTGGAGAAAGTGCGTTGTGGACCTGGTCTTTGCCAAACTACTGTATGTTTGGGTGTTTAGTATGTCACAAATTTTGGCCTGGCTTGTGTGTTTAATTACTGTGCTACTATCCTGTAAATTTGCTAACAAACATGAAAGTATCAAAACATACCTGTGTTCAAAGTCATGTATCTCAAATTGGACACCTAGCACACCAAAGGGACACCAAAATGAAAATAAGTTTTTCTAGTAGAATAAAATGTGCTCTGTTGAATGGTGTTTATGAATGTAATGTGCTAGGTGTCCATTTTGAGATACATGACTTTGAGCACGGGTATATTTTGACACATTCATGTTTATTAGCAAGTTTACGGGATGGTAGTACAGTAATTAAACACTCAAGCCAGGCCAAAATTTGTGATATACTAAACACCCAGACATACAGTAGTTTGGTGAAAGACCAGGTCCATAACGCACTTTCTCCACTGCTTATGCCTTGTTAACATTTCTTGCGACATGATTTGTTGCCTACTTTGAACTGAGATTATGCCAAATGCATTGCTTTCTGAACTCTACTTGCAACATTTGTATGTAGAGCACACAAAGTTGTATCACTACACCCAGATGCAAGAGTCTAGCTCTTCTACATAAGGAACAGTGGAATGCCAAACTTGACTACTTCTTCACGACTTTTCAGTCTCTGTAAAAGTGGTCTCCACGAAAATGGCTCTAACACCACAACCAAGTTACAGGTGAGCCTGAAACTGTGCATAAGTTCATGTAGGGCCTTCTGGTACATCCTGTACAAATTTCATCAGAATTGAAGATGGTCGAGGTGGGGGCCCTAAGACACTTGCCATGTATAGAAAGAGAGAGCAGCAATTTTCCAAGATTTTTCAACAAGAAGGTGATTTAGTGCACTGCTCAGACATTCCTGGTCTGATGAATGAGTTTGACATTGAATAGAAAAAGGAAACTGGAGGCTGTTTATTGATTCTTCCAAAACTAGTTTAAAGGCTGTTTTATTACACAATGGTAACATGTATGCATCTACACCTGTTGGTGATTCTGTACATAATGAAAGAAAGCTATGAAAACATAGAAATAGTGCTAAATAAAATAGGCTATTCTACTCATGGTTGGAGGATATGTAGCAATCTAACAGTAACATGCATGCTCCTTGGTCAGCAAGGTGGCTTTACCAAATTTCCATGATTTTTGTGTGAATGGGACAGTAGGGCTAGGGATCAACACTGGTGCAGAAAGAACTGGCCTGTGAGGGAGTCTTTAAAACCTGGTGAGAGAAACGTTCTACGCAAAAACCTTGTAGATCCAAAAAACATACTCCTACCAGCTCTATATAATAAGTTAGGCCAAATGAAACAGTTTTTAAAGGCTTTGCTTAAAAATGGACCATGTTTTAAGTATCTCTACCAAAAGTTTCTTTATCTTTCAGAAGCTAAACTAAAAGAAGGCGTCTCTGTCGGACCTGACGTTCGAAAATTGATGTTTGATATTAACTTTGAATCCACAATTGCCTTAAATGAGAAAGAACAATTCAAGAAAGTCATTACAAAGTTTTTAGGATATGGAAAAAGACCCACAATATGTTTCTATTATAGCTACAATGTTAAAGTTTAAAACTTTAGGATGTTTAATGAGGCTGAAAGGTCACTTTTTGAACAGTCATATTAATTACTTCCCGGTTAATATGGGAGGTGTTAGTGAGGAGCTAGGAAAGCGTTTTCACCAGGACATTAAAGTGATAGAAAAACGCTACCAAGTCTGCTGGAACACCATCATAATTGGGGGTCTACTGTTGGTCACTTCACCGAGAAGTTCAGCAAGCGACTCATCGGAGAAAAAGGTACACAAGAAGCTTCAAAGGAAAAAAGAGAGACAGAAAATAAAAACCAATTCCACATTAACACATATCATCGTTTTAAGTAGCTTACTGTAATTACAAACCATGCTTATGTTCTAACAAAGTGCTTCATTAATTTCCCCGTTTACTGTATAGCATAGGATTTTTGTACTATATAAAAAAAGTATATTGCTCAAAACCCATGGGTGATTGAAAAAAACCAAGGCTAGATTTGAAATCAGCTCATAAAAATCTGTAAAGATCAGCCATCAAAGTAAAAAACAGTTTTTCAAAAATCATTTTTGTTGGCCTGTTATGAAATGAACTGTTTCCTCGTCCATATGCATAGAAAAGGCATTGCATACCTGACACATAAGTAAATGTAGACCAGAATGAGAAAACAGGGTATAAATGTGTAAAATGAACATCACTATTTCTTCAGACAACACAAATGCCGCGAGTTGAACACCCGTGCCAACGCTCGGTTATATGTCACACATAAGCATGACGGGTCACTACACAAATGCTATTAATGTGTAAGGCAGAGCAATGTTGGAAGCAACTGCCTCGAGGTATGACAGAAATGCAAGATGGTTGTTAGCTGCTGATTTTGAGTGGCCAGTGACTCATCTGCAGCATATGACGCACTTTGTAGCCCCAATTTAAACTGAAGTCGTAAGCTAACCACCGTCCTCGTGATTTGCAATATATCTGAGAAAATGACAATCAACGATCTGTGGCAGAACTAAAATCATTACCATTTTGTTCATGGTCATTGAAGCTAACCTCTATGAGCAAATTCAAGGCAGAAAAATTTCAGGTTCAGCACCATCATTGTTTACCTGAAACTATCCTCACACTGGCCACACAAATTCCCAGTGTTAGCAGCCAATGAGCAGCTCTCGTTGGCTCTCAGTTGCAGATTATAGGCAACACAGGCAGATTCTAAATGGAAAGAAAGAATGTTAGGAAAAAATAAAAGCAAATTAAGATGTCACTATGATGGTGAAAATTTAAAAATAACTCTTTTAGTCCAATTTAGAAATAAAAGTAACTTACATTTGATGAGATTTGAAGCTACGATCTATGTATTAGGTCAATATGCTAACCATTGCACTACACATTACTCTGTAAAATAGATATATTTATGAATAAAGTGATCCGTTCGTTACAATGAATTGCAGCCTTAAAAAATTTGGCTTCGCACAATGTCTTTCAAAGCTTATCTAACACAAGCCGATGTCTCTTTTTTTTCCATCAGTCTACTGACTGATTTGGTGCGGCCCACCACGAATTCCTTTCCTGTGCTAACCTCTTCATCTCAGAGTAGCACTTGCAACCTACGTCCTCAATTATTTGCTTGACGTATTCCAATCTCTGTCTTCCTCTACAGTTTTTGCCCTCTACAGCTCCCTCTAGTACCATGGAAGTCATTCTCTCATGTTTTAGCAGATGTCCTATCATCCTGTCCCTTCTCCTTATCTGTGTTTTCCACGTATTCCTTTCCTCTCCAATTCTGCGTAGAACCTCCTCATTCCTTACCTTATCAGTCCACCAAATTTTCAACATTCGTCTATATCACCACATCTCAAATGCTTCGATTCTCTTCTGTTCCGGTTTTCCCACAGTCCATGTTTCACTACCATACAATGCTGTACTCCAGACGTACATCCTCAGAAATTTCTTCCTCAAATTAAGGCCGGTATTTGATATTAGTAGACTTCTCTTGGCCAGAAATGCCTTTTTTGCCATAGCGAGTCAGCTTTTGATGTCCTCCTTGCTCCGTCCGTCATTGGTTATTTTACTGCCTAGGTAGGAGAATTCCTTAACTTCATTGACTACGTGACCATCAATCCTGATGTTAAGTTTCTCGCGGTTCTCATTTCCACTACTTCTCATTACCTTCGTCTTTCTCCGATTTACTCTCAAACCATACTGTGTACTCATTAGACTGTTAATTCCGTTCAGCAGATCATTTAATTCTTCTTCACTTTCACTCAGGATAGCAATGTCATCAGCGAATCGTATCATTGATATCCTTTCACCTTGTATTTTAATTCCACACCTGAACCTTTCTTTTATTTCCATCATTGCTTCCTCGATGTACAGATAGAAGAGTAGGGGCGAAAGTCTACAGCCTTGTCTTACTCCCTTCTTAATATGAGCACTTCGTTCTTGATCGTCCACTCTCAGATTACAATAATTGTATATGTGATGCTGAATAATGTCTTGTGTGGAAGGATCCAGTAGTGTATGATTATGTATGAAGTGTGTGTGTGTGTGTGTGTGTGTGTGTGTGTGTGTGTGTGTGTGTGTGTGTGTGAAATAAGTGCCAAGCCTGTGATTTGGGATACAAACACATGAAGAAAGAATGCTGGATAAAGAATTGGAACTGAACTGACAAATTGTTGCGGCAGTTTGCCAGCGGTGAATGGTTCAGGTGAGACGTTGAGCACTCTGATTGAAGGAAACCAGCTCCCAATGCGTGAGTTGTCAACTATCAAGTAATTTTAATTGGCCTGCAATAATTCTTTTGTGTGATTTGCTCTGCTGAACATGTACTCAGCCGGGCAACCCACAAAATGAGAGGATTTTTTTCTAAATTGTTGGATGGTGCCTCATCTCACCGAATTCCCTCTGTTCTGTGTGTGAATGGGACACCCTGATGGAAGGACATGGTTTACACTGTAATTCACTATTCAGTCCTGAAAACCTTCAGAAATTAAGAGTGTCATGACTCCCCCCCCCAGCAGTTAGTAATGATTGTTGTCTGTGGGAGGGTCTTTTGCTTAGTTATTCATATTGTGATTTCCTTACTCTGTGCCTCCACGGCCAGAAGAAAGAGTGGTAGATCGTCACTGAATTCCACTCAACACCTACTGTCCAATGTGCAAGCTGTATGTCATCAGACATTAGCCTCACTTTGGCTATCTGCAGTATTCACATTCCTTGAAACAGAAAAGCTTCAGTCCACAAATCAACATGGATTTGGAAAGTGTTGTCAGAGTGAAACTCAGCTTGCCCTTTTCTTGCATGATGTTGTGCAAACCATGTATGGAGGACAACAGGAAGATTTCATATTCCAAGATTCCTGGGAAGCGTTTGACATGATGCCCCAATTAAATGTAAATAAGTAAAATAAAAAAATAAGCTAAACAATACACACAAAAGAAGAAGAAGAAGAAGAAGTAGTAGTAGTAGTAGTAGTAGTAGTAGTAGTAGTATGTATAGCTGAAGTAAGGGCTTCAAACAGTATGCGGTAATGACTCTGGACTGGCACTGTGCAGAGGAACAGTGGGGTTGCTGGCACAAACGTACTGGGTCAAAGTTGATGGAGCGCGGAAGTTCGGCAGTGTTTCAAATTCCTGTTGCACCATTTGGATTTTATGGTTTGCCTGAATCTGCTTAAAAAGTGTGTCAGGCTGGCTCTTTAGAGCTGGATGCACCTCATTTCCTTCTCCAGTACGAGCTCTTGTTCACATACTATTGATCTCATCATTAAACTGAGATACGTGTTACAGTGCTCAGCACTCATTCGGGAGGACGATGGTTCGACCAACATCCAGCCATCACGATTTAGGTTTTCTGTAACTTCCCTAAATCGCTTCAGGCAAATGTCGGGATGCTTCCTCTGAAAGTGCACGGCCAATTTCCTTCCCCACCCTTCCCTAATGTGATGGGACCAATGACCTCGCTGTTTGGTCCACTCCCCAACGTCGACCAGTTAACTGACCTCGTCATTGAGGCATTAAACCTTGATCTTCTTTACATCAAAATTTGGCAATATTATGAAAAGGATAGATTACTACTCATTATATAGAGGAGTTGTTGAGTCACAGACAGACACAACAAAGGGTGGTAAACACGTAAGCTTTTGGCCAGAAGGCTTTCCTCCGAAATACACAACGTGCCCACACAACTTCACACAAATTCAGTCACATACAGGTGACCACTGTCCCTGGCTGCCAATGCGAGACTCAGAGCAACTGCACATGATGCGAGAAGCAATCTAGGGTGTTGGGGGTAAAGAGGTGGTTAGGGTGTGGAAGGGGAGGGATAGCATGGTAGGGGTGGAGGCTGTTAAAGTGCTGCTTGTGGGATAATAAAGGGACAGTGTGGGGGCAGCCAGATGCAGTCAGGACGTTAGATGGAGGGCGGAGGCAGGCAGTTGAAAAAGACAGAAGTAAAGAGACTGTGCGTGCATTGGTGGAGTAGAAGAGTGTGGATTGTGAACAGGTAAGGGATAGGTTGGTGAAGGACAGTGACTAACAAAGTTTAAGGCCAGGAGGGTTACAGGAACATTGGATAAATTGCAGGGAGAGTTTCTAGGAGCGAAATTCAGAAAAAGGTGGTGCTGTTAGGAAGGATCCAGATGGCACTGGCTGTGAAGCAGTCATTAAAATGAAGAAGTTAGTGCCTCGGCAACTGGGTGGTCCAGCTTTTATTCGGCCACAGTTTGTTGGTGGTCATTCGTAGGGACAGGCGGCTTGTTGGTTGTTGTGGTCACACAGAACGGAGGAGCTTAGCTTGTAAATCACATGACTAGTTTCACAGATTGATAACAATGAATCTGAGGCATTGGATTGTTGCTGGTATTGCAGTGCTTGTTTGTGGTGTGGCATTGTCATGCTCCATTTGTGGGCAAACTCTTTGAATTCACGCTTTCAGTTTTTTGAGCTGTTACTTTTGCAACCTGCCACAGCTACATTACATACCACCATGTTACACACTACAGTTGAGTTGTCAAGTGGCAGGGGGCTGCAACTTGTCAGCACAGCAGGGAAGTTGACTGAGTAATACGTATGATGGCATCTAATAGTTTAACCAATACAGAGAGCACAATAAAAGGATTTGGTGCATTACATTTCAACATGGCCTCAAATGTAGGCCAGGTGTTTTGTTTGAGGAACAGTCCTGAGTTTTGCTTAAAATTTTTGTAAGTAGTGTAAACCTCAGAAGTTAGGATGTATGCAGATGAATTTTAGCCTCACTTTCCATTAATACAAGTTAAGTTTTTTAACAACTTGGCTCACCACAGAGGAATGTGGCTGTAGGAATGATGGCTACTATCATATATTTTTCATTTGTTATACTTGTGTGCTGTACAGGATTGCTTCATTTGTTGCAGGAGAATCCAGTGGCACAGCTAGTCATTTCCAGATCTGGAGTCATCGATCTTGATTGGCCACATAAACTCGTGACCTGGAACTGCTGTCCGCCTCAGCTGCCAACATCCACTGCATCTGTCAGGTACTGTGTGTGGTGCGATCTGCACTTCTGGAGCACCTGCCGAATCCGTTGCATCCCTTGATGCCAGGCCGTTGCAGTACTTCTGCCCAGAACCGTGACTTGTCTAGAAATTGGAAAATTCTTAAGGAAGTTGAATTTACTGGAAAAGTTGGGAGAATTCCTGTGGAATTCTGAGACAGTCTGGAGTGACTTGAAATATTCTGGAAACAACCCTTTACGCCGTGGATAACCCGTTTCTCTGTAACGTCATTTCTTTCTGGAGTGCCTGTCCTGCAGTGTATGTTAGTGAACTGTGAATACAGAGAGATTATTATGCACCAGTTGCCCAAATGCATGGTTTCTTTTGTTTGGAAAGGCACTTTGGGAGGACATGACCCCATCAACAAGTTTTATAAATAAGAAAGGCACGACTTACTATTTCACATACTAATGTCCTTGTGTTGAATATCTGTGTTGTCAGCTGGGGAACATTGGCCCACTTTTCCACATGCTTTGACGCATTACACTCTGATTGGTTGACAGGATGCTGCTAAGCTGTAGCAGCTTTTTTGAATCTACATCTCTTGTGATATCAGTGTGGTGATACCAAATTTTTGAAACTGTTTATGCCTGTGAAAACTTTCCAAAAATTTGAGGTAATGTTCCCTTACTCGGGATGGCTTTGTCCTGCGTGTTCAAATTTGTTGACATGAAGTTAAAAAATGCAATGAGCCCATGTTAATCGAACAAAAATGCCAGAATGAAATTTTCACTCTACAGCAGAGCATGCACTGATATGATAGCTCAGTTGGTATGGCAGTTGTCTGCAAAAGGCAAAGGTCCTGAGACAATCCGGGAGTTAAGCTCAGTTGGTATGGCAGTTGTCTGCAAAAGGCAAAGGTCCTGAGACAGTCTGGTAGTTAGTTCTAATCTGCCAGTAAGTTTCACATCAGCATGCACTCCACTGCAGAGTGAATATGTCATTCTGGAAACATTCTACAGGGCATGGGTGTGGCTGAGCCATGACTCTGCAGTAACCTTTCTTCTCTGCTACTCTTGAAAGTTTTGCAGGAGACCTGTGAAATTTGGAAGGCTGGTAACAAGGTACTGGCAGAAGTAAAGCTGTGAGGATGGGTCGTGAGGTGTTCTTGGGTAACTCAGTTGGCAGAATGCTTGCCCGCGAAAGGCAAAGGTCCTGTGTTTGTGTCTCAGTCCAGCACAGAGTTTTAATCTGCCAGGGAATTTCAACCAAAAATGATCATATATTGAATAGATTGTTATTAAAGTTCAGTGAATCATTTATTTCCAAAAACTGATGCAAATAGCTAAAAATTAAGGAGAGAAAACGAACAAGGAAAATATTAATGATTTATTTTTATTCAGTTCTAACATTTCAAAAGCATAACACAAATTAAACATTAACAAAACTGATAATATAAAACTATCCAGTTCAGGATCAGAAAATGGGGTTCTTTTAGGGACATTCACGGAACCCATTCTGAAGGATCTCAAGTATTACACCATCTAGAACCAAACTGAGCACATGGACAGTTTTGTTTATTTAAATGTCCTTTCTCCATGTGCCATTTTTGTACGTTTTGCTTCCAAGACATTATTGGGTACGGAACACAGCAACATTCATAGGCTGCAAAATGTCTGTTGTCTTTGGATATAATGCCCTTCCCTGCACAAAACTGATTCAGGGACACTGACATGTGTGATGTATTACCATCCAGAAACATAACAACTGGAAACTGGAATTTTTTAGCAGTCCTGGTAAAAAATTAACTCCCTGGCAGATTAAAACGGTGTGCCGGATCGAGACTTGAACTCGAGACCTTTGTCTTTTGCTGGCAAGTGCTGTACCAACTGAGCTAACCAAGTGATATGCATTGTATCTACAAAATTCATCGACCGTATAAAAAGTACTGTTTGAACATTTGTTGTTTGAATTAGGGCAATTATTTATTTACACATTTAATGTGATGAGAGTGCATTAAACAGCTTAATGCTGGAGTAGTAAACTACTGTTTGAACCAGACTTAAGATTTTTCAGTCCAATGTGCAGACTGTTTTTGGTTCTTATGTTGTAATAACGATATTTGTTATTATTTATGTATAGAGAAAAGTTGTTACAGACAAGCAAACAAGGAAAATATATAATGTGTGGTAATAAGGATCCCCATCCTTCCAAATAGATACCTGCAAGAATACCTATGGTGGACACCTCTCATTATTAGTGGCTCTTTTTTCTTTTCTTTAATGTTCTTTTTTGTGAGAAGTTAGTTCCCCCAGAACGTAATCGCATACAACATTAATGAAAGAAAGTAGCCAAAGTAGGAAGACTTGATGGTATCTGTTTCAGCCACTGATGCGATAGCCCTTAGTGCAGATTTTGCTGAGCTAAGTCTCTTAAAAAAATTATGAATGTGGGCTGACCAATTACATTTGCTATCTGTATAAGGACCCAGGAATATTGTGTCCTCAACTTAGGTATCATTTGTTTTCTACATTTTCGTCAATTATTTATTTTACATGATCAGGACTCAGGTTGTATAAAACTAAGTAAAATGCATGATGATGAATAAAAATACTCTACAGTAAGCTAGATACTGAAAGTAATGACATAATACTGCAAGACACATGGTTTTCTATTAAATAGACCGCAAGCTCCAAAATTTCGCAGTTCTGATCGCTTTATCACTTGCTGTATAAAGATAGTATGTGGTGCAAGGATAGAGCAGCTTTCTGCAGACCAGGGGATGTGTGTCCTGTAAGTCGCCACACACGCATAATTCCTCCTCAGTGTTTTAACATCACATCCTTCGGTTCCATTGTGTCTTGACACTCGTGTCCTTTGTCGGCTTTGAGCCTTCTGTGCCAAGCTTGCAACAGGTTCCTCTTTAATGTTCTTCCTATTCCTTTCAGTTAATGAATCTTGCCAAAGGTCTGTTTGACGAGTTCCAGGTGCTGACAGAATTGATGTCGTGTGCGTTAAGCTCTTTCTTAATCTCAGCCTAGGTCTTTGTACTTTGTGTCCAAACAGGGGATGCCTGGGGTCAGTTTCCTGTTTCTTTTTCTCAATTTCTGCGGCTTTTCTTCTGTAGGTGTCAATTTCTTCAAGAATAGAATAGAATAGAATATTTTTATTTGCCTTTCAGTATTTTTCATACAATTGGCTTCGTCAAAGTTTACAATGGAGTACAGTTAGGTCAATAAACACTTATATACACAGAATTATTTAGCTTATTTAAGAATTGAAAACATTTATCACTTATCACGAGCTTATATTATAATGAGTATTTCCTAGGAATTCTTCAATTGTATAGAATTCACTGCATTTTAACCAATTTTGCAATACACTCTTGAATTTATTAAATGGGGCTGTACGAGCTGAGTATGGTAACTTATTGAAATATTTTATGCCCAAATGTTTATAGTTATTATGTAAAACAGCTAGCCTCGAGAAAGGAAAATCCAACAAGCAACTATTTCTAGTATTGTGTGTGTGTACATCACATCTCATGCTCAATTTGTCCAGATTTTCTTTAGCATACATTAAACAGTTATATATGTACATGCTAGGTACTGTCATTACATTGAGATATTTAAAGTGGTTTCTGCAGGAATCTCTGGGTGCTAATCCTAGTATACATCTGATGGCCTTCTTTTGCCATCTGAAAATACATTTAGCCCCCGAGGAATTACCCCAGAGCAAAATTCCATACTCCAGATGGGAATGGAAGAAAGCAGAATATGACTGGAGTAACAGCTGTTTGCTCACACTGTTTCTCAATTTGTACAGTAAAAAAAGTACACGGGCTAGTTTGCTGCACAGGTGATTGGTGTGTTCTTCCCAGGAGAGTTTTTGGTCTATGTGCAATCCAAGTAGTTTCACTGCTTTATTTTTACTTTTTGTAGCTTTTAGGTTAAAAATTATTTCTTCTGTTTTTGTATTGTTTATGCACAGTTGATTGGCCTGACACCAGTGACTAGTCATTTGCATTATTTCTCTGTTGTTATCCAGCACAGATTGTAAATTGTCACCTGAGGTTATTAGTGTTATATCGTCAGCGTACAGTATATTCTTACATGGAATATAATTTGAGAAATCGTTAATATAGACAATGAACAGGAAAGGCCCAAGAACCGAGCCTTGGGGTATTCCTCTTTTTATAGGGAGTATTGCTGATCTCTGTTTATTTGCATATACAAGCTGTAACCTATTGCTTAAATAAGATTTGAATAAGGTGAGTGGTATATCTTCAACACCATAGTATTCTTATTTTTTAATGATTATGTCATGAGACACTGAATCAAATGCTTTGCTTAAATCAATAAGTGTTCCAGATATATGCAGCCTCTTTTCATATGCTTCATATACGTTGTTCACCAAAGCTTCAATTGCTTTTACAGTTGATAGGTGAGACCTGAATTGCTGTTCATTTAGTAGAGTGTTGCTTTCAAAATAGCTGTATAGCTGCATATGCATACAATTTTCTATTATTTTGGATATGATTGGTACTATTGATATGGGTCTGTAGTTGTTTGGGAGGCTTTTATCACCTTTTTTATACATAGGTAGTGTAACTATGAGCTTAAGACATTCTGGAAAAATTCCTTCATCTAATACTCTGTTTGACAATGAGAGAAGTGGCATTTTGATTTCCTTTGCTATACGCTTTATGATGAAATTACTGAGTCCATAGTAATCTTCTGTTTTGGAATTGCTTAGTTTGTTTATCGATTTGCAAATGTCATTTAGGGTGATAGGGGTCCAAGTAAATTTCTCACTAGTCTGTTTTGTATGAATGAGTAGTGTTTCTGCATCTGTGGTAGAATTATTGAGTGGAGTGGTAGTGGCACTATTTACAAAATAATCATTGAGTGTATTGCAGTCTATAGGGATGTTGTTTTCTTTATTGATATTATTAATTTCCTGTTTTATGACTTTCCAAGCTGCTTTACATTTATTTTTGGAATTCAAAATATATTCATCATTTGCATTGCACTTAGCCCCTTTTATTTCTGATTTGTAAAGTTTTCTCATATTTATGTAATTTGCCTTGTCTTGATCACTTTTACCAGATTTATCCTTCAGAATTAGGAGTAGTATCGTAAGTTTAAGTTTTGGAGTGTACCACTTGTTAGTAGGCCACTGCTTATGTGTATTATTAGGATGTTGTCTTTTTGTTACAGTGGGGCACGTCTTTTCTACAATGTGCTTAATTTCTGTGAGGAAAATAGTAAAGCATTTGTCAGTTGTTTTATTATTATTAATTTTATGAGACCAATCAATTTCCTGTAATTCATTAATCATGTTATTTACATTGGATTCTCCTAGAAGTCTATATGTTACTTGTCTTTCTTTAGGGTTGAGTTTTGTATTTTCTATTCGAAGCCATAGTCCTGCATGATCTGATATTCCTAATTCTATTACATCACATCCAAGAGTATCTTTATATACATTACTAATTATGTTATCAAGACATGCGTACTGTCTGGTGGGCTTTTCATTAAGACAAAAATAGTTCAGTGATTTCAGAGAATTAACCATATAGATAACATTTTTCTTCTTTGCCCTTATATCTATGTTAATATCCCTTACAATTATAATTTTATGTTGTTTATATTTGGACAACTGCAAAATTAGAGTGTTAATTTTTTCTATAAATATTATTTCATCAGATCTTGGAGTTCGATACACTGACAATTTTTTGTGTGTGCATTACCATACCAGCTACTTCAAATATGCCTTCAAGGCACATTTTGCTAAGGTCTACTACTGAATAATCTAAATCTAGTTTGCTTTTAACATAGATTGACACTCCACCATGTGCAATGCTTCTTCTGCAATAGCTAGTAACTAGCAAATATCCTGAAGGAACACACAAGCCTATTTCAGACTTTCATCCAGTGTTCATTGATACACAATATACTGCAGTTAATTTTATCAAGCCAGTACAGCATTTCATTGATTTTACCACGAAGTGATTGTACATTTATATGTACAAGCAGAACATTATCTGCACAGAAAGGTATTTTGATGTCACAAGGTCTTGTATGTTCATTTATTTTCACCGATTGAGCTAAAACAACACAGTTATCTGAATTAATTACTTTTCTGCATTTTTCCCTTATTGTGGTGTCTAACGTTGTATTGCCTAAAAAAGGAGGTCCATAAGTGTCCATAGAAATAGTGTCTTTTAAAACTAGACAGTTGCGTTCGTGAATTTCGTTTATTATTTTGCTTATCTCGTGACAGAGTAATTTTTTACCCTGGTAATGCTCACCGTGTTCAGTGTGCAGATTTTTCGCCAGTCTGTTAATATCTGCTACATTGCATTTTGCGTAAGTAGAGCATAATTGTTTTATTCTAGCATTGGTTTTACGAATTTCTTTATTCACACACGCATTATACACGAGGTCGTGTCTATGAGGTATCGTCACAACAACAGTGTTTTTCATCATATTTACGTTTAAAAAATCCCTCAAACCTGTTATGCACTTTCCGGCTTTGTTATGAGCTACGTCGTTGGCACCAGTCACACAAACAACGATGCCACTGTTCTTCAGTGTATTCCCGTGTTCTGAGACACCTTCAATAACGTTTTTGGTCTTCGCGCCGGGTTTCGCGATGCCAGTTGCACACAGATCTGTATTCACTTCTTGTAAAATACTAGCTAGCTTTCTCCCGTGATTGTCAGCTAGAAAAAGCACATTGCATTTCTTTGCCTGCTGCCTACGATTCGCGGTGGTTTTGATTTTACTGTTCGCAATTTTAATTTGATTTTCCTGTTGAATGTAATGTTTATTTTCAATGTTTACGAAGTTGTTGCTGTCTTTTGATAAAACACTGAACCTATTTGTGCATACGAGACCGGTTTTGTTTGATGAATTTTGTTGAGAGAAGGTTACTTTTTTATGCGCTTTGGTAGGCAGTTCTTGAGAAGCAGGGAAAATGTTTGAATGGTTTACGCACTTTTGGTCAGTATTTTCACTTGGAACTGTGTTTGAATTATTAACGCACTTTTGGCTGTTATAGGCATTATTTTCCACTATTACACAGTGACGGTTTGTGTACAGGAGCTTCAAATCATTAGTAGTTTTCCGTATTACATTTTTACCTGGTATTTTGCTTGATGCCGTTGTTTGTAACTCGCGGTTTTCGTTTTTGAGATTAGTGAGTTCTCGTGTCAAAGTGCTTATAACTTTCTGGAGACTTATTAAGCGTTCATTTATCTTCTCGATTTCACCTTTACACTTTTCACAGGCACCACTTTTTATAACGTAACTGTAACTTGTAGGAGCACTAATATTGTTCACATGTACACTGGACCCCATCTTGTCTAAGGGGGGGGGGAAGGTTTCTTTGTGGTGTATAGAATCTCTTATGATCAGTTTTATCTGCTGTGAGTGAGACCATTTGAAGTAAATCAGTTTTCAGTGAAAACTGTTCGCAGTTTGTTAGAAACTATTTTCTGAGAATTTGTCAGTGGGGATTGTGGTATCATGTGTGAAAAGGGTAAACTTGTTCTTCTGATCGGAACAAAGGGGCAGGTCATTGATGAAAATAAGAAATAGCTGTGGACCAAAAATAATCTTGTAGGACACTGAAACTTAAGGTGCCCCACACATCTGAAAGCATATTGTCCGTTCTGTGTTACAATCTTCTTTTGATCCTTTAAATATGATTGGAGCCACATGCCGACAGTGCCTGCTAAATCATAAAACTTAGCCTTTTCAAAGGAATTTGATGATTTATGTGATTGAAGGCTTTTGAGAGACTACAGAAAATACCTACTAGTGTCATTCTGTTGTTGATGGCTTCCAAAACTTGATTGTTAAAATAATATTGCTCATTTGGTACAAAGACCAGCACAAAACCCAAACAGACTTTTGTTGAGAATATTGTGGGAGTTTAGTACCTGGGTGCAATAAGAGCGTTAATGGAAAAATGCCAATAATGAGATAAATGGCCTCACAGTTTTGAAAGTGCAGGAATCATTTAATACAACACTAAAGCACTGAGGGACAGATTTATTATCAAGAGTGTGCAAATGTCTAATGTTTTGGCATAACATCGTCATATTTAATGATTAGAAACTCAATGCATAGAATATAGGTTAAACCACCCAGTTATTGGCACTTTAAGAACCTGTTTGTTGGATAAATTAAGTGTTGAGGGCTACTGACAAGGGATTTCAGATAGATTCTGGATTTCCGGAAGGCTTTTGACAAGGTACCATGCAAGTGGCTCGTAGTCAAATTGTGTGCTTGTGGAATATCGTCTGTTATGTGACTGGATTTGTGATTTCCTGTCAGAGAGGCCACAGTTCATAGTAACTGACGGAAAGTCACCAGGTAAAACAGAAGTGATTTCTGGTGTTCCCCAAGGTAGTGTTATAGGCCCTTTGCTGTTCTTTATCTATGTAAACGGTTTGGGAGACAATCTGAGCAGCCGTTTTTGGTTGTTTTCAGATGACACTGTCGTTTATCGACTAATAAAGTCAGCAGAAGATCAAAACAAGCTGCAAAACGATTTAGAAAAGATATCTGAATGGTGCGAAAAGTGGCAGATGACCCTAAGTAACGAAAAGTGAGAGGTCATCCACATGGGTGCTGAAAGGAACTCGTTAAACTTCGGTTACACGATAAATCAGTCTAATCTAAAAGCCATAAATTCGACTAAATATCTAGGTATTAGAATTATGAACAACTTAAATTAGAACCAAAGACTGCATTTTATTGGCAGGACACTTCGAAAATGTAACAAACCTACTAAGGAGACAGCCTACACTACACTTGTCAGATAGGACTGACAGAGTACATCGAAAAAGTTCAAAGAAAGGTAGCACGTTTTGTATTATCGTGAAATATGGGAGTGTGTGTCACAGAAATGATACAGGTTTTGGGCTGGACATCATAAAAGAAAGGCATTTTTCGTTGCGACGGAATCTTCGCACAAAATTCCAATCGCCAACTTTCTCCTCAGGATGCGAAAATATTTCGCTGACACCGACCTACATAGGGAGGAATGATCACCACGATAAAATAAGTGAAATCAGTGCTTGTACGGAAAGACATAGGTGTTCACTCTTTCTGCACGCTATACAAGATTGGAATAATAGAGAAGTGTGAAGGTGGTTCGATGAACCCTCTGCCAGACACATAAATGTGATTTGCAAGATATCCCTGTAGATGTAAATGTGTATGTAGACTTGCCTTGCTTGAAGTAGAGTTCTAACACAAAACATAATATTAAAGTAACAAAAGTTTTTTCTTTATTTTCCATATGAAATAAGTTGCTTAAAAATATGTAAAATTTTAGCAGTTATTGGTACAACTTTCCAATAGTTGGCATCCACATTATACCACCACCACCACCACCACCACCACTGCAAACTTGACGGGACTTTCGTCCACTGAATTATCGAAGGATCGCTCTGGGCCTGCCTTCAGAGTGATTATTAGGTTTGAAATGGCATTGTTATGTCACTAGGACGATAGAGATAGAAAAAGTGAGTGATCAAGATGTCAGCAGAGACCCAACTGCAGTGAGACCGTCAGTTGGGACGATACCGGCGTTGAAGAATCAGTGTCGGATGAGGGTAAGGGAGGTCTCCAACAGCATGACATAGAGCTGTGAGGTGTTCATGAGGAGAGTGTCGGAGAAACTCAAGGGTGTTAGAGGCGCGAAGTTGGATTTGTTGTACGAGCGGCGGAATGTGGAGAAGACGGCGGATGTCGTGGTTGGAGACGTTACGCGGAGCGTTGACTATGATCCGGAGTTATTTACTCTGTACCACCTGGGCCTGGAGAACATGGGTGTCGGCAGCTAGGCCCCACAGTTCGCACCCGTATAGCAGGAGTGACACCCCCAATTTATATCGACCTTAGTTATTACTATTAATATTATTACTCACAACTTGCTATCACGAGCTGTTCCTAATAGTTGGTCCTGCAATAGAAGGTAAAAATTAAGAAAATTAAGAATCAGTTTATTAATTCAGTAAAATTACATAATACTCTATACAGATACAACTATGAATTACAGAAACACCGAATTGAGTTTGTTCTCAGTCCTTTCCTTTGTGTAGTACTATTTCTGAAGAATTGCTATGCATAGGCTTTTGCGTGATGCAAGCAGTAAGAATTCATTCCACTGATTCAGAGAAATCATTTTCATCATCAGTATTGTCACTATCGTGTACCAAGTAACAATTATGGCATAAAAAAGATCATCTGAATCATCTGGGGTATGTATTTGATGCCCACTGGGGATACATGTAGAGTGGAGGAGTTTTTTACAGCTGTTACAGTCATATCCCTTCTTGGAAGAAACACTTCTTGTACATTCCATGAAACTCTTTCTCTCTTTATGCAACCACTCGTAGAAGCTGGAGCATTCTCAGCTTCTGAATACTTAGCTTGGGATGTCAGCTCTGTTGGAATGGTGGTATCGCTCTTCATGTTGTTCTTTTTCTTAATTTGTTCAGTAGCTTGCTTTTGCATTTTCTTCTCTTTCATGCTTTCGTTTTTCTTTCTGTGCGCGCGTGCCCTCACTCACACACACTCACACACATCCACACATATACAGACACAGGCAGATATATAAATGCAAAGAGGATGGGCAGAGATGGCAAAGATGTTGTTGAATGACAAGTGAGGTACGAGGGGCGGCAACTTGAAATTAGCAGAGGTTGAGACTAGGTGGGTAACGGGGAGAGATTATATTGTAGGGCAAGTTCCCATCTCCAGAGTTCTGATAGGTTGGTGTCAGTGGGAAGTATCCAGATAACCCGGATGGTGTAACACTGTGGCAAGATGTGGTGGCCGTGCACCAAGGATGATGCTCATTACCAACAAATACTGTCTGCCTGTGTCCGTTCATGCGAATGGCGAGTTTGTTGCTGGTCATTCCCATATAGAAGGCTTCACAGTGTAGGCATGTCAGTTGGTAAATCACGCGGGTGCTTTCACACGTGGCTCTGCCTTTCATCGTGTACACATTTCAGGTTACAGGACTGGGGTGGGTGGTGGTGGGAGGGTGCATAGGACAGGTTTTACACCGGGGGCAGTTACAAGGGTAGGAGCCAGAGGGTAGGGAATATGGTTTGGCGATTTCATAGGGATGAACCAAAGAGTTTACGAAGGTTAGGTGGGTGGCGGAAGGACACTCTTGGTGGAGTGGGGAGGATTTCATGAAGGATGGACCTCATTTCAGGGCAGGATTTGAGGAAATCGTATCCCAGCTAGAGAGCCACATTCAGAGTCTGATCCAGTCCCAGAAAGTATCCTGTCACAAGTGAGGCACTTTTGGTGTTCTTCTGTGAGAGGTTCTGGGTTTGAGGGGATGGGGAAGTGGCTCTGTCTATTTGCTTTTGTACCAGGTCGGGAGGGTAGTTGCGGGATGCGAAAGCTGTTTTCAGGTTATTGGTGTAATGGTTCAGGGATTCAGGACTGGAGCAGATTCGTTTGCCATGAAGACCTAGGCTGTAGGGAAGGGACCATTTGATATGGAATGGGTGGGAGCTGTCATAATGGAGGTACTGTTGCTTATTGGTGGGTTTGATGTGGACGGATGTGTGAAGCTGGCCATTGGACAGATGGAGGTCAACGTCAAGGAAAGTGGCATGGGATTTGGAGTAGGACCAGGTGAATCTGATGGAACCAAAGGAGTTGAGGTTGGAGAGGAAATTCTGGAGTTCTTCACTGTGAGTCCAGATCATGAAGATGTCATCAATAAATATGTACCAAACTTTGGGTTGGCAGTCTTGGGTAACCAAGAAGGCTTCCTCTAAGCGGCCAATAAATAGGTTGGCATACGAGGGGGCCATCCTAGTACCTGTGGTTGTTCCCTTTAATTGTTGGTATGTCTGGCCTTCAAAAGTGAAGTAGTTATGGGTTAGGATGAAGCTGGCTAAGGTAATGAGGGAAGAGGTTTTAGGTGGGGTAGCAGGTGATCGGTGTGAAAGGAAGTGGTCCATTGCAACGAGGCCCTGGACGTGCGGGATATTTGTGTGTAAGGAAGTGGCATCAATGGTTACAAGGATGGTTTCTGGGGATAACAGATTGGGTAAGGATTTCAGGTGTTCGAGAAAGTGGTTGGTGTCTTTGATGAAGGATGGGAGACTGTATATAATGGGTTGAAGGTGTTGATCTATGTTGGCATAGATAAGTTCTGTGGGGGCTTGGTAACCAGCTACAATGGGGCGGCCGTGAATTTTAGGAAGTAGGTAGAAGGTAGGGGTGCGGGGTGTCGGTGGGGTCAGGAGGTTGATGGAGTCAGGTGAAAGGTTTTGTAGGGGGCTTAGAATCTGAGGATTCCTTGAAGCTCCGCCTGGACATCAGGAATGGGATTACCTTGGCAAACTTTGTATGTAGTGTTGTCTGAAAGCTGACACAGTACCTCAGCCACATACTCCCGACAATCAAGTACCACGATCGTGGAACCATCGTCAGCTGGAAGAATGACGATGGATCGGTCAGCCTTCAGATCACGGATGGTCTGGGCTTCAGCTGTGGTGATGTTGGGAGTAGGATTAAGGTTTTTCAAGAAAGATTGAGAGGCAAAGCTGGAAGTGAGAAATTCCTGGAAAGTTTGGAGAGGGTAATTTTGAGGAAGAGGAGGTTTGTCTCGCTGTGACGGAGGACGGAACTGTTCCAGTCAGGGTTCAATTTGGACAATGTCTTGGGGAGTTGGATCATTAGGAGTAGGATTAGGATTATTTTTCTTCGTGGCAAAGTGATATTTCCAGCAGAGACTAAGAGTGTACGACAGTAAATCTTTGATGAGGGCTGTTTGGTTGAATCTGGGAGTAGGGCTGAAGGTGAGGTCTTTGGATAGGACAGAGGTTTCGGATTGGGAGAGAGGTTTGGAGGAAAGGTTAACTACTGAATTAGGGTGTTGTGGTTCCAGATTGTGTTGACTAGAATTTTGAGGTTTTGGGGGGAGTGGAGCTGGGAGTGGGAGACTGAGTAGATGGTATATTTATATAAAATGGAATCTTCCTCCTCCATACCAGCCTGCTGCAAGGCAGCTTGGATATATCCAGAGGTGGACGGTTGTGCACGGGCTGTCGCATGCAGCAAATCCCACCTGTCCATTAAATTCCGATGCAGACAGTGCATTGTAGCCGTGGTGAATTCCTTGCCACCCTCATTTTTCATCTCGCGCAGATCTACTGCGATGTGGGCGCCAAGGGTACCGTAGCGGTCTTCATGGACAGGCAGAGTTCTGGCAACATCAGCCTTGGCCTTCGGTCTCCTGCTGGCCTCCACCATGACGTCTGTTGCCACGTCTGGTGTGACTTTCCTCCTTTTAGTGGGAGGCCGCTCTTGAAGCAGGGGCTAGGGCTTTGGTTGTGCCTCGTTACATGCGACATGCTCTTGGATCTCATGCTATAAAATAAGAGATGAAAGCCGTTAGTTACATACTTCTTGCACATACATAAATCTTATTTACAGGTACCCACAAGCAGAGGAGTGTGGGAGGAGCAAATTGCAGAGGCTTTCGAGAAGTGTAACTGTTATAACACTATAGGAGCAATGGACAGAAAGCATATTCGTATTAAATGTCCATAAGCTAGTGGATCTCACTTTTTCAATTATAAATCCTTCAACAGTATCATTTGCCATGGTAGATGCTTCCTACAAATTTTTGTATGTTGATGTAGGAACTAATGGGCTTGGTGATGCTGGAGTGTTTTTGAAAAGCAAACTATGTGTCTCATTGACCGATCTATTTTAAACATTCCTGAAGGCAGGAAGCTTAGGAACACAAACGTTGCAACTCCAGTGGTTGTACTGGCAGATGACGCTTTTCCTCTGAGTTATAACATTATGAAGCCATACCCCTTGAAAGGAATCACAAAAGAAGAAAAGATTTTCAATTACAGACTGACATGGGGAAGGCAATTAGTGGAGAGCAGTTTTGGCATTCTTGCAAGTCGTTGCAGGATTTTTCTTACTACCATTAATCTGCCTCCAGAAAAAGTTACCACAATTACCTGCCTGCACATTGCACAACTTGTTAACTGAGAGAAGAAAACACTTGTACACTTGTCAGGAAATAGTGTCTGCCGCAGTAGGAGACTGCACTTGATCTTGAGACACAAAGCACAGAGGACCTACAGCGAATGGAACCAATAGCTTGCCAAGCTGCTTCTGGACTTCCAGTACACGAGAGAGCAGTTAGAGAATACTTTAAGACATTTTACAATGGCGCTGGGAAAGTGCCCTGGCAAGATAATCACATTTAGTTACATAAAATGTAAACAAATGTACATACCTCAAACATTTCCTCAAACGTCGGTGTTGCACGTTCGTTTTCACTTTCTGTGCTTTCTACGTTGCAAACACTCGTCCGCCTCTGTTGCCTGGTCGAGAAATTTGAGCATTTGGAACCAGTAGACTTGTGGACTATACACCGGCTCCACTTCTGCTTTTATGCATCTGCAATATTAGTAATGAAAATAATGTAAACTACTTATAGGTTACGTAAACATTATTGTATGCTTGAAGTCGCTGCAGTGAACAAATTAATGCTAATCATTTGTGTGACATGTAAACTTTACTTGCATAAATAAATAAAAAGAAAGAAATATGTCAATACGTGCTTTTGCTTTCTCATAGGAGCACCTTGTGCGGATGCCATTAATTTTCTTTTTTATGTCTTCAGCCGTACACCCAGCTCATATGAAACTGCTAATAACCTCCACAATATTTTTGTAGCTCTCCAATCTTCGTAATCTATTTTTATATGCAGGGTGCCTCACATTGTAAAGTGCCTCATCAGCTTCATACATCTCTATTAATTTTGTGGTAGACACCACACACCAATTGTACTTTCCGGCCATGTTTACAAACACACTAAAGATGACAGAACGCTGCAGCGATGCTAGTGCTCCATGTGGTAACATATCGCATTGCAGTGAACAGAAGACAAGTGACTTCGTTGATCAAATCTACAGCGAGGCCCTAGCTTTTATCAAATATTTTTGACGAAATTTGTCAAAGTTCCCTATTACACCTTCAAATTTGTTTGACAAAGATATTGGACAAAGAAATTTGATAGCGTAATACCGGCCATAGACCTAGGGGCGGAAGACACATTCTGTTTGATGTTTCTTGAACAGCCAGCTTATCTTAAAGGACACACCGCCGACATATGGTAGGAAAACCATCCTCATTAAAGAAGAAGTCGGAATTCATATAAATAATAATCTGGTCAATAGAGACACAAGATTTACTTTCATTGCCATTGAAAATGTGGCTCGGACATGACAGTACATCAAGTAAGAGGATCACTCCAAAAGAAATGCACACAACTTTTTTTTTTATCCATCTTTTATTCAAAATGTTTGAAAGTTTTACAGTGTGTTCATACGTCCTTTAGGAACAGTATTTTCATTTCTCTACATAATTACCATCCCTCTCAACTGCGTTATGCCATCTTGGAACAAGCGACTGTATACCCGCACGGTAAAATTCTGGACCAACCTGTTAAAGCCACTGTTTGGCACCATGCACAAGCGAGTCATCATCTTCAAATCTTGTTCTACGAAGAGAGTCTGTCAGTTTCCCAAAGACATGATAGTCACATGGAGCCAGTCCAGGACTGTAAGGCGGGTGTTTCAGTGTTGTCCATCAGAGTTTTGTGATTGCTTCCATGGTTTTTGCTCTGACATGTCGCTGTGCATTGTTGTGCAACAGTAAAACATCCTGCTTCTGCCGATGGGTTCGAACGCGACTCAGTCGAGCTTGAAGTTTCTTCAGTGTTGTCACATATGCATCAGAATTTATGGTGGTTCCACTTGGCATGATGTCTACAAGCTAGAGTTCTTCAGAATCGAAAAAAAAAAAAAAAAAAAAAAAAAAAAAAAAAAAAACACTGTAGCCATAACTTTACTAGCAGGAGGTGTGGTTTTGATTTTTTTTTCCTTGGGTGACTTTGTATGATGCCACTCCATTGATTGCCTCTTTGTCTCTGGTGAAAAATGATGGAGCCATGTTTAATCACCTGTCACAATTCTTTCAAGAAATTCATCTCCACCATTCTCGTACTGTTCCAAAAGGTCACTCCGTTTTTCTTGTTTCTTTGTGAGCCACTGTCAACATCCTGGGAACCCACCTGCCACAAACCTTTTTTAACGCCAACACTTCCAGTATTCTGCAAACACTTCCTTCCTCTATCCCAACGTAGTGTGACAATTCGTTCACTGTGATGCGTCTGTCAGGATTCACCAATTCGTTAACTCTCTGCACATTGTCTGGAGAGTGTGCAGTACGAGGCCTGCCGCTGCGAGGACAATCCTCAACATTGCCGTGCCTGCTTTCATCACATAACCTGCTTGCTCTCTGACTAACTGTACTGCGATCGACAGCAGCATCTCCATACACCTTTTTCAACCTCTTGTGGATGTTTCCCACTGCCTCATTTTCACAGCACAGGAATTCTATGACAGCATGTTGCTTCTGACAAACGTCAAGTGTAGCAGCCATATTGAAGACATGCTGTGACGACGCCACTCACGGGAACAGGTCGAACTAAGTTTGAAAACAAGTGGGAAGGATGTATCTACACACTGTAAAACTTTCACACATGCAGAACGAAAACTGTACTTTTACAAAAATAGTGTGCATTTCTTTTGGAGTGACCCTCGTACATTTTCCTCCTTGAGGTGGACGTAAACCATTCTCTCACGTTTTGTTCATTAACACAAGCACTTGCAGCAGTTGCCCCCTTAGGTGTTCCTACAGAAACTTCTGGATGCCTTTTCGAAAAGGCAGGATACCATTTGTAACCAGAGGTGTCATCCATAAAAGGATTAAGATGTTTATTGTTATGAAGAAATTCTCGCATGCTTGCCTGACTATCTAGTCTTCGCCATGGGAATCCCTTCCAAGCACATTTAAAGATCCACCTGAAAAGATAATTAAGAATATTGTCAGAAATAATTAACTTTCAGATGCAAAATAAATAAAAATATTAAAAATTTTTGTTTTTGTTTTATTAGGATGTAACTCATAAAATATTATGGAAAAAGTGTCTCCCCCCCCCTGTTCCTTTGCAGTATTGCAGCAGGTACAAGGTGGTTCCAAATGAAACCACTGCACACTAAATTCAGTGGCTTCAAATGAGACCACCACCAGTAACTTCATTATTTTCCGTGATAGGGCACAAAACAGTACCTTTCTGCTGACAAACACAAATCAACTTTGCAGGAAGATGATGTCCATCTGCTTCTATGTGGATTACTTTTTGTGCTGCAGTGTACACATCGCCTCGATGTGCCGTGTACTAGCAGATGTTTTGATTCTGTTGGGCGTTTTTCCACTGGAACAACAGTTTTACACTTTTTGGCACATGGTTCAGATGATGTGCTTGGGCGATCAAGACTGTCTTTGAAAATACTGGATCCTATAAGGCCAGCTACAACACACCACTGAAATTCCTTTAGCTTTTTCTTTTCATTCGGCTTGGTTAGTCGAAACAATATAAATGCATTTCCAAGACAAATATCAATCGTATGGCAAAACAGTCTGAGCCACCAGTGTCTACATTTTCTGTCAATTGCATAGAAACTATTCATCATGCCCGCTTTATCTACACATCCCATGTTCAAATTATAAGATTTCACTATCTTTGCGCAAGGTATTTTTGTAATTGTGCCATCCTTTTCTTTCCTACCGACTTCTTTCAAAGTTACAGGTGAGTCAATTGTTGATAGTAACATGACATCACGTTCATCTTTCCATTTCATGCATGCAATCCCATCAGAACGAACTGACCAGTCACTTTCTCCTCTTCGCAACCCTTTGTCCAGTTTCAGATGAGGTGGTCCTTTCTGTGGGCCCTAATGGTACCACAGGCTAGGATACGGTCAAGTTTTAGTGTCTGCAAAAGTGGAACATTGGAAAAATTGTCAAAATATATGTGATATATTTTGCCTCCTAAGCCTTTACACAAATCTCTTACAATCCTCTCTCCCAAACATTTCGCCACTGCACCATCTGATTCCCCAGTATATACCTCAAAATTGCAGATATATCCCATTTTGTCAGCTCTGACCCATATTTTGTACCCTCTCTTGGTGGGCTTTTGAAGCATATGCTGTTTGAATGATATTTGCCACTCAAATTTCACCATGTGTTAGTCAACAGATTGCTCCTTAGTTGGAACATAACATTCTTTGAACCTTGTCAGTAATTGATTTATTAGTGGTTGAATTTTATACAATTTGTCGTAACATTTATTCCCTTTTTTTGGCATAAGGGCATTGTCATTTACATGTATGTGAGATAAAATCCAGCTGAATGTTTTCAATGACATAAGTGAAGAACTGTGTTGATCTGAGTTTGGTGTGTGAGGACCAACAATCACGATGTGCGCAAAGTTGTTTGATACCCATTAGAATATTTATAGCCAAACACACCTTGAGCTCATCCTTTTCAAGAGGTCTGTAATTCTTACCTTTCTGAGTCGCATAAAGATTAGTAAGAAATCGACTGGCACCATACCTTCACCTTCAGTTTTCCCTTGATACCAGCTTCCTCTAAAAAATCGACAGAATGCATCGTACTGTCATCCCTTGCCCGTGTAAAATTCAGACCTTGTTAGTGGCACATTATCTTCAGAAATGAAACTGTAATCACTGTCATTTTCAGAACAATTATCACTTTCACTTTCAGAAGCATTAGATATCAATGGTTTTTGCACTTGTGAATCGAGATCATTGTCTTCAGCCAAAATATCACCCTCATTATTACTGGTTCTATCAATCTCAGAGCCCACATCAGAAGGAATTTCTTCTAAAATACACGCCAGAACTTCCTCATCCTTTTATTTGCGAGAAAACATTTTGCGAAACTGCCGCAGTGGTTTCAAATGAAACCACCAGAATAAATACAGAAAAAGTACATGATTTTCATTATTGTTGCAATACATATAGCATGTACTTATATAAGAAAGTATTATGAATTTGTTCCATGTGTGAAACTTTCATTTCGAAGACAAATTCAACCACAAAAAAAGAGAACCAGCACACCACAAACAATAATGGCAATTATACTTGAATCGCTAACTGCGGCCACGTGAAAAATATTGACGTTCAAATTTTCGTCGCTAGGTGACAGCACCATTTACATCCAGAAGCGTGGCTACGAATGTAGCCACTGTGCTCTTGCCACGAAATGAAAATATCATGGGTGGCTTCAAATGAAACCACATCGTCACAGAGGGTTAATTAGCTTGTCAGTGAGTCAAGCTACAGGGGAACCAATACTCGCCAAACAAGGGTGCTTTCCTCCTCTTTGCTCAGTACAGGTGCTGGCCCATGGGATATTTTGGTATATTTATTACTCAGCCGGAATTTTAGTGTTGTTCTGGGAAGCCGGTACATTCTGGACACTGCTTTGAATGAGATGCATTTCTTTACTGAAGGCTTTCTTCACTGTATGAATCTTTTCACCTATGACCCATATTTCATTCAGTTTACTTCTATAATGAAGAAAGAGCTGCAGAAAAATGTTAAAATCAGTGCCAATTACTCTATACAGCAAAAAAAAAACTTTTTTTCAGGACAGAGAGAAAACTTGGTGGACCTAACTAATTTGAACTTGGCGAAAATCTAAGTGCATTTGCAGATTCAGCAAGACTCTTCAGTTTTTCGTTGCGGAGGTTTTTAAATGTTTATATCTATAAACTGATACTAGGGTGGTCTACACTAAATTTAGACAGTATATAACATACTTAATGCCATAAAAATATGTTACTCTAGTGTCCTGGGCCTAATGTACATTATTACAAGAAAAATTGCAACATTCATGTGCTCAATGATAATGCTGATGGTGGTGGGTTGAGCCTTTTTGATCACAACGTCCTTCTGTGGGATTTATATCCTTCACACTTTGAAAACCAACAGTAGTCACTTAACATTGAATGGTTCCATCTACCTTTATAGCGGATTTCCATTCGCAAAATGTCCAGATGGAACCTCTCTCGGTGTTCGTCACTAATCATTCCCAAAATTGCTAGGGAAGAAATCAAAATAAGAATGAAAGAACTGCATGTTTAGTGACATTCTGCATCCAAGATCTTTATAGTTCTGTAAAAGTGTTCCCACTAATATGTCGCTGTTTTCTGCTCATGTGTTCCCCGGGAAACCGTCGAAGACATCCTTAAAAGAATGCCAGGCTACAAGTTCTGACTGACTTAATTTTTCATCGAAGTTCTTATCATGCATTAACTTCCTAATTTGTGGCCCAATAAAAATGCTGTCTTTCAATTTGGTGTCACTTAATTCAGAGAACACTTCATGTAGATAAATGAAACCATTAGCATTTGTGTCCATACCCTTGACAAAATTTTTCATAAGGCCGAGCATAAAGTGCAGTGGCGGAAGGAAAACATATTGAGAATGTTTGCATTTTAAGTGCACATGCATAAAAATCGTTAACTTGCACATGCATAAAAATTGTTAGCATACATCATGCAGAAGTTTTGCAAAGAAAATTATTATTCCATCATAATAATGTTAGCACTTACCAGCAATGAAAATACCCAAAAGAGAACTAAAAAATACAAAGTGAAATCAAATCTGCTTGGTTACTAACTCCCAGATAAAGAGAATGAACATGGTGAAATAGCAATGCTTTCAGGCAAATTTTTCTTACTGAAAACTTGATTTCCATATCACCACTAATAAACCTGTGTTTTTTTAGGTAAGTACTTCTAGGAGGTATATATTTAAAAATGGAAATTACTGGAATACTTAAAAGGATAAAATGCATATCAAGGAATGCAAAACTAAAGAAAGGAACTGCTGTGCCTCTACCCAAGTAAATTTTTGGCATTAAAAATTTACAAAGCAACTGGGGTCATATTTGCTTTGTAAATTGTTGTTGTTGTTGTCTTCAGTTCTGAGACTGGTTTGATGCAGCTCTCCATGCTACTCTATCCTGTGCAAGCTTCTTCATCTCCCAGTACCTACTGCAACCTACATCCTTCTGAATCTGATTAGTGTATTCATCTCTTGGTGTCCCTCTACGATTTTTACCCTCCATGCTGCCCTCCAGTGCTAAATTCTTTGTGAAGTACTACATATAAATTAATTTGAACAGAAGTGTTACTGTGTGCACTGAACGGTGAAGAAAAGTTCACATAAATGTCCAGCATACTTCCTCAGTTTCAACTGAGGGCAGTGTTTAAAATTGCAAAACTTCTGAGTCAGATTTTGCAAATATGAGGCAAAACATGCATTATTTAATTTACACATAATGGTCAAACAAAATTGTGATTAAGTCTAATTACCTTAGAGGGTGAACTCAAAAATTATTTATGCACATTAAAGGATACAGAAAATAGGAAGGTCATATACAGCAAAAAAGCTATGAAGCTAAAATGCTCACACCCACGTGGAATCTTAGCATTTAGTAATTAATAGCAGGACAGTACAAATAAAACTATTGA
This sequence comes from Schistocerca gregaria, assembly GCF_023897955.1. Classification (NCBI taxonomy): domain Eukaryota; kingdom Metazoa; phylum Arthropoda; class Insecta; order Orthoptera; family Acrididae; genus Schistocerca; species Schistocerca gregaria. The sequence goes on along the minus strand of NC_064929.1, from coordinate 201,386,850 downwards.
AAATAATTTTCTTGGTAATTACTCCATACAAAGCACTTCACCATACTTAAGTACCTGTGTATAGATGTCATAAAATGCAATCTCAGTAAGCATGTAGGCATATTTCGCTTAAAGAATTAAACTTTCCAGAACCAGAGTGAGAATTAGAAAAAACTAATCTTCGTCGAGTATTGTGATTGCCCTGGAACAGCCTGGTCGCTTGGTTGTTGCCTACGCCACAATGCCTAAAGAAATTAAAGCACTGTGTTACTGTACATCAAAAACAGGTATAAGCTATAAGCAATGTAAAAAAATTCAGATGATGAATGTATGAAGTGTCAAATGTAACTTACTTGCACCATCAAGAAAGACCTCAGGGTAAATGTTGCTCTTGTTAGAAAGACTTAACCCATTTCTTTCATGTATATGAAATCTTTTCGTCCTCTCACTGATTTCTTATTATTGTCTACTCCACCCTTGTAAGTTTGTAGCAAACATCATTTATTCTCGCACTGTGATGGCGTAAACGTCTTTCCCAAAGCTTCCTTTATATAAATGGACATCTCGTGCCGTATCTGCTGCTTGCACTTCAGGTCTTTGCTCTTACCCAGCAGTTCATTATGAATTCTATGGAATTAAATGACTTTAAAGTCGTTTCTTTTTCCCGCAATGGTTCCGGTGTGGGGCATGAATGAAAGGGTTCTTGTGTGGAAGGGGAATGGAAAATTTGGATCTCTTCCATTACCTCGTAGTCTGAAAATAATATATATATAATAGATTTTTGATATTCTCAGCCATAAATAACATTCACAGTATATCATGGAACACTTTTTACAGTAACCTAAAAGAAATCTTAGTTTGCATCACCTCTTCCCCATTAAAGTAGTTGCTGTTGCACAGAGTCAACACTCAAGGGACAAAACTGAAGATCAACTTCCTCACGTGTGATTGCAACCAGAAATGGGCTAAGAAGTGTACGAGCAGCGCAGGCAGCAAGCACTGAAGTTGTACATCATCGTAGCCGTGCATGCCCAGTAGCCCCTACTTTTTCTATTGTGTTAGTAAGCTGCTCTCTTGCAACTGCTCAAATGAACCTACAATGTTCTCACACGAAAGGAGTTGTTTTCGAGCGACAAGGGTTTTGAATGAAACATTGCGGCTCTACCTACTTGGCTTGGTCCATTGAGCTCAGCGTCATGGCCGTAAACTACACTTGGGCTTTGTTACCAGTGTTAAGAAGATTCTATCTCTGGCTGTTGGCATCTGACTGAATGTTGTAGTCAACGTAATGCTACCAAATACTGATGAGCTCCAAAGAGGTTCTTGTCAAGTTGTATCAATATTACACAGTACACTATCATACTCGTTGAAATAAAACTAGTTATTATCTGATTTAATTACATACACTAGTGGATTAAAGCAGACGCTTACACGCTTGGCTCAAAATACCGAAGGGAAGAGTAGTTGTTTCTATTCATCAATCAAAAGTGTTATAGAATTCACTGATGGTAGACCAACCACATCCTTCGTTCGATTAAAATTAAATCTTCTATGAATTTTTGTCTTTCAATTTCTTCTGATATATCTCAATCATTATGACCATTTTCATCACATTCAACTGCAATTCTATATTTGTGGAATATAGATAAATTTTGCTTCATACATTCAACGTGATTCGAATTTTTGATTCTTGAAGCAGTAAACACACTATTATACTTCTAGAAATAAAAGAGGTATTATCTGAATTAATTACATTCAGCTAATGAAATTACACTAGTTGATTAAAGCAGATGCTTACACGCCGTGCTCAAGATACCGAAGGGAAGGGTAGTTGTTATCATCCATCAAAAAAGTTACAGAATTCACTGATGGTACACCAACCACATCCTTCCTTCGATTAAAATGACATCATCTACGAATATTTGTCTCCAAAATTCCTCTTATATATCTCAATCATTATGACCATTTTCATCACATTCAACTGCAATTCTATATTTTGGGAATACAGAACTATTTTGCTTCATCCATTCAAACTGTTTCGAATTTTTGATTCTTGAAGTAGTAAACACACTATTATATTCCTAGAAATAAAAAAGGTATTATCTGAGTTAATTATGTTCAGCTAATGAAATTACACTAGTGGATTAAAGCAGACGCTTACACGCCGTGCTCAAGATACCGAAGGGAAGGGTAGTTGTTATCATCCATCAAAAAAGTTACAGAATTCACTGATGGTAGATCAACCACATCCTTCCTTCGGTTAAAATTACATCTTCTACGAATTTTTGTCTTTTAATTTCTACTTATATATCTTAATCATTATGACCATTTTCATCACATTCAACTGCAATTCTATATTTGTGGAATATAGAGCAATTTTGCTTCATCAATTCAAACTTTCGAATTTTTGATTCTTGGAAGCTGTAAAAACACTATTATACTCCTAGAAATAAAAAAAAAGTTATTATCTGAATTAATTACGTTCAGCTAATGAAATTACACTAGTGGATTGAAGCAGATGCTTACATGCTTTGCTCAAGATACCGAAGGGAAGGGTAGTTGTTCTTATCATCCATCAAAAAAAGTTACATAATTCACTGATTGAACACCAACCACTTCCTTACTTCGATTAATATTACATCTTCTATGAATTTTTGTCTTTTAATTTTTTTCTGATATATCTCAATCATTATGACCATTTTCATCACATTCAACTGCAATTCTATATTTGTGGAATATAGATCAATATTGTATCATCCATTCAAACTGTATCGAATTTTTGATTCTTGAAGCAATAAATACACTACTATACTCATAGAAATAAAAAGAGTTATTATGTGAATTAATTACGTTCAGCTAATGAAATTACACTAGTGGATTAAAGCAGATGCTTACGTGCTTGGCTCAAGATACCGAAGAGAAAGGTAGTTGTTTCTTTTCATCAATCTAAAGTGTTATAGAATTCACTGATGGTATACCAACCACAGCCCTCGATTAAAATTAAATCTTCTACGAATATTTGTCTCCAAAATTCCTCTGATATATCTCAATCATTATGACCTTTTTCATCACATTCAACTGCAATTCTATATTTTGGGAATACAGAACTATTTTGCTTCATCCATTCAAACTGTTTCGAATTTTTGATTCTTGAAGCAGTAAATACACTATTATACTCCTAGAAATAAAAGAGGTATTACCTGAATTAATTACGTTTAGCTAATGAAATTACACTAGTTGATTAAAGCAGATGCTTACACGCCGTGCTCAAGATACCGAAGGGAAGGGTAGTTGTTATCATCCATCAAAAAAGTTACAGAATTCACTGATGGTAGATCAACCACATCCTTCCTTCGGTTAAAATTACATCTTCTACGAATTTTTGTCTTTTAATTTCTACTTATATATCTTAATCATTATGACCATTTTCATCACATTCAACTGCAATTCTATATTTGTGGAATATAGATCAATTTTGCTTCATCCATTCAAATTGATTCGAATTTTTGATTCTTGAAGCAGTAAATACACTATTATACTCCTAGAAATAAAAGAGGTATTATCTGAATTAATTACGTTCAGCTAATGAAATTACACTAGTTGATTAAAGCAGATGCTTACACGCTTTGCTCAAGATACCGAAGGGAAGGGTAGTTGTTCTCATCATCCATCAAAAAAGTTACAGAATTCACTGATTGTAGATCAACCACATCCTTTCTTCGGTTAAAATTACATCTTCTACGAATTTTTGTCTTTTAATTTCTTCTTATATATCTCAATCATTATGACCATTTTCATCACATTCAACTGCAATTCTATATTTGTGGAATATAGATCAATATTGTATCATCCATTCAAACTGTTTCAAATGTATTATTCTTGAAGAAGGAAATACACTATTATACTCCTAGATATAAAAAAGTGGTTATCTGAATAAATTACATTCAGCTAATGAAATTACACTAGTGGATTAAAGCAGTTGCTTACACGCTTGGCTCAAGATACCGAAGGGAAGAGTAGTTGTTGCTTAACATCCATCAACAGTGTTATAGCCGGCTGCGGTTGTCTTGCAGTTCTAGGCGCACAGTTTGGAACCGTGTGACTGCTACGGTCGCAGGTTCGAATCCTGCCTTGGGCATGGATGTGTGTGATGTCCTTAGGTTAGTTAGGTTTAAGTAGTTCTAAGTTCTAGAGGACTGATGACCTCAGATGTTAAGTCCCATAGTGCTCAGAGCCATTTGAAAAGTGTTGTATAATTCACTGATGGTAGACCAACCACATCCTTCCTTCGATTGAAATTACATCTTCTACAAATTTTTGTCTTTACTTTCTTCTCATATATCTCAATCATTATGACCATTTTCATCACATTCAACTGCAATTCTATATTTGTGGAATATAGATCAATATTGTATCATCCATTCAAACTGTTTCGAATTTTTGTTTCTTGAAGCAGTAAACACACTATTATACTCCTAGAATTAAAATAGTTATTATCTGAATTAATTACGTTCTGCTAATCAAATTACGTCTTTAGGTTTGAACCATGGATTATTATTTTCATCAATAATTGTTAACACTTTCTTAACATTTTGTGAAAGCCTGTTGTTGAAGGTATCTAGAAATGACTCCATTTGAATGTGTGAAAATCATAATGGTATTAGTAGCATAGAGTTCATTGTGAGGAAAACTATCTTAAAAATTTAAGTGTCTATATAGTCATAAGTTATACAAAATGTAACAAGATTTATGCAAAGTTTTACACTTTTTATCTGAAAGTCCTTGGTGTGAGAGAGCATAGGTTAAAATACACGTGACGTTCACTTGTATCACTATGCCTCGCTTTCAGTCACTTCGCCACAATCACAGATGTCAGGGTAGCACTCATCATCAACTGGCTGTGCAGTGTACTGTGGAAAGTGAGAGATGATGCTGACCTCTTCCACGACCCCGTGGACGACCACAGTGTTCTGGTTGGTTTTCTGGTGAGCTGTTAATCTGTGTTGGACTCTTATAGAAGTTGTTGTACACTGGAGGAATAAACTGTGATGACGACATGAAGTCATAAATTGTTGCTTGCTTTAAACATACTGGTCCATGTCGAAGTAGTGGAATTTGTGCAGGTATTGTTCCAGACCTATGTGGACGTGCAAGATTGACTTATCGAAATTGTACGTCTTCATTCAATGTCTCCGTGATAAAGTATTTGGTTCAACTTTTCTGTATTGCATCCATCTCAGTGTCAACCAGTTTCTATTTTTCCTGCTGATGAGAAGTTTTGCCATTGGTTCTGTATATAAGAAAACGCTTCGTTTCCTTCGCATGAAATGTCACTCTGGCATTTTCTACAAGCCTCATCCAAGCCTGTGGCACAAATATAAACTGGGTTTGGTTTTTCTTCCTCTCAATGTGAGAAAAATCGGCATCATTTTCAAGGTAACTACATCCAGGCACAAAGAATTTATGAGAAACAATTTCAATAGAAATATGAGCAACAACATAGTGCCAAAATTGGCCAATTATTTGATTTCTGTTTTGCCCACCGTAACTATCACAGTAGGCAATAATATGTTTAATACCGGATGGCAATGATTTTACATAGTTCAGTAAGCAAGAGCCAATTTCTGAAGGTCCATGTGAGGCAGTTTTCAGACCACATATACATGAAAGCATGATCTGTTCTACAGTCATGCATTCAAAGATTAAGTGTCCAAATCTATCTCTTGTTATAATTGGAGTTGGCAATGGTCCCCCCCCCCAAAAAAAAAAAAAAAGGTAGAAAGAAGGTACATATAAATGAAAAGCACCAGTTTGCTTTTGTTCTACAATATTACTTTTATTGTTAACCGATTTTTGGCTTACAAGGCCATCTGTTAATGTAAGTCCATGTGTTGAGTCTTTTTAGACTTCTGTGTATCTCCTTTCTTAGCGGCTCTTGCTTGCTCAACTTTCCATAGGTCAAGCGCTTTCTCCACTTTAGATTGTTAATTTTAGTAGTATCTACTTTTGCGTTGATTAAATTTTCTAATAAGTCACAAGTACTCATTAGCTTATAAAATGAAAGTTTCAATTGAATTGAACACTTTACTGTAAATGGAACCCTTCACTGAAAAAAGTTTTATTCCTCACCCTTCTTAGTATAAAGATTATTCATTTTAGAGACAAAATAAGCTGGCAACAGGTATTTCCTGTGAGGATTGTATTTACGAGATGAGTGACTTGTGTAATGTGGAAAGCTTTTCATGTGGTCCCTTATGGTAGTGAAGCAATTTTCTGGTACTTTATTTCCAGGAGGATGTTTGCCACGTTGATCAACCGGAGATTCGCCTTCCACTCTCGGTTTGTATAATGCGGCTGTGATAAACCTGCAATTGCTTATAGTTAATGTCTTCAGGGAGAACCTCCCTACTTACACACTCGATTACCTTTCAGGATGATGACAGTATGTTGTGTTTTTGACTTCTTAGAGTTTTGTCATGTATGTCGGGGTTTGGCAGTTGAAACATATTTTACTTGTTGTTGCTAAGATTCAGTTTTCCAAAACTCTTCATGGATATTTCTTAGCCTTTCTTCTGTGAAAGTCCTGCATTCGTATCGGCAGATATGTTGAAAGTGGCTGGATGACTCTTGCATGAATAATTTTTTCTGTTTTAGATGTATACTTTTGTCCCATGTTTCTTGTATGTTTTCTTTTATTCACTTTTCATGGCTCCAAATGAATTAAAAGGTAGGAAAAACAATTACAAATAAGAGATATTCTTAACTTTGAAAAAACTTACCGATCTTATTAACAACAAAAGGAAAATCCCTGTACTGAATTTGATACACCAAAATGATTTTAAAAATATTTTTTTCACTCACAATGCACATTATTTTTAACTAAAGTTTTATTTCATCTTATTAATATTATTTCTGAATGGATTTTAAGAAGAAAATATTAGCAATGGCGTAATTTTTTAGTACGCTCAAAAATGGTTTGGACTGTAAGTGGGTAGGTTGAGTGCACTTGGCATGTTTTTAATGCACAACTTTTTTATGAATGTTTCTTTATTTTAAACTTGTGCATATAGTTTGGATCTCTTTATTTGCACTTCACACCTGTTTACACATGACCAACCTGTAAGTCATGACGCTGTGGGACAGAGAAGGCAATCACATTTTATTAATGTAAACGTGGTCTGTAGTAGGCTGTAATGAGATGATTATTTAATCTTGTGATTAGCTAATTTCGAGTAAGTATCACTGTGAAGCACCTGTAAAACCAACATGTCAAGCACTATATTGTCAGCATACATTGCTATGTATGAAGCACACTTTACACACCTCACATTAAGATAAAACATTACTGTACAAATTACTTACTTAAATTTGTAACATCTGTATTTCATGTCACTTTCCAATCATTCTTAATTACAACTAAAAAGTAGCCATATTCTGTTATTTTAAGAATGGGTCCACTCCTCAGTGGTATGTTTTTAAGGTCATATTCTGCACTTTGCTCTATGTACAAGAACATAACTGGCAGCAGCTGGTAATTTGTTGCCACATATACATATTCATACGACGACTTTGACTCTCGACAAAACTTCATAGGCACTTTTCATATATTGCTGGCATGCCACACTTTGTTGTCATATAATTATAATGTGCAGTCAGTGACTAAAGAATACATAAAATATGGTATACAGTAGGGAAAAGTCAGGTAAGATGACATTAAGGCATATTAATATTTTCTGTCCCTTATATTGAAATCAAATACGGTACTTTATTTATGGTAAAATGATTGCTTCATGTATCCCCTTTAGATTCACGCCCTTGAACATTTCCTAAAACTTAGGTTTTTCTAGGTAGACCTTTTTTTGTTAATGATAGTACCATTTGTCAACTTACACTACAAGGAGGGTAAGATGACTTTGGGTATGGGTAAGATGACGAAATGAACATTTTATTTAGAAAACAGTCATTTTATTAAAACTTATTTATTTATCACAAACGTTGCAAACATAGTATTTCTCCTCTGCTTCCATGTAAATTAAGCCCGTACACTGAGAATGAGCCCACTCTTGGCATCCAGAACATTGACACCACAATTCAGTCTTTCCAACTTCACTACAAAAGATACAGTCACTTTCATCGACATAATCGGAATCACTGTAGGTGTACTTAAATCTCGATGGATGAGTTCGAAGATGAGTCGCAGAAGTCCATTCTAGGATCGATCCAGAACCTCCACTGAATGCACGTTTACATTTAGGACCTTTCTTCACTTTTTTTGGCTCTATATTCGCTTTCTTTTTTAATTTTTTTATCTTTCTCCATTTTTCTGTCTTTCGTCGTCGTCTTTGTCCTCTTGCCTTTGTCTCTTTTCTTCCAGAGCTATTTTCACAGGTGTGCTTGTTTTGTGTAGAAATGGCAACTTACTGTTTCGTTTTCTTGGACTTTCTCTAGGTGCAGCTTGAGGCAAAAGAAGTAAAGCAGAGGTAGATCTGGAGTTAGAGATGGATGAGGGCACTGATAATGCACCAAGATCTGCATGGGGTAATGGAGCTAAAACAGAAGTAGCAATAGGTTTTGATGAAGGCCCTGGTAGAGATTCTATTTGGGGTACCGGAGGTAAAATAGAGGAAGTTGCAGAGTTAGATGAAGGCCCTGGTAGTGCATCAGATTCTGCAGGTGGGTTTGCTGAACTCTCTGTTTCGGGTGGAATTTCCTTGATGTTGTTATCTGTTGTTGGTGATGGTGCGAAGTCTTCATCACTAAATATCTGTGAATTTAATGGCTCGATTTCTGTGTCCATAAAAACCTTGATGGCAGTATTCACAGTCGCAGATTTGCTAAAGGTAATGTTGAACACTCTTGCAATGACTTGTAATCACTTGGCCTGGATGATTAGCAAGGTAGTCAGTACATGATTTGCTGTAAACAGTCTTCAGGGATCTGTAGAATGACACATCCAGCGGCTGCAATCTGTGGCTTGATTGACAACATTCAGCGCAAATAGAATTCATACAGGCAAACCATAAATAAAATGTTTTGCATTTATTTTTGGGGCCAAAAGTCCAGCATGTGGTTTTTTCCCCTCAGAAGTTTCAGTTGACATCGTACAGGGCATTTGATCGTTTGAGAATTTGACGTATTTTGCAAGCCAAAATTATGCACATAAGTTATGGAGCCATACTTTCACTTTTACACTGATTTACTTTTCAAAACATACACTGCCAGCAGTAGTGTTCAATGTACACATGAAACATGCAGCTAGTTTTACAACTTTCTGTTGTGAGCTTTTAAGAGTTTTGTCTCATAGTTATGGTACACAAATCTTACAGCATTTAGTTTAGCATGTATCACTTCCACTATTATTATGCAATTCATACCAGTGATGGAAAAATACAAGAAAATATGACTAATACTACCCACACCTTACCATAGGTCTTCATACTGATGGGATTTAATGTGATTTGGTTGCACAACATTACGTAACTGCTGCTGCTAATGGTATTTTGTTAAGTCACACATCATATGAATAGGTTACACTCATATCTGTATGGATTGTTAAGAAAATAAGATCCTCTGTGGGTTCCATGAAAGAATGAGTAGATAAACAAAAAAACAACTGGAATTCACACACAATTTATTGACTGACAACAGCCTCGTGCACGAATTGGAGAATTTGTTGTTTAACTAACATCCTTGCTTAATGGCTTCTAATGACCTTCATCTCAGTGGCCAAATACTTCATCACTATTAGTCTGTAATCTTTCAGCCATTAATTGAAGAGCAGTTGAATAGTTCCCTTCCTCACTCCGCTTCCTTCTTTTTGGTGTAGAATTCCTTGCTGCACCACTCTGTCCTACACTCAATGTAGTTACTGGTGAAGGTACTTCAACAATTAATTCTGTTTCTTCACTGAAGTCTATATCATTCTCAGCCATCACATCGTATGTGGAAGCTCCCACAGCATTATTCTTGACTGAGCCTTCATCCATCTGAAATACATAAAAGTATCCAGCTTTGTAGTTTAGAGTGGTGTACACAAAAATTACTTTGTATAAGCATGTGACAAAAAATTCACACTGATGTCAGTAACCAGCAGCAGCAGAATGCATTTGGATGGGTTAGATATGTTGCCCGACAACATCCCAATCATATTTTTAAAAAATATTAAGATTGCAACTCCAAACGAAGATTAGTTGAAATTAGTAATCTGTACACTCCTGCTACTGGCGAGTATTAAAATCATCAGTAAACAACAGTACTGCGCAACATGTTAAAGAGCCCTGTGCAAACTTAACAGTGAAATACAGACACATTTCAAGACAATTGCAGATTCACTTTCAAAGGTGAAAATTCTCGACAAACTAATATTCCCATCCTCACTTCTGCACTCTCAATTTACGAAATGTTTCTCTTAGATATTACATATGATGCTACTATGTAAATAGACACAACATTTAACAATTAGCCTACTTGCACATTGCATAGAGAAGTACACTATACACAACACATTTATTTCCAAATACCACAAATAGTCTGCAATTTGAATATAACTACATAAATAACGGGGAAATATTTCTGTGCAGTTAACAGTGCTTTTCAAAATACCAAACACTAGGACAAAATCGGTTTTAAGTAAATGTACAAACTTTGAAAACTATAACTGTGTTCAGATGATGGTGAGGATGACGACGATAGTGGTGTTTCCACACTATTGCGAGGGATATAGTGTTCTTCTAGAAACTCTAACTTCTGAAACTACCACAAAGCTGGTGTATACACCCGAAAAACGATTGTAAACAAATTATGAATCGTGCTGTATTGTACTTCATATCCAGGTTAGAGTGTACTAACAAATATTGTTACTAGTTATTAATAATCCACTAGATGAACAATGAACACTTACATCATCTGTTCCAGCTCCACTTCCCATACTCTCCTTCGCTATTGTCAACATTTTACATGTTATAGAACTTTGAGAAAAGTACCTGTTTTTGAAGGAAACGCGTATTTCTGAAGATTATATATATATATATATCGAACTAATAACAAAATTTTCTAAAAAAAAATATTTATTTTGTACAGATATACATTCAAGCTCAAATCACAGATTAGATAGATTTTTCGAACATGCTCAATGAAGTTGTGGAAAGGATTTTCCCCAAAACGTTGACGCCAGATAAATTCCGCCAGGTAGTTATTCAGCATAGCACTGTGCATTCCGAAACACCCTTTATTCTTTTCTTTAGCTTTTTGCCAGACTGACTCCACGTGATTTGTGGTTGCGTTTGTGAAGGGATCGACAAAATAAAGCTTATGATTAACAGTCAGATGATTGTAGCCCAAGTTCCGTGCGGTGTTGTAAGCGTGCCACAAATCAGAAACTAGTGTTGTTCCAAGCAAAACATACTGTTGCAAAATTGGCAGCAAATGGGTGGCATCACATCGTGGCACAGCAACCATAAAGCATTGCTTTGTCTCAACGTCATAACCACCAAAGACCCATTTTGCTCCCGCACCGTATGACCTCGATGGTGCTTTCTCCTGACGAAGCAACTCTCGTCTATTTCAACAGTATGGCCAGGGTCGCCCGAAACTATTGGCTCAATTAAGAAATATTCATGGCAGATATCCCTACACAATTGGCACCAATTGATCAGTATGCTCACTCCAATTTTGAGCTCTCTCATAAAAAAACTTTTGCTTATTGAGTTCGAAAGCCCAGATGTAAGACAGTCACAAAATTTTAGAAATGTCTAAATGACTGCCAGCAAAAAATGATTGAACATTTCTTTCTACAGTTCCTGCCAATGGATCAGTGCCAAATTTCGGCATTTTTCCGTGTAGCTTTGTCCAGCTTCACCTCGTTGTATCCAACACAATTCCCATTTTCACGCATCATATTGTTCGTCAAAAGACTTTGTTGCCTAGCCCATTCTATAGAGCTTTGGGTGTTCTCCGTAACAGGGTATAAATCTTCCATTACAAAGTCACTCAAATCTGGAAAATTTCTCGCCATTTTGGCACACACAGTAATATACAATACTTCAGAACAGACAGCCTCAACAGAAAAATATAGGTTATTGGGCGCATCAAGATACATATCTGTGGGGAACAGGGACATATACCATATGCAACAATATGCAAACCCAACAATAGCTATCATGTTTGTGATGTATGTAACTGTATGCATTACCTATGGGTAAAGAACTCTGTGAAGAATTATTTTGAAGTGTCTGCTGCATATTGGCATAGCAACATGAATAAGTTGGTGAAAGCAGACAGTTAATTGATCTTCAGAAATACGCGTTTCCTTCAAAAATAGATATTTCTCTCGTGATCAGCGCATGTACCCCCTAAAGTGCATAAGTGCCAAACTTTGGCAATCCTTTGGGTTACTCAGTTGAGGCCTAACACGCTTCACTTTACAAAAAATACGAGAGGCGCTTCCGTACAACAATTATTTTTACGTTTAATGTTATAAAGACACTATTCTTCTTTCACTGCTTCTATCAGAACGCACAATTGTTCTTTCTTCCATGAGGTCGCCATTATTCCTAGGAAAATAGTCTGAAGCCTGAACCAGCGAGAACAGTGCTGTTTGTGACGTAGAGAGCGTTCTCGCTTCCTATTGGTTCTACCTTACGAAACACGTTACCGAAATATCACAGAGCTCATTTTGTGTTTCACGTGAGAAATGGCCAAGGTTATTTAACCCTCCATCAGGCGCAATTCTGGGACTCCTGAGTTCCGGCGCAGTGAGTCTGACAGGCACAGATTTTGAAATCACTTATAATCTCAGATTCTCAACTGTAGTACCGTAAACGTAATCAGTTACTTTCATGGGAATGTGTAGAGACAGAACATAGGAAAGTGGATGAAAACAAAATTTTATTAACCACAAAAGTAACAAAATTGAAAGGACTGAAATTTTGAAACTACCACCAGTTAGTTTTTAGTACATAAATTTTATTAAACAGTAAATTTAAGAAAAAAACTCCAATTGTAAGCAACTTTTTTGATGCTGGTGTCTTTCACACTCACTCAGAACTACCAGAAGGAACACATTGGCGCACAGAAAAGCAAAGTTGGCAGACCATATTTGCGTGGGATAAGCAGATTACGTCATGGTAGTTTTTACATTGATAGTTCGACATCCTTCTGCAACCCGTTTCTGTAGTGCAGGTGGTGCATCTACGTCTTTTTGGAAGTGGGAAACGTGGTGATTCCTCTCTATCTTCAGTGGGGATAAATCTTTTGAGCCAACTTTGCAGGCTGGAAGGGATTCCAACCTTTTTTTCATACTACTCCTGTCTAGCTCTCCAAGAACAACTTGATTTGCCAGTGATTTTAGGTACACTCTTCTACACATTTTTTCAAGTTGATTTCCAAGATAAATTGCCAGTGAGTTGATACCACCCACATTCAACATTGTGAAAAAAATTGTCATTGGCCAGCGCTTTGTGTTTCCGCCGACGCTGTAAGTAGCACACATCTGATCTAAAGTATCAACACCTCTTTTGTTGAATTGTAGAAAGTAACAATCCGTGGTTTATTTTCTCTCCACATTCGGTATCAATAGAAGCGTCATTGTGCAACGAAGATGCAAGAATAACATTTTTGTTCTGGTGTCGTGTGTAGGAAACGAAAACCTTCCCATCATTAAAGCTAAACATGCTGCTGTATCGTTCCTTCTCTTTTACTTTGTAACCTCCCAACAAAATAATTTCCGTAACCTCCCAACAGTAAGAAATATAATTATTTATAACATTCAGCGTAACCTCCCACAGCTAAATTCCATAACCTACCAATAATACAATGCGACTAATCTCTCAATAAAATTGCGACTCACTTATAACCTTTCAATAATGGACTGTCGATTTAACCTGGTAAATTTTGGACGTCAGCAGTGCTGCGTCATGGCCCTGATACATCATTCTGAATAAACTGAAAAATCTTACCTTAATTAGGTCGCTGGATAACGCGTATATATCTGCTCCTATAAGAAATTTTAATGGCGCAGCTAAGTGCAATGCTGGCCGATAGATTTGTCTTATATGAAAGGAAAGAAATGATTGTTCTTTTCAATAATCGGGACGACCAAGGATCGGAGAAATTAGTAAATTCTTTAAACTGAAATGAATGCTTGTCAAAAGTTACTTCTTATGAGAAAGATTCTTATAAAGAGATTTTTTTGAAAACATTTACATGGGACTTGATATAACAATACTACATATGCGCGAGGTTGCTTTTACTTCAAGCCGTCTTTATTCCAAAGGAATAATACATACAATAATACATAGTACATTAGGTGACATTCTGTACCTCGCCAATGTCCATCACCAGGGTGGGAACTTGCAGGGCGATCAACAATAAATAAAGTATGCGGAAAAAGGAAGAAAACACAAATAGAAAGATAAAGAGAGACAGAACAAAGACGGTTATTCCTCCTGTGGATAGGCCCCAGGAGTCAAGGCAGAAGAAAATATCCAGCAGTCTATCCGACGCCGGCTCGTGGCATCGGCCTTCTGGTCGTCATTCGCTCGTAGATACGGTAACTTATGCAGCAGCTCTGCAGTACTCTCGTGCTGAGCACCGCCAGTTCTCGGGGTCGAAATCCTAGGGTGGAGAGATCCTTCGCCGACGCTGGAGACCATGCGCCCCTCCAGTTCAATGTCGCGGTGGACACAGTCACCTCCTCAACGTCACGGTGCAGGTTGGAGATGGCACGCTGGATGGACGGCGTGTCGTAGTAGGCCGCCTTCTGGGAGTGACACCAGTCGAACCGGAGATGGTCTCCGACTACCTGGGCGTCCATCACGCGGGCGGCGCCGTCTTTGACCGCCACCACGTCAGGCTTGCGTATTCCCTCAGGTGTGCGGAGGTGGGGCTCCACGGAGACATTGAAGCCCCTCTGCGCGAGTCCCCGAGCGACATAGCGCACAATTGCGTCATGCCGCTTCACTCGGGACCCGTGCGTCCTGAAGCAAGCCTGTAATACGTGGTTGGCGGTCTCCACGGCCTGGCAGCCCGCGCGGCATCTGGTGTCTGCTTCTCTCCCCCGGCTACGCCGTGCCGTCGTCGGGAAGGCGTTGATGCGGGCGCGGAGAGCATCGATATAATTACGCCCAGACAGAAGACGACTGGTGTCGGCGACCCACTGATGTTGCCCTTTGACGGCGGCGGAAGATGACAACGCTGCGCCGTCGATGGCAACGTGTAGGCGCGCTGCCCACATTTCTCCAACCTGCGTTGACGATTTGAGGAGGTGGCCCTCCCACATAAGATGCCGCTCCAGCACCTCGATCTCACGCTGCACCTCATCCAGGCCTGCACCGTCGAAGGCTGGCCGAATCTTCTTTAACGGCAGGAGACGGGATCGACGAAGGGTTGGCCCCATCCAACGGCACGATGGAATGCCGAGGCCCCCCTGGGCAACAGGAGCGTGAAAGTAGCCCAGGGGAGTGTCCGTCGGAAGGCGGAACCATCTCCTGACGGCGGCCCTGATGGAAATGTCGGCTGACTTTAGCGCACCCAACCGGGTGCGGCTAAGTGCCAGCCCATGGTACGGGCCAGGAAGAAGTACATTGGTGAGAGCGTAGAGGCGCTGTTGCGGCTTGAGCGGAGCTCGCGTGATGACATCCAGCTGCTCCCCCAGATGGCGTCGGGGGTTGAAAGTGCAGCGACCGGCGGTAGAGAATTGCAGCCCCAGGTACCGGAAGGTCTCACCCACGCGCAGGGCAGGCATGGTGGTGTTGCCTGCCTTGAAGGTGATGTCTCCGTCCACCTTCACCTTCTTTTCGCGTCCTGACGCGACCAAGGCGACGGTGAAACACTTCCGGGCGTTGATCTGCAGCCCCAGATGTGCGAGGGCTGCGACGGCTGCGTCGATGAGGGACTGCAAGCCCCTCGCGGTCGATGCGAACAGCAGGATGTCATCAGCAAAGGCCGCAGCGTTGATTCTGCGACCGAGTATGCGAGCTCCGATGTGGGAGGGCAGTTGTCCTAAAACATGGTCCACCGCAAAATTGAAAAGGAGGGGGGAGAGGGGATCGCCCTGACGGCTGCACAGACACGCGCCGGCGCCGCCAGCTATCCGGGAGGCCATGAGCCCTCAGCACTGGGCGAAGGGCTGCATGATTTACCGAATAGAATGCTTTAGAAACGTCGACTGACGCCACAAAGACAGAGCGGCAGGAGCGGACTGCGTCGGTGAGAGCGGTGTCCAGGATGAAGGTGTTCTCCAACATCCCATCCCGAGGGATGAATGCCCGCTGATGTTCGTCCACAGCACATGTGCGCATCAGGCGTGACGCAAGAACCTTATGGAAGGTCCGCGGCAGCACCGAGCAGACCGTAATGGGGCGAAAGTCAGCAGGGGATGTTGGTGCAGCCGTTTTGGGGAGGAGGGACGTGCGCGCGCGAAGCAGACGCTCAGGAAGGGCACGGGCCAGAATGAAGAGGTTCATCAACTTCACGAGGACTAAATGCGGCAGGCGCCGCAGCTCGACGGGAGTAAGGCCGTCCGGGCCGGCTGCTGAACCTCTGGGCGGCGAGGCAGCGGCGACCTCCTCATGTGTGACCGGCCCCCACAGGCACTCAGGAGCAACAGGCTCCGAATGCGGCAGGAGGCGGTCAAGGATGAAGCCCGCGGTGGAGATGGGCTTCTTAGTGAAGAGGTCCGCCCAGAAGTCCAGCAGACCGGGGATGTCAGGCGGCGGCTGCAGCAAGGTGCCATCCAGAAGGCCACACGTAGCGCGCGCGCGACCGCCGGAAGGCACTCTGCGTCTTGGCGTACTCCCATCGACGCCGTTTGCGCCTCTGCTGCGGAGGAGCAGCAGGAGGCCGCTTAGGTGGTTGGCGCGGCCTCTGTGTCCTCGCGGCTGTCCTCTCCTCTCTGGACCCGACCGACGCAAGGGCGTCCGGAAGCATGCCCAGGATGACTTCGGGCGGCGCTCCCGGCCCCAGACCGATGATTCGGTCTAGGGCAGAGAAGCGCTGAGCGGAAGCGGGTAGCCCCGCTAGATGCTCCCAGACGGCGGCGTCGGTCGGCCCCTCCAGCGGCGGCCCGGCGGTGTCGGCCGCGAAGTCCTCAGCTGCGTCACCGGGTGGCGCAGCGCTATCGCCCGCGACTGGCAGCGGCCTCGCCACTCCCCGGCGGGACGCCGGCTCTTCTCCCCGACCGATTTCAAGCGCCTCCATGAACTCGCGGACAAGCTGCTTGTGGGCAGCCTTCCGCCTTTGCCACTTGATCGCCTCGAGCGTTCGGTCGGGGAACATCCTTATACTACAACGCTCAGGCTCCGCCATCGCTGCACACGACCGGCCCAGCCAACACGATACACCAGACTGCTAGCAACTACTTACTGCTACTAACACACAGTTCCTACAGCAGTCAACACTGCTCTTTGGTCTCAGATTCTCTTATAGCTTACATATCGCAGGCAGCACGTGAGCAATCCATCGAAATTACATCAGCTCGAGTGCGCTAGCAACAAATTCTTTAATCATGGACCTCTTACAACTTCAACTAATTGTGATGGCAATCGCCTTTTATTTTTTCTGACAGTTCCAACAAATGACAGCTTTTTTGTTTTCAAATAGTTGATGAGTTCAAAATCAGAAAACCAGTTATCTGCCGTAATATTGCAAGGCTTTGCCATTCTCATGGCAACTTCACTTGGCTTGTTGCTGACACGGAAGGTACCCAATGGCTGTAATCCAACGTAGAAGTCCATGTTGACTTTATACATCAACAAGAGCAAAATGTTTTATTCCATATTTGCTTGGTTTTGATGGTATGTATTGCCGAATGGTTTTTTTAAATCTCATTTTGTTCGTTGTATCTGCTCAGGGCGGACGTCGAAGGACACCGGTTTCAGTTCGTTGTTGATCCATTAACTCAGTTTTTTTTTTTTTTTTTTTTTTTTTTTATTACAGAGGGCAGCTATCCCTCTGACCGAACACGCTGAGCTACCGCCCCAGCAGTGGTTTTGATGGTATGTACTGCCGAAAAACACATCTTCCACGAAAACCTGGAAGCATTTAGTCTATTGTGACGTTTTTTGCCAGGGGAATAACTCTTTTGATCATTTTCCACGAACTTTTCGAAAACTTCACGAATCGATGCTAGCCGATCAGATTTCTTTCCGTTGGGTTCTGGTCATTCGGTCATCAAAACGAAGGCAACGTATCAGACTCTTAAATCGTTTGAGATTCATCACGAGGCTTAATTTTTCAACGCCGTCGCCTTCAGTCCCTCAAAAGTTCCTCCAGACTTTCACGATTCCCTCTGTATGCTCCTGCTAGGTACAAGAAGCCAATAAAGGCCCTTAGTTCGATTACATCTGTGGAACTGATGTATCTCTCTGGAGAAACGATCCTCAATAGTGTCCAGGTATTGATTTGTGTATCTAACGATCATATCAAGGATGTCATCAGTGAATATATTATTCCAACATTCAACTGCAGTTTTAGCATTCTTGGCATTTCCGATGACTCCAGGAAGGTGAGTGATGACGTGAGACACCTTGCGCTTTCGTTTCCCAGGTGGCTTTTTGGCCCACATGGTCTTATTCTCTCTTCCTAAATAAAAGCTATTTGTTTTGTTGTCCCTTCTTTCTTCATCACTCCTCACCATCTTGCTCTGTTACAAAATCGCCTTGACGTTCTTTCACCTCGTCTGCAGAATCAATGTCAGTCTCATCCTCAAAATCCGCAATCAGCATGGGGTCTTCCTCTTCAGCGCACATCAGCAAATCCTGTATTTCCTCAAGATGACGTGGGTTAGACAGATCATAGTAATTCCAAGCCATATTTGTGGAAAATCTGGGGTGTAAAAGAGAAAACACCAGGATAGTTACGTGTTCAGACACAATGTGCCTGAAAGGCCGAGCTCAAAATAGTATATATTTGCGTCAATAGTTCACAAAATTCACGTTACTCATCCATCAAATGAACAAAATAAGCACTCTGATGAAAAAGAACAAAAAATACGCACCTTCGTGAGACGTGATCAGGCGCAATGAGCTTGAGGCCACGGAAACGTCACACCACCTCTACACGAGGGTCATACGAACACTAATGGAGTGAGTTGTAAACAGCACCTGAAGATAGGAAGCTACTAGTGGCGGGGAAATCCCACGCCGCCCATTTGCCGAGAGAGGGAGAAAAAACACGTGAGCTGTGTGTCGGGCCGATTGCGCCCGACGGAGGGTTAAAAGGGATGTTGGGCCCGAAACTAAATCGGCTGTGATTGGCCGCCGCAGTGACGTCACTGTAGGAGCAAAGCGAGGCAGCGGCTAGCGCAGCAAGCGACTTTTACTAAGGACAAGCAACTACTTACAACAGCAATAAGTTCTCAGGAAATTATTTTAAAAAAGTTGAGCACTGTCTTGATTTCCGTTTCTGTGCTGCTGCTGCATTTTATGCTTCGTATTGAGGAACCGCAAACGAATGAAAAATCGTGTTTTATAACTTGTGAAGAAAATTCCGTATATTTAGTTTGGACAGCAGTGCATATTGTTTTCACTATTTTTTTTTCCTTGGAAATCCTATCCAATCCATTAAATTCGTTAAAAATTAGTTCGAACTGAGACACCTTATGTAGGTACTCGTCTAACAATTTTTTCCATTTTATTTGGACTGTTGAGCTCCGTGGCCGTGGATAATGATATTTTACTATAAAAATACAGCGACCAGCCACTCTTTTTAATGCGTTTTATTTATGCCAATATGCATTTCGGGTTTGCACCCATCTGCAGCTGGCAAATTACATGTATAATAAGTTCATAACTGTTCTTTACTGAGTATGTCTCTTCAAATTTGAATGTGTTGCTAAGGATCTCATTCAGTTTCCTGCTGATTTTATGAGTTGGGCTGCTCAGAGAATTAACAATTGGACGTCTGGGACTGTTGACTTTGAGTCATAGGTTGTGCCCATAGGCGTGGTGCATAAGGGTTCATAATAGTGCATTCATGCATATCTTTTGCATTTAAAAGGAAATCACTTTTTTCATCATATTTTTAAGTTTATACTGTAACTTAAGAGTGGGATCGGACTGAATTTCTACTATATTATTGTTACTGAAAAATTGAATGGTTTTGTTTACATATTCACTTTCATACATTACAACAATAGCATATAGTAGATATTCAGTCTGATCCCATTCTTAAGTTACAGAATAAACTTAAAAATATGATGAAAAAAAAGTGATTTCCTCTTAAATGCAAAAGATTTATATGAATACAAAGTTATAAATATTCTCGTGGTACATAAGGGTTCATAAGGTACCTAGCGCTTTCCCATTTGGCAGTGAAAAAGAATTAAGTCAGAAATCACTCTGTACAGAAGTGGCCACTATGTCGAATTTCTCCTTCACCACTAGACATATTTGGGAAAATATATTTATTTTCACGCCACCATGCAAGTGGTTCTTCACTCCTGCTAACTACTGGGCTGTCCAGGTACCTTTGCACTTCCACAATAGCAGCAGACTGAGGAGTGCCCTGGGGCTGTGTTGATTTTACAATTGCGTCATAGGCACCCCATAATGACGAGGGGTCAGTGGTGGTTGAAGTCGACACAGTTTCATGGCTCTGGCCTGTGTTTGTCAGTCTCTTGTCACCCATCTTTTGTGCTACTGGTTCAGTAAGCTGCTTCTTTGCTTTTTGTGCTACTACCCGGCTTTCAAATACAAGAGTTTTAAAGCGTGAATCTAGCAGAGTAGCTACTCCTATAGACTTGCTCATCTCTACATTGTGGAAACGGTCCTTCAGGCCTTTTGTTAATTCTTAAACGACATTCCTTGTCACACTGTTAAATAGCCTATGTGAAAGTTGTGCGCACACTGATAATAATCCCCTTGTCAGAACAATAACCTGAAAGTAAATAAGTTATACAGAACTGCAACCAGTCACTTTTTTGAATAATTATGTTTCGTTCCATGAACCGGTTTTCGAACCATTTCAGGTTCATCTTCAGATGGTTTCAGGAAGTTACATCATTACTGCTAGCGTAATGCTGTGTGCTGGCTCGCGACAGTATAGGCGGCTTTTTTCGATTAGTGTCCATCTGCCTGCCTGCCTGCCTGCCTCCATTTTGATGTCCAGTTGTTATATCAGTATACACACTTTCACACAAATTATATTAATTTACACTCTGACAGTGAGACTTTTCCAGCATTCAGCATGCGCTTTGCAACTGTTGTAAACAGTATAGTATCACAGGAATGATTATGCCATAATACCATAGCTAACATTTTAGCAAGAAGAAAGCTGCTTAACTTACTTTGCTGTCAGTAGGATATGACTCAGCACTAAGCTGTGTTGAAACCTGCTTCAACACAGAGCAGAGTTCTGAACAGATGTTCCATTCCTAATCTGTCAGTTGTTCAAAATCAACAGTTCTTAGTGCAAGTGAAATATTCACTGCATCTTAAACTTCAGCTATTCGCTCTAACATACACAGAGTAGAGTTCCACCTTGTTGGCACCTCTTGAACCAGTTTTTTAACATTACTTACGCCATTATTTCGTTGGTATGTCAGCAGTCTTTCGGTTGCCTGGCAGCATTTTCTCGAAGAATGCTACAATAGTTTTGACTTTCTGCTGGACTGACACAAAACGTTGTATTGCATTCTGCACAATAAGATTCAGTGTATGTGCATAGCACCCAAAGTGTTTCCCCTGTAAAATGGATAGTGCATTTTTATTTGGTGCATTATGCGTCACAACCAGCAAAATTTTGTGTGTCAGATTGAATTTATCTGTCGTGCCTATTAGAGATGCCGACAGATTCGAAGCAGTATGTGGACCAGAGAATTGAAACATCCTAACATCACAGACTGCAAGGTGAAATCTTCAGACACATAATGCCCTGTTGCCGCCATGTAACCTTCATTCGCTGCTGATGTCAAACTGTCTTCGCAGCTAACAGTTTTTCTTCCACTTCCTCCCTTGCTGCTGCGTATGCTGCTGGCAGCATTACATCTGAAACATGCTTCCTGCTTGGTAACTCATAACCAGGATTAAGGGCCCACACAAAACCACGAATGGTATTCGTTGAAAGTCTTTAGTGAACAGTTGAAGAAGTTGCCCATCTATCTTCTTTTTCTGATTCATTCCAATCCTTTTGGTGACGTGTGGTGGTATTGTGCTTTGAACGCCTTGCTGCATGGAGGTGCCTTGAGCAGCTCTCTCCTCTTCCACACTACTGGTGCCAAGGATCGCCCCAACCTCTAAAGGACTGGTTTCACCTACAGAAAAAAGGTTTCATATCAGCATAAGCACAATAGAAATGATGCCATATTACTTTCGGTGATATACAGGGCGTAAATGGTATAAGGCGCCATAATTATACAGATGGTACATCTCGGTGTGCTTGTCAAAGTCTAATGACATTTTCTTGTACCATGTACTTTATTTTTGTATTATTAAAACTAATGTTCATAGGATAGATAGTATACGCATTTCTGTTTACGTAGTCAACCGACAGAACATGGCATACCTAGCTTATTGCCTAGATTAGTTTAGATTAATACATGCTCCATAGATCGTGAATACGTCACTTCGTAATGATGTGGAACGGGTCAGATTAATAAAAGATGTCTGTACAAGATATTACATTACAAAAAATATTGCATGACACTAATGTTTAAGTTGTTTTTTTCCTTAATTTATATCTAAAAATTCAGCCAATGAGTAGGGGGAGTTGTCGTCTAGAAATTCTTTTAATTTATTTTTAAATGTTAGTTGGCTATCTGTCAGGCTTTTGATGCTGTTTAGTAGGTGACCAAAGACTTTTGTGGCAGCGTAATTTAGCCCTTTATGTGCCAAAGTCAGATTTAACCCTGCATAGTGAAGATCATCCTTTCTCCTGGTGTCACAGCTATGCACACTGCTATTACTTTAGAACGTGGTGGCCAGAGAAAGGCAACGAGCCGACCAGAGGATTGAAATCATTAGATGTGTACAACGACGTGGTGTGATGATCAGGTGGTACCGAAAAAAGGAATGTAAACGGTTTTTGGGTTGTAAAGAATGTGTAATTCGCTTTACGTGAATTGAATACAACCAATCTGTTTCTCAACAAGTCGATAACGAAGGTCGTAGTAGTAATGACAGGATAGTTTCAAACACAATGTATTTCCATTAGTAAAAATTCAATCAATCACCAAGTAGATAGTTGTGCATTAATTACAATCAACTGTTTCACCTTCTTACGGCAATGCCATAACGAATACTCAATTCACATTATTTTCCTTCTGTACAACATCGTAACGAAAAGAAAAGCCATTACTTTTGTTTCCTCTTACACCAGTACTACAATAAATGTTCGAAATGACCACCATTCGCTTCTACACATGCTTCGTTACGGCGAACCCAGTTTCGTCGCAATCGTTCACACACATGCACGTTGGCCTTTATGGTATTGGTAGCATCTAAAATCGTCTGCGTCAATTCGTCCACATTATTTACTGGCTCAGCATATACAAGTTCCTTCATATGGCCCCAAAAGTAAAAATCTAGTGTATTTAAATCAGGGCTGCGTGCTGGCCATCGACGTGGACCCGAACGCCCGATCCATCGTCCTGGAAATCGACTTTCCAAAAATCTGCGTATTCTGTGACGAATGTGGGGTGGAGCACCATCGTGGAGGAACCACATGTTATGACGTATGCCTAACGGAATGTCTTCTAACAACGTTGGTAACAATGTTTCCTCTAGAAACGTTCGGTAATAGCTGCCAGTCAAACGTGCAGGTAAAACATGGGCCCAATAATGTAATTATCGAGCATACCCGCCCACACATTTACGGAAAATCTTCGCTGAAAATGTGTTGTCACTACGTGGCGAGGATTGTGTACATTCCACGTGTGCATGTTATGGAAATTAGCTATTCCGTCGCGAGTGAAACACGCTTCATCTGTGAAGAGTATTTTGTAGACAAAATCATGTTGCGCACTGTGTAACAAAAACCACTCTCAGAATTCACGTCGTGGAGGGAAATCATGTTCTTCCAACGCCTGTACGCGTTGAATGTGGTAAAGGCCGCAGACGCTCCTCTTGCAAAGTGCGATGAACAACAGTGTGCGATATACCCACGTGGCGAGCGATGCTTCTACTACTCTGAGAAGGATCCTCCTGGATGCGGTCCAGAATTCTTTCCTCGGCTTCCAATGTACGATCGGCACGTTGTGGGTCTCTGCATTCTGCGCGGGGCAGTAAAAAGCCAGTGTCTCTCAATCTAAGGAAATTAAATACGTACTCGTCAGTTGTATTCTGTCATGATGTAACAAAAACGGAAAGCATATCAGAACAAAAGATACGTTTCGCATACGGACGAAAATTTACAAAGCTGCAGATAACTGCTGTACTGTATTAAGATGTAAATGCATAATAATCGCATACAAGTAGAGAATAACAATGACACAAACATTTGGTGCACAGCAGCAAATGTCTTTCGTGCAGGAAGTTGTCGTTGTGGGAAGCGTTCTCGATAAATTCGTACAGCTACCCTCGCAACACCTTTTGCCTCTCCACAAATTAAATGCATATCGCATAGTTTAGCTATAGTAAATCTCCTTTCCATGCTAACAGTTAACAGAGTTGCAACAACATCTGCAAAGGTTACTCGCCTACTGTCGTCGCTCGGTGTATTGCAATGACGCAGCCACTCAGGCCGCAGTTGCCTATGTGTTTACGATTTACGCTCCCGATGTCAATACGCGCAGCGGGCAATAACAGGAACCGA
The DNA here is from genome assembly GCF_023897955.1 of Schistocerca gregaria. Classification (NCBI taxonomy): domain Eukaryota; kingdom Metazoa; phylum Arthropoda; class Insecta; order Orthoptera; family Acrididae; genus Schistocerca; species Schistocerca gregaria. The sequence continues at coordinate 201,362,124 of NC_064929.1, read as the reverse complement.
TTGTTCACATATGTGCACGGCCAAGTATCTACTTTTCCAAAACAATTATCCTGAGACAATGTGTTTTTTTCTGGGACAACCGTAGGAAATACGCAAACATGTTACTAGACTTTTTTGTCAAGCATTGCGAGATGTGCCATCTGTATAATTTTGGCGCCTTATCATGTTTACACCCTGTATATATTTTGTTGTTACGGGTGTTACATTAAATGTTACGGATGTTACATAGATGAATCAGATTTGATTCTTGAAGGAATAAATCTACCTCTTACAATTGCATAAAAAGAAAATAAGTATTGTATCTTATTTGGAATAAAAGTATGTACTTAAGAAAACATATTTGAAGAATAAAGCTATTTATTACTCAAAAAATTTTGTTTAAAATTTTATATAACAACTAGGCCAAGATATCATTACTTACTTAACATTTACCTCATTTTGTAGGTCTAATAAATTTATGATAAAAATGTTTTCTTATTATTGATAGGTTTAAAAACTTCATTTAATAATCTTTTTCAGCAACATCCAACACAAAATTGAACTCATAGTACAAACGGTTACTTCGTTTGATTTCTGGTGTTGTTACCTTACATAGTACTTGACTGAATTTCACAAAAGAAACATCAGTTTCATCTAGTTTAAAAAGTGTTTTACTTTTTCCTACTGACTTCAGAAACATTATTTTCGCGTGCTCCTCTTCATCAGCCTCACTCTTGCAGATTCGCAAGTAATGGTATTGAATTTTGGACAGGGTTGGCTTCTTTTTGTCACTTGGAATGTCAATCAAGACAAATAACCCAAATTTTAAATCAGACTTTCCAATTTTATTATTTAGGCCTAACTCATAAGCACTTCGAATATTGTCTTGTGATTCAGATAGTGAAACAGTTTACTGATCAGAATCATCATAACTGCACACTTCATAGAAGTTTATGAATCTTTTTGCATGTAATGTTTTAAATTTGGCCTCCTCAGTAATAAATACTGACCCCCTTGTCATTAATGGTTCTGCTGTTTTTGAAACCAGCGAATCAGTTGTGTTATAATGCCGAAAGTGATGGCAGCTCTGGAGTTGAGGAATCGCTTGTAAATTTTCCCATCTTTCATCCGAAATAGGAGTGTTATGCTCCACTGTTATCGTATCAACCCGTAGAACCTTAATTTTAGAAAAATTCTTCAGAGTGTAGTCATAAAAGTCAATTGCGTTGTTAATAACTGTCCTAGATCTAACATCGGCCGCACGCTTTTCTTCAGTGCACCTCCAATGCCATCCATGGCTCCTTTACCATGTGAACTGGCAAAAAAATTCCACTCAACTGTCAATCCAAAGTCTCTCTCACAATAACATAGATTGGACAATGTATATGTATTTTTGAACTGCCCAGCACAGTTGTCAGAAAATATAAAAACTCTCTTCACTTTAGGAAACGCTTTTTTAATGTCCGTTATAACAGTTTTAAGAAAAGTCCACACAGAATATTTTGTGTGTGAAAGGTTGTTACTGATGACTGCATAGGATGTGACTTATGGTTTGCAAACCAAATGCCGAAAGTGCAAATAGTTACTTCTGAATGCGCCCAGTGTGCACTCTGTACCTCATCTTGTGAAATTAGAGCATAATTCTCTGCAAAGTCCATTTGAAGAACACATTCTTCAACGTCAAGTGGAAGAAATCACTCTGCTTTATCTTTAATAACGTAGCAATGTTTTTTAAACTGTTCACATCATTTTCCCATTGCTTCCAGACAATCTTTTTAGTTAAGTTAAAGGCTTCTGGGATAAATTTGCCCAATTTAATTTGACGTTCCTGGCAGGACCCAAAAACGCAGTCTTCGTTCTGTGAATTACAACTTAATTCGTTCAATAATTCCTTGTGATTGATTGGAACAGATGGAACAGCTTTAAATGCGAACATTTTTTTAGGTTAGGCTTTACCGTGACTGTTACTGACAGTAAATGAAACAACAAGTTTTCTGTTACCAGTCACTGTAACAGTAAACTTGTTGTTTCATTTAATGGAACAGCTTTCGGTAAGCGACTGACAGAAACACAGGAGTAACAGTGACTGAAAGTGGCGTACGCCTTACGACGAGGCAATGGTTGATCTTGATTGATTCCGAAGTGCCACTTGGCTGTGCCCGTCTGACTTCAAGTTGTGCGCTAGGGGCTTTGGTGAAATGAGGGTTTGGTTTGTGTGCGTGTTTTTGTGTATATGTTTGTTCTGTGAATTATGTTTGTGTTATCTAAATGTCCCGAAAGTGGCGTGTAAGTGTTAGTTTTGGGCGTTTGTGATGATGGTCGGGGTGTTCGTGGCCTAAGTTTTGGATTAGGTTGTGGGGCGATGTTTCTGACTTCTCATAAAGTTTGACTGATTTCTCCTTTATGAGGGAGTAAATGGTTGGGTGTCCTAGAAAGTCTCTGATTTGAGTATTGCGGACGTATCTGTCAGCGCCTGTGATGACCCTGAACGTTTTGTTTTGGAGCCTTTGAAGTCGTGAGAGATTGGTGTCTGACGCCATCGACCATACTTCCGAGCCATATAAGATGGCCGGAAGCATGAGCTGGCGCCAGAGGAGCATTTTGCAATTCAACGTGAGTCCTGCACCCTTCAGAAGGGGGTATAGCTGGTATAGGAGTGCGCAACCTTTGTTCGCCGCCTTATTTATGTGCTGGGTCCATGTCAGGCGCCTGTCTATTTCAAGGCCTAGGTATGTCACGCAATTTCTCCAGGGCAGGTCCCGACCACCAATGGTAAGTTGCTGGTCTGGGAGTTTTATTCTGCTGGTGAAATAAATGGCCTGGGACTTGTTAGCGTTTATTTTTATCTTCCACAGGTTACACCACTGTGTGATGGTGTCGAGATGGGCTTGTAGTTTTCGGCGTATGAACTCGAGGTTGCGACAACTCCTATAGACAGCTGTATCATCAGCGTACAGAGCAATCTGTCCGCCGACCTGCTTTGGTATGTCGTTCGTGTAGATTGAGTACAGAACGGGACCCAGAACCGAACCTTGCGGAACTCCGGCCGCAATCGCTCGTGTCTGGCTCGACCATGACCCACTCCTTACGAAGAATTGACGCTCCCCAAGAAATGAATCAATGATCTTTATGAGATATTCTGGGCACCCTATTTGATCTAGTTTGTATATTAGGCCATCGTGCCAGACGCGGTCAAATGCCTTTTCTATGTCGAGGAATACTGCTCCTGTTGATTCTCTCTTTGCCCTGGCCAGACAAATGTGCTCCACCAAGCGCAGGCATTGTTGGACTGTGGAGTGCTCAGCGCGGAATCCGAACTGTTCAGGCATCAGGATGTTGTTCTCGGTAAGGAAATTTTGGAGGGGTAATAGGATGAGGAGTTCAAGGATTTTGCTCAGGCCAGTGAGTAGGGAGATTGGCCTGTAGCTTTCGGGAAGGAGCAGGTTTTTATTAGGTTTGGGGAGGGTGATTACCTTAGCAGTTTTCCACGCTGAGGGGAAGTAGGTGAGTTTTAGGCAAGCGTTGAAGACGCTGGCCAGAAATGTTATGGCAGGAGGTGGAAGGTGCTTAAGGAGTGGGGTGCGGATACGGTCAGGGCCAGGAGCCTTGTGGTTTCCCTGTCGCTTGATGAGTGCACTAATTGTCCGCTCGTTAACGGGCACGAATTCTGTGTTTGGGCGCGTATTTCTTATCTGAGTCACTCGTCCGATGACTATTCTTTCCTGCCTGTCACTCTCGTCATCATCGATGACGTGAGTTCGGAATTGTGACTCTAGTGACTGTGCCATTATTTCCGCCTTTTCTTGTTCTTCATACACTAGACCGTTTTCGCCGTGGAGTGGCCTGTTTACTTTGGTGGGGGCTTTCCGCTGCCGGGCTGTCTGCCAGATCTTGCGTCTACTGCTGTCGGTTTCGGCGGTTCGTAACATCTCCTCCGAGCAGCGGCTCCTGTGCTCCTGTAGTCGGAGTTTCACCTGGTCCTCAAGCCGCCTCAGCAGGCGGCGGTCAGCGGGGTCGCGATGACGCTGCCACAGCTTACGCAACCTGCGTAAGGTCCCAGATGTCGGGGCAAGTCCCTGGTGCCAGGCTCTGTGGTGAGCCTGACACTTGTAGCGCGAGCACAGGCGTGGAGGACGTCTGTAAAATTTGTTATCACGTCGTCGATATCATTCTCTGTCTCCAACTGCGGGATTTCCTCCACGTGCTCACCCACCAGATATTTATAACGGTCCCAGTTTGTAATTACTTCTGTTTTTGCCATCCTCCCTGCATCGTCTTCAACACTGGCTATGTCCAGAACGACCGGGTTGTGATCAGAGTTCAGCTCGTGGTGCACACTGACTGTCGCTTCGAGAGCAAAGTTTTTTACGACGAAAATATCCAGGATGTCTGGATTTTTTGCCGGGTCTACAGGGATATGCGTAGGCTCATCGGGTGCGATGACGCTGAGGGCGGCTCGCCTCTCAACGAGTCTACGCAATCTCTCACCACTTCTGTTCTCGCCGCGACAGCCAAAGGCCCTATGCTTCGAGTTTAGGTCCGCTCCCACAATCACACGAACGCCAGTACCCAGTAGAGCCTGAAGGTCCTGCTGCAGTATGGTGGTGCCCGGGGGGTGATAAGCGGAAATGATTGTGTATGACGCGTTTGCAATTTTTATTTCTATACCGGCTGCCTTGATGCTGTTTGTCTGCGGTAGTTCCACGGTGCGGAAACACCTTCTGCCTTTTACGAGGACCGCGTTCGCGGCCTACGCGGTCAACTCTGTGTACGTTGTAATTTCTTACGGAGAAGCGGTCCTCGGGCTTAAGGTGGGTCTCCGTCAGACACACTACATCGATAGCATGCCGGTCTAGGAATTCTTCGAGTACATGCTTTTATGATTTTACGCCGTTGGCGTTAAAGGTTGCTATTTTCAACTTGTTGGATTCACGGCGATCCATCTAAAGTTGTGAATAATGACATTGCTCCCTCAGCGAGGGCCATAAATTTACTTAGGCCATCAGGCGCGGCACGTACGCGCGCCATGGTGTCCCTAAATGTGGTGAGTACATTTGTCAGGCTGAAGCCTGCAAACAGTTGTCGCAGATCGTCTAAGAAGCCGAGCGGCGTTCCTGGCTGCTGGCCGCCGCCGCCGCGCACATGGTGGAGGTTTTAACCCTCAGCTGTTATCGAAGTTCTAGCACCTGTAATGTGCTTCTCCTTCTGGCGTGACGTTGGGAGATATGACGTCGTGATTTGTTGTTGTTGCTTTTGACTGTTGTGCTGGTTTTTTTGAAAGAAGACAGGACAGAGAAAGGAACAGTAGAAGATGGCGGAAAAGGAACGGCCCATTGACTAGCCAGGAATACTATTATACTAAGTTATAGAATAAAGGATAGGAGGAGGAATAGTTAGAGTGAGTGAAATCGAAAGGCCATTATCCTGGCCGCCTCTTCCTCGTAGCGGCGTCTTGATGGTGGCAGACAGTTTTGAAGTGATGGTTTGGGGGGGGGGGGGGGGAAGAGAAAGTAGTCAGAGAGTGACAGCTTGAGAAGTGGAAAGAGGAAGGGCCTGTCGTGATTAGGCCATCATTGGGGGGCCGAGTGGGTGGAAGGGGGGGGGGGGGGGTGGCGTGCTTGTGAGGGTGAATTACATGACATGATGGTGGATGATCGATGATGTGAATTCATGGGGGGCGGAAAAGAAGGTCTGTCAATCGAGTGGTGGCCAGACGATGAACACGGGTACCCAGTGAGAGGATTAAGGGATTAGGAGAGTGACGTGTTTGTTGGTAGAAGGAATTGGCTGCAGATAGGATGCGGGTGCGAAGGAGCGGCACGTCGGCCAGGTTGTGGAGTTCTTGGGTTGGGAAGTCGAAAGGGAGGTGGAGGGCACGCCGGAGAGCCCGATTCTGGACGGTTTGGAGTCGGCGGAGGTGGGTGGGGGCAGCATTGCCCCACACCACCGCCGCATATTCAAGGATGGGACGAACAAGGGAGGTGTACAATCTAACAGCAAGGTGTGTGGGGAGTGAAGAGGTTGGATTGATGAGAGGGTAGAGCAGGCAGAGCCGCCCCATTGCTTTACGACGCACGTCATCGATGTGGGGGCGCCAGGTAAGGCGCTGGTCCAGGGTAACACCCAAGTACTTCGCAGTACGAGTCCAGGGGACTGGGGTACCAGGGACCGTCACCTGAGGGAGCCGAATGGGAATATGGCGTCGGCAGATGATAAGGGCTTGGGTCTTGGAGGGATTAAATGCCAGACGCCAGGTCCTAGCCCAATCGGTTAAGGATTCTGTAGCCCCCTGGAGCCGCTGTTGTAGACCTGCCGCACTCCGAGAACGAGAGAAGAGTGCAGTATCATCTGCGTAGAGAGCTAAATGTACCCTCGGCGCAGAGGGCAGATCGGCTGTGAAGAGGGAGTAGAGTAGCGGTCCAAGTACGCTGCCTTGTGGTACTCCTGCCCTAATGCGTCGTCGTGTAGATTTCCCATCAGGGATCCTAACGTGGAAGGTGCGACCTTCCAGGTATGTGGCTATTAGCCTTACGTGAGACACTGGAAAGCCAAGGGAAAATAGTTTGTAGAGCAGCCCTTCGTGCCAGACCGAGTCAAACGCTCTGGACACGTCGAGGAGTATGACCCCGAAGTACTCCCTACGTTCTATGGCGTCCAGTGCCTCTTCTACAAGGCGCAGGAGTTGGTGGGTGGTTGCGTGTCCCTGCCTGAAGCCAAACTGCTCATCAGGGAGGACTCGTTCTCGAGCAATATGGATGAGCAGTCGTTTAAGGTACAGCCTCTCGAACACCTTGGAAATGGCGGGCAAGAGGCTGATGGGGCGGTAGCTGGCAGGGGAACGAAGATCCTTCCCAGCCTTGGGGATGGCGACCACCTCAGCATGTTTCCAGGCAGTGGGATATTGCCTGGTTGTGAGGATGTTGTTGAAGGTGGCCGTCAGGATGGGAATAGAAGCTGGGGGTAGCTGCTTGAGAAGGGCGTTCGTCAGCTTATCGGCACCGCCAGCTTTCTTGGATTTGAGGTACCGCAATTGCAGTTCAACCTCTTCTTCATTGATGGGGGTGATTTCATCCTCAGGGTCCTGAACGGCAAGGAATTGTGGGAGGCGTGCCGTTACCAGGCGGATGTGGTCGGGGTCAATGGGGTCATTGACCGGGGTGAAGTTGCGTGCGAAGACATCGGCCAAGGCATTTGCCTTGGCGTCTGGTTCGGACACAAAATCATTGCCGACCTGGAGGGGGGGAATCCTTTGCTCTCGTCTCAGAAGGCTTTTTGTGAGCCGCCAAGCGGACGGGTCACTCAGGTCAATGGCAGAGATTTTGTTCTCCCATGCCTGATTGCGGTGGTCTTGCACCGCAGCCTTGATTTGGCGCTGTAATCTATTGATGAGGCGCTTGGTTGCCGGATTCCGAGTGAGCTGCCATTCTCGGATGGTCCGGTTTTTCTCTGTGATGAGAGCAAGGATGTTGGGGGGGAGCGGACGCAGATGATCTGGGGGCCGGGGTGGACGGTGAGGGGTAGCTGCTACTGCAGCATCTAGGGCTATGGTGGTGAGGTGAATGAGGGTGCGATCTGCGTCAGTTTGATCGGCAGCAGGGATTGTGGGTAGGGCTGCTTCGACCCGTCGCTGGTAGGACTGCCAGTCAATACCGCGGATGTTCAGGCCTTCACTCGGCGCGGTCGGGACTCCAACGAGATCGATGGAGTAGATGACCGGCCGGTGGTCAGAGGCTAGAGCGATGCGGGTGGCTGCAGTGATGGGGTGGGGTAGACCTTTCACCACTGCGATGTCCAAGACATCAGGGAGACGTCCTCCAGTGGGGTATATGGTGGGGTCATGCGGGTCGATGGTGCGGGCGTGGTGCCGCTCAGCGACCCGGAGAAGGCGACGACCAGATGTGTTTGTTATTCTACTATTCCAGGCAGCATGTTTGGCATTGAAGTCACCGCCAACGAAGACGTCGCTGCCGAGCGACAGCAATGCCTCGTAGTCTGGTGTTTCAAGAAGGCCTCGAGGTGGTCTATAAAGAGCCACGAACGTGATGGGACCCCTCACTGTGTGGACAACAACGCCAGTGGCTTCCACGGTGTTAAGTTGGGGGAGGGGAATGGGGTGGTGGCGGAGGGAGTTACGTACGTACACCGCCGTGCCGCCATAGGCGGTGGGGCTGTCTGTCCTGTAGCAGGAGTAGTTTGCTACACGGAAAAGAACACCAGGTTTGAGGTGCGTCTCAGCAACAAGGCAGATATCAACCCTCTCATCAAGGAGGAATTGTCGGAACTCGCCCTGTTGTTTGGGGAGGCCGTTGGCGTTCCAGATCATGGCTGTCAGTCCGTGATGTCTAACAGCCATGACTGGTTGGAACGGGAGTGGTGGTGGTGGTGGGGGGCATGGATTGGGAGAGGGCAGTGGCAAGTTGGTGCGGGATGGTTTGTAGGAGGGAGTGGAAAGTGGTTGAGATTGCTAAGGTCAGCGCCTCAACAACATTGTTGATGAGGTCGCTGAAGTGGTTGGGAAGAGAGGGTGGGGTTGGGATAGGGTGCTGCTGAGATTGTACCGGGGTGGGGAGGGGGGCAGCAGTGCTTGACACCTGCTGGATGGATGGGGAAGGAACAGCGGAGCGTGACACCCGCTGTGGGGAGGGGGGGGGGCAGTGCTTAACGCCTGCTGGGTGGGGAGGTGTGGGAAGGCTGCTGGGGGGGGGGCGGGATGGGGATGGAGAGGAGGGGGGGTGGGTAGGCGCCCAGAGGGGCGGGATGGGAGCGAGACGCACGTTGGGAGTAGGCCCGCGGCACCGATCCCACCAGGGCACCAGAATAACTGGCGCCCCCGCGGGTCGCCGCCGATGGCCTTGCAGCCCTGGCTTGATTTTCCCTGAATTGTTTAATTTTTGGGCAGCCCATGTAGCTGCCCGTGTGATTCCCGCCACAGCGGGCACAGGTGGGGGGGGGGGGGGGCGTCTCGGGGTTTAGAGCACTCCGAGGAGGCGTGTCCACCGGCACACTTCACGCAACGCACCTCACGGGTGCAGTCAATTGCGAAGTGCGCCAGTCCCTGGCAGCGATAGCACACCAGGGTCATCCTCCTGGAGCGCGGTTTCTCGATCGTCACGCAGGCGTGATCGAGGAGCGTGAGGGATAGGAGGTGGCGGTTCTCCGGCGTGTCAGGGGCGGAGACGAAGAAGAGTGGAGTGGGGCGGCGGGTTCTAGGGGAGATGATGCGTGATATGATGGTGGGGGTGATATTTAATGAGGTGAGTGCCTTCCTCAGGTCATCGTCAGAGTACTCCATGGGAAGCCCTCTGACGACGACGCGGAGGCGGCGTGTCCTGGTGGGGGGGGGGGGGGGGGTGGAAAAACCTATTTTTAGTTTGCTCAGTATAATGAGCGTCTTGGCCAGGTCGGAGGGGGACTGGACACAGTCTATAATTGTCACTTCCTGACCACTTTATGCGGAAGGGGTAGTCTGTGTGTGTGGTCAGGATGTCAGCGAGCTCTTTGTAGGGCCCTTTGTGCTGGATATAGATGGGAGGTGGAGCGGGGGGGGGGGGTGGCTGAGGGTGGGGGGGGGGAGGAGGATTTGGGGGGGTGTCTGCGGTGCCATCAATAGCGGCAAATGCGTTGCTGACGGGCACATCCGTCAGCGACGTGGTGAACTGACGGCGGGGTGCCGCTTTGCGCGGCACCTGGAACCCCTCCGCGCCAGTAACAGCCTTCTTCTTCTTCGTTAGCCCGCGTTCAGCAGGCTGCGTAGCCTCGGAATCGGACGAGGCTAACTGCCGCTTCCGACGCTCAGCGACCGGGCGCCGATGGTCGTCGTCGAACTCCATGACGCTCCCGTCATCGCTGTCGTCGGCTGCGGCAGTCATATTGGGGAAGAGGAGGGCCTGCAGCCGCGCACTGTCGACCTGCCGGCCTCCCTCCTCCGCGGCATCACGGAGGGCGATGAGATGCTCTTGAAGACCCTCCTGTATATCTGCGTCAGACATCAGTGCCGACGCGACGTCGTCTTCGGGTGCCGGAGGATGTTGTGGGACGCATACAGCGTCCTCTATGTCCGGCATGTCGAGTGATCTGGTGGGTGGGGGGAGGGGGGAGCGGGATCTGGTACGCGGCGTACGCGGGCTTGTCCCACGTGAAGGGGGCCCTGGTACGCAGATTTCCCTAACATTGGCCCTAGGTGCAGCTTCATTGATGGCTGCAACCGGGAGTGGCAGGGGAGGGGCAGACTATCGTGGATGTGATGGATGTGGTGGTGACAGTAGCGGTGCCGATGGTTGTGATCGGCAACGCGACGTCACCGGCTGCGGCAGTCTTGGTCCTTTTAGTAGTCCCTGCGGTGTCCGTGGTCGTCGTAAGTGGGGGGCCGCCGACGAAGCAAGCTCCGCCGGACGGCGATCTGCAACACCCGTCGCATCGGTACGCACACTCTTCGCTCGCGGCATCCCAGCTCGGGGCTGCTGGCCAGCGAACGACTGAGGCGGTGCGGCAGCTGCAGGCGCCTCAGCGTGCTGGGGGCGGGGTGGGGGTACCCAGGCGGCAGCGGCCGTCGGGGCGCGTGGTGGGGGAAGCGCAGGGAATGCTTCCCGACCCCGCACAGTCGTTCTGCGGCTGCCTTACGAAACACGGCACACCCTGAAGCGGGAGCAGGCACAGCTGACCAGCGGCCATTAAACCGCCGAGCAAACAAATCTCACGCCGCCCGTACTAACGCGGGAAATGATAGCGAGCGACAAGGCGCCACGCGCAAAGCAGCAACCGTGCCTACCCCTCGACCGCAGAATGTACCCTGTCTCCTTGTCTATGGTAATACAATTTAGAGCACACAAGAAACGATTTAATAATGGCATCAGTTCAACGCAAGATCAGTTAACAGTTAGGTCCAGTAAAGATTTACCAACGGATTTACCTTCAAACCAACTTCCGGACCACAGGCGGGAATTAATGAACTTGGCATAAGTTTTCACCAGACCGATAAATAAGAAATCAAATTGACCCTAGGACTCACTCTGCTAAAATTTCCCTAGTACTCCATCTGTGTGTACTAATCATTCAGAGAACAACGTACTGTCATTTAATACTGTTTGTTTACATTTTATTTATTATTTACACACTTTTCACAGCTTTTTTAACAGATATGTACATAGTAGAATTAAATTACATATGGCAGAGTAATTACATATCAGAAGTTACAATATTACTCTGTCGTAATTTGTTTCACTCATAAATGTTTCACAATGGCTTCAGATTTACAGAAAATGTGATGAACAACTCAACAGGAAAAATAATTCTAATCGGGATCCGTACCATAGTCATCTGCACATATTTTTCAAGTAGTAACTATCTCAGAATGTTCTTTGCAAACAAATTTGTTACACTTTTTGCATGTTGAACTGTATTTTGTGTCCTTTGATCGGGGGCAAATGGAGCACCTGCCTCGCTTTATCTTCTGATTGTCGGGTATCACGTCTGGATGTCCATTGTCTAACAGATCATCAAATCCACACCGTTTGATACTGATAATAATATCCTTGTTCCTTGCTTGTGGTAAACTCAAACGACGCTCCACTTAGGGCTTTGCCATTTCTTTGGCCAACTTCATTAGAAAAAGACGTCTCTCTGTTTTTTTCAACAGCAACACAGAAGAGTCGGTAGGCATTGAGTGCAGCTAGATCGACAAGATCATAAAATACTGCTAATGGCCAACGTTTTGTACCCTTTTTCACAGAATAGTAAGAGCTCATTTGATCTAGCGTATCAACACCTGATTTTGTTGAGTTGTAATACTACACTATTTCTAGTTTTCGTTTCAAGTTGTTCTCTTTGGGCACTTTAAGTGATTGATGTTGTGTTGACAGGAGTAGCACAGCCTTATTTCTTTTTGGAACATGCGAAGCTAATAGGGTTTTACCACTGTATGCAAATCTGGTTGTGCATTCTTCCCTTGTTTTCGAAGGCAAAAACTCTTTTGGGACTTCTTTTCTTGTAGAACGTAGAGTACCTACAAGTGTCAACTTCATTTTCAACCATTCTTGGCCAAGGTCATAGCTCGTGAAAAAATTGTCAGTGGTAATATTCCTACCACTGCCAGCCAGATGACTCACTAAATCTATGACCAGTCTCTTGCCTTGATTCACTTCTCTCACATCACCACTTGTTGGCTTTGGCGGTTTCCTTGCTTTGGTAACGTGGAAAAGGAACGCTCAGAATTATACACACTGACAGTATTTCCACACTATTTAACATAGGCCTATATTGCACGATTTTCAAGACACTATACCTTTTTCAAATGAGTTGGAAACCCAAATATTGTCGGTATAGCATTGTCCTTCAGTTGGCGTCTATTTACATAATTTTTCATGTAACAATTCTTTCAAAATGAAGAGAGCACAGCAAATTATTTGCTGTCGGTTAGATGTTCTCTCTCCGAGTACCAACTATCCATTTCCGATTTAGAAAATCATTTTTAAGGGGAAACCTAAACAAAAACAAACGCTCTTAATGTATTATTTCTCCATGAAAATACTATATACAAGTAATAGAAAGTCACAACCAGAAATGACTGACCTGTGAAATGTAACATTGTTTCTGTCGTCGTCTTTGCTTCCATTCTTACTGGTACAATTAAAAGTAGCACACAAGGAACCATGTTTACGCACTGTTTCCTTGCAAATGGCGGCTTCTGTCACGTTCAATGTGGGGACGCGACACTAACGCCAATGCGCGGTCTAGTTTTTATTTACTAAGTCTTATGTCGTATCCGAGTTTCCAGTTCTCTACTGAGATTTCCTTTGTCACGGTTCAGGCGTGGAAGTGTCGTTGATGGCTTAGCAATCCAATCCTAGCGTGGAACAGGCGGCCACAGACGTTACAACTGGTGGAGGACGTGGCTGACCCTGGAGGCGTTTGTCGTTCTCCATTCTTCGACGTTCCAGCTCAAAGTTTTGAAGAGCATTTGAGGTAACTGAGCGCCAGCGACTTCGATATTCTACTGTTGTGGACCAGTTACTCGGATCGATGTTCAAGTTTTTCAGATTTTTCTTGTACTGATCCGTATAATGTTTGAGAGGGGCACCTCGTGGCCTTTTACCTGTGCTCACTTCCCTGTACAGCATTTGGCGTGAAAGTCTGTCATTTTTCATCCGCTGGACATGTCCGACCCATCTGAGTTGATGCCCAATGATAAGAGCTTCCATGCTATACATTTTCGCTTTCTCGAGAACAGCCGTGTTGGATATGAAGTCCTCCCATTTCAGGTTCGTGATATATCTTAGCTTCTGTTGGTTGAAGCATTCTTGTTTCTTCAGATCACAGCAATATGACGTCCAGGTTTTGCAACCATATAACAGGGTGGAAATGAGTATAGCTTTGTACACCATCAGTTTGATGTACATTGTTAGGTCTTTATTCAGGAAGACACGCTTTGTAAGACGTCCCAATGCTACATGGGCAGCACGTAATCTATTCTCTACATCTTTTCCAGATGAGTAGTTAGATGACAGTATGCTTCCTAGCTAGAGAAAATGGTCCACTTGTTCCAAGGGTGTATCATAAATGGATAAGCTGAAACCAGGAACGGAGGAGCCAGGAGTTGTCTTTGTAATATTGATGGAGAGACCAAATCGTTCGTACGCCCTGCTGAAGGAATCAGTTGACAGCTGCAACTCTGCAGGTGAATGAGCTGGAGAAGCATTGTCACCACCGCACTGCAGCTCTGTCACACGAGTGCTACTGGTGAACCTTTTTGAATGGCGTCTGGACTGGTTGAATAATCCTCCATCAAACCTGTACTTTAGTTCTATTCCTGCATTGTTTACGGATGTCTCGTAAAGCATAGCTGCCAGATACAATGCAAGAACGCATCCTTGTTTAAGTCCACTTGTTATTGGGAGTCCATCAGTTGTTTCATTCTGGCAAAGGACCTGTCCAGTCATATCATCGTGGAGAGCTTCAATCAAGCCAACAAAATGTTTTAGGGCAGCAATCCATCTGAACCTTTTTACCGGCATTAGTGAGGAAATATACTAGTCTCGAAGTTTCTTATGGGATGACCAGCAATCACGATAATAACAAGGTTTCTTGATTCCCATTAGAATGTTGGAGGCCAAAAATACTTTCAGTTCTGCTTTGGAAAGAGGCCCGAAATTGCCACTTTTCTGTGCTGCGTACAGGTTAGACTGGAAAACTATGTGTTCTAACAGTGTCACAAAACATACAAAAATATCTACTGGTTGCATACCTTCACTGTCATTCTTAAGTTTTCCTCTGAAAAAGTGGCGGCAAAGTTCATTGCACTGACGTCCTTTCTCTATGAAAAATTCGCAATGGAAGACAGTGGCAAGTCGTCATTAGTGCTGAAACTATCATCACTGTCATTGTCAAAATGGTCCTCACTCTCACTTTTCGAAATAATTTGAGATAAAACAAGTGTTTTCATTCGCAAATCCAATTCACTGTCTTCAGCTAACACATCACTTCCACTGTGACTGCTAGAGTCAATCTGTGAGTTGGGATCTGAAGAAATATCTGCGAAAAGGCACTCCAGAATTTCCTCATCCTTTAATCTGTGAGAATACACCACGTGAAACTGGTGGGAAAAAAATCATCACACGTACTTGTGCTGCCGTTACAGGAGCAGTGGTTTCAAATGGAACCACCACAACATTCACGGAAATAAATGCATTAGTTTGGTTATTATTGCAGTATTAATGTGAACAGAACAGTATTCTGCATTTAATACATACATAAAAGTCACCTAATACAGAAGAATACAGACATAATTTGAGAACAAAGACGTTCGCACACAGCGTACAAAAATGGCTATCCAGCTCACCTCACTACTTGCTAATATTTAGATTTTGAAGCGGTTCCAGTGACAGCCGGTAGAGGGCAGCACCAACTAGGCTGCTGAATGGTGTCACCAAATGTAGCCACTGCCCTTTTGCCACAAAATGAGAAAATTGTAGGTGGTTTCAAACAGAACCACTTCCCCTGAAGGGGTTAAGAGTTTGTTCATCCCATTTACCCCTCTCAGTCCTCCGTTTTCTCGATCGCACCATCTGCAATACAATAAAAACAAACTTTTAGGCATTAACAATCCCCTATAAAATATTCAGACAGATAGAGTAATACCAACACCCTGTCGACATTGCCCCGCAGTGGGATGTTGGCATTACCCCGGAGGGACAAGATGGTGGATACCGAACCCTACAGACTGCTAAACACTTAGAAATGTTACAACTACTATACCAAAATGTTCTTTAAAATATGTAATATGTAATATCTACTGTATATTTTGTATTGTAGTGGCACAAATGATTGGATTCTTTACACCGACAACCATAAAATTTTAAGATAAAATACCACAAAACTACTGGCATCCGTAGAACACAGAAACACACTGAACGCTAGTTCTGGTGTCGTCCGCAAGGGCGCAGCACTATGCAGCAGCACTCTGCTATCAAAATACAACTAAAACCTATCGTGTCGGTATTGTCCCAGGTGTTTGCATTGGCCCGGTTTACCCTACTGAAAATTAATATGTACACAATGTACTATAATTTTGACATTTTAAATACAGTATCTCTAGTCCTTCCTACAGCAATGTGTTACAAGAATGAAAATACTCTTCCATAACCCTTCTTCAAATTTTAATCTGAATTGTGTTCCAAATCACCCCAGTACTTGGGGTGATTTGGACCAAGCATTTTACCAATAAAAATGCATTTATACTGCCACAACTTTACATTAATGCCAATTAATCTTTTTTATATTACCAACCTACATTAATAACCATTAAATCTCTAAGCTTACAAATGCTTTCCTAAGACAGTGGTGTTACAAAAACAAAAATCATATCATTAATTATTTAATTCAACACTTAACATTACATGACGTCAAATTTCATTTTCCCTAGCCGGAAATCAGTTTGTTTCACTTTCATCACAACTTGTGCTTTTGGCAACACACATATACTTCATCAAGAAAAAAGTATTCTTGTTTCTCACTAATTTTCTTCCTAATGAAATTAACTTGAACGTCATCATGCAGTTCGATAGCCTCAATCCTCCTTACATATAACTTTGAACGGTTCGTCTCAGTGACAAGAAACTTAACAAAGACAAAATCGTTTTTGGCCTTTGTCATTGTAGGTTCTCGGAAGGTCTCAGATATTACAGTTTTTTGCTCCAAAACTTTGGGTTCAGCAGTTTCCATTTTCTTGCTGTTCACTCCAATATCGTACGAAGTTAGTGTTTGTGGCATGTCACTTTTCCCAGGGAGAACTTCCAGGTTTCTACCATGAGCTTTTGGGTTGGGAATTAACAGACCCATAATGAACATATCTCAGGTGTTCCACAAATGCGTTAGACCATACCTGCATTGGGTCACCTGTTTCATTTTCCAAAATAATAGCAAGTAAGAGAGATAAAACTTTCTCTGGATTGAAAGGTATGATACCAGCAGCACAAAATTCTGCAATATCATTGTCTTGAATTTTATCACCCATGTAGTGAAAAGTCGCCTTCTGCGTCTTAGGGAAGTCACTTTTTATAAGAACACTCCTATTGCCTTTCTTCCAATCAGTCAAAGCCTTTCGCCAAGCCATCTTCATTGGGTGAAAGAATGCCATGACTAGGGGCTGGCAGATGTGTATTGCGTTTGAGGGGAGCAACTCAAACTTAAAATTGTTGTCCTCACTTTATAAGACTACAAACAAGATGATGTGGCTTGTCTCCTACCACAACTTCGACCCTCCTCAAGCCGTCTAAGATATGGCAAAGCGGTTATATGAAACCAATCTTCAAATGTATTGAGGTCAAATCATCCACTTTAGTTTGTTGTAGGCTGTACCATTCACTCCACCATCACTCCAGTTTGGATGCAGATGAGTGGCCTTATAGTTTGCATAAGGTGGCAAATGATGTCCATCTCCTGCAGCAGCTATCATTATAGATGTACTTGTTTTGGACGAGTCTGCGACTCAACGAGGATGTTTACATCCCCTCTTGAACAACGCTCTGACAACACCAGGATCATCAGAGAAGTTGGTATCATCGTACTTGTCTATGTGCCTAGGTGGAACACCTCACACAGTCTCCTCCAAATTCTTGAAATAGTTTGCTATGACACCTCTGTTCACTTGAACTCTAGCTCTCTCTACATTTTCGCACAAGTGTAGTCAGAATGTTGTGATGTGAAAGCAGATTTTTTTTATCCACTCATATCCAGGCCTATTGTCTTCAAACCTCTTTTCCACACTGGTCATTAATGGTTCACTCCATTATGCACATTTTAATAATCCACTGATTAATGTCTTCTCTTCTTCTAAACTGAAAACAGTTTGTCCACCCATTTTCAAATGATTTTTGTTATTTAATGTCCTTGAAAGTGTACTAGGTGGTATACCATATTTTTTGGATGCATTCCTGAGTGATAATTTACATTCCTTGACATCACTGACAGCTTTCTGCAGGCTTGTTTCGCTGTATTCCAATTCACCATGGAAAAATATGATTTTCTACATTTATGCCTGAAGCTAATGAATAACATCATCAAACCCAACCAAGCTTTTCAAACATCATCACTGATAGTTGTCCTCCACATTCTAATCACAGAGAACTGTATTACTATTACCAGAGTAGCTGTGCAACAGTTTGTTTCCAGAGTTCTAGAAAAAAAGGTATAGTTTACACTTAAATGCATTATTTTTTAAAAGTCACATACTTCTTTGACACATACAATTTTTATATCACTGGAACAGCTAATATCTGTGGTGACTCTAGAGGGTAGTTTCCATTAATTACACCAAAGTATCACTCCACAGCAAAGATGATTTGTTGAAATGGGTACCGTGTTCCATTTCACCCCAATAGTTCCAAATCACCGCGAGTGACAGTATCACAACTACTACAACCATCGAAGAATCAGTTGGTATGTCATCACGAAGCAGACGTGTAAAGCTTGAAGTAAAGCAAAAGAAATTTTTTATCGAATAGTTTCTGTAAAATTGTTAGAGATAGATTGTAGGATGTGTGCGATTCTGTGATCACATTGTCTGGCTGAAAGTGGTCAACAATTCCTGCCTCCTCTTCAGAACAAATGAAAAAATGTGCCCAGCACTGGTCACTACCAATTGGCCATCGTGTCCTGTGCGGTCTGTAATATGAGGCTATCCAATTACGTGTATTGAAACTTCATTAGATGAGATTTAAACTGGCCATAAAGATTTGCTTATTCGGCAATCAAAGTGCAAGTAAAGTGTTCAAAACTGCAAATCAGGTTTAGACTAAATAACTGGTAATAGCCTACTTTTGACAATATCTTTTCCCAAGATTCAATGCAGGCGCAGCCACCGAAGACATATTAACACAGGTAACTGTTACACTAAGTTACAAACCTCACTTTTCGTGACCGGTTGTTTATCTTTTGAACTGAAGAAACATCTACCCAGTGTCTGTGGAACATAGCACAACAAAGAGTAACCCTTTACCTTTAAAATGTTGTTTATGCTATTAGAAATGTTATCATTAAAAGGAAAACTGTGATATCAATGTTGTTCACTCAAGAAGTTAAGGCTACCGCTTATTTCTTTGGCTTCTAAATTATTATTGTTACTACTACTACTGCTGCTGCTACCACTGTTACTACTACTACTACTACTACTACTACTACTACTACTACTATCATCATTATTATTATTATTTTATTATTTCTTTCTTTTCTCAGACGTTATGTCTGGTCAAAAGTGGAAAGTGACGCGGACCTTGATCAAGCGCGACTTCCTTTTAACTGTACGGTATATGTTATATTGCATTTAGGAACTTTTGGGTAATTGAACATGTATCAATAATTGCGGATTTCTGTAGTTGTATATATAAGTTTGGATGTAGCTGTATTGTGTTGATGTACTGGTGGATATTGTGTGGTATGACTCCTGTAGATCATAGTATAATTGGTATAATGTCAACTTTATCCTGATGCCACATATCCTTGACTTCCTCAGCCAGTTGGGTGTATTTTTCAATTTTTTCTCCTGTTTTCTTTTGTATATTTGTTGTATTGGGTACGGATATTTTGATTGGTTGTGTTAATTTCTTCTTTTTATTGGTGAGTATGATGTCAGTTTTGTTATGTGGTGTTGTTTTATCTGTTATAATGGTTCTGTACCAGTATAATTTGTATTCATCATTCTCCAGTTTATTGTTATTGTTATCGTTATTATTATTATTATTATTATTATTATTTATTGTTATTGTTATTGAGAATGTTAGCATCAATTTTGGATTGAAATTCATTATTTCTAGCTATTTCTATTGTCTAAGCTCTTAGTCATAGTTTTCTCGGGGTTGCAGATGGCCTGCAGCTAAAATCACATGGTACTCCAGAGTTCTATGCTGTTCAGTGTGCCTGGCTTTCCAGAAGGTCTGTGGGTGAACCCACCTGGAGCTCCAGAGGGTCCATGGCTGAAGCCAATTAGCCAGTAGTGGTGTGCACTCCTTATATGTTAGGCTTTTTTAACTTCGTTAAAATTAGTAAAAGCCGTTGGAGCCCCTACTGTCCAGTAAGGTGGAAAGCCATTTCAATGGAAATGTATCCGGGACGACCTGATATTAGTGGGTTGGTGCCTAAGTTTGTAGCAGTAGTGCATAATTGTAATAAACAAACACATAATTTAACTTTAGTTGTCAATAATATTTTTTCTTCACTATTTAGAACAGTCTGCCAATGCTGAAGTAACTTCTCAATTTGGCAAATGGAGAAATCGCACAGGTTTTGAGGTGAAGAACTCGTTTAGAGCCGTGCTTGCAAGCAATTTTCATCCAGAAAAGGAGTTCTTTGAAGGTTGTACGATAGAAAGTGGAAAAGGTGAAAATCTGAGTGAGCAAGATCAGGTGAATAAGGATGGTGCAGAATGACTTTTGTCAGTCTAGCAGAATTCAAGCAGGCGTTATGGTGGAGTAGCGTCATTTTCCACTGTCTTCGTGTTCATAGTTCTTGGACTGTGCCTGCAAGATGTCTCAGTTGTTGATAATGTCAGCAGTGATGGTTACACCTCAGGAAATCCTCCTTTGAACAAGAAAACCATTTTCTTTGCTGTGTAGTATTCAGTTGCTTTATCTCCATTCACAGTGAAAATGTTTCTGACTGCCTCTGCTGCTGTGAGCCCAGTACTGAAATCAGATAGAAGAATGTGTCAGAAATGTTCCAATTTCTCCACTTGCCATTCCATTTTCTAGTGTCCACAGCTCCATTCATTATTTCTAAATGACAAAATGTCAGTATGAAAACTCAAACAGCAATTGTGAACTACTAATAAAAAAATGTCAATCAATAAAAAAAACCATAGGAATAACAACTTGTAAACCAAAAATGTCAATAACTTGTGCACCAACATAAGAGTACACTTGCAACTTGTTTGCTAAATGCCAAGGTGATGTGATCACATAGCAGAGCAGTGAATTAACAAATGTAAGGGGTGATCAAAAAGTTTCCATTTGAGACCGTTGGTGCAGTGTACCAGCATGCTGCTGTTCTTTCTTGCCTGCCAAAGAACAAACACTGGAAGATGTCCATTTGAATACGAATACTGTATAGAGCAAAATGTCTGTCGAAAACCACTGTTGTGGAATTGTGCTGGTCGTGAGTGGACCCGGTTCTGGTAGATGAGGAAGGCCACCCTTGTCTGTTACATAGAACAACAAGCCGGTGTTTGATGATAGTCCTACTCTCTCCCCGTGTGGTTGTCGTGCCATGGGTCCCTTAAAAACAGTCCTGTAAAGGTCTAAAATTCCTGTCAGAGGAGAATATGCACCAGGACACAGCTGGTGCGTCAGTTGGCTGATTGCTCACTGTGGTTGTGCCAGATTATACCAATTTCTCGACTGTATGGCCTACAAACAGAATCTTTTTGGTTGCCCTTATGAATACGTTTTGGCACCATTTTTGTCATTGAGTGGTGATATAATGAAAGGAGTCAGCATTGGCAGAAGGTTTCTTTAACCTATCTTGTGATTTGTCATAGGATCAGTGTTACTTTGCAGAATCCTAAATTCCTTCAGAGTCTAAATCGCCCAGAGTGGCTTCTTTCTGTCTCATTCTTCTATTTAGTATTTTGCAATCATGACATATTGAAAAGATCATTCAGTCATACAACTGTTCACACTGACCTTCTTTCATATTAACATTCTACTTGAAGTCTGAGGGTATTATCTTTTTCCTCAATTAAATTTAGTAACTCATAAGATGTCTAATTATCTCTGTTCAGAATTGTATTTTTACCTAATCTTTCTTCTTACGTATTCAGTGTTTCATCATACAAAGCTATCCATATATGCTGTATTGTTTCAGTTTGTTACAGCCTAATGCCTCCATTGAAACTCTAAATAGTCTATGACTGTCTCAACTTTTCCAAGACCCCAAACTTAATTTTCTACCTCCAGCTGAAGTATGTGTTTCGTAATTCATAAATTATAACTTGGGTTCACAGCTGCCTCTGGATTTCTGAACTTCTGTCCTAAAACTATACAATTTGTCTAAAACAGTACGATGTCTCCAGGTCCCATCAGGAAACATAGTTTTTTCACAATTCTGGAACAAAGAATTTATGGTTATTAAATTGTAGTCCATGCAAAATTCTACAAGGCAGAGGTAGTAGGTGTGTTTACTTTTGACTACTGTGGTGGAATTTGGCTTTGTCTCTCTGATATATCCTGCCACCAGTCTTCACCAATTTCCATTCTACATAACTTGATTACCAGACAATGTCATTTTTCCCAAAGTCATGTTCTCTGAAATATAATACACAATTAAGGGGTTCCTACCTGGGATCTCAAGCAAAAAACATCAAGGTATGGTGAGGCCTTGTTTTATCATCATATTTTAAGGAATGATATTTGTTACTCATAATTTATTCTGAATTGCCTCATTACCTTACGTGCATGCACAAGTGTGTTTAGCTTTTCTCGCAAACAAGTAGGTACATCTCTCACTTAATCTAACTTATTTACGCAGAGGGGAAGTAGCACAAGTTGCAGAACTGTCCTTTGAGGACTATGGTACAAGCTAAAAATATATGCGTCTTAATATATATATATATTTTTTTATATGTAGACAGCCATGGAGATGTCTGTCTCATTGCTAGGTGCGCCTATAATTATTTAGATTGTGTGATCAGCCAACATGAGACACTTTACTCAGATTGATGAAGATACCAAGAATGTGTGTCTTTTTTTTTCTGCAGCTGTTAGATATTTGATTTAGAAAAGACAAAATTGTTGATGCATTCTAAATGCGAGCTGCAGATAAGTCATTCTCAATTCTGTATAAAAGCGAAATTCTCAAGTATTAGGCCAAACTGTCAGAGATTGCTAAAGGATTATTGGTAGAAATTTCACATTTGTCGCCTTTCGTATACAGCGTTATTACGTGTCGCAGGTTTTGATTTTTAGGAAACGTCACTCTTGAATGATCACTTGGAAATTTCTTTCTTTCCAAAAAACCTGGTCAAAGAAAGATATTATCATTATCTGGTTGGTTAAAGTCAGTACTGTAGCACTACTAGCCAGTTTTGAGCTTTAGTTCATTTCAAAGTGCATCTGAGTTATGAAACTATAAAAGAGAAAGAAAATAAGAAGTATGAAAATCTTTGCAGCTAATCTAGATGTAACATGTTAACAAACTCACTCTAGTGAGGTTTCATACAAATGGTTATAAAATGTCCTACCAGTAAATGTACATCAAAGGCCTCATGCAGTACAAACAAACACATATCATGATCATCAATGAACTGAACCTAAGCTTTAACAGCTTCAAAATGAATAGTGGGTATGACAATAACAGCAAGTAAAAGTGATATAAAAACAAAAATAACCACCAACAATAGCAAGATAATTAACTGTGCAATCATGGCATTCCAAGGTCCTGCAGGAAACGGAAAGGAAAATGTAGGAGACAATGCCCTCTTTAGATGTGCATCATTACATGTGTTCTATCGTAGTGCGTGCATTCAAGTGAATTATATTGTACAAACTTTACCAGTTTGCACCTAAAAGTATTAAGATTAAAACAAGGAGGGATGTGAATTGTGTCACACTTTAAACATCTGTACAAAAAAAATTTAGAAAAAAATTACAAACATTGTCATAAAAGTATAATCAACACAATAAAAATTGCTGATAAATGAATTACTTGTAATTAGTACAATAAATGATGTATTAGCTCCGAATATCTGACATCCCATGAGTGAGAGCTTCCTCTCTGTCTTTTTGGTCAGTGTTGATATCTCATCTCATCATAAAACCACTAGGTGTGCCACAGTTTTGTACATTTGGATCCAAATTGACTGTGAAATAATGCTACACTTGAGCAATTTACCAATTACAAAATGTGTTGCTCACTTATATTTCAGCGAGTTGTTCATGATCCATTATGTTTCTGTGGTGCAACAGATCTCTCAAGTACTTGAACACTGGTATGTTTCCAAGGTCTAGTATATTGATTCTTAATTTCCTATTATTATTCTTTTTTTTTTTGCTGGTTTATGTTGAGGCCTCTACTTAGGCATTCTCTATTAGTAATCTCAACATGAGCTTTTTTTTCCCCCATACTCTCCAGCAGATTGCCTGTATTTAATGTCTTAACCAGTTGCTGTGTTTTATGAAATATGTTACAGGCATTGGTGATTTGCATGTGCTCAGTAAGTATGTTTACATTTTGATGATAATACTTTGGTTAAAAGACTCTGCACACATATATCTTTTTGTTATTCTTCAGTTTGCTTTCTAAATTTCCTATTTATCAGACTTCTTGCTTTTGAAATGACATTAATTGTTCATTTATATGTTTCAAAGTAGGTAATTAAATCTGAAGTGCTCCCTTATTTTTTAAAAAAATTGTTATTTAATTATTTTCTTGGTAAAAGCTCTTCAAAACTTTTGTATGTTAATAAATTTTTTGTACTTGTCATTTGTGTTATAAGTTTTAAGCATCATTCACTTTTGCTCGTACTACTAAACTTGTTTTCACTCACCTGTGTGAGATAGGACTCTTGATAGTTGAATGCATCTGAAATCAGTATGAAAGTTGAGAGTTAATTTTGAATCCATGTGTACAAGCAAGAAGTTTAACTAACATACAATCATTGTTGGTACTGCGTAAACTAAAAGTTACATTTTAGATTTCATTTTGGTTTACAGTTAATTGATCGTCTTTAGATCATTTATCGAAAATTCATAAGTTGGCTGTGTGTTGTTCCCTTAGATCCTCTGTCATTTCCAGTTGCAATAAAAGTGATAGCATCAGCATACAGAACAGGTTTACATGGCATGATACTAGGTAGGTCATTAATATAGGTTATAAACAATAATGGTCGCAAAATGGAATCTTGAGGCACACCTCCTGACCTTTGCTTCCTATTGTCAAGATACAATTATATAAGAGTTAGTTCTGTATCTTGATGCCATAGCACCTCAGTTTATCTATTAGAATCTTGTGACTCAGATTGGTTCAAATTGATTCAAATCTTATATCTTTGGCAGGAAACAAATGGTGTTATTAGGAAAGACACATGTATTAAGCTATGAGGCATCATCAAACTGGGAACTACATGTGGGGTACCATGAAGTTCCATTTTAGGGCCCTTACTTTTTCTTGTGTATATCAATGACCTTTCATCAGTAACATTGCCAGATGCCAAGTTCGTTTTGTTTGCCAATGATACAAACATTGCAATAAATAGCAAATCGAGTGTAGTCTTAGAAAGATCAGTTAATAAAATATTTGTGGACATTAATCACTGGTTCCTAGCTAATTCTTTGTCACTAAACTTTGAAAAAACACACTATATGCAGTTCAGCACTTGTAAGGGGTGTCCCAAGAGTGTATGCTTAACATAACGATGAGAAGCAGATAAAAGAAGTGGACAGTGTTAAATTCTTGGGACTACAGCTTGATAATAAATTGAACTGGGAGGAGTACACCACAGAACTGCTGAAGCGTCTTAACAAACCTCTATTTGCAATGCGAATTGTGTCAGACATGGGGATATAAAAATGAAAAAGCAGGCATACTATGCTTACTTTCATCGCATAATGTCATAGGAGATTATTTTTGGGGGTAATTCACCAAGCCAAGCTAAAGTTTTCTGAGCACAAAAACATGCAGTAAGAGTTACATGTGGTGTGAACTCGAGAACATCCTGCAGAAGCCTGTTTAGGGAACTAGGGATACTACTGCTTCCCAATATATTTATCCCTTAATGAAATTTGTCATTAAAAGTATCACTTTTTCAAAGCAACAGCTCAATTCATAGACTCAAGACTAGAAATAAGAATAATCTTCACAAGGATTTAAAGTCACATATTTTCAAAAACTTGCCAGCAGCCATAAAAAGCTTAACAACCAATGAAATTCAGTTTAATAGAAGCCTAAAGGATTTATTGGTGGCGAACTCCTTCTACTCCGTTGATGAATTTCTCAGTAGAACCAACAGTTGTCCATCCCCCACCCCCTCCCCTCCCCCATTTGTGTGTGTGTGTGTGTGTGTGTGTGAGAGAGAGAGAGAGAGAGAGAGAGAGAGAGAGAGAGAGAGAGAGAGAGAGACTAACTTCTGCACCATTTCAGTGCAGTAATGTGTTCATTGTAAATAAGTATTATAGTAGTTCTATTACATGTTTATTATCTTATTAATAAAAAAAATATTATTTTAAATTTAGTGCATTAGAGTTTGCAAAATGATTCTTTCATATCGTGTTCATTAAAAAAATGACCAACATTCCACTTGGTACCTGTGGAAGGTACATTAGCTTATTTGTTTCAGTTGTAAATATTTGTCATGTATTATTGTTTTTCTGACATGTTCTACATCCTGGAGGACCTCTCCACTAGGAATCAATTGGAATGAAAGTAAATCTAATGTAATCTAAAGTGAAATGCCTTGCTTGGGTCAATCAGTAGGGCATGAATAGGTGATTTTGCTTTAGAAATGGTGAGTATGATTGAAACAACACTTTCAACAGCTTTTAGCGTAGATGGCTTTGCCCTGAAGCCATCTGGGTGTTAGCGTTCCATTTTAGGTGAAATGTTTGAAAATCTGTTGGTACATGCATTGTCTAGTATTTTCAAAAGTACTGGTACAAGAGAAATACAACAATAGTTTTTTTTATAATAATACAGAGTGGTTCTGGTATCACATTATCTTTTTAATAACAAAATTTGACAGACCATGCAAGTCTTCTAATTTTAGTTGCTGAATTTTGCTATATCTATGTTAACATGGTTGACAACAATTTGTGCCCACTTGAATGAAGATGTTACAGATTTTTTGCACAATATGAATAAGTTTGTTTTTTCTAATTGTTTATTAATGCCTGAAGTATAGTTGCCATTTTGTTGAGTTGTGTGCCCTTCATTACCAGAATTAAGAAACAAAGTTGTTCAGTTCATCAGGTGTGATATTGATGGTCTCACAGGTGGGCCCATTACTACAACCCACATCTGCTCATTCAATATTGTAAAAATGTTTCATAGTGATAACTAAATACTGCCACGTACAACTTTCCTGTTATTGGTAAATGAATATGAATGTAACTTTGATAAATGGTAGCTACAGAAATTGGTGTCATCCAAGATGTCTTAGTTACAGTTGGATTGCATTAAAGATCTTACTAAATGTGTAATTCACTCTTTGATTTATTTTCAATTTGGTGGAACCAATTTTGTATTAATTATTTAGAATTATGTTGAGAGACTTTTCGAAAATATTAGTTTTCATCTTGAATCCTGTATTATATAAGGCAATTAGAGTTTTTTCCGTGTTTCTTTAACTGAATGCATAATAAAGTGTAATTGCACTGTTGAATTGTATGTAATCCTGAACATTTATACATCTACCACAATGACCATATATTTTCCTAAAATAATGCATGTACTGACTTGAAACGAAGTAGACAGAAATGATACTCTACATGTTTAATATAATTTATATCTAATTGTTTACCAGATACTGTTCGAACATTCTAATGAAGTAATTTGAATTTGATTGTTGAGAACATGTTAGATAGAGTAACCTGCATGGTTGAAATGACAACTAAAATAATAATTGAGATCAAGAAAGTATTGTTAACTCTGGTAGTCTTTTCCTTTTGGTTGCATTGTAATTGATGTGTATCTTTAATTATGTAAATATATTGTATAGGGCATCCAAATATATGCATAACATGACAAAGTTTTTACACCATGTCTGTGGATCACAAAAATCACATTTATAGAAAACATTGCTCTAACTGGACACAGCCACTGTTGAATTGCATCTTGAGCAAATAATGTACTTGTAGTTGACAACCCAGTATTGTGTGACTGTGTCATCTCAGCACGCAGGTGTTTATTACATTACACCACTACAGTGTGCGCTCACAGTAACCAATCGGCACATGATATTCTTACATTAATAATCAAATTTAATAAATAGTAACTAGTGTAATGCCCACTACAACAATGTGTTCTTCTTATGTCTCATAGTCTTTGGTTGTCATTACAAAAATCATCTCGTGTCTGGTTCGTAGTAAGTTCTCATGATAGTAGTAACCTGATTTCTGAATGTTGAAGGCCTTTGCAGTAAGATAAATTTATCTCTATCTCTTGTGATATAATGTTAGAGTAGATTTGTGTTTGTTTCCAATTCTGTTTTGTTTTGTTACTGGTGATATCTTGTATAAATGCGCACAAATGTCAAGAATGTGGTTACATGATCATTTAAGCATACCCTAAAAGTTGTTTCATTATAAACATAACTGAATTTAATTTGTGTAGAATGTCGTCAGTGTTTCCATGTAGGATTAATAACCAGAGTAATTCTTAATAGTCAAGAGGCTGGTTTTTCTGCAGCCCTTTTCATCAAAGACTGTATCTGTGTTTTCTATTATCTTCATTGCTAAACACCACATACATAGTCTTTTCATATTTATGTCATTTTCTTTTATCAGTTATGTTAGTTTTTTTAGTTGTTTGATCATATGCAGTACAATGTATAAGATAATATTTGGTTTAACTGTAGTCATTACAGAGAATAGTTTGCAATATTATATATGTTTCTACCAAGTTTAAATCACGAAAGTCACTGATCTATAACTTTATTGTAGTGATAGTGTAGATATATTAGAGAATATCTTCCAAAAACATTAATATTTAGTATACAATTCTGTATCATATAAGATTGGATCAGCCTGGGGGGGGGGGGGGGGGGGGGGGGGGGGGGGGGGGAAGAGTAGAATTTTTTTTCAACACTGTGCTCATCTTCATTTTTATTTTTACTATAAATTTTCAACAGTGATACTTTGTAGCCATCCAAGGTTCTAGCAAATATTTCTAACCATACCTGTTTGTTTATAGTGGGGGTCGCACAATGAACAAGAAAGTATAGCAACATTAAATTTATATCCATCACGATCAACTGGTAGTCAGAACTATTGTGAATGATATTTACAGGCTACCCGTGTTGCTGAACCTACCAACATTTTGTGTGCACAAATAGAACTACTCTTACCACATAGTCCCTCACAGTAACTGTGATCTCGGGAGTGAGGCACATCGTGCACAGCTGAACGAACATTTCTTCACTTCAGAAATGCAATGGACTGAATGGAACAAATCTCTGAAGCCTGCCACCATCAGAATACAAACAGTGTCTGGCTGGAGCTGCTAATCCTCATGCCTCTGGAGGTGCCACCAGCTGTCGCCACTACCACCAGGTGACAACATGGGGACGCGGGAAATCTGTAACAGCTGCTATTACTACAGTACAGCTCTACAGAGGAGCATACCATTGTAGGGATGACAGACAGGTGAACAGTTGGTCGCTAACAAACAACTGTGTCGGAGACAGCAGGCGTGTGTGGCTGCTGACAGCTTCTGCTTTTCAACTCCGGCCACATTGTGCACCAGCCTGGAAATTGCTGCTGAATACCAGTGAGGTAGTGTTGTTGATGGTGCAAGAGAGGAGAAGACTGAAGTGAGGAAAGGGACAGACTGTTGCAGCAGGACATTGTCAAAAGTATGCGAGTTGCCGTGTGTTTCCTCTCACATCCATCAGCACTGTAAGAGAAAGGATGCAAAAATAGTTCAGAGGAGCTCTGATAGACACCAGCAATTCTGCGGCACTCTTCTACATCGGAACTTTTCAAAGCACTGTGGTACCACTGTTAGCTTTTACTGAACCCAGTCTCCATACCAGTGGGCAGCTACTTTTGTCTGTTTTGGAAGTATCCAGTGTACAAGAAGTACAGTAACAAGATGGCAACCTCAGACCAGCACCTTGTACATGGATTTTCATCAATTTGTTCCGTGCATGTATTGTAACAAAAGCTTCACTAACAGCAGCAGATTAATTGTGTCAGTTTGTGTGTATGTGGAGCTGCTCAAAATTGTTGTTCATGGGAAACGAGATCATCAGAGGAGTGCAGGGTGCAATGTGATGTCAGACGTCACTGTAGCCCACCTTCCACTCTGCCTCTACCCCGTGTGCTGCAGGCTGTATTGTGTATATACCATGCTGTTACTACAAAATTTGTTTGGCTACTTCACTGTTGTCACCTTTTTTTTTTTCTTCAGTGCAATATCGGCCACAGTTAGCACTGATGTGATGCATATGCTAGGACATAAGAAGACAACTTCAAGAAAATACATTTCGTGAGCACAAATAGTTTTGTTGAGGGGGGGAAAAAACAGAAAACTCCAATTACACTAACAGCACTGTGGGAATAAGACTGGATTTAGATTGTCTTCGACATGCTTCGCATAGTATTTGGTTATTGAAATAAGTGTATTGCCTGTAATCCTGCTATTTTTGTGTGTTTATGTGTGCATGATAAAGTTTCAACTAAAGAATGCTTTATACTAAGTCTTGATACTGACAACTTTTTTTAATTTCAGAAATTATCCATAAGCATTGGAAAACTTTGAGATTAATAATATACACACAGAGATATCCAAAAATTGCTAACTTTTGTATGTATTTTTGTTGTTTATAAGAAAAGAGTTTTAATTATCCAATATTATGTGTAAGGTAAGCTTATTTGTGTGTACTTACAGAGTTAAAATCAAAGTGTGTTAAGAATATCTTTGAAATTATTCAAGAAAAGCCTATTTTCCAGTTAAATCTGATCACTAAGGAAGGCTTATTGTTCATTACTGTTGTGACTGGAATTTATATTATATTCATAAAGATATATTATACTCATAAAGATAATGTGAAATCTACAGGTTGCTTTCACTGTTATCCCCTCTATATTTGTGACAAAATGTGTGGCTATTGTGTTTTTGCTAAAAATGTTGAGCCACCTACTTTGGAAACTTCTGTCAGTTTATCCCAAATATTATCATACACAATTATTACACATAAATGTTTAAGCTCCTGATTTCTTTGTGTGGGTATATTTGCCATCATATTTTACTAATAAGGTTCTTTTAGAGTTCGTTATTTTTCATGGCAGCTCACTCAGATTCCAGGATGAGAGGGACCAACCTACGTCCACTTTTCAGCAACCTTCACAACTCCTCTGCATGTTATTTTCTGTACAGTCTCTTTGCTTTCACGATAGGTGGGTTGCTGTCATACTCGAGTCTGAGAGATCTGCCTTTCTTTTCCTTTTGTTACTCACATCATGGGCTATTGGTACAAGCAAATTTCAGTTATTGTTCATAACAGCTAATGTAAAGATCGTTATTGAAATAAGTGGATGGTGTCCTGTTTTCTCCTCTGTCTGTGACATCTTGTGGAGTTGTTGGACAGTACAGAGTTAAACATTATAATATGTACACTAAAACATAGTGTTAAGGTTGTATGACACTACTTCACATTACGAAAGCATCATTTGTTTCTTCTGCTTTCGTTTCCTGATAAGCTTCATTTGCTGACCGATTGGATATGGTTTGGAAGGTGTTTGTAAAAAAAGAAAGAAAAACAAATTCCACTATAACGGACACTTTTTGGAAAAGCGGAAGTTATGGCTTGGCTGACATGTATGTTGTCAAAGTTTCTGGTTCTGCAGCCATGCACAGAGCTGTTTTGCCAATATGGATGATGATGCTAAATATTCTCTAAAAAAGGCTAATGTGATCTTGATAAATTGGAACAAACTGCAGGTAATGACTCCTGAAACTTGTTCTAATGGCGATACACCCACTTGTAGGTGGAGATAAAAAAATCTTGAACTGCGTAGATTCCACTGATTGAAAGCGCACTTGTGAACACACGTGAGGCAGGCTTACATGCAAGAAGTGCTGACATGCAAGAAGTGCTGACATGCCTCACCTAAAGTGCTGTGAAAGGATGGCGGGTCCCTCAAGATAGTCGCCAATAATCCTCCCCAGCACACTGAGGCTGAACTGATGCTAATAGTTTACTGTAGCCATACCACTAAACAAAGTACAGACGTAATGCTCTCACTTGCCTGGTGTGTTCTGATGTGTGCCCTCAATCATTGAAACCTACTGTCAAATATTAGTTCTCCACTTCCACCGCCTTGGAACAAATTTGTGACTTTATGTCCATATGACCTCTTTTTGAGAGGTATTATCTATTTGTCCCCATTTAGCAAAATCACCCTGTGTGTGTGTGTGTGTGTGTGTGTGTGTGTGTGTGTGTGTGTGTGTGTGTGGACGAGCACACACACGGTGATTTCGCTAAATATCCATACACAGCCGTTATGATGATGCTTAGTATACAAGTGTGTTATTACAATGGTATTTCCATGTTTCATTCATTTATATATTGAAATTGTGTTGCTATGTCATACAGTTCCTAAAAATTTATACTGAATAAAAAGTTTGCTGTTTCAGTGTATGGCCTATTCTGATATGGATTTTAGTAACTGTCATAATTATTAAAATAAATTAATGATTGTATATAATATTATGTAACACTGATGTAAGTTGTTCCCTTGCTACACAATTAGTTACAAAAAAATAACAATCTTGTCGGATTGAGACACTTTTTATGTATAAGCCCTAACTGTCAATCACTGTATGCTCAATGTTAATCACGTGCTTTCATTACGAGAGTTGGCTACAGCGTACCATTTGTATTTCACATCTGTGTATTCATTCTACATATTCATGTCTGTCTCATCTCTGTACAAGACTGTCAGTGACATGTTAACTGATTGTGTAAGAAGTCATATACTCATCCATAAAGTAATAAATGAATGTAAAAGATCCATAATTGCGTTTAATATTTGACCTTGCAGATAAGTTCCACCATTATATTTTAATACCACGCGTTTGAGTTCATCATAGACTTAAGGCATATTGGTACATGTCAAAACAGCATTTACAGGTACAGCATGAACAAGTGTATTGTGTATTTATAGAAATTGTTTGTTGTTCTTTCTTTTTTATTCAATCTCTCTGTAGAATAGTATAGGCTATGATAACTTTGAGCTGCTTGACTACAGGAATAGCTCTCATTGTTGTTCTTTGGTAGACAATAATACACAGTTTGATCTCAGTAGCATGCTGAATGTTAGTTCAGATACACTCACACTTGTACCCGAGTCAGAATAACAAGTGATTGACTGCTAGTTGTTAACAAAAGAGCTACCGTACCAAAACGAACCAGAGATTCAGCTTGGTCACACTTCTGTTTTGTTTGTTGTTGTCATATCATGGATAACAATCAAGATTACTGATGTAGTTCATTTTCATAATTTACTTTGTTTCTGTGTACTTATTTTTTTATAACACACAAAATAGTGATACAGCCAGTAGCAAAAGTTGTAAACTGTATTCAGTAGTAGAGGTTAATGGAAAATGTCGAAGAGAATTTGATACTGAATTGTACAGCTGTCACTGGATGGGCATATTGGCTTTACACGTAATGGCGAAAACATTAAATTTCCCCTTCTGGTGTCTGTAAGTCATTTTGTCAGAGTGATCAAGGTATATTTCAGATAGACCTAGACTCGGATAGACTTACACATAGTTTGTGGAGTGGACTTGAATTTACGGGAGCAACAGTGCGCTATTAGATGTGAAAGTCAGTGAATATACAAGTTGTTCTGTTAGGTGTGTGTCACCTGAGAAGCTGGACACTGAGGCGCACATTCGTGTTGGTTCTTAAAAGAGAATCTTGGTGTCTAGGACATTTCCTGGTAGAATGCTGTTTCTTATACAGGTTTATTTTCTCAGGACAACATGCATTCACCACTGCTACACCTCACACCAACTTTGTCGACGCATTCGCTTATACTGTGCTGCAATGGTGGGTGCTAAGATGTTTGCAAGGTTAGAATGATTGTAACATCCTGAAATAGAACTTGACTGTGTCTGCAGATAAGAATTATCTCGGCTCTTGCAACTTAGTGGCACATTTGTGTGTTGTTGTTGTTGTGGTCTTCAGTCCTGAGACTGGTTTGATGCAGCTCTCCATGCTACTCTATCTTGTGCAAGCTTCTTCATCCCCCAGTACCTACTGCAACCTACATCCTTCTGAATCTGCTTAGTGTAGTCATTTCTTGGTCTCCCTCTACGATTTTTACCCTCCACGCTGCCCTCTAATACTAAATTGCTGATCCCTTGGTGCCTCAGAACATGTCCTATCAACCGATCCTTTCTTCTTGTCAAGTTGTGCCACAAACTTCTCTTCTCTCCAATCCTATTCAATACTTCCTCATTAGTTATGTGATCTACCCATCTAATCTTCAGCATTCTTCTGTAGCACCACATTTCGAAATTGTGTGTAATATCACTAAAATTCATCAGTACAACAAGAGAGTTGAATAATTTCTAAGTTAAATATTCAGGAGGGAGGCATTCATAACTCCGCATTGCTTCTATAGCAGTCATAGTGATCAGACATAATTACAGTAGATTTCTGGTGAAACATGATCTTCAGTCTGTCCCTGTAGATGTTCCTATTACAGCTTCTGTCTGATCAGTGGACCGTTTATAGCCACTTTACTTTTCATCTTTAAAAGTCTTATTGTCATTGAGCAAGGGTGATAATCTAATCTGTCTATGTAAAACACAAACGACATTATTTTTCTGCCTTGTAAAATTTATGGAGTATACACCTCAATAACATACTGCTGTGAAGTACATTAGCTTACAGCAAATTATACATTTGTGTGCTGCATTATAAATGGAATAACCAACAGTTTTTGAAATGGTATAAATTTTAATGTTCACTGACTC
Source organism: Schistocerca gregaria (assembly GCF_023897955.1). Classification (NCBI taxonomy): domain Eukaryota; kingdom Metazoa; phylum Arthropoda; class Insecta; order Orthoptera; family Acrididae; genus Schistocerca; species Schistocerca gregaria. The sequence goes on along the minus strand of NC_064929.1, from coordinate 201,327,960 downwards.
AGTACGGTAGACTTTTCTTTCCTTAGCTCCTTACTCTGATGAGACTGTAGGGTTAGCGAACAGATCCACAGAGATTTAGTGTAAAATTTGTGTATGGTGTGGTAGTAAAATAGTGCTTAAGTCATTGCTGTATGAATTACCATACACCTTCACAAAATGGAAAAAACCTTGCATCCTATGACTGATACCAGTGAGTGACAGTTGGAGTCAGACAACTTGTACAAATACTTGGGTCTAACACTATGTAGGTATGTGAAATGGAATGATCGCTTAGGCTCAATTGTGGTTAAAGCTCATTGGTAGAATGCTTGGGAAGTGGATTCAGTCAACAAAGGAGATTGCTTACAAATCACTCATGTGACCTATTCTAGAATATTGCTCAAGTGTTTAGGACTAACAGGGCATGTTGAATGTATATAGGGAAGGGCAGCATGAATGGTCACAAGTTTGATCTGTGGGAGAGTGCTGCAAAGGTACTGAAGGAATTGAATTTGAAGGCTCTTGAATATAGACTTAAACTGTCCCGGGAAGTCTATTAACAATGTTTCAAGAACCGGCTTTATATGATAATGCTAGGAATGTACAACCCTACTTTATGTATTATTCACAAAGGGAGTGTGAGGATGAGATTAGAATAATTACAACATACGCACACACAGGCATTCAATCAATCATTCTCCCCATGTTCCATATGTGAATGAAAAAACCTAGCATCCTATGACTAATACCAGTGAGCCAGTTACAATCGGACAACTAATATAAATACTTGGGTGTAACATTAAGTTGGTATGTGAAATGGAATGATTGTGTAGGCTCAATTGTGGGTAAAGCTTACTGGTAGAATGCTGGAAGAAACAGTAATAACTGGCTCAATGGGAATATCGTTCTGCATGCACTTCACAATATGGCTGTAAATGTAAGGCACAATAATTCCTACTGATGAGACTATGAGCACACACCACCTCATCCTCTGTGTGGCATCAATGACTAAATTATATGGGGAGTGGACTGCAAGAGCAATTAGTTTATTATAAAAATTTTTAAAAAAAGATCATAAAATGTCAAGGGTACTAAGGCAAAAAAACCTGATTTCTTGATTGTGAGGATGTGCACATGGTGTTAACCAGAACAATTTCCCTTGATTTGCCAAAACTATACGGGTACAGCTGCAAATTTTATTTTATTGGTATGCACTTGCAGGAGAAGGTGGAAGAAGCAGCAGCCTTGCGCAGAACTACAGGTAGGTGATAGATATTAGATACGTGTGGAATAAATCTTAGTTCATCTACCTGATGGAAGTGGATACTATACTAAATGATGTTCAATGCGTATGTATGGAATGTAATCCATAAATAATGTGCTGCTTCAAATATGAAATATCTCATAAACTGCACATTGGGAGAGTGTTATTTACACTGTGTTTTATCACACACTGCTAGACACTTGGTTCCTTTAAAGGCTGTAGATCCAAATGTTTTTGATTCCTAACATCATTAATATGACAATGCTTCTGCAGTGTGCTAAATGAAAAGATAACTGGAAATTTGATAATATGTTCGTTTTTAAATGTAATAATAAAAGAAACATGTACTTTAATTTCTCAAACAATTTATTGAACAGCTTTATTGGAAATGTAAATAAAGAGATGAATGAGTTTCGTTACCTAACTTTACAAATCCTTCAATCAAATGTGAAACAGTTACTATTATTACCTTTTTCATATTAATTTTCAGACCATGTTTATATTACAGAAATTGCTGAAAACCTAGCTTCATGCAAGCAAAATGTTACTAAATCTTCATTTACTTTTACCACTGAACTATGATTATTCATCTTCCACTGATATCCAAAAACACCCTAAGTTTCATACTACCAAAGTTTGTCTTCTTTAGCTCTAAATGAAACTTGAAGCCATCCCCATTTGTAAATATTATCTGCTACACTGTCAATGGATTTTTATTTATCCTCTTTCTGTCCATTACTGTTACAGAAGATGTGTAACATTGGAATATTTTCACAGCACATCCATCTTACAACTGTGGTCTGCAGTTTGGGAAATGACTGTTACCAACAGATTTTTCAAAGATCTGCTATAGCAATCGATTTGTTTGAAACAGTTATGTTAGATACACCTGATTTATTTTCGCCCTTTTTAATTACCATGCACTAAAGGTTACCAGTCAGTATAAAACGTCGACATCATCGAATAAGTGGAAGAGAAATATATTGTCAATTTGATTGAGTAATTTTGAACTGTAAATAATATCCAATAGATACACTGAAAAAAGAAGAAACACTTTAATATTACTTGGCTATTTTAGGAATGTATTGCATAAAAATGATGTCTCAAAAAGTATCTAAAAAATGCAGAAATTTTCAAATGTTAGAAGCATAAAGACTGACCTTTTATTGGTGGGGAATAGGACTGCTACATTGTTGCTGTGCGAGAGTACTTAACCCTGCCTGTGACCTTATTTGAAGAGAGTCCAGTGGCCAAGCAATGGGCACATTTGCACTCCTTGCAGAAAATGATAGGTAGCCAACTGTCTGTTGGTTGCATTTCCTCCAAAATGCCCCCTACACGTATTTGTTGTCAGTAAAGAGGAGACATCCTTATGGAAATCCCCACTGGTGATGTGACATCAGAGCAGAATGCTTGTGTGCAGAATAGGAACAGTAAGGCGTCCCCATTTGGTCATGGGAAGATGAGATGAACAATGCAAATTATATTTACATGTATCCTGGAAACACACATCTCAGATCAGCTGTATAGGTGCATTATTGTACCTAACAGTGCTCTGTATCACAGAGGTCAGTAAAAGAAAGCGCTCAGAGTTGTTTCACACAAATAAATTCTATGTTTTTGAGAAAAACATCAGGACAGGGCTCGTGGCCAAGAGTATCCGCAGGTTGTGGTCTAGTGGCTAACGTTTGCTGCCTCTGGATCGCAGGGTCCTAGGTTCGATTCCCAGCAGAATTGGGTATTTTTTCTTCCTAGGGACTGGGTGTTTGTGTTATCCTCATTATTACATCCTTATCATTCGTGACAGTGACTAGATTGGATTATGTAAAAATTGGGACTTTGTACAGGCACTGATGACCACGCAGTTGAGCACCCCACAAACTCATCATGACCAAGAGAGAAATGTAAGAAACAGTTAAAAGGCTTTGACTGTGTCACAAGAAAATAAGTGAAGGGGTCACTTGAGAAACGAGTTACAGAATCTATCTACATGTTTGAAATTAATTCGCTGACTGTGAATTCCTTGAGACCATGTGCATTTACTCACAGGCAGATTACATTTTTCAATGGCAGAAGAAAGCTGTTAAGTTATATTCTAGGATTGCCTCCCAGAGAGACTCGTAGAAGTCAGTTCAGAATACTTATCATAAGAACAGTCCCCAGCCCTTACCTCTATAATTGTATAATTTATATTAAAGAAGACTTTAACTTCAGCCAAGAAGTAATGTTCATTTGCACAATACAATAAACAACAAGATGATAAATTTAGCATACTCAAAACCATCTCACACACGCAATAGTCACAAACACATGAGCCTTAAATTCTTCAACAACATGCCAAAAAACAGCTCACTTGACTCCCTTACACAGACAGTATTAGAATATCTGCTAAGAGTGAGAATTTTACACTGTTGATGAATTCATGGAGAATGATTTCCAAGAACTGTCTGTAAAATTGCACGTAACAATCATACAAACAGAATTTAAATACGCTCCAATATGTATGTTGTTTCAACTAGCTATAAGTAATTATAAACAGTAAATGTACACTGAAGAGCCCAAGAAACTAGAACACCTGCCTAATATCATGTAGGGTCCCTGTGAGCATGCAGAAGTATTGCAACACAGCGTGACGTGGACTCGACCAATGTAGTAGTGCTGGAAGGAACTGACACTATGAATCCTGCAGGTCTGTCCACAAATCTGAAAGAGTACATGGGGGTGGAGATCTCTTCTGAACAGCACTTTTCAAGGCATCCCAGATATGCTCAATAATGTCGATATCTGGAGAGTTTGGTGGCCAGAGGAAGTGTTTAAACTCGGAAGAGTGTTCCTGGAGCCACTCCGTATCAATTCTGGATGCATAGCATGTCGGATTGTCATGCTGGAATTGCCCGAGTATGTTGGAATGTACAATGAATATCAATGGATGCAGGTGAACAGGTACATGTCACTAGTCAGAGGCATATCTAGACAGATCGGGGGTTCCGTATCACTCCAACTGCACACACTCCACAACATTACAGAGCCTCCACCAACTTGAAGAGTCCCCTGCTAACACACAGAATCCACGGATTCGTGAGATAGGTTCCATACCTGTACATGTCCATCTGCTCGATACAATTTAAAATGAGACTCATCCGACCAAGCAATGTGTTTCCAGTCTTCAACAGTCCAATGTCAGTGTTGACGGGCCCAGGCGAGGCGTACAGCTTCGTGTCGTGCAGTCATCGAGGGTATATGAGTGGAGCTTCGGCTCTGGAAGCCCATATCGATGATGTCCTGTTGAATGATCCGCACGATGACACATGTGGATGGCCCAGCACTCAAATCTGCAGCAATTTGTGGAAGGGTTGCACTTTTGTCACATTGTACGATTCTCTTCAGTCATCAATGGTCTCATTCTTGCAGGGTCTTTTTCCTGCCGTGACGATTTGATGTTTTACCAGATTCCTGATAGCTACTCACGGTACCCTTATGAAATGATTCTATTTGTCCCATCGCTCGTGCGCCGACAATAATACCACGCTCAACCTCACTTAAATATAGATAACCTGCCATTGTAGCAGCAGTAATCAATCTGACAACTGTGCCCGACACTTGTCTTATTTAGGCGTTGCCTACCGCAGTGCCATATTTCACCTGTTCACATATCTCTGTCATTGAATACGCACTCCTCTAAAAGTTGTTTTGGTGTTCCAGTGTAATTTACATGAAATTGACGAAACTTTAAATGTTCAGTTTCTGAGAGATCATGACTCGAAAAATGGCATGTGTCAATTAGTCTTTTGCTCCATTTTTGAGCAGTATTGGTTGTGCGCGTGCTTTGAGGTACCAGCAGTGCATAAATGAAGAACAGTTCAGCCTCGGATATATAACACTGTAGACGGTGACGACTTGCAGGTCCAGAGGGTATCTCCGTAGGATATCTACATCCATACTCCGCAAGCCACCTGACGGTGCGTGGCGGAGGGCTAAGTGCACGTTGAAGTGTGTTCGGTTGAAAAGTTTGATGCTGTGGCGGAAAGCCACAAAATTCTGACTGTGTTTATGTAGACCACCCGTCCATCACACATTTCAGTGTCCAAAAGGCCATCCCATTTCACCGGAATGACATCGAGAGCTCACCATATTCCAGGTAAGTCCATAAAGTACTTGGTTTCATTCCTCCTTACAAGGGAAACTCGCCATCGCACTCTCCTCAGATTTAGTGGTAAGTTGGCTCGTTTGACAGCCCGTCAAAACCTGAACACAGAGCAAGGATGAAAACAGGAAGAAGGAGCACTGAATCGTGGAAAAAGAGGCAAAATAGAAACAGTGAGCTGTCTAAATTTATGTTTGCAATATCGAGCGTTGTTATAACTGTCTTGTTGTGGTTGCATGGTCACGGTGTTAAACTGCGCAGGGAACGATCCGGGTTCACATCTCACTCGAAATCAATTTTTTTTTTCTTTTCAAAAATTACGAACTTTCCATCCGGTCATTGACGTGTCTGTACACTGTATTCAAATCTGTGTGTGTGTGTGTGTGTGTGTGTGTGTGTGTGTGTGTGTGTGTGTGTGTGTGTGATATCAGTTTGCAACAGCGACGTGTAGCAAAGGGATCTGTAGACGTACGTACTGAGGCGTCGCAGCTAGGGCGCTATAACCAATTTGTGTATTAAAACTTCCTTGTATGAATGTATGTGGGCTCCAGTGTAAGTCAGTCTTATACATCACGCAACGGGAGAGCTGTCCTGCAGGCGTACGTCATGACCATATGGCGTGACTGCATCGTGTGAAAGTAGCGGAGAGGCGCTTACAGAGTAGTTACATTCTCTGGAACTATAAAAATTAATAACTGATCTAGAAATAGCCTGAGGAACTTCATATTAGGTACATAACCTGTTGTGTAAAGAAACACACTGTCAAAATCTGAAGTCAATAACAGCCATAATTTGGAAGTTACAAAAAAAAAGTTAGTAAAAAATGTAATTATCCGACATTTAAAAAAACTAGAAGATATGATAACCCCTTCAGTGTTTATATTCAAATTTGGAAAGTTATCGTTTCAGAAAACCTTTCGTAATTTTTCTGTAGTAAGAATTTCAAGTAGATATTTATGTTTTGTGTTAGGATGAGTGTGGAAGAGAGTACTTGTGTGAGTGTATGTGGGACATTCGCCAATATTAAGTTTTCACTTTCTAGTTTTCTATCCCCCCCCCCCCCCCCCCCCCCCCAAGAACCATGGACCTTGCCGCTGGTGGGGAGGCTTGCGTGCCTCAGTAATACAGATAGCCGTACCGTAGGTGCAACCACAACGGAGGGGTATCTGTTGAGAAGCCAGACAAACGTGTGGTTCCTGAAGAGGGGCAACAGCCTTTTCAGTAGTTGCACGGGTAACAGTCTGGATGATTGACTGATCTGGCCTTGTAACATTATCCAAAACGGCCTTGCTGTGCTGGTACTACAAACGGCTGAAAGCAAGGGGAAACTACGGCCGTAATTCTTCCTGAGGGCGTGCAGCTTTACTGTATGATTAAATGATGATGGCGTCCTCTTGGGTAAAATATTCCGGAGGTAAAATAGTCCCCCATTCGGATCTCTGGGCGGGAACTACTCAAGAAGACGTTGTTATCAGGAGAAAGAAAACTGGCCTTCTACAGATCGGAGCGTGGAATGTCAGATCCCTTAATCCGGCAGGTAGGTTAGAAAATTTAAAAATGGAAATTGATAGGTTAAAGTTAGATATAGTGGGAATTAGTGAAGTTCGGTGGCAGGAGGAACAAGACTTCTGGTCAGGTGAATACAGGGTTATAAATACAAAATCAAATAGGGCTAATGCAGAAGTCGGTTTAATAATTAATAAAAAAATAGGGGTGCGGGTAAGCTACTACAAACAGCATAGTGAACGCATTATTGTGGCCAAGATAGACACGAAACCCACGCCTACTACAGTAGTACAAGTTTATATGCCAACTAGCTCTGCAGATGACGAAGAAATTGAAGAAATGTATGATAAAATAAAAGAAATTATTCAGGCAGTGAAGGGAGACGAAAATTTAATAGTCATGGGTGACTAGAATTCGTCAGTAGGAAAAGGGAGAGAAGGAAACGTAGTAGGTGAATATGGATTGGGACTAAGAAATGAAAGAGGAAGCCACCTGATAGAATTTTGCACAGAGCACAACTTAATCATAGCTAACACTTGGTTCAAGAATCATAAAAGAAGGTTGTATACATGGAAGAAGCCTGGAGATACTGACAGGTTTCAGATAGATTACATAGTGGTAAGACAGAGATTTAGGAACCAGGTTTTAAATTGTAAGACATTTCCAGGGGCAGATGTGGACTCTGACCTGTAGATTAAAACTGAAGAAATTGCAAAAAGGTGGGAATTTAAGGAGATGGGATCTGGATAAACTGAAAGAACCAGAGGTAGTACAGACTTTCAGGGAGAGCATAAGGGAACAATTGTCACAAATGGGGGAAAGAAATACAGTAGAAGAAGAATGGGTAGCTTTGAGAGATGAAGTAGTGAAGGCAGCAGAGGACCTAGTAGGTAAAAAGACGAGGGTTAGTAGATATCCTTGGGTAACAGAAGAAATACTGAACTTAATTGATGAAAGGAGGAAATATTAAAATGCAGTAAATGAAGCAGGCAAAAAGGAATACAAAAGTCTCAAAAAAGAGATCGACAGGAAGTGCAAAGTGGCTAAGCAGGGATGGCTAGAGTACAAATGTAAGGATGTAGAAGCTTATCTCACTAGGGATAAGATAGATACTGCCTAGAGGAAAATTAAAGAGACCTTTGGAGAAAAGAGAACCACTTGTGTGAATATCAAGAGCTCAGATGGTAACACAGTTCTAAGCAAAGAAGGGAAAGGTGGAAGGAGTATATAGAGGGTCTATACAACGGCGATGTACTTGAGGAGAATATTATAGAAATGAAAGAGGATGTAGATGAAGATGAAATGGGAGATACGATACTGCAGGAAGAGTTAGACAGAGCACTGAAAGACCTGCATCGAAACAAGGCCCTGGGAGTAGACAACATTCTATTAGAACTACTGACAGCCTTGGGAGAGCCAGTACTGACAAAACTCTACCATCTGGTGAGGAAGATGTATGAGACAGGCGAAATACCCTCAGACTTCAAGAAGAATATAATAATTCAGATCCCAAAGAAAGCAGATGCTGACAGATGTGAAAATTACCGAACTATCAGTTTAATAAGTCACGGTTTCAAAATACTAACGGGTATTCTCTCCACACGAATGGAAGAACTGGTAGAAGCTGATCTCGGGGAAGATCAGTTCGAATTCCATAGAAATATTGGAACACTTGAGGCAATACTGACCATGCTACTTATCTTAGAAGCTAGATTAAGGAAAGGCAAACCTATGTTTCTAGCATTTGTAGACTTAGAGAAAGCTTTTGACAATGTTGACTGGAATACTCTCTTTCAAGTTCTGAAGGTGGCAGGGGTAACATACAGGGAGCGAAAGGCTATTTACAATTTGTACAGAAACCAGATGGCAGAGTCGAGAGACATGAAAGGGAAGCAGTGGTTGGGAAGGGAGTGAGACAGGGTTGTAGTCTCTCCCCGATGTTATTCAATCTGTATATTGAGCAAGCAATAAAGGAAACAAAAGAAAAGTTCGGAGTAGGTATTAAAATCCATGGAGAAGAAATAAAAACTTTGAGGTTGACCGATTCCATTGTAATTCTGTCAGAGACAGGAATGGACTTGGAATAGCAGTTGAACGGAATGGATAGTGTCTTGAAAGGAGGATATAAGATGAACATCAACAAAAGCAAAACGAGGATAATGAATTGTAGTCGAATTAAATCGGGTGATGCTGAGGAAATTAGATTAGGAAATGAGACACTTAAAGTAGTAAATGAATTTTGCTATTTGGGGAGCAAAATAACTGATGATGGTCGAAGTAGAGAGGATATAAAATGTAGACTGGCAATGGCAAGGAAAGCGCTTCTGAAGAAGAGAAATTTGTTAACATCGAGTATAGATTTAAGTGTCAAGAAGTCGTTTCTGAAAGTATTTGTATGGAGCGTAGCCATGTATGGAAGTGAAACATGGACGATAACTAGTTTGGACAAGAAGAGAATAGAAGCTTTCGAAATGTGGTGCTACAGAAGAATGCTGAAGATTAGATGGGTAGATCACATAACTAATGTGGAGGTATTGAATAGGATTGGGGAGAAGAGAAGTTTGTGGCACAACTTGACAAGAAGAAGGGATCGATTGGGAGGACATGTTCTGAGGCATCAAGGGATCACCAATTTAGTGTTGGAGGGCAGCGTGGAGGGTAAAAATCGTAGAGGGAGACCAAGAGATAAATACACTAAACAGATTCAGAAGGATGTAGGTTGCAGTAGGTACTGGGAGATGAAGAAGCTTGCACAGGTTAGAGTAGCATGGAGAGCTGCATCAAACTAGTCTCAGGACTGAAGACCACAACAACGACAACAGTTCTCTATAGGAACTTGCAAGTGTTCCAGCTTTGTATCGTGGGAACGAATCCATCAGTGGTTCTCCTACTAGTGGATGACGGATGTCCAAGCATGTTTGAATATGTAAGAGAGCCAGAACGTTAGCGACTATATAGTTAAATTCCAGATGTAAAGTACAGCTTAAAGTTTATTTGTTTAACAAGAGAGTTTTGAGTTGCTTATTGTAATGAAGTCAGTGAGCTGAGAGCAGTGATTGGTTCTTGCTAGATTTTGGCGCGATCCGCGCCCTGAAGGTCAGTTCTGACTGGCCGTAATTCTGTATAGCCAATAAGAAGTGAAACCTAACGCGTGAGATAGAGGTTATGTAGAGGCAGAGAGAGAAAAAGGAAGTGGTGGACTAGCTTTCGAAGGAGCCGGTCATGATGAAAGTGGCCGAGTGCATCATGTGTAAAATGAAGTGATATTGTGACTTCCGCGTTTCAGTACACTGATAAAAGTAGCTGGTGTTTACCATTAACTATTTGCAGTGCTTTTTTTTCTAAAAAATAGTTTGCGGGTACTCCGACATGGGATATAATGCAGCGAAAATTAGTTGTAACTGAAGCATGGGATGCCACCAGTCTGTTTTAGCCATGATGTCATCAACATTTCGAACTAAAAAAGGTATCAGACTCTTCAGTTGACTTTACTACAGCTCAAATGAAGCAGGCGGTACCGAGAAAAACACAAACATACAACAGAATGTGGTATCGAAAACTTCAGTTTACATCACCTCAAATGAAGCCTGCGATTTTAGCGTACACATACCCATTTAGCACTACCATCGCCCACTCTTAGCGGGCGAGGGTAGTGCATGCTTGTCGAAATGGCTGCCAGCGATTCAGTTGTCGAGAAAGGTTGCCGCAGCTTCGAAATGCTTGAAACAGTTAATGACATCGATTTTCACACCAAAAGCTGCACTGGTATCGTTCGTATTGCAATTACCAACAAAAAAAGGAAATAAAAAATTATGTCCGTGAAATAAATCTTTGGCACTCTTCGAAGTTCTCAATATCGTAAAATAAATTGCTTTGTCGACGAAAATGTTTAGGGGTACGCATCCCCCAGCGTTCCCCCAGAAAAACAGCACTGACTATTTGTGAAATTTTAAGAGTCGAGAGATATTTTGTTCTGGAGAAAATCGAGTGTGTAAACTTTGAACTAAAAGCATGGCGGTATTAAGTAAATTTTTTATTGAGTATTTATGGCGAAAAAAACTTTATTTAAAGACAACCACTGAATGCCGAGTGCAAAAGTAAATAGCAGTTTATTGACTGTATTACTCTCGTAAATGATTTCGGAATTGGATAGGAAAAGTTGCGGCTGTTTGAGTGTGAAGAGGACTGTGAACAGGAACTTTAATGATTTCAACACATGTGGGCTCATGATCTTGCTTAATAGCAATAAAAAAATCCTAATGCAAATTTAAAAGGGTCTTTGAACTTAGAAATTTGAACAGAAACCCATTTCGGATTTATTCTTTAAAGTTCACAAGATTATTTTCATCTTTTTGTACCTACAGCGGCCTTCGACGTGTAGTTATGAAATCTCAGTTTCTTCAACACTGCTTTTCTTAGATTTCTTAAGTAGCTGCAGTCAGGAGTTAAGTGTGCTGATCAGCAGCAGTATCGAGGTAGGTGGACAATTTATGTTGCACAGCCGCCTTCGAAGTGCGAAAGAGCGCGTCAGATGACTCGTATTGTAAATGGTTGAAATGGCTCTAAGCAGAATGGGACTAAGCATCTGAGGTCATCAGTCCCCTAGACCGAACCTCTGTCGTAGCTGCAGCGTGGTTCCGGACTGAAGCGCCTAGAACCGCTCGGTCACAACAGCCGGCCGACTCATGTTCTGTGACGAATAGTGAGTGTAGGCGAGATGCCAGATAGACCTCTCACAGAAATGAAAACAAGAAATAAACAACCGAGAACTACGTTACAACAAACGAATTAAAGAATCAAAACGGAACGGAAGAACCATAACATGTTGTACCTGTGTAGAAAAAATAGGAGGTACATACGTACATCTGGAGTTCTTTTTGTTACGCGTCGCTGTCGCAAACTGACATTACACCACGAACAGAGACGAATCTGAATACAGCGAACAGACACGTTTATGACCGTTCGGAACTTCGTAATTGGCACCGAGTGAGACTTGAACCTGGATCTCCACCTTCACAGTCTAACACCGTGACCATTCAACCACGAAACGAGCGTGATTAACGCTGTTCGATATTGCATACACACTCCTGGAAATGGAAAAAGAACACATTGACACCGGTGTGTCAGACCCACCATACTTGCTCCGGACACTGCGAGAGGGCTGTACAAGCAATGATCGCAGGCACGGCACAGCGGACACACCAGGAACCGCGGTGTTGGCCGTCGAATGGCGCTAGCTGCGCAGCATTTGTGCACCGCCGCCGTCAGTGTCAGCCAGTTTGCCGTGGCATACGGAGCTCCATCGCAGTCTTTAACACTGGTAGCATGCCGCGACAGCGTGGACGTGAACCGTATGTGCAGTTGACGGACTTTGAGCGAGGGCGTATAGTGGGCATGCGGGAGGCCGGGTGGACGTACCGCCGAATTGCTCAACACGTGGGGCGTGAGGTATCCACAGTACATCGATGTTGTCGCCAGAGGTCGGCGGAAGGTGCACGTGCCCGTCGACCTGGGACCGGACCGCAGCGACGCACGGATGCAAGCCAAGACCGTAAGATCCTACGCAGTGCTGTAGAGGACCGCACCGCCACTTCCCAGCAAATTAGGGACACTGTTGCTCCTGGGGTATCGGCGAGGACCATTCGCAACTGTCTCCATGAAGCTGGGCTACGGTCCCGCACATCGTTAGGCCGTCTTCCGCTCACGCCCCAGTATCGTGCAGCCCGCCTCCAGTGGTGTCGCGACAGGCGTGAATGGAGGGACGAATGGAGACGTGTCGTCTTCAGCGATGAGAGTCGCTTCTGCCTTGGTGCCAATGATGGTCGTATGCGTGTTTGGCGCCGTGCAGGTGAGCGCCACGATCAGGATTGCATACGACCGAGGCACACAGGGCCAACACCCGGCATCATGGTGTGGGGAGCGATCTCCTACACTGGCCGTACACCTCTGGTGATCGTCGAGGGGACACTGAATAGTGCACGGTACATCCAAACCGTCATCGAACCCATCGTTCTACCATTCCTAGACCGGCAAGGGAACTTGCTTTTCCAACAGGACAATGCACGTCCGCATGTATCCCGTGCCACCCAACGTGCTCTAGAAGGTGTAAGTCAACTACCCTGGCCAGCAAGATCTCCGGATCTGTCCCCCATTGAGCATGTTTGGGACTGGATGAAGCGTCGTCTCACGCGGTCTGCACGTCCAGCACGAACGCTGGTCCAACTGAGGCGCCAGGTGGAAATGGCATGGCAAGCCGTTCCACAGGACTACATCCAGCATCTCTACGATCGTCTCCATGGGAGAATAGCAGCCTGCATTGCTGCGAAAGGTGGATATACACTGTAGTAGTGCCCGACATTGTGCATGCTCTGTTGCCTGTGTCTATGTGCCTGTGGTTCTGTCAGTGTGATCATGTGATGTATCTGACCCCAGGAATGTGTCAATAAAGTTTCCCCTTCCTGGGACAATGAATTCACGGTGTTCTTATTTCAATTTCCAGGAGTGTATACAGTTAAGGCTCACCGGCCACTTGACCATCTTCTTCTTCTGTGCGAATGCACAAACAGTGCCCGAACTCTCACGGGAATCGGCAACGCGCCGCGAGTAATGAGTATGATGGTGGTGGTGGTTAGTGTTTAACGTCCCGTCGACAACGAGGTCATTAGAGACGGAGCGCAAGCTCGGCTTAGGGAAGGATTGCGAAGGAAATCGGCCGTGCCCTTTCAAAGGAACCATCCCCGCATTTGCCTGAAACGATTTAGGGAAATCACGGAAAACCTAAATCAGGATGCCCGGAGACGGGATTGGACCGTCGTCCTCCCGAATGCGAGTCCAGTGTGCTAACCACTGCGCCACCTCGCTCGGTAATGAGTATAATGGGCGGGGGCACTACGAATGTACGCGGGAGGCGTGCCAGAGATAAATCCCTGCAGTCGCGATATCCTCTGTGTCCTCGGTGGCTCAGATGGATGCCGGCACGGTAGCTCAGCGTATTCGGTCAGAGCGATAGCTGCCCTCTGTAATTTAAAAAAACAAAAAACAAAAAACTGAGTCAATGGATCAACAACGAACTGAAAGGGGTGTCTTTCGACGTCCGCTCAGAGCAGATACAACGAACGAAAACGAACAAAACGAGAAAAGAATAGCCGGCACGGGAGCTCAGCGTGTTCGGTCAGAGCGTTAGCTGCCCTCTGTAATAAAAAAAACTGAGTTAATCGATCAACAACGAACTTAAACGGATATCTTACGACGTCCGCCCCCAGCAGAAACAACGAACGCAAGCGAACAAAAGGATGGATAGAGCGTCTGCCATGTAAGCAGGAGATCCCCGGTTCGAGTCCCGGTCGGGGCACACATTTTCATCTGTCCACGTTGACGTATGTCAACGCCTGTAAGCAGCTAAGGGTGTTCATTTCATTGTAATTACAATGTATAAGAGTTGCCATTCTGTGCATTTGCAGCAATACTTCTTGTTCTATATGGAATTGTGCAGTGCGTCCTAATCTTTTGTCGTAAGATTTTTTTCTCTGCTCGGCCTTTTCTCCTAGATTAATCAAGGCTTGGCTTATTTTTTTTCTTCTCTTCGGTATTTCAGGCAGTGGTTGTTCCCACTCGTCCATTTCTCGTTTCTTAAACGTTAATCCAGTTCGTGTACAACCTGTCCAAGTATGTGGCAAGTTATTAAAGAGTTACTGAAATGGCGAGACGAACACGTTCCATCTTGTATGTTTCTGTGCTGTGTAGCAGCGTATAAATCCACTAAAGTACTTAAACAGCTTTGCAATGGGGCTTGCTTCGGGGTGGAATCATGATACCAGTACGTGTTTTATTGTATTTGCGGTCGTGAATTCCACCCATCTGTTACCTCTAAATTACGATGCGTTATCAGTTAACAGTATCTGCGGCTTCCGGTCTCTCTGGAGATAGTCGTCTGTAATCTGGTAATAATGCGAGATCAGTGTGCTGATCACGGCTCCACGTCCATCGCTCATCATACACTGAGGTACCAAACAAATTCGAACACCTGCCTAATATCGTGTAACCATCCCCCCCTCCCCCCCTCCCCCCCCCCCTCCCCTCACCCCTCACCCACCCCCCGCGAGCATACAGAAGTGCCGCCGCAACACGACGTGGCATGTAATCGACTAATGTCTGAAGTAGTGCTGGAAGGAAACGACACAATTAATCCTGCAGTGGTGCCCATAAATCCGTAAGAGTACGAGGGGGTGGAGATCTCTTCTGAACAGCACGTCGTAAAGTATTCCAGCAAGATATGCCCAATAATGTCCATGTCTGGGGAGTTTGGTGGCCAGCGCAGGTGTTTAACCCTTAGTTGGTAACGTGTGAAAAATTGGTGTTTACGGTAACATCCGTCTGGGAGACGAAGATGACGAAATTTTTCAAAGAATTTCCGCTGTAGTAAATATCGAAAATAAATAACAGTTTAAAAGCTTGGTGAAAAATTAATACTAATATTTTCATTGTCTTTCAATCAAATTTTCCAATACAACACGAAAAAATTATGAAATTTAATACTAGTTTTTACATGAAATAGTTTATAAAGTATATTATTCCTTTGCAAAATTCACGAAATTTAATATTACCGTTTCAAGTGAAATAGTTTCTAAACCTGACATGCGTTTTCTCAAATATCTTGATATGCATGCAAAGAAATGGAAAAAGTATAATCTCTCTACACACATTTTACATCTTCTCATGAAGCACTGTAAGCAATTGGGCTTATCACATTTCACACACTTGTATGCCGTCATTCTGTTCAATGTGTAGGGAAAATAATTTCTCTTCTCTGGCTTGTCTCTTATTTTTCTTTTTGTTGGATTCCTATATCTTTGCTTTTCACCCAAAATACCTGAAATAATCTTCCTGACGTCATCCGGTAAGTTGGGAACCTGGTGCCTTCTCTGCATATGACGTCTGTTAAAGTTCATTCCTACGCTCTTCATGAAAAACTCAAATCTTGACATCGTACCTTTATGAAGATACATAACATGGACATTTGTGCAGCTCACAGATACCGTATTAGAAAGTAAAATACTGCCAGTGGCCATCTCCTCGTTCTCCGGTTAACTGAGTAGTTGCTGCACTTCATGTTTAGAGCGTCTATGCCAGATTTTGTGGCAAAATAAAAACTGATACTTTCCGGTTTGTTGCTGCTTTCATCATTCTACGCTGTGTGATGCATTGAAGAAAGCGCTAAAACTACCTTAGATTTTTTTGGAACAAAATATTGTAAGATTCTTAGTAGAACGATAAATACTGGAGCCCACTTCTGTCTTTCGGTTGGGAAGAAACCCTTTTGGTATTTCTCTTTTGTTGGATTTTAGAGTTCCAACATATGTCAACCTAGAAAATTGTTTTTGTGGCCAGCTGTTGACAAACTGCCTATTTGCTTCTGTCTCGGGTTCTTCGGCCGACGTTCGTCTGATGATTTTACTGACGTATCGCCAGCACAATTCAAGCCACTCGTGCTGGCGAAACGTCAGTAAAATCATCAAATGTCAACCTGTTTTCAGCAGCTCCTTACACAATTCAATGGAGGAAAACCAGTCGTCTGCTGTGATATTCCTGTTTGTCCCATATATACTTTTGCAAAGACGAATCACAGACTGTGTTGGCTTTTGAAACTTTTTCTCTTCCTCAGATAGTGTTGCTCCATCACTATCTTTTCCCACATAAATGTAAGCATGATAACAGATATGAAGAACGTGCATTTATGAGGCACATGACTTTTATGCCATATTTTGCTCGTTTCTTGGGCATAAATATTTTGAATCGGCATCTGCCTCTAAAAGGGATCAGATTATCATCAACACATGCATGAGTCCCAATCGAATATACCTTCTGACAATTACAAATAAAGATGTTGACATTATTGGACACAGCTGCCGCAGGATCATCTCTTTTTCCTTTGTTCGCGACTAGATGCATCATCAAATCTGAGAGCCACCAGTAAAACTTCACATCGTTTTAGAGACATGGTTACACGAAAAATGGGAGGTCCAACACAGTCATTTGCCAAAAGTGATGCCAAGTTTTCACGTCCAGACCTGAAAATGGAACATAAACCATCAAACCAATCACTGCCTCAGTTTCAGTTTTGTCTGTATCTTTATAACTAGAAGACGAACGATTTTGTAATTTATTCCTTATCACTTGTATTTTTGAGTTGGTATGTACTACTATCTCGTCCAATATCTCTGTGTTAAAAAATAAACGCCATATATAGTCTGGGTGTGGATCGTTACCTAACTGATTGCCAGGGCCTAACCACAATGGCTAATTTTAATACATTTTTGTTTGGTGTCTTAGTACCGTGATTGGGCGCCCTGGAACTCCAACTGAAACGGTTCGTCTTGGCATTTCAAATTGTGTCAGTTTCGGTGTCATAATTTTCCCTATTCCGAAGAGTGTCAACACCACCTTGCTCATTCTCGGACGTGCAGAGAATATCATTCACACCTATTTCAGAATCACTGTCCTGGTCTGAATCTGATACGTGATCTTCCTTAGAAACATAAGAATCGTCTAAATGATAATCATCATTGCTTTCTTCAAACTGCTCTAAAGACATATCTGCACCATTCTTTTGCATCTTTGTGACACACAAGGTATCCCCCAACTAGTAGTCATCTACAAGTAATGAGATATTTTGAAAAGTAAGAAGTATACTTACTTGCTTAGAGTAATATCCGACTGTCAGATGGAGTAAAAATCTTACCCCTATAGTGATATCCGCCTGTGAGACGATGTGACTGGTGTTTGTGCGCTAGTAAAACAGTTGTTGTTGTTGTGGTCTTCAGTCCAGAGACTGGTTTGATGCAGCTCTCCATGCTACTCTATCCTGTGCAAGCGTCTTCATCTCCCATTACTTACTGCAACCTACATCCTTCTGAATCTCCTTGGTGTATTCATCTCTTGGTCTCCCTCTACGATTTTTACCCTCCACGCTGCCCTCTAACGCTAAATTTGTGATCCCTTGATGCCTCAGAACATGTCCTAGCAACCGGTCCTTTCTTCTTGTCAAGTTGTGACACAAACTCCTCTTCTCCCCAATTCTATTCAATACCTCCACATTAGTTATGTGATCTACCCATCTAATCTTCAGCATTCTTCTGTAGCACCACATTTCGAAAGCTTCTATTCTCTTCTTGTCCAAACTATTTATCCATGTTTCACTTCCATACATGGCTACACTCTATACAAATACTTTCAGAAACGACTTCCTGACACTTAAATCTATCTTCGGTTTTGACAAATTTCTCTTCTTCAGAAGCGCTTTCCTTGCCATCGCCAGTCTACATTTTATATCCTCTCTACTTTGACTATCGCTTATTTCACTGCCAAAATAGCAAAACTCACTACTGCTTAAGTGTCTCATTTCGTAATTTA
Organism: Schistocerca gregaria; assembly: GCF_023897955.1. Classification (NCBI taxonomy): domain Eukaryota; kingdom Metazoa; phylum Arthropoda; class Insecta; order Orthoptera; family Acrididae; genus Schistocerca; species Schistocerca gregaria. The sequence continues at coordinate 201,309,658 of NC_064929.1, read as the reverse complement.
ATTCCCTCAGAATCACATCATTTAATTCATCTACATTCCATTATCTTCGTTTTGATTTTATTGCTGTTCATCGTATATCCTTCTTTAAATTCACTACCCATTCCGTTCAGCTGCTCTTCCAGGTCCTCTGCTATTTTAGACACAATTACAATGTCATCGGCCAACCTCAAAGCTTTTATTTCTTCTCCTTGGATTTTAATTCCTACCCCAAATTTTTCTTTTGTTTCCGTTACTGCTTGCTCAATATACAGATTGAGTATCATCGGGGATAGGCTGCAACCCTGTGTCACTCCCTTCCCAGCCACTGCTTCCCTTTCATGTCCCTCGACTCTTATAACTGCCATCTGGTTTCTGTACAAATTTTAAATAACCTTTCGCTTCCTATATTTTACCCCTGACACCTTCAGTATTATACTGCTGCCACCTTCAGAATTTGAAAGAAACTATTGCAGTCAACATTGTCAAAAGCTTTCTCCAAGTCTACAAATGCTAGAGACGTAGGTTTGCCTTTCCTTAATCTATTTTCGAAGATAAGTAGTAGGGTCATTATTGCCTCATGTGTTCCAACATTTCTACGGAATCCAAACTGATGTTCCGCGAGGTCGGCTTCTACCAGTTTTCCATTCGTCTTCAAAGAATTCATGTTAGTATTTTGCAGCCGGGACTTATTAAACTGACAATTAGGTAGTTTTCATATCTGTCAACACCTGCTTGCTTTGGGATTGGAATTATTATACTCTTCTTGAAGTCTGAGGGTATTTCGCCTGTCTCATACATCTTGCTCACCAGACGGTAGAGTTTTGTGAGGCCCTTACTACCGTAGAAACGAAACAATGACGTCCACACAGTAGCAAGTTCAAATCACGAATGAAGCATAACTGAAATATCAGATCCAAGTAACAATGCACGTCTGTCAACATTACATTGAGAGCTTTTATATCCGACCAAGAGACGGGTGTTACGAACTGAGGGTTAAACTCAGGAGAAACTTCGTGCAGCCATTGTGTAGCAGTTCTGGAGTTGTGGGGTGTTGCATTGTCCTGATGTAATTGCCCGAGTCCGTCGGAATGCACAATGGAGATGAATTGATGCAGGTGATAGACTGGATACTTACGTACGTGTCACCTGACAGAGTCGCATGTAGACACATCGGGGGTCCCATATCACTCCAACTGCACACGCTCCACAACATTACAGAGCCTCCACCAGCTTGAACAGTATCCTGCTGACATGCCGGGGTCCATGGATTCATGAGGTTGTCTCCATACCCGTACACGTCCATCTGCTCAATACAATTTGAAACTAGACTCGTCAGACCAGGCAACATGTTTCCAGCCATCAACAGTCCAATGTTGGTGTTGACAGACCCAGGCGAGGCGTAAAGCTGTGTGTCGTGCAGTCATGAAGGGTACATGAGTGGGCCTTCGGCTCCGAAAGCCCATATCGATGATGGTTTGTTGAACGGTTCGCACTCTGACACTTGGTGATGGCGCAGCATTGAAATCTGCAGTAATTTGCGGAAGGGTTGCACTTCTGTTACGTTGAACGATTCTCTGCAGTCGTCGGTCGTTGGTCCTGATCTTGCAGGATCTTTTTCCGGTCGCAGCGATGACGTAGATTTGATGTTTTACCGGATTCCTGATATCGGTACACTGGTGTAATTGTTGTACGAGAAAAACCCCACTTCATCGCTACCTCGGAGACGCTGTATCCCATCGCTCGTGCGCCGACTACTGTAACACCACACTCAAACGCACATAACTCTTGATAACCTGCCATTGTAGCAGCAGTAACCGGTCTAACAACTACGGCAGACACTTCTTGTCTTATATAGGCGTTGTCGACCGCAGCGCCGTATTCTGCCTGTTTACAAATCGATGTATTTGGTTGGATACGCATGCCTATACCAGTTTGTTTGGCGCTTTAGTTTACAAGGCAATTACATAATCAGTGCCCGCTTTTTCCTTTTGGGTAAGGAGCGACAACAGCCAATGAAACTAATGCTAAAGGTTTTGTGGGCGCTATTGGATGCAGTTCAGTTAATTTTGACTTGTTGGAGTGTTTCGTCTTCCGACAAGTAATGCATTTTCGAATAACTTGGAAAATTCGGCGCTCCATGTTGGGGAAGTAGCATGTTTATCTTATTGATTCATTTAGGAATGCCATAATGACCACGTGCTTTGTGAATGTAAAGAATGAATTCATCTACAAACTTTTCAGGTAAACATATGCACCATTGTCCTTGTTTAGGTGTACGTCAGTACACCAGTAAATCTTTATAAATAATATAAATTTTTTAAGTTATTATCACATATTGAGCAAGCAGTAAAGGAAACAAAAGAAAAATTCGGAGTAGGTATTAAAATCCATGGAGAAGAAATAAGAACTTTGAGGCTCACCGATGACATTGTAATTCTGTCAGAGGCAGCAAAGGACTTGGAAGAGTAGTTGAACGGAATGGACCATGTCTTGAAAGGAGGATATAAGATGAACATCAACACAAGCAAAACGAAGATAATGGAATGTAGTCGAATTAAGTCGGGCGATGCTGAGAGAATTAGATTAGGAAATGAGACACTTAAAGTAGTAAAGGAGTTTTGCTATTTGGGGAGCAAAATAACTGATCATGGTAGAAATAGGGAGGATATAAAATGTAGACTGGCAATGACAAGGAAACCGTTTCTGAAGAAGAGAAATTTGTTAACATCGAGTATTGATTTAAGTGTCAGGAAGTCGTTTCTGAAAGTATTTGCATGGAGTGTAGCCATGTATGGAAGTGAAACATGGATAAATAGTTTGGACAAGAAGAGAATAGAAGCTTTCGAAATGTGGTGCTAAAGAAGAATGCTGAAGATTAGATGGGTAAATCATATAACTAATGAGGAAGTATTGAATAGAATTGGGGAGAAGGGATCACAAATTTAGCATTGGAGGGCAGCGTGGAGGGTAAAAATCGTAGAGGGAAATCAAGAGATGAATACGCTAAGTAGATTCAGAAGGATGTAGGTTGCAGTAAGTACTGGGAGATGAAGAACCTTGCACAGGATAGAGTAGCATGGAAAGCTGCGTCAAATCATCGTCATCATCTCCTTCACATTGTTGGATGATTATCTTTTCCTAGTGTGGATCTTCCTCTTCCAATTCTTCAGTTTGTTGCACATATTTACATAATAGGGCTGGTGTGTTCTGTTTTGCCTAAGTAGGACACGAATTTCAGAATTCTGTTCAGTACGTTCTGTAAATTCATTTAACCTTTGGGATAGACTCGACAAGACTTCTGCATTTATGTTTTGTTTATCTTTGATGTACACTACCTTGAAACTGAATTCCAGTAAGTACGAGTAAAGGCGCCATATGGCTACTCTTCTGTGCAGCACTTTGCACATCAAGGGAAAAGAAAACACTTGGTGGTCATAGTAGACTTTGATGTGTTTTCCCCGCAAATAATCCGAATTTTGTAAAAGCCCACACTATAGACAGCACTTCGAGCTCTGTTACTGAATATGCTCGTTCACATTCAGTAAGAGTTCTGCTTGCAAAACTATTTATCTTGCGTGTTTGTTGTCCATCTGTGTCGATGATTTGAAATAGCCATGGCCCCAAACCCTACGAAGATGCATCAGTGCTTAATACACAACCCATGTGACATGTCTGGGTGAAGCAATATATTTGCACTGATTAGAGCTTTCTTAATGTTTTCAAAGTCGGTTTGCCATTGACTTGTCTATATCTTTGTGTTATTCTACCATGACAAGTTTAACAGGGCATCGTTATTCAGCAACTGGTCAGGAATAAATTTTCTAAAGAAAGACACTTAAGTCTAAATAAGCTTTGAGTTGTTTTTTGTTCTGAGGCGGTAGAAAATGTCTGATTTCATCTAGTTTCCCTGGATCTGGCAAAATACCTTGTGGCAGTGTCATGTGTCCTAGGAATTTGATTTTTTCGTTCCCAAATCCAGACTTGTTTAATCCTGCTGTAACAATGTATTCTGAGAATCGGTATAGTACTTGTACGAAAGTCACAAATGCTCTTCCCACGCAGGTGTTGTTATTAGCAAGTCATTCACGTAGAAAGTGATCTGAACTTAAAACTTTATCTTACAGAGGAATAAAGACACCGACTCTAACATTTAAGCTGAAAGGCAAGACACAAAATTCTTAGCTTCTGCCCCCACATACAAAGGCTACCTACAGGGTGATTAACTTTAAAACCCTGTAGAAATAACACCGCTAGTCAGAATGACTTCAAACTGCAACGGAATATTATCAGAAAGGGGGAAAATGTATAGCAGAAGAAAAACAATAGTGTGAAATTGATCAATCGAAGGCGCTGTATGTGTCAGAATACGTAAATGAAAACACCTGCCATGCGCACGACCCATTCAAGTTGGTATAAACACGCCAGGTACACAGCTTTTCTTCCTTTCGCGTCTGCGACGTTCACCATGCCTGTCTCAATGCAGGATCGCTCTCTGCTTGTAAAACTGTATTACAAGAATGATGGCTGTACATACGTCGCGCTCTGCAGAAGTTCCGAACACTGAAGGGTTTGAAAAAATGCGTCGGTCCGATGACTGCCGTGGGTCTGGAGAAAATGATTCGGAAATCCGAAAAGACGGATTCTTTTGGTGTGCAACCTGGTAGGAGGAGGAAAGGAATTGATTCGACGTCAGTGGAAGCAGTGGCCACAGCAGTGTAGGAGGAGACGAGTGGTGGTGTGCAAACGTGCAGTGCACGGAGAATTACCCGAACATTGGACATACCCTTGAGCACGGCGCATAAAATCCTACGAAACATCCTTCTTTGCTATCCATTCAAAATTACCCATGTGCACGAGTTGCTTGCTGTTGACATGCCAGCAAAAGAGACCTTTGCTTTAGAATTTCTTGCTCTTATGGAAGTGGACAATGATTCGCCGTGGAAGATTTTGTGGACAGACGAAGCCCACTTCCATCTGGCAAGATATGCCAATACACAGAATTGTCGAATATGGGCAACGGAAAATCCACACGCAAATCAACCAGTACCACTTCATCCTGAAAAGGTCACTGTGTGATGTGGGTTTACGGCGTCATTTATCAAATTTTTTCGAAGGGACAGGTACTTCCGGTCCTGTTACCTGTACCATTACTGGCAAGCGCTATGAGTGTCTTTAGAGCAACCACGTCATTCCAGCTCTCCAACACCATGGATGTGTGGATGGGATCATTTTTATGCAAGATGGCGCACCTCCGCACACTGCAAATCCAGTTAAGCAGCTGCTGAAGCGCCATTTCGGAAATGCTAGATTTATCAGCCGCCATTTCCCTACAATCTTTCCGTCCGGATCACCTGATCTTAATCCGTGTGACTTCTGGCCGGGGCTATCTGATAGATGTTTTGTTCAGTGTTCGACAGCAGACTTAGCTCCATTCAAGGCACGCTTAGCGCAACATTCTGAACGTGGCCCCGGAAACACTTCGGTCAGTTGTGAAACATGCTGTTTCTCGATTTCAACTTGCAGAAAACGGTGGACAGAGTACTGAAAATGTTTTGCGCCAGTCACGCATAAGTTAATAATCCGATTTGATTTTGATTGGCGCTTTTTATGCCGTTTTTGGCGTCAGGAAAATCAAAAATCGACGTGACTGATGCTTTTTATCCGGCTTTTGGCCTCAAGACAATCAAAAACCCATTTTTCCCATCGCATGTGATATGACCTTGCCGTGGTGGATGGACACGTCTAACAGTATGAGACCTGTACACCCATGCACACTGAGTAGTACAGTTTGTTTAACTTCAAACGTAGACCTTATGCATTGTTGTTTGATTCATTTGTCATTTCTAGTCGACTACTATTAAATTATGATGGTGACAGCGCTATCTATAGCTACATTTTGTAACTATTTATTTTTCTTATGCCATGCGTTTTCGCCCTTCTCCGTTGCAATTTGACGTCATGCTGACCAGTGGTGTAATTTCTACAGCGGTTTGAAAGTTTAATTATAATCATCCTGTACTTCCCACTGTGTATTATCTGCCAATACTATGCCTTTAAATCGATTATGGTAAGGTATTTGACTTTGTGGAACTTTAGTAATTGTCTTACTAAGTTGCCAGGACGTGGCTTAACAGGAATAATGATATTGTCATACGGTACAATACACGAATATGAGGGTTGCGTGACACCCCAAACTATCATCCTCTTCATTTCCTTCCTTACTGCCTGCTTGTTGGACCAGTGTATGTGATATGATGAAAAACAGAACGTTTCATGTGGAATAAACGTCCATTTTATATGTGTAACCTTTTATTACTCTTTAGCGCTTTTCAGATACATACGCATCCCGAAGTATTAATTCCAGTAGCTCCTCTTTCTGGTCTTGTGACAAAAAAAACTGATTTCTTTTTGCTGATATTGTATCCTTTTCTAGTAATCCTGATTCATCTCTCTCTATTATGTTCTTTAAGTCCTTATCAGTTCTATCATATTCGCGTTTGTTGCGGCGGCGTTTTATGCTTCTACATTAATTACTGAATTGTCGACAATGGTGTTACCTGCTGTAATCATTCCTGTCCTTGTGATTTACCAATTGCAGATTTTTAAAATGAATACTCCTTTCTTAATTACGCTGAGAAAATTTTCTAAATTATCCTGTAATGTGTTGCACTTGCACTCATTCAAAATTATCAGCCAAAATACGATTTTTAATAAGTGCACTGTTTTACTACAAATTAAAATGCTCCAGTTTTTTTAGGATGGGAGGGGAGAGGTACTGCCACTACTAGATAATAGTAAAGCGCTACCAAGTACAGCCATGAAAGCTACAAGTTAGAATTTTCCAGCCTTCTCGATGAGTTTCACAATTTTCTTCTGGTAGTTTTCATGCAAATTTTATTCTGCGGCCATACATATCCTTCATTCGTGATTCTTTCTCTCGGCAGTATTATTCGTTTCATGTAAAAAAGAAAGCAAAATGTAATTAATATAATGGACAATTTTTGCAACATGTTTGCGCCCAGCTCCGCGGTAAAGAATGCAGTATAAAACAATCATCAATAATGTCACCATATGTTCCAAAGTTTGCAGGGTACGGTGTATCCAAGTATCATTTTCAGGATAAAGCAATTCAAAAATGAAAGGAACTGCCTCACTCTCCAGAAGATATATTGCAAAAACTTTTACACAATTATATATTGTTACACAATTATATATTGTTGTCTCCCCCCCCCATGAACCATGGACCTTGCCGTTGGTGGGGAGGCTTGCGTGCCTCAGCGATACAGATGGCCGTACCGTAGGTGCAACCACAACGGAGGGGTATCTGTTGAGAGGCCAGACAAACGTGTGATTCCTGAAGAGGGGGAGCAGCCTTTTCAGTTGTTGCGGGGGCAACAGTCTGGATGATTGACTGATCTGGCCTTGCAACATTAACCAAAACGGCGTTGCTGTGCTGGTACTGCGAACGGCTGAAAGCAAGGGGAAACTACAGCCGTAATTTTTCCCGAGGACATGCAGCTTTACTGTGTGATTAAATGATGATGGCATCCTCTTGGGTAAAATATTCCGGAGGTAAAATAGTCCCCCATTCGGATCTCCGGGCGGGGACTACTCAGGAGGATGTCGTTATCAGGAGAAAGAAAACTGGCGTTCTACGGATCGGAGAGTGGAATGTCAGATCCCTTAATCGGGCAGGTAGGTTAGAAAATTTAAAAAGGGAAATGGATAGGTTAAAGTTAGATATAGTGGGTATTAGTGAAGTTCGGTGACAGGAGGAACAAGACTTCTGGTCAGGTGATTACAGGGTTATAAACACAAAATCAAATAGGGGTAATGCAGGAGTAGGTTTAATAATGAATAGGAAAATAGGAATGCGGGTAAGCTACTACAAACAGCATAGTGAACGCATTATTGTGGCCAAGATAGATACGAAGCCCACACCTACTACAGTAGTACAAGTTTATATGCCAACTAGCTCTGCAGATGACGAAGAAATTGAAGAAATGTACGATGAAATAAAAGAAATTATTCAGATAGTGAAGGGAGACGAAAATTTAATAGTAATGGGTGACTGGAATTCGAGTGTAGGAAAAGGGAGAGAAGGAAACATAGTAGGTGAATATGGATTGGAGCTAAGAAATGAAAGAGGAAGCCGCCTAGTAGAATTTTGTACAGAGCACAACTTAGTCATAGGTAACACTTGGTTTAAGAATCATGAAAGAAGGTTGTATACGTGGAAGAACCCTGGAGATACTAAAAGGTATCAGATAGATTATATAATGGTAAGACAGAGATTTAGGAACCAGGTTTTAAGTTGTAAGACACTTCCAGGGGCAGATGTGGACTCTGACCACAATCTATTGGTTATGACCTGTAGATTAAAACTGAAGAAACTGCAAAAATGTCGGAAATTAAGGAGATGGGACCTGGATAAACTGAAAGAACCAGAGGTTGTACAGAGTTTCAGGGAGAGCATAAGGGAACAATTGACAGGAATAGGGGAAAGAAATACAGTAGAAGAAGAATGGGTAGCTCTGAGGGATGAAGTAGTGAAGGCAGCAGAGGATAAAGTAGGTAATAAGACGAGGGCTGCTAGAAATCCTTGGGTAACAGAAGAAATATTGAATTTAATTGATGAAAGGAGAAAATATAAAAATTCAATAAATGAAGCAGGCAAAAAGGAATACAAACGTCTCAAAAATGAGATCGACAGGAAGTGCAAAATGGCTAAACAGGGATGGCTAGAGGACAAATGTAAGGATGTAGAAGCTTATCTCACTAGGGGTAAGATAGATACTGCATACAGGAAAATTAAAGAGACCTTTGGAGAGAAGAGAACCACGTGTATGAATATCAAGAGCTCAGATGGCAACCCAGTTCTAAGCAAAGAAGGGAAGGCAGAAAGGTGGAAGGAGTATATAGAAGGTTTATACAAGGGTGATGTACTTGAGGACAATATTATGGAAATGGAAGAGGATGTAGATGAAGACGAAATGGGTGATACGATACTGCGTGAAGAGTTTGACAGAGCACTGAAAGACCTGAGTCGAAACAAGGCCCCCGGAGTAGACAACATTCCATTAGAACTACTGACGGCCTTGGGAGAGCCAGTCATGACAAAACTCTACCTGCTGGTGAGCAAGATGTATGAGACAGGCGAAATACCCTCAGACTTCAAGAAGAATATAATAATTCCAATCCCAAAGAAAGCAGGTGCTGACAGATGTGAAAATTACCGAACTATCAGTTTAATAAGTCACAGCTGCAAAATACTAACGCGAATTCTTTACAGACGAATGGAAAAACTGGTAGATGCGGACCTCGGGGAGGATCAGTTTGGATTCCGTAGAAATGTTGGAACACGTGAGGCAATACTGACCTTACGACTTATCTTAGAAGAAAGATTAAGAAAAGGCAAACCTACGTTTCTAGCATTTGTAGACTTAGAGAAAGCTTTTGACAGTGTTGACTGGAATACTCTCTTTCAAATTCTAAAGGTGGCAGGGGTAAAATACAGGGAGCGAAAGGCTATTTACAATTTGTACAGAAACCAGATGGCAGTCATAAGAGTCGAGGGGCATGAAAGGGAAGCAGTGGTTGGGAAAGGAGTGAGACAGGGTTGTAGCCTCTCCCCGATGTTATTCAATCTGTGTATTGAGCAAGCAGTAAAGGAAACAAAAGAAAAATTTGGAGTAGGTATTAAAATTCATGGAGACGAAGTAAAAACTTTGAGGTTCGCCGATGACATTGTAATTCTGCAGAGACGGCATAGGACTTGGAAGAGCAGTTGAACGGAATGGACAGTGTCTTGAAAGGAGGATATAAGATGAACATCAACAGAAGCAAAACGAGGATAATGAAATGTAGTCCAATTAAATCGGGTGATGCTGAGGGAATTAGATTAGGAGATGAGACACTTAAAGTAGTAAAGGAGTTTTGCTATTTAGGAAGTAAAATAACTGATTATGGTCGAAGTAGAGAGGATATAAAATGTAGACTGGCAATGGCAAGGAAAGCGTTTCTGAAGAAGAGAAATTTGTTAACATCGAATATAGATTTAAGTGTCAGGAAGTCATTTCTGAAAATATTTGTTTGGAGTGTAGCCATGTATGGAAGTGAAACATGGACGATAACTAGTTTGGACAAGAAGAGAATAGAAGCTTTCGAAATGTGGTGCTACAGAAGAATACTGAAGATAAGGTGGATAGATCACGTAACTAATGAGGAGGTACTGAATAGGATTGGGGAGAAGAGAATTTTGTGGCACAACTTGACTAGAAGAAGGGATCGGTTGGTAGGACATGTTTTGAGGCATCAAGGGATCACAAATTTAGCATTGGAGGGCAGTGTGGAGGGTAAAAATCGTAGAGGGAGACCGAGAGATGAGTACACTAGGCAGATTCAGAAGGATGTAGGTTGCAGTAGGTACTGGGAGATGAAGAAGCTTGCACAGGATAGAGTAGCATGGAGAGCTGCATCAAACCAGTCTCAGGACTGAAGACCACAACAACAACAACATATTGTTGCCTGAGACACACGAAATACGTCCACCCAGAATCACGGACGGGATTTGCCCCACACAGTTTTCCAATACTTATTAAATGTTATACACTTCATGGCTAAACAAAAACAAGATCTGCCACATGTCGATGATACGCCGCATACGTTTAGTGAAAACTTGTTTTACTACAATTTATTTCTCTGCACCAGTGATAAAAATAAAATCGCGTTGATAGTTACCAAAATGACTGAGGTATCACGTCCTTCCCAGGCATGTATTTAACACGAAGAGGTTATGAACAAAATCAATATGTTCTGCGCAAACTTCTCCAGTTCTTCCGCGGACGATGTGGGTTATATGTTTCTACGTTGTGATATTTCAATGGACTGTCATTAGAGGGCCAAGTAGAAGAAATAAATTTTCGCTTACAGTACTTGTATCTTCTTTTTCAATGCGAGGGTGAAGTTATTAAAAATTAATGTAATCATCAGGTTCTGAGTGTAACATTTCCATTAACAGCTATTCTTGTATATACACTGTGTGATCAAAAGTATCCGGACTCCACCAAAAACATACGTTTTTCATATTACGTGCTTTGTGCAGCCAGCTACTGCCAGGTACTCCATATCAGAGACTTCAGTAGACATCGCGAGAGAGGAGAATGGGGCGCTCCGCGGAACTCGCGAACTTCGAACGTGGTCAGGTGATTGGGTGTCACTTGTGTCATACGTCTGTACGCAACATGTCCACACTCCTAAACCTCCCTAGGTCCACTGTTTTCTATGTCATAGTGAAGTGGAAACGTGAAGGGACGCGTACATCACAAAAGCGTACAGGCCGACCTCGTCTGTTGACTGACAGAGACCTCCAACAGTTGAACAGGGTCGCAGTGTGTAATAGGCAGACATCTATCCACACCATCACAAAGGAATTCCAAACTGCATCACGATTCACTGGAAGTACTATGACATTTAGGCGGAATGTGAGAAAACTTGGACTTCATGTGCGAGCGGCTGCTCATAAGCCACATATCAAGCCGGAAAATGCCAAATGGCGCCTCGCTTGGTGTAAGGAGCGTAAACATCGGACGGTTAACAGTGGAAAAACGTTGTCTGGAGAGACGAATCATGGTGTACAATGTGGCGATCTGATGGCAGGGTGTAGATATGGTGAATGCCCCGTGAACGTCACCTGCCAGCGTGTGTAGTGCCAACAGTAAAATTCGGAGGCGTTGGTGTTACGGTTGGTCGTGTTTTTCATGCATGGGGCTTGCACCCCTTGTTGTTTTGCGTAGCACTATCACAGTACAGGTCTACAATGACGTTTTAAGCGCCTTCTTGCTTCCCACTGTTGAAGAGAAATTCGGGGATGGCGATTGCATCTTTCAACACGATCGAGCACCTGCTCCTAATGTACGGCCTGTGGCGGAGTGGTTACACGACAGTAACATCCCTGTGATGGAATGGTCTGCACAGAGTCGTGACCTGAATCGCATAGAACACCTTTGGCATGTTTTGGAACGCCGACTTCGTGCCAGGCCACACCGACCGACATCGTTACCTCTCCTCAGTGCAGCACTCCGAGAAGAATGGGCTGCCATTCCCCAAGGAACCTTCCAGCATCTAACTGAACGTATGCCTGCGCTAAGGATGGGCCAACAACATAGTGAATTCCAGCATTAGCGATGGAGGGCGCCGCGAAGTAATTTTTAGCCAGATGTCCGGATACTTTTGATCAGATAGTGTATTTTCCTCTTCTTTGAACACAGATCTAGACTAAATATTAGAAATACTTTAACTGCATTTATTGCCATTCCAACTAGTGCCAAAATGCAGGATGCACTAAAAGCGTGTGCTGCAAAGTGAAGGTTAAACTAACAAGCTTTCTTAGTACATGTATAGGAGAGTTTGCCACATCCGTGCCTATATAAGAGCGAGCTTGACAGACAAATTTCCTCATTTATGAGGGCGTTAACGAGATTTTGAAAGTTTACTGTCCATTCGAAGAAAGATGATGTAATCATCGGTTTTTGAGATTAATACTTCCTTTACCAGAGTTTCACAGGTAAATCTCTCTCTGATTTTAAGCCATTTCCTGGACCAATGTCTTGTTCTATTTTTTCTTCTTCTTTAAACACAGAACCAAAGGCAATACCAGAACTGCTTTGTCTACATTTGTGGCCATTTCACTACTGTCAAAATACTCATGATCATGAATAGCGTCCGCTTCTAAAGTGAGGTTACATTGACAAACATAGCTTGTATGTGTACGGGCTTGCTTGACAAATCCGTGGCTAGATAAGAGAGTTTTTGTGTAACACTTTTGATGATCGTCTACAAATGGATTTAGAAATGAAGCACCGATCACCCTCTTGCTGTATATATAGGGTGCGGCACTTAAATCTGGACAGATGAAATTTATTTTTAAAAGCAAATTTATTAAAACAAAATAGAAAATGAAAATCCTTTTACATATGAGTTGTGGTACATTTCAAGAGTAACATATGAAACGTCCGCTTTGAAAAGTTCATGAATTACTGTGCTGGTTAACCCCTTACGTTATTTGAACGTACTCAGACATTTCGCTCTTTACTTTTTCTGATCAACACTAAACTGACACACAATATATGACCATCTTCAGCCGCAACGACCGCCTCCAATACTGTCCGGGGGCGATCCCACGCAGTTCTTAAAACAGCGCTGTCCATATTCGCGAATGCTGCTTCGATAGCGATGTGTAGATATGTGACATTAGGGTGCCTCGTCTTAATTGGTAACTGTTACGACTACGCTCCAAACATAGTAGTCGAGGGTGCTCAAATCCGGCCAATTCGGAGGCCATAACTCTTTTGGTCAAAACACGTCAACGTTATCCGACATGCAGTTGTGGACTTAAATGGCTCGTATGAGTTCCTCCGCTGCCTGCCGACACATTGTGCGCTCTCTTGGCCTTCAATACTGACTAACTCCATTTTCCTCAGAGATTGTTTCGGTTCCTCCGAAATAAGTGCCCGAGCATTTTCGATGACTGCCGCAGTTCGTGACACGCGTTTCCTCGAATGAGGTTTCCTCGCCAGTAGCGGAACCTTCCCCAGACTTCTCTGAAGCATTATACTTGGCCACAATATCGTAAACAGTTGATCTCGGCTAGAATGGAACTACACTACTGGCCATTAAAATGCTACACCAAGAAGAAATGCAGGTCTTAAATGGGTATTCATTGGACAAATATATTATATTAGAACTGACATATGATTACATTTTCACGCAATTTGGGTGCATAGACACCGCGAAATCAGTGCCCAGAACAACCACCTCTGGCCGTAATAACGGCCTTGATACGCCTGGGCAGTGAGTCAAACAGAGTTTGGATGGCGTGTACAGGTACAGCTGCCCATGCAGCTTCAACACGATACCACAGTTCATCAAGAGTAGTGACTGGCGTATTGTGACGAGCCAGTTGCTCGGACATCATTGACCAGACGTTTTCAATTGGTGAGAGATCTGGAGAATGTGCTGGTCAGGGCAGCAGTCGAACATTTTCTGTATCCAGAAAGGTCCGTACATGACCTGCAACATGCGATCGTGTATTAATCTGCTGAAATGTAGGGTTTCGCATGGATCGAATGAAGGGTAGAGCCACGGGTCGTAACACGTCTGAAATGTATCGTCCACTGTTCAAAGTGCCGTCAATGCGAACAAGAGGTGACCGAGACGTGTAACCAATGGCACCCCATACCATCACGCCGGGTGATACGCCAGTATGGCGATGACGAATACACGCTTCCAATGTGCGTTCACCGCGATGTCGCCAAACACGGAGGCGACCATCACGATGCTGTAAACAGAACCTGGATTCATCCGAAAAAATGACGTTTTGTCATTCGTGCTCCCAGGTTCGTCGTCGAGTACACCATCGCAGGCGCTCCTGTCAGTGATGCAGCGTCAAGGGTAACCGCAGCCATAGTCTCCGAGCTGATAGTCCTTGCTGCTGCAAACGTCGGCGAACTGTTGGTGCAGATGGTTGTTGTCTTGCAAACGTCCCCATCTGTTGACTCGGGGATCGAGTCGTGGCTGCACGATACGTTACAGCCATGCTGATAAAATGCCTGTCATATCGACTGCTAGTGATACAAGGCCGTTGGGATCCAGCCGGTGTTCCGTATTACCCTCCTGAACCCACCGATTCCATATTCTGCTAACAGTTATTGGATCTCGACCAACGCGAGCAGCAATGTCGCGATACGATAAACCGCAATCGCGATAGGCTACAATCCGACCTTTATCAAAGTCGGAAACGTGATTGTACGCATTTCTCCTCCTTACACGAGGCATCACAACAACGTTTCACCAGGCAACGCCGGTCAACTGCTGTTTGTGTATGAGAAATCGGATGGAAACTTTCCTCATGTCAGCACGCTGTAGGTGCTCTGAAGAGCTAATCATTTGCATATCAGAGCATCTTCTTCCTGTCGGTTAAATTTCGCGTCTGTAGAACGTCATCTTCGTGGTGTAGCAATTTTAATGGCCAGTAGTGTATTATAGTGAGCGAACGCCCAGGGCGAAAACTTCCTATAATCGCGGCTTTTCGGTTGTACTCACACTTGTCTCTAATATCTCGGCCATTTTGATGATCTGACTAGATGCATGTGGCTTTCAACAATGCCAGTTGCTACCTCCGGCAGAATTTCGATATGGCGGGAAACTGACCGGATTTAAACGCCGCACCCTGTATTACGTGTGCAGCTGTCTCGTAACATACGAGGATTATGTTGCCCTCAAGCGACTTCATTTTTCCGTACGTTGCTACAAATTTTCACTTTCTCTGTGCTTCAGAAGAATACTGTGCTTTCAAAGTTAACCAGTTAGGCCACAAAACAACCTTCAGAATCGCGCTGGTCAGTGCTCCGTGATGTCTGCTACAGTCAATGGGCTGAAATAATTCATCTGGGCGGAAGCAGTATCAGCTTTGGAAGTTATACAAGCTGATGAAACTGAATTGGCTTCACTAAGATGCGAGGCGCCTGAAATACTGAGCAGTATGCAGTCTGGAAACTGCGATAACGGCAACTTTTTGGCCAGTGATATTGCAGACATTTAATGCTAAAAATAAATTGTTGCAAAGTGTTGATACGAGTATATTGGACCTGTACTATAATTGTGTGCGTCTTTACTTGAATACGTTGGAGAGAATCGTTCTACGTACGACACATATAAAACGCTGACTTCGAAGAGAGCAAGATAAATGTGTACAAAACAGCCTCAAAAAGGAAAAAATGTCAAGAAAATTCAAAGTGGACGTAACAGCCGAGCCTGGTTCGACTTTCGAAGGACGGGAAGATTTTTGGGTAAATACATTTCTGGTTGTTACAGACAGATTGATAGCTGAATTGGTGAAAAGAAAAAATCGTTGGAAGAGTCTTATGACAATTTCGAGTTCGTAAGTAATTCTTCCGCACGAGACAACACCGAAATATAGTTGGTTAGTTGGTTTGTTTGGGGGAGAGGATCAAACAGCGAGGTCACCCGTCCCATCACATTGGGAAAAAATGAGGAAGGAAGTCGGTCATGCCCTTTAAAAGGCACCATCCCGGCATTTTCCTTGAGCGATTTAGGGATATCACGGAAAACCTAAATCAGGATGGCCGAATGTGGGCTTGAACCATCGTCCTCCGAATGCGAGTCCATTGCGCCACCTCGCTCTGACCAAAATATAGTAATGTGCTACGAAACGGCAACAATGTTACAAAGACGATTTGGAAGTATTTTTGAATGATGAGGTTATTTATTTTAAAGCATACGTGAAGACCAACGAAATAAAGACCTTCCCCCTAAGCACTTCGTGTAGAGTGTTGCTTGAAAACCACGTTCAAGAACTACACACATCAAAAAAAGTTTTGCATCACCTCGGTTCCGAGTGTTCTGGAACCTGTACAGAAAAATGGAGTTGAGATAAACATAAATATCATTTCCGCCTTTGTTATTGCTCATGAAAATCACACATTGCATTTTGTACCACCACACAGCGAGACCTTAAGAGGTCGTGGTCCACATTGCTGTACACACCGGTACCTCTAATACCCAGTAACATGTCCTCTTGCATATATGCATGCCTGTATTCGTGGCACACTATCCACAAGTTCATCAAGGCACTGTTGGTCCAGATTGTCCCACTCCTCAACGGCGATTCGGCGCAGATCCCTAAGAGTGATTGGTGGGTCACACCGTTCGTAAACAGTCCTTTTCACTCTATCCCAGGCATGTTCGGTAGGGTTCGTGTCTGGAGAACATGCTGGCCACTCTAGTCGAGCGGTGTCGTTATCTCAAAGGAAGTCATGCACAAGAAGTGCACGGTTGGGACGTGAATTGTCGTCCATGAAGACGAATGCCTCGCCAGTATGGTGCCGATACGATTCGGTCGGAGGGTGGCATTCACGTATCGTACACCTGTTACGCCGTCTTCCATGGCCACCAGCGGCGTACGTCGGCCCCACATAATGCCACCCCAAAACAGGAGGTAGCCTCCACTTTGCTGCACTCGCTGGACAGTGTGACTAAGGCGTTCAGCCTGACCGGGTTGCCTCCAAACACGTCTTCGACGATTGTCTTGTTGAAGGCATATGCGATGCTCGTCTGTGAAGAGAACATGATGCCTACCCTGACAGGTCGATTCGGCATGTTGTTGGGCCTATCTGTACCGCGTTGCATGATGTTGTGGTTGCAAAGATGGATCTCACTATGGACGTCTGGAGTGAAGTTGCGCATCATGCAGCCTATTGCGCACAGTTTGAGTCGTAACACGACGTCCTGTAGCAGCACGAAAAGCATTATTCAACATGGTGGCGTTGCTGTCAGGGTTCCTCCGAGCCATAATCCGTACGTAGCGGTCATCCACTGGAGTAGTATCCCTTGGGCGGCCTGAGCGAGGCATGTCATCGACAGTTGCTGTCTCTCTCTATCTCCTCCATGTCTGAACAACATCGCTTTGTTTCACTCTGGATGCCTGGACATTTCCTTCGTTAAGAGACCTCCCTGGCACAAAGAAACAATGCGGGCGCGATTGAACCGCGGTATTGACCGTCTAGGCGTGGTTGAACTACAGACAACACGAGCCGTGTACCTCCTTCCTGGTGGAATGACTGGGACTGATCGGCTGTCGGACCCCCTTCGTCTAATAGGCGCTGCTCGTGCATGGTTGATTACATCTTTGGGCAGATTTAGTGACATCTCTGAACAGTGAAAGGCACTGTGTCTGTGATACAATGTCCACAGTAATGTCTATCTCCAGGAGTTCTGGGAACCAAGGTGATGCAAAACTGTTTTTGACGTGCGTATTTCGTAATTTGGAGATTGCACTAAGAATATTTTTGTCAATCGCTGCAACCGATTGTTCGGTCGACCGATCTTTCTCACTCCTCAAAAGACTCAAAATTATTTGCCCTTATCGCAAGATTGAGCCAACAGTGTTGTCGTCCCCTCCACGAATTCTGATATAACTCAGCAACTAGACTATGAAGATGTGTTCAACGAATTTGCTACAAAGAAAGCATGCCGTAAACAGCTTTGTCTGACTTGAGAGAGTTGTGATTTCAGTACGCATGTATTTATTATTTTGTTGTTATTATTATTACGAGCAGCGGCAGTAATAGTAAGGTATTTAGCTACGTGCAAATATAAGTTACTTGGTGTATTGATGTCAAAATGAGGGGCGCCATGTAAGTAAATTTCCCCTGATCTCACCCTTGGAGGGAATCACAGTAACACAGTGCGAGCACGGGAAAGTAGACATTGACAGCCGGATACAAGGTGACCACTCAAGGTAAGTGGGAAATCTAGGTACGAATCGTAGTCTGTCTCAAAATTCTGAAGCACTCTGCAGCTGATGCTGAACCATAATCGCACTTGTGAGTTCATTCTATGCATGTTATGCCATGTAATACACCCATTCTTCGCTGCTGTTCACTGTATTTCATTCACTTGGATTCTTAGCTGACATTTCTCATGAATCGTATGGTCAGTTGTGAAGGAAGTGTATGGTCAGCAGCGCAAGGTCGAAGATATAAAGTCAGTTTGCAGTAAAAATATTTCTGTTACTGATATATCAGATATATGTACAGTACTTAACAATCAGTTTCTGAGCATTGCTGGTGAACTAAATAAAAATTTAGTTTCTACAGGAGATCATGTAACTTTCTTAACTAGTGCCTTTCTGAGATGGATGTCTGAAATACTCATCTCTGATACAGACAATACGGAGATTGAGTCAATAATTAAATCACTGAAGACTAAGGACTCTCATGGTTATGATGGAGTGTCTAGCTGAATATTAAAGTACTGTGCTGCACATGTTAGCCCTGTATTTAGCCATATTTGTAATTTTTCCTTTAGCAATGGTCAGTTTCCTGAGTGATTAACGTACTTAGTATTAAAGCCACTTCATAAAAATGAAGGAAGGGATAATGTAGATAATTTTAGACCTATTTCTATGCCATCAGTGTTTGCAAAAGTTATTGAAAAGGTTGTGTATGTAAGGATGATTGATCATTTTATATCACACGATTTGCTATCAAATGTACAGTTCGGCTTTAGAAGTTGTTTAACAACGGAAAATGCTATATTTTATTTTCTCTGTGAGATACTGGATGGGCTAAACAAAAAGTTTCGAACGCTTGGCGTATTTTTTATTTAACTAAGGCATTTGATTGTGTTGATCACAATATATTGCTCCAAAAGTTGGACCATTATGGAGTATGGCAGCAAAAGGCTATTATTCACAATGTTGATAACCTCTGTGATGTGGGGTCTGAGTGGGGCACTGTGAAGTGGAGAGTGCCCCAGGGATCAGTGTTGGGCCCACTCCTGTCCCTTATTTATGTAAATGGTATGCCCTCTAGTACTATGGGTAACTCTAAAATATTACTGTATGCTGATGACACTAGCTAGCTTGGTAGTAAAGGATGTTGTGTGCAACATTGGCTCGCTTTCAAATAGTGCAGTACATGATCTAAGTTCATGGCTCGTAGAAAATAAACTAACGCTAAATCTCAGTAAGACTCAGTTTTTTCAGTTTCTAATACACAATTCAACAAAACATGACGTTTTAATTCCACAGAATAGGTATATGATTAGTGAAACTGAACAGTTCAAATTTCTTGGTGTTCAGATAGATAGTAAGCTGTCGTGGAAAGCCCACGTTCAGGATCTTGTTCAAAGATTTAATACTGCCATTTTTTCTATTCGAATGGTATCAGAAGTGAGTGATAGCTCGACACGAAAATAAGTCTACTATGCTTATTTTCATTCGCTTATGTCGAATGGTATTATATTTTGGAGTAACTCTTCCCATTCAAAAAGGATATTTTTGGCTCAGAAATGGGCTGTTCGGGCAATAAGTGGTGTAAGTTCACGAATCTCTTGTCGACCCCTGTTCACGAGTTTGAGTATTTTGTCATTGGCCTATATTGTCATATCTTGTTGACAATATTAGCTTATTTTCAAGAATAAGCGGGTTTCACTCTGTTAATACTCGACAGAAATCAAACCTGCATTTGGATCGGACTTCCTTAACTCTTGTGCAAAAAGGTGTGCAGTATACTGCTGCATCCATTTTCAATAACCTACTACTCGAATTAAAAAATATTAGCAGTAATCCACGCGCTTTCAAATCGAAACTGAAGAGTTTTCGCATGGGTCATTCCTTCTATTCTGTCGAGGAGTTCCTTGAAAAATTAAGCTGATTCTTATTGTATTGCTGACTGCGTTTTCTTACGCTTATGGACTGTTTTTTTGGGTTCATAAACATTTATTTTTATCTGTTATTACTTTTATGTTGTAATTTCATGTACTGACACATTCTATGACCATATAAAGCTTTCAGTGCTAATTGAAATTGTTTGCAAATGCGAGGTCTGTTCAAAAAATACCGGAACATTCGAAATTTCACGCCAATGGTGTGTTGGAGCAAATTGCGGTTGGCATCCCTGCGTACACATGTGTTTAATGTGTAACTGCCGGAAGTTTCGTTGTTGTATGTGTGTTGGCTATTGTTCAGTGCTCTAATGAGCAGAACGTTGTGTCGCACAGTTTGCGAATTTCGAGATGGCAGAGTTAAAGGAGCAACACGTCTGCATTAAATTTTGCGTGAACCTCGAGAAAACCTTTACAGTGACACACCAAATGATTTAGGAAGCCTACGGTGATGGGTGCTTAAGCCGTACTCGGTGTTACGAATGGTCCACAGAGTTTTAAAGTGGTCGGACGGACGTTAAAGATGACCCTCGTGCACGACACCCTTCGACCTATGCCGACAACGCTCTTTTCAGGAATTGTGCGTGCCAGTCGAAGACTGACTGTCCGGGAGATTGCAGAAGAACGTAACATTTTAGTTGGATCAGGCCATGAAATCCTAACACTGCAACTTTGAGACGATTGTGATGTTGAGACTAAGGTTCAGTCTTCACAAAGGGTCGGCAAACGTTCTCCAAGACTACAAGAAAGCTTGTCAGGTCTGGTCAGATGTCAAAGGTATGCTGATAATTTTCTTTGACTTTGAAGGAATAGTTCATCATGAATTCGTGCCACAGGGACAAACTGTTAATTGATCGTACTATCGGTACGTGTTGCGACGCCTGCTAGAAAATGTGAGAAGGAAACCGCATGAAATGTGGTGGGACAATTTATGGCTCTTGCATCACGATAACGTACCCCCACGTTCATCCCTGTTGCTGTGCGTGACTATTGGACAAAAAATGAAATCATTGTGCTGCCTCATCCTCTGTACTCTTCAAACCTGCCCCCAGCGGACTCTTTTTTATTTCCAAAGTTGGAAAAGTAGCAAAAATTGATGAGGAATGGGTGTACAAACAGAGGCCAAGAATTTAAACATTTTCTTTCGGTAGGCCATCCACTGTTACTTCCATTAATTAAAAATTCAATTAATTATCTATATGAAGCTAGCCAGAGAGTAATACCTCCGCATTGTGAGCCATTAAGTTTTGCTCAACGATCTCAGTGTTGTCAGAGTGTGCAAGAAATTGTGTGATTCTGCAAATGCCACGTCATTTAGAATACCTTTTTCGCAAAATGTTAGCATTTCAAAGTCCCTGCTGAAGTACCCTGGATAAAAATAATCACCAGGACTATAGCGTCATGCGTGTCACATTTTTTTTTCATTGGCATGTTAACTTGCCTTGAAATGCTTCAGAACTTTTTTATCTCACATATTGTACATTATATGCTCCATCCTCCATATACTGCCCACCACCTTTGCTAGCCACAAATTATCTTGTTTTCGTTCCCCGATCTGAGTTGGAAAACTTTTCGAACTGAAAATTAGGCATTCCTTCTCCATTGTCTGGACTTTAGAATGACGTATCTCTTACTGGCCTAACGGCACTATATATAATTCTTTATTTAACAACATTAAAAGTATACAAAGCTATCGAGCTTACTAAAATATTTCTCGTTAATATGTTCGTTAGATGTAACAATATCAACACACTCGTTTTTCACAGTTCTGCCACTCCTAACGATGCACAGTAGTTCCTCAAGAAGCGCTTCTCACTTAAAAGTTTACAATTACAACTGACAATTCCATAGACGACGACGAAATCAACACACTATCGTAACTCTCGCGCGAAAAAATACTCAGCTATTTGGGTTTAGGTTGCCAGCTTAACTAAATCGGAATGCTTTTCAGCCCCTATTGAAATTTGGTTTTTATTTCGCAAACTGCTTGTGCTGTATAATATGGGATTGCCTTTGTATTTCTTTGCATATGCTTGTATAGCACGGAAAAGAGGAACGACTGAAATGAATAATTACTGTACAGCGAGCGTCTACGCTCCCCGATTAGCTGAGATGATGTCATCATTGGTTGAGCACGTGGTTGAGCTAAATGTCAAAATTCAGAATCGTTGTATCTGCCGGGTTCAGAAAGTGTTTGTGTACAGTTTGTCACATTCTTGTTCTTCTGTGGTTCAGGTAATCATACACTTAAGCAAGTAATGTGTGGTAGTGACAGAAGACAGCAGTGGGAGTGATGTGACTCATATTATTATGCGCAAAGTTGTGCAACCGGGAATGGTGGGGACACGAGAAGAATATAAGAGAGAGTGCCTCTCGGATCTGTTGATTCCTACGACGTGTAGCTGCGGTGAGGTGGGCGTGACAGGATATAAGGTGAGAATATCGTAATTGCACAATATTATCTTTACGCGTGTAACACATTTCCAGCTGTATTGCATATTTCTTTCATTTTTGACGCTCTGTTTTGTGTTGTACGAAACGCGTTAAATACTGTACTGGAGCGGGTGTAGTTGTGAAAGCGATAAGGTAGTTCTATGGCAAATAATTTCCTTCCCTTAGGAATCAGTATTTTTGTTTGAAGTGGAAATGACAACCTGAATGTCACTTCATGCAGAATGTCGCCGGAAGAGATTTGTTTACGGTTTCGTCCTTGTGTTTTGGATTACACTTACTTTTTTATAGTGACAGTAACCTGTACCGGTATTTCATAACCACCGCTGCCAAAGACTGGCGTGTAGTAAGACTGTGGTTCCTATTATGTTAGAGCCATATATGTGCTTAATAAATAGCATTTAAAAGCTACATTGAGCATATAATGAGGCCTGTTTGTCAGATCCCAGGTAAAGTCTCTGTTTTGAAACATGTGTTAAAGCTTTGTAGTGAAATGCACAAAGATGACCATCCCAACTGCTATGAGAACAAAGATTTCATAAACGTTGTATGATGCTCAAATGAAGACGTTCATATTATTAGACCATTTGTGAGGAGTGGATTATTGCACAGTGGAGTAAGTTAATATGGTGCAATATATTTCTTTTAATTTTTGGAAAATAATTTGAATTATAACCTTTTTGGTATAATAAAAAAGGCACAAACTATAGTGGTGTATTGTAAAATAGGTGCTTTTTCATTAAAAACTGTTTTTATGTAAAGGAGGGGGAGTGGGTGTGGGGTGTGATCGGAGGTGATTTGATTTCGTTTACTGATCCATTTTCATCTACAGGTGCTCATTGTCCAAGAGATATTTATATTATCATGTTAATATTAACAGTTTCACATATAATACACCTTTGTACATAATAACACACATATTAATATATCAATTAATGATGAATGCTTAAATAAATGTTGTTACGCCATATACAGAGAGAGAAAATACAAATGTTCTTCTGAATGAGACTACGTTGGGTTTATATAGAAAAAATTATCATTGTATGTATTTATTTAGAGTGTACAAGCAATGGTCAACCAAACATGACTTCAATTAAGATTTGAAGTGACCAATGTTTTGTATGAGTTTGATGGTATCTGGTAAGGCACTGTATAGTTTGATACTAGGATGGATAAGACCCCATTTTGAAATAACTTTGTGTTGGCACTTGGAACATGTACATCCAATTTTTGTTTTGTATCATAGCTGTGTATTGCCTGATTTTGAGTGATGAGTGGTCTTTTTGTATGTAAGTTTTGCTTTAAATACATTATATTTTGAAGTATATACATGCAACAAAGTGGCAGGATCATCCTTTTTTGGATCAATGGTCTACATAATTTGCAATTATCTACCCGTTCCATTATTCTTATGATTTTTTAAAATTTTGAATGTTTTGATGGCATCTGCAGAATTTCCCCAGAACATAATCCCATACCGGAGGTGAGAGTATATAACTGCATAATATACACACTAAAGGGTGGTGCAGCTGCTACAGTTTTTCAATGTATGTAACACAAAACAAGAAGTACTTAATTTTTTGTTGCTTTGCTCAATATGTGCTTTCCATTTCAAGTTGTCTTGTAGATGAAGTCCAAGAAATTTGGTACAAGCTGTATTGGTAACTGTCTGTCCATATAGCTCTAGATCGGGTGATATCAGATTTTTTGTTAGTTCTGTGTGTATATCCATAGCTACAGTTTCTCCAGTGTGTATTACTATGCCATTGTCGTCAAAGTAACATGTAAGCCTGTCAGTGGCTTCTTTTATTTTTTTTACAGGAGTTTCTTCTGAGTTTCCTGTAATTAGAACACTCGTATCATTAGCAAATTGAAATATTTTACTGCTGTCACTGCTTATGTTTAGGTCATTTACATAGAGTAAGAACAGACCAGGACCCATTACTGATCCTTGTGGCACTCCATATTTAACAATCAGTAGCTTGGAATTATATTTCTTCATGACATTGTCCTTTTATTGCTCTATTTCCACGTATTGTTCCCTGTTCTTAAGATAAGAGCTGAACCAATTGTTAGCTGTTCCCCTAATGCCAAGAATTTGTAGTTTGTATAGCAATTTGTCATGATTTATGGTGTCAAATGCCTTTGACAAATGTAAAAATATGCCCATGTTAAGTTTTTTTTGTTGCCTAATTTTGGGTGAATGTGTGTTTATAGTTGTTACACAATTCCATTTGCACTTACCACAACAATTTTATTAAATTATGTCATCTGGGAATACATTTAACTTGAAAGATACAGTGGGTGGCCACAAACAGCAGTTAATCATAGTTAAGATGTTATGTACAATGGCGACAAAACTGTGTTGTGGAAGATGGTAAAAAGACTGAAATGTTTTGTTTGTTTTCTAGGAAATTTTCAGTGGAGTGATAAAGATGATGCTTAATTTTATCAGTAAAGTGCACTTTCGTAATGAATCGCATCAGTGCCTTACATGTAACATTTTGGTAGAAGTTCAAGAGAAAGATTGATGTATCTTTTTTGTGGTAATCATTTCCTCAGGCAGAATATCTAGAACAACCAGTAAAATATTCCCGCATTTTTCAGAACAGAGTACTTAAGTTTTAGATGAACAGAAGGCAATGACAGGTGGCAACTGTAAATGCCCAAAATTGCTACAGCTTTTAATTCTTTGAAAGGTATGTTGTTAGTGGTACATGTTTCTTTGTGCTTGGTCCTCTGCATTTGCAGAGGGGGGGGGAGGAAGGGGGGGGGGATTTTGTGGGGTCTTGGTGTGTTAGTTAATTGTCTTTATTTGCCATTAGTTGGAGAATTATTGAACTCTGAAAGCTGTCAGGAAATTTTAAACAAATTTTATTGTCAACTTGCCTCATGCACAAGGATTGTATGAAGCATGTTGTAGTACTGGGAAGTTTTGAAGTGCTTTTCCTTCCCCTCCTGTACATTAAATATGATGGCCTTGACACTGTGAACAAGGACTAGGCCGACACCTGAAGATGTGGCTTTAATGCCACGAAACCGGTAGTGATAGTAATAAAGTGCCAAAATACAGCTGATGTGTCTATTATACCCAAGATGTTAAGAACGGATTTAACCTTAGAAATTATGGTGGAATGGTGCTGATCCTAGATGAATATTTGAATTGAACATTTTTCATGCAGTGTGAATATTGTTGTGGAGGCAAGAATGGTAAAACTGTGAGGACTGCTGTGTATGTGTAGAAGTGTATGACGGGCAGCTTCTCCCCAACTCTCTGCAGTCTGTAATATATGTATAAGATGCTGTGACTTACCAAACGAGGAAGTGCTGGTAGATAGAAACAATAAAAAACACACTATGTCTATCTACCAGCGCTTTCTTGTTTAGTAAGTCACAGCATCTTTGTCTTTTAAATATATTTTTCCCACGTGGGGAGGGGGGGAGAGATAAATAATGAGTGCGTGCTGCGCAAATTAATTTTTTTTCTTTGCTTGTTGCAGTGCCTGCAAGTACCTCTGGCAGGATTCCGTATGACAACTCCTTCCCCAGAACCTTCCAGCTCTGGGAGGTCTGAAGGCAGACGAGACAGTGAAATGGCTTCAGAACCAGAGCACTGTGGTGAATGCTGCGCGGTTGGTGAAGACAACGATGTGTGTCGGAGCAGTGCGGCACCTGAAGTTCCTCCACCCACTGTGACTACTGCTTCACAAAATGCCGGTAACACGCATTCTCAGTCAGATGTGCCTGCCTCAAATTTGGACTTGAAGCAATTATAAATGGCAGTTTCGGATTTGATCTGATATTTATTTGGTCCTGTTGGTTAGGCCTACATGTTGCACAAGTGTGTATTAGTAATAATCGAGAGAAGTAATACACTACTATGTGATCATTTTATATGTCCCATATATACTAAATTACTTATTCTCAAAGAACAATAGAGTGCATATTATATTAAAATTTGCAGCTTAGTGGCATAAGTTTAAGGGGATCGACTGAAGCATCTGATCCCACTCGTCGGCTTTGACCTGTGACATAAGGCTCTTGTGTGTGACATCTTGGTGGTGCAGAATTTAGTTTTTGAGAGTGGTGGGTTTGTAGGTGTCGTTTTGATGTGATCGGTGGTGCTGTGTTTGTGTTGTGTGTTAGATGATGTTTTTGGTTTAGTTTGCATATATGGCGTGTTTACAGGTGGCGTATTGTTGCGGTCAGTGGTTCTCTCTGGTAGTGTGTTAATGGGTAGTGTGTTACGTGATGTATGGGGCTGTGCTTTCAGCGGAATATTTTTCAGTGAGTTAACGATTTCGGTTTTGTTATGTCGATGTTATTGTAGTTTTTCTTCTGTTTGTCGTGTGTGAATTTTGGTAAATTCCCTTTTTTTATGTATTTGGTAGGTATGGATATGACTGACAAGGTCAACAGTTTTCGGTTGTCGGCGATGATGGGGCACAGTGCGTCGTCTCTAATGAAATTTCTTCAACTATTCAGAGTTTTGGATGAAGTCGCGAAGTGTTCAGTGCGTAGTGAAGAAACGAAGCTTACTAAAGTTCCCGCATCTCAGACCAGGGACGGCTATATGTGGAGTTGTAAGGATAAAAGGTCAAGGGAAGTGTTAGATTCCAATGTGTGGTTGTGGCTGTGGTTGAGACTGTGGTTGTTCCGGTATCGGGAGTTGCTATTGAGCAACATAGGTCAAGGGAAGTGTCCAATTCCAGAGGATGTTGTGTTTCGTGGAATTTTGGGAGTTTTGTGTTTTCCCTTCGTCGTTTCATGTGGTTTGATATGGTGGTGTGTGTCTAAATTTGTTTATATTCACTTTGTACCCACCCAAAAAAAAACCAATTTCCCACTCTTGTACTGTTAGTTTCAGTAGGTTTTTTGTGGAACGTGTGTGCATGTTGTTTTTTTTTTTAGTGTATTTTCGTGTCTGTGGTCATGGTTATTTAATGAAGTCATATTTGTGACGTTATGGGTCACAGCAGACGGGTGGAATTGGACGCTTCTGTATTTCCAGTTCAACTGGATGGTTACACTAGTAAAATAAATTAGTGTACATTATATATGGAAACATTCCACATGGCAAAAATATATCTAAAAACAAAGATGATGTAACTTAACAAACGAAAGCATTGGTATGTTGAGAGAGAGAGAGAGAGAGAGAGAGAGAGAGAGAGAGAGAGAGAGACACACACACACACACACACACACACACACACACACACACCCGCAGATATACAGACACAGGCAGACACACGTAAATGCAAAGAGGTTGGGCAGAGATATCAGTCTAGACGGAAGTACAGAGGCAAAGATGTTGTTGAATGACAGGTGATGTACGAGGGGCGGCAACTTGAAATTAGCAGAGGTTGAGGCCTGGTGGGTAACGGGAAAAGAGAATATATTGAAGGACTAGTTCCCATCTCTGGAGTTCTGATAGGTTGGTGTCAGTGGGAAGTATCCAGATAACCCGGATGGTGTAACACTGTGCCAAGATGTGCTGGCCGTGCACCAAGGCATGTTTAGCGACAGGGTGATCCTCATTACCAACAAACACTGTCTGCCTGTGTCCGTTCATGCTAATGGCGAGTTTGTTGCTGGTCATTCCCACATAAATCACGTGGCTCTGCCTTTGATCGTGTACACCTTCTGGGTTACAGGACTGGTGGTGGTGGTGGTGGTGGTGGTGGTGGTGGTGGTGGTGGTAGGGGTGGTGGTAGGGGTGGGAGGGAGGGAGTCCATGGGACAGGTTTTATACTGTGGGTGGTTACAAGGGTAGGAGCCAGAGGATAGGGAAGGTGGTTTGGGGATTTCATGGTACAAGTAAAGAAAACAATCTGAAATTTGCTAATTTGTAATTATATTGCATGAAACAAATATTTTTTGTAATTTTTTTTATCCATCTGTCTGTCTGTTTCTTCCCTCTCTAACAGTTTGGCATATCAAGTTCATATTTATGTCACACACTGAAGTCTGTTGCCCCTTGGTGATGTAAAAGTTGTAAGCTTCTAATTCAGTGCAATCAAAAACTTAAGTCATTTGTCACATAGTTTGATACTTGTAAACTCACTCATCCAAACCTTTAGGGTACTTCCTGTTGACCTAGAATCCCAAAATTTGGCAAGAAGCAAGATTTCACAGTACAAGTAAAGTAAAAGATATGAAACTTGTTAAATTTTAATTATATCACGTAAATAATCTCTCTCTCTCTCTCTCTCTCTCTCTGCTTGTTACTTTTTCGTATGTCTGGGCTAGTCTGAGGAACTACTGTAAACATTAAACATTTTGATATGGTTTTGGAATTCTCGGGGCCAGTATCGATATCGAGAAGTGGCAAAAACTGGTCAGATTCTGGAATCCCAGAATGGGTGAAGAGTATATATACACAATTCACATTGTACGGAAACCTCAGTGTGTGAGTCCTACTCGCACTAGGCCAATTTTTTCTTTTAAGAGTGGTGTTTCTAGCTAATGAGGGGTGTAAGGGAGCTTATTGTATAGTTTTTATCTGACTTGGTGACTCCCCTATGCACTTTTGTGAGAGTTGCAGAGTCTTGCTAGAAGTTTTTCACTTGTCTTCAGTCGTGGTTACGAATTTCACAATTTTTGTGAAATAATTCTCTGTTGGCTATAATCATCATCTGGGAGTGTATTGATCGGTAATATTAGCATCCTGATAGACTTGGAGTCAGTCCAGAGACCAAATCTATTAATCTCACTTCTCATTTCCCAGATGATTACACCAGAGTAGAATATAGAATGGAAATAAGCAAAATATGACAACAGCATTATTTCTAACAAAGTGAGGAATGTCTCTTATTGTGAAGCACATAGTGTCTCAAGCAGCTGAACAATTTGTTCTTTCCCTCTTAGATTACTGTTTCTGGATGCCTAGGAATTTTGTATGTGTGATTTCTTAAGTTTCTTGATTGTTAATATCTAGTTCAGGAACTGTTAAGTTTTTTGTTTGTTGTCTGAAATACTATCAAATTAGTTTTTGAAAAATTTATGCGTAATCTATTTGCTGTGCAATGTTTGTATACTTTATAGTGGCTACCAGGTCTGCATCCTACATTGTGGGGTTCAGCACTCTGATCATAATGATTGCATTGTCTGCAAACATTACTATTTTTACTCAGTCATTAATTGCAGTTAGTAGATCATTAATATAGAACAAGAACATCAGTGGCCCAAGGAACGAGCCCTGGGGGCACCTCACTTTACGTTTCCCCAGTCTGAGTTTAATTTTGCACCTGTCTGCATTAAAGCTCTTGGTTTCCTGTTGTGTAAGAAAGGTTCTAGTCAGGTCAGAGGTTTATCTTTGATGCCATAGTGTGGAAGCTGTGTGGTGGTGTATTTTTTTAGCAATGTGTTACAATCCACATAATCAAATGCTGTAGCCAGGTTACAAAAAAATCCCCATTATGGATATTTTGAAATTTAGTTCATGTATGATTCAGTCTGTTAGGCTAAATATAACTCTTTCCGTGGATAATCCCTTGGGAAAGTCAAACTGTGTAGGTGTCAGTAAACCATTTTGTATAGGGTGGCTATAAATCCTATCTCACACTATTCTCTTGAATACCTTTCATCACTCTGGCAGCTTAGAAATGGGACGATAGTTGGGAGATTACATTCCTGGCTCCACCTTTATAGATTGAGATTGCTGTTCATGTTTTAGTGCATCCAGAATACTTCAGTGTTCATTGACTGGTTACACAAATAGCACAAAATGAATAAGTTTACACATGAATTTAAAATACTGCTTCATACACCATAATATCCAGAGGACAGAACTTTTGAGTAATTTTATGACTTATTTCTGTTCATTTAGGGGTTAGGCTTTAAAATGAACTGTGACAGTCTGATTTGCACGAGTAAATAGCTCTCTGGCTTCTGTGGGTGACGGAATAGCTGTATGGCTTCTCTGGGAGATTGTTTACCATGGCTACCTGATTTTTTTTTTCTTTTTTTTCAGTGGAGGCTGCAACTTAATTATTCTTGTCTTATCATTAACAGAGGACTGAGGTATTACTGCTTGTTTTGATTTTAAGTGCCTGTTTGACTCAGTTTTTATGATGTTTGATATAGTTTCTACTTCATTGATTGACTTGCTAATTTGCTTTGCATAATACATTTGTTTGGCCTCCTGGATTGCACATGTTAGAATTTTGCAATATTTCCTGTAATGTAATTTCATTGCTGGGTGTGTATGAGGGTCATTCAATAAGTTAGTGCAACATCTTTTATTTCTCGGCCTATTTCAATTTTAAAAAAATGTGTAATTTGTTGTTGAACACAATGGAATATTCCTGATTCAGTGCCTATAGTTTCATGAAGTTCCGATATGTGGCGGCACTATATGTAGCCTTCAAAATGGCGACTGTAATAGAGGTGCACCAAGTAGAGAGCTGCCACTGAATTACTTTTGGTGGAAAACCAAAGCATCACAGATATTCGTAGGCACTTGTAGAATGTCTGTGGAGACCTGGCAGCGAACAAAAGCACGGTGAGTCATTGGGCGAGGCATGTCACGCAGACCTATTCGATCTAAGATGTGCTGGCCGGCCTCACACAGATGTGACTACTCGGAATGTGTGGACACTCTCATTTGAGGCAATCGGCAGATGTCAAACAAACACCTCGCTGCTCGACTGGACATCTCTGTCGGTAGTACTGCACAGTCGTCAACCGGTTGGGGTTCTCAGAGGTGTGTGCCCTCGGGGTTCTTCACTGATTAACAGAAGACAATAAAGAGCAACTACGGACCATCTGTGCGGGGTCGCTTGTGCATTACGAGGCCGATCTCGACAATTTCTTGTCGAACACTGTTACAGGTGATGAAATGTGGATTCGGCATTTTGAACAGGCAACAAAATGGCACCACCTTTCTTCTGATGAAAAATTTCAAAGCTGCACCCTCAGCCGGTAAAGTCATGGTGACAATCTTCTGGGATTCGGAAGAGGATATTGTGTTTAATGTCCTCTCTTATAGTGCAGCAGTTAACTTTGAAATAATTTGTGCTACCCTCAGGAAATTGAGAAAATGACTTCAGCATGTTCGTCGCCACAAAAATGCAGACGAACACTTCCTTCTGCATGACAGTGCAAGGCTTCTTAGAAGGCTGTCCACCCGAGGGGTGCCAACAAAATTTCATCGAACTGTTCTCTTCGTCCACCCTATCTGACTCTGTTTGGCCCTACGAAGGATGCCCTCCGTGGGGAGCAGTACGTAGATGCCAGGGAGGTTATCGGTGTAGCGAGACATCGGCTCTGTCATCGACTGGTGGAGTGGTAACGTGTGGACATACAGATGCTACAAGTAAGGTGGTGTAAGGCCGTCACATTGAAGGAAGATTATGTAGAAAATGAGGGATTTGTAGGCAACACGGTGGGGAATGGTATGGTATGTTGGAGTTCTTAATAAAAGAAACCTTCTTCCAGAAAAAAAATTGTCGCATTACTTATCAAATGCCTATTGTTGTGATCCCGTGTTTTGTACACAGATCCCTCTTTTGGATTTACAATTCCTGTTGTTAACCAAACTTCACTTCTGTTACAGATTGGTTTGGTGTCAATTTGTGTTTCTGGGACGAAGATGAGTACACGAGGCACGACACAGACTCATGGCGTGGGAGCATCGACAACTTGTCCGACGGAATTTTGACAGATATCTTCCCGGACATGGCATTCGGTGAGGGGCAACCGGAAATTGCTGACAGCACACTGCACGACACTTACTCCTGGCGTGTGAAAATCGACGACTTGCCCGATGAGGTTTTATTAAAGATCTTCTCGTACGTGTCGTTCGGTGAGCTGGTAGATGTGGTACCGAAAGTGTGCCTGCGCTGGAGAACGCTGTCACAAGATTTGGAGTTGTGGGCTGACAAGGAATACGAAATCAGGTAAGAGACCTACTGAGGTATAAAATGAGCATTGTGTTGTTCTGCATCAAAACAATATTGTAGCTTGATTTCTGATACTGAAACATTCCTGTGGGAAACATTTGATTTGAAAGTACTGTCAGCTCAACTTTGATTAATAACAAGTTGTCCGTCTGCACGAATAGTCATCGACAAATGATAACTGTGAAACAGCTGCATCACCCAGTTGTGGAGTGCAGTTCCGAACGTGACATTTTTAATTTCAGTGTCTGCTCCGCAGCCTGTACAGTCTAGATCCTTTGTACCAATGTGAGCTTTTGTGAACTGTTCAGGTAGGAACCCGCCCTGCAGTGTAGCCTGTATTCTTGAACCCTCCTGGCCTCAACCTTTGTTAATCATTGTCCTTCACTGACCTGTTGCCCTCCCAGTTCCCACTCCAGTCTTCTGTTCCACTAGTGCACACACAGTCTTTTTTACGTTTTTCCACTTCTGTGCTTGGCAGAGGGTTCATTGAACCACAATCGTACTATCTCTCTACCATTCCACTCCCGAACAGTGTGCGGGAAAAATGAACACCTAATCCTTTCTGTTCGAGCTCTGATTTCTGTTATTTTATTTTGATGATCATTCCTACCTATGTAGCTTGGGCTCAACAAAATATTTTCGCATTCGGAAGAGAAAGTTGGTGACTGAAATTTCGTAAATAGATCTCGCCGCGACGAAAAACGTCTTTGCTTTAATTTCTTCCATTCCAACTCGCGTATCATTTCTGCCACACTACCTCCCCTATTACGTGATAATACAAAATGAGCTGCCCTTTTTTGCACCCTTTCGATGTCCTCAGTCAATCCCACCTGGTAGGGATCCCACACCGTGCAGCAATATTCTAACAGAGGACGAACGAGTGTAGTGTAAGCTGTCTCTTTAGTGGACTTGTTGCATCTTCTAAGTGTCCTGCCAATGATCTGCAACCTTTGGCTTGCCTTCCCCTCAATATTATCTATGTGGTCTTTCCAACTGAAGTTGTTTGTAATTTTAACACCCAGGTACTTAGTTGAATTGACAGCCTTGAGAATTGTACTATTTATCGAGTAATCGAATTCCAACGGATTTCTTTTGGAACTCATGTGAATCACCTCACACTTTTCGTTATTTAGCGTCAACTGCCTCCTGCCACATCATACAGCAATCTTTTCTAAATCGCTTTGCAACTGATACTGGTCTTCGGATGACCTTACTAGATGGTAAATTACAGCATCATCTACGAACAACCTAAGAGGACTGCTCAGATTGTCACCCAGGTCATTTATATAGATCAGGAACAGCAGAGC
Organism: Schistocerca gregaria; assembly: GCF_023897955.1. Classification (NCBI taxonomy): domain Eukaryota; kingdom Metazoa; phylum Arthropoda; class Insecta; order Orthoptera; family Acrididae; genus Schistocerca; species Schistocerca gregaria. The sequence goes on along the minus strand of NC_064929.1, from coordinate 201,275,772 downwards.
TCCCAGGACGCTTCCCTGGGGAACACGTGATATCACTTCAGTTTTACTCGATTCTGCGACCTTCCTGACAGGAAATCACGAATCCAGTCGCACAACTGAGACAATGAGTAGAAGAAGTTGATACTGCACCAGCTCCAGTTCCCTCACCTGTAGAGCACTGCTGACGAGGTTTGCAATTACGAGACAATCTGTTATTGACACTGTAAGTAAAAGCAATGACTGATCAATATCTGTTGCCATGATAGTTGCATGCTCAGTATTTATCACTTGAGAGTGATTTTGAAAATTACTAGCTACTGCCCAGTATCATTACCAGCTATCTGTTGCATAGTCTGAGAATCTCGAATAGAACAACCACCTTCTACATCTCCGTCTACATCTATACTCTGCAAACCACTATGAAGTGTGTGACAGAGGGTACATCCCATTGTACCAGTTACTTGGGTTTATTCCCGTTCCATTGGTGTGGAGGAAGTGAAGAGTAATTGATCGAATGTGTGTGTGTGTGTGTGTATGATGTAATTATTTGAATCTTATCCTCACACTCCCTATGTGAGTAATACTTACGGGGTTGGCGGATATTACTAGAATTATCATTTAAAGCCAGTTTTCAAAACATCGTTAATAGACTTTCCTGGGAAAGTTTGTCCATTTTCGGGAGTCTTCCAGTTCAGTTTCTTTAGTATCTCTGTGACACTCTCCTACAAATTAGACAAACTCGGGACTATTCGTGCTGCCCTTCTCCATATACCTTCAATATTCCCCATCAGGTCTACGTGGCACGTGTCCCACACACTCGAGCAGTATTGTAGAACTGGGTGCATGAATGTTCAGTAAACAATCTCCTCTGTAGACTGACTGCACTTCCCCAGTATGCTACCAATAAACCAAAGTGTAACCCCTGCTTTCCCACGACTCAGCCTATGTCATTCCTTCCATTTCGTATCCCTACAAACTGCTGTATGCAGGTATTTGTATGAGTTTGTAAGTTCCAACAGTGACTCACTGATATTACAGTCATAGGATACTGCATTTTTTCATTTTATTAAGTGCACAGTTTTACATTTCTGAACATTTAAAGCAAGCTATCAAATTTTGCACCTATTTGAAATCTTATCGAGAAGTGATTTAATATTATGCTGATTCTTTCAGATAGTACTTTGTCGTAGGTAACTGCGTTATCTGCAAAAAGTCCGATGTTAATATTAATATTGCCTGCAAGGTCATTTATGTACGACGTCAACAGCAAGGGTGCCGATGCACTTCCCTGGGGCACATCTGAAGTTAATTCTGCATCGGGTGTGTGTGTGTTGTTCTTAACACAAGTTAGTTTAACTAGTGTGTAAGTCTAGGGATTGATGACCTCAGCAGTTTGGTTCCTTAGGAATTCACACACATTTGAACATTTTTGAATTCTCCATCTGACTATGACCCCTAGATAACATACTGTGTCCTGCCTTCCAAAAACTCCTCAATCCAGTCACAAATTTCACTTGATACTCCGTACGGTCCTACTTTCGACAGTGAGCATAGGGGTGGTATTGAGTGAAGTATGTTACAGAAATTGAGAAATACTGAATCTCTGAAGCTACCTGCCTGCCTTTTACTGCGGCTTTCAGTATGTCATGTGAGGAAAGTGCAATTTGTATTTCACATGATCGATGCTTTTGGAATACATGCTGGTTAGCATCGAGAAGGTCCGTTCTTGTGGATGGGTGAGACCTGTTCTGGCCTCAATTTTCTGTTGGAGGAATCTATAGTAGATTATAGTTAGAAGGGGGGCTAACTTGGCTGCAAATTCTGTATAGACTCACATGGGGATTCCATTTGGCCCTGGATCTTTGTTCAGTTTTAACAATTTCATCTGTTTCTCGACACCATTGGCACTGATACTTACTTAGTTCATATTTTCAGTGGCACGAGGATTAAATTACGGCAGTTATCTTGGGCTTTCGTTTGAAAGTAACATTTGAAAATGGAGTTAAGCATTTCAGCTTTTGCTTTGATATCCTTGATTTCAGTTCCTCTCTCATTCACTTGGGACTGGACACAAACTTTGGTGCCACCACCAGCCTTCACAGATGACCAAAATTTCTTCAGGTTTTGTGAAATACCATTTGACAGTATTCTACTACAGTTGTCACTGAAGGCCTCACACATTCCCATCTTCTGTGTCTTCCAGAAGGCACAGGTTCTAATATTGTTGGTCATGTGAAATGTGCCTCAAATGTTTTTCAAGTGATGTCTTGAAACCCAAAGATTTTATTATTGAGAGGAGACAATGTCTTACCTCAGGTATCGAGTCACAACAGAAGTAGAAGTAACTTCAGTTGTGCCCAAGGGAAGTACATAGGTACCCCTGCTGTTCATGTTGTTATGTTAATCAGTTGGCAGACAAAATTAATAGTAACTTCAGGATTTTCTCAAATGATTCGGTTATCTATAGCAAAGTACTGTCTGGAAAAAGGTATGCAGTATTCAGTCAGAGCTCATAAACTGCTTTAAAAGTACAGAAATGTAAAATTTCTCACATAACAGGGCACACAAATGTGGTATCTTATTAAATTGTACTATGTTAGATGAATTGTTCATCCTATAAATCCGTATTGGAGAGGTATTCCTGGATCTAAAATATGTCAGATGTATTTTTGTACACAATGTGATATTAATTTAAAAAAATGCAGTAACAGTAATTATAGTAGAAACACGTACAGTGTAATACAAACTATGCACCGTGGAGGAATTATCCGAATAGAATGTAAATCAGTAGGTGTGAAATACGTGTACAGGTTAGCAAATGATTATAGTTTCAAAATAATTGAGTGATTTCTTCAAGAGAAAGAGCTTCACAGATAGAGCAAAAATCAATAACACATTGGTCCACCTTTGGTCCGTACTCTATCAGTTATTCAGCTTGATATCAATTGAGAGTTACCAGTTGTCTTCCTGAGGGCTATTGTACTAAATTCTTACCAACTGATGCAAATCCTAAGCTGGTTGAAGGGCCCTGCTTGAAACATTCTCAGTCGGGAAGAGAGATAGCAATCTTGCTGGTCGAGGTAGGGTCGGGCTAGCATGAAGATGAGCAGTAGAAACTCTCGCCAATTGCGGGTGGTCATTATCGTGCTGTAATGTAAGGCGAGGGTTGCTTGCCGTGAAGGGCAACAAAACGGGGTGTGGAAGATCAGTGACATATCATTGTGCCTGAGGGTGCTGCAGATGACAACCAAATGGGTGCTGCTACGGAATAAAACGGCACGCCAGACGATAACACCCGGTTGTCAGGCAACAGTCAGATCGGTATCTCACCACAGTCCGGACATCTCCTGACACGTCTTTGCCGTTCGCAGGCCTCAGTTTGAAATGGGATTCGTACTGAAGACAATTCTACTCCAGTCGATGAGATCCCGGGCCAGATGTGGCCGTCGCCACTTCGAAAGGGATTGTTGGTGTACAGAGGCATGTGGTTGTCGGCACAAGTCGTGCCTCGGGCTCTGCCCCCTTTGCGTGAGCCACCTATTGAGGGTCCTTGTGATCACCAAAGCGTCAGTAGCACGTCGGATCGACGATAATGGTGAATCTGCTGTTTGAGTGCCTCTCTGACAATTGCTCACTCCTCGCATTCTGCCGTGTCTCCAGGTCGACTGCTTCCTTCTCGACGCTGTGTTCGGCCTTGGTTCACCTATTCCTGCCGACGTTGTCGAATAGTGGCATTGCTCCCATTCAAATGTCTGATGATACGTCGATTGATCCGACCGGGTTCTTCGAGCCTGACTACTCATTCTCTTTCAATTGCTGACATCTGTGTAAACTCCTTTCATGCTCCTTTCTGTGAGGTGTAGTTACTGTCCGACTGAGTTCACGGAATGAAATTTGCAAAGATTTTATGCCTCAGTATCGATATGTCCCCTGTTTACTATCCCTGCCAGTTGCACAGTGAAATTGCGTCGTAGTGTCACACGTTTGTCTGTCAGCCGCAAAAGTTTACAGTTTTTCTATTTTCCATTGATGCCTGTGTGATTATGAGCAATTTGCATGACTCTTTTGTGGTGCACCCACCACAGAGGTTTTGCTAATTTACAGTGAGCTCTTGTAATATAATTTCCATAGCATGTGCAGATATTTCTTTCAGTGTATTGTTAGACGGTTGCTTTTCCTCTTCAGTTTTGAAAGCTAATACTTTTAAAGTAATTATACCACCTACAGACCCTTGCTTAATTTTGTTATTTCTGTCAGTGGTGGTTCTGCAATTGGACCCCAGTGATACTTTTGAGTATGTCAAACCCTCATAGCCTCTGATTTATATCATTTCAGCATCTACATCTTCTCAATTTCTTTTTTTATAGTGCTTAATATTTAGACGCCTGCACATTGTCAGTTACCATTCTTCCTATTCGTCCCTCTGCTTTTGCAGTATGTATTTTCCTTAGTTCCGGCTAAAATGGCCTTGCTGGTAAGCTGGAGATAAGTGTGGTGTAAATAAGTAAAATCACGATAAATGATGTTATTATGCCTCTGACTCGGACACAACGAATGATGTAGATATTCAAAGTAGTGAAAAGTAAAAGTATTGAATAATGAAAACAATAACAGCAATGACATGATGGAGAGAGGATGTAGACACAGGGAGGAGATATTTGAAGACAGGACAGGTTAGCATCATTTGAGCTGATTGTTTTGCTCCACACCTGTTTTCTGTGATTCCTGCCTGCCTCCCTCAAGATATCAATTGTCTGCCATGTAAATCAATCCGCTACCATTTCGTTTGTTGTTTTAAGTTTGATGTGTCCTCTTATTTCTCTCGTGCTTCTAGTATTGGATGTGTGCCTTATTCATTTCCCAATAGTCCTTCCTTTCTATTGCCACATGCAGGAACCAGTAATTCTTAAAGTTGATGTCTGTGTTGATCCATTTTTGTGCCTATCTTATTGAATAGATATTTATCTGTTTGCTTCTGGCTTAATGTGAGACATACGAGGCTTAGCTGAAGAGTAACGCCTCCGAATTTTTTATTCCGTTCTCGATACTAGTTGAGGTATTATATGTCACACATATTATTCAGTTGACTTTGCCAGCTACTTTTTCCACTAGAGGTCTCCAGACACTAGCACGTAACACGGCAGTGCGTGACATAACTATGTCGGTGCCTGAGAAATAGAGCACTGTAATAGTGTTTCTAACTGTCGACCCGCGGGGCACCCTCTCCTTCCTCATGACAATACCACATCACACAGGAGTGCTGCAACAATCTGATGCCTCGTGTTCACTAAAAATCAGTCGTCCTCGACACAGTCCCCACTTTGCCCCATTCAAATTCTATCTTTCGAAAATTTGAAGAAAACCTTCAGGTACTTCACTTTGATAGTGCTGAAGTGGTGCGAGCAGAGGTGAGGAAGTGTCTCTGTCAATGAAGTCATATGTTCTACAGTAACGGTGTCGGCAAATTTGTCAATTGGCCGCGAATTTGTCTATTGGTCGCAATGTTAATAAAGTTTTTTATTTAAAAAGCTTATTTGTGAAAGTCCACTTTCATCACACAACTTCTTTCTCTCTCTCTCTCTCTCTTTTTTTTTTTTTTTTTTTTTTTTTTTTTTTTTTTTTTTTTTTTTTTTTTAACAATTCAGAATTACCAGTTTTGGCCACTGCCATCTTCAGCTCATCAAATATTCTGTGTAGGTATCGATGTTGGAATCTGTGTATGCAGATACATAGTAAGTTCCTAATATGTGCCTGTGTATATAGATTTTGACGTTGATTGCATCAGAATATTTTATGCGCTGAAGACAGCAGGAGCCGAAACTGGTAACTGTGAGTTGTAAAAAAGAAAAGTGAACTTTTACAAATGAAGTGCCATAACATGATCGTGGACTCGGAGACTTCATCATTCAGTTGATAGATTAATTAAAAAATTTTGGAGGTGTTACTTTTCAGCACGTCCTCGTAACTTTGATTGTAGACGCTAAAATTGTACTACTGCAGAGTATTGGCATTGGAAAGGGAAGTCATCTTTCCCATGTGTCGGTGTTCCTATTCGGGAATAAGCTCTCGGCATACCGCTATGTGACAGGTGCTACTGCGGTTACGACACTGACACCTGTAAGGGCGGCAAGACCGACGAAGGGGCGATACAGACTTTCTGCGATGCCCCGAACCTCAGCAAAGTACGCATGTTGCGTCCCGTGAGGTCCCGTGTCTTCCGCGCACTCTACAGCAGGTGCCACAGACTGTCTGAGCTGCACATGGATACCAACCAGCAGCTCAGCTATTCGGTAAGTGCTACATTCTTCACTTCAGTGTTGAGGCTTAAATATTGGAGGTTATGCTTTTGCTTTTAAATATCTCTAGGTAAGTAAGTGAGGCTAAGAAAATGTGTCCATCCCAGCTTGTACTAGTTTGTGAAATTATATACAATTTTTTTTTGTAGCAAACCTTCATTAGAAGCATATTTCCTGCCTAAAACTTGGTTGCCCACGGAGTGAGGCTGCGGCAGTACCACATGTTGGTCTCCGCCTGAGATAAGTCGATTTCCCGGGACACGTTTCGTCAGTCAGCTGTGGCTGTCGAAGTGGTGGTCCTCCTTTGTAGTAAAGGACGACATTCCTGTGATACTGACATAATTTTAGCTTTGTTTTGAAGTGCAAGTTTGGCATTAGATTGCTTGAGAAATGGCCATAATGCTAGGAAAATGGCAACTGTTTGTAATTTTCACGATAACCTGTCATCGAGTCAACCAAACTTCTAACAGTCCGTATGTTTTTGGATAGGATCCGCCTTTAGCAAAACACAATTTTGTTTTTTAACCCAAGCTTGTTTCACTGCAGTTGCCAGTTTTTAAATCTTAATTACTAATACTTGAAAAAACACACAAATTACAAATTCATACCTGTTTACCACATGATGTGGTTTTTCTGATGTGTTGTGTTTCTACAGTGACTGTTTTGTTGCACAGTTTGTCATCTGCAACCACTTATACCTTAAAGTAGATAAATTCCGCATATGTCAGATAAACCTTACTGACATACAGCTAGCCAACCAAGAAATAAATTTTCTAGAAAAAATCCCAAAGTACAGTGTCAACACATACATCACACACAAGACAGTGGAGAATCTTATCACAGAAAGTGAGTACATCATAAAACAACAAAAAAGAAATAATAGCCCAAACTTGAGTGCAGGTCTGACAAGAGAATTAGTCACAGAAGAAATAAGATGCATTCTAAAGGAAAACAAAAACAACATATAGACAGGAACAAAAACTGAAGAAGGAAAAAAGTCCAGAAAAATAAAGGACAAACTTAAAAACAATGAGGTGCTCATTACGAGATCAGACAAGGGCAGCACCGTGATGATGATGATGATGATAATAAAACAGGATGAATACAAAGAAAAACCTTAAAATTTCTGGATGACAACAACATAACAAAGCTAACCAGTGACCCAAAACAAAGATACCAGAAAAACACACTAACACTCCTAAAAAATTTCTCAAACATATCTGCAAATCAGAAAGCAAAATGGTTGAAACAAAAGAACCCGCAAAGCACCCACATTGAACAGCCTACTTAAGCGCCACAAGGATGGCATTCCGTTACGCCCTGTAGTCAATTTCAGAAGTGCACCCACATACCACTTAGCCAGAGAAATACACCTATATATACACAAATAACAGAAGCATACACAACACTGAAGAGCTGACATAACAAATCAAAGACATCAACATACCCACAACAGCAACACTCACATCATTTGACATCACATCCATGTACAAAAATAAAATTCACCATAAAAACAGAACATGACAAAAGGTTAAGCTTCCTTGACCTCACAATATACTGACACAACAACCAACACCAATTCTCTCTATTCAGGAAAGTGACCACCACCAGCACAGCCATTCACAAAGTCTCTAATCATCCGACCACACACAAACTAGCCGGCTTCCGATATATGCTACACAGACTGAACAAAACCCCACTCACTGAAAACAACTACAAGAATGAATTGCAGACAATCAGACATATAGCAGTATAGAATGGATATGAGATACACTATCAATAAACTGAACCACAAAATTAAAAATAACACCCGACACACACAAAAAAGCCTCCTCATCAACTTACAAACACACAGAACCTACTGATGAGCACACATGAACAGAAAACACCCACTATGACAAGCAGGTAGTTCACTCTCACCTACAACAACAAAACAGTCCACAGAATAGGAAACATACTTACAAAAACAAGGGGTGAAAGTAGCCTACAGAACAGACAACTCGGCACAAAGAAAACTAGGGACAACCAACACAAGCACAGAGAAACACAACACATCTGCTATTTACCAGCTAACATGTCAGGACTGCAAATCAGTTTGTATAGGGCAGACAAGCAGAAACTTTAATACCAGATATACAGAACACAGAAGAGCATTAAAAAGTAACAGCTGTCATTCCACATTTGCTAAACACCTCATGGACAAGAAACATAACTCAACAACAAAAGTCTCAAATGCAGCAACAGCCCCCCAGAAAACTAATAATTAAAGAAAATTATCAAATACAAAAAGCCATAGTGGAAGGCAAACAAGTGATAAATGAATACAGAGCGCTCTGCAGCGACACTCTGTTCTATGCTCAAGGAATTATTAGAAAAGACGAACCAATAGAGCTAGCTCTCTCTCTCTCACACTCACTCTCTCTCTCTCACACTCACTCTCTCTCTCTCACACTCACTCTCTCACTCTCTCACTCACTCACTCACTCACTCACACACACACACACACACACACACACACACACACACACACACATGAAAAGAAAAAAACAAATCAGACACCTCCGAAAGATTCAGAACAACCATCAGGATCACCTTCAACTGTTCCACTGTCAGCCATCTTGTTTGTACACCTTCAATTGTTCCACAGCCCTCCATGTTTGTTTTTACAGCTGGTAAAGCAGTGATGGAGTTACAGTGAAACTCAATATATAGTGTTTGCCAGTGAAGAAGATGATTAAAAGGAAAATGTAAGTGAAACATTATGTAAATAGACACACACATAGAATTAAATAATTTTAGGCGTAGAAATAACAAGTTTTCAAATCGTAATTTTGGCTTAAACAATTTATCTACTTTAAGGTATAAGTGGTTGCAGATGACAAATTGTGCAACAAAATGGTTACTGTAGAAACACAACACATCAGAACAACCACACCATGTGGTAAAAAGCTATGAATTCATAATTTGTGTTTTTTTTTTCAAATATCTGTAATTAAGATTTAAAAACTAATAGCCACATGTATACAAACAGCAAAGAACACGGTATCTTTAACAGATGAAGATGTTGCAATTACAGTGAATCATGTTTGGGTTAAAAAACAAAATTGTGTTTTGCTAAAGGTGGACCCTATCAAAAAACATACGTATTGTTAAAGCAAATACGGAAAAAAAAGCTTCAACCCCAAGATGATTACCTCTAACAATCACTGCCGAGTAACGAAAAAATTTGTTATAATGCTCCCTCCTCTCTGTGCACGAATCGATTTTGCACTCATTCAGAGTAAAATTAGGCTGTAAATTCTTTCTTCTCTCGGTATAAAATTAAAATATATTTCCCGAAACATCCCACCTTCGTCGTACAAACAAATTGTAGTATTAGTCTCCAAACGTACTCGTGTTTACACTTGGATATTTAATCGTACACAATTAAAATGGATGCAAACACACTCACATCTCCAGGAAATCGGAACACAAGTGGATGCTGTTAAAGTCGTCTACTCGATGCAACACGTGTCTCAACATATTTCTTCGTGTTGGCTGCTACTTTTTGGATGGAGGTGTCACCTAACACCTGTTGCCCGGAACATTTGGTCGCTCACACTGCCACGAAATTGACGATTTATTAGACACACTTGTTTCGGGGAAAGCTATCCCGAATACTTCTTGATCTTTTATGAAAGAGTACAATTTGAAGTAACTTTCAAGAATGAACACACATTCAGCCTGGGAGGAACACACTTGTTCACACATAGCTAACTAAACTGTGCTATTAAGAGGGAAGCTACTTCGTTATCACGCGTTATGCGTCTCCTACATTTCCACCGTAAGAAACTCAATTTCCCACCACACTATTTTCTTTTTTTATATTTAGGGATGTGTAACTTGTATCTCACCCAGTAATAGTCAGATACAAATTTCAAAAAACAAATATAGACAGCCCACCTGGGAACAGTGCACAAAAATTATTTTGACGGTCATCGGGCTCTGTGCGTCTGGGCTAGGTAGTACGTATGCGGCAGTGCAATGCGTCCCGCATATATTCCCATTATTTTTAGTAACGTAATAAACATGTGGAACATAAAAGACGCACTATTAAACATTCCTCGTAAATGGATTGTGCCCATGATTAAAGTCAGTGGATGCCACTAATAGTCTTGTGACACTACACTGCAGGGTCAGCTGAAACCACTGAATAAAACACAGTTGCTAGATAAATGTTAATTAATTTCACTGGTAAAGGTCTGCTCATATTGTAGGAAACTAGATGCTCAGGAACAAAGGGTGTACCGGTTCATTCCTACACGTAGGATTGAATGGCAATATTGTGACTGTTGATCGATTCCAGAGCTGCAATTTGACGGGATAGCAATTCTTGTAGAATTTTAACAAGAAAGTAATAATTTTTATTAGAGAAAGTTTTTGATAAAAGTAAACTTAAATTTTCTCAAATATGTGGACTGTGTTATTACTGTTCTCACTTGTGAAATTCCACTACAGTGGACAGCTGTGATTATGCCTGCGGTGCACATATAAGAAAAAAATATAATAAAAAAATGCAATTGAATTTATGTTCTGTATTAAAGTAATAAATATCTAATATTTCTGTGCAGAGCAGACCGCGTGTCGAAGAGATTTATGTTTTTACGTACGATTGATGATGCACTGGCAGATGCCTCGATGCTTGATATTATTTGATGTACTTATATTCCAGATGTAGATGAAGATGAAATGGGAGATACGATACTGTATGAAGAGTTTGACAGAGCACTGAAAGACCTGAGTCAAAACAAGGCCCCGGGAGTAGATAATATTCCATTAGAACTACTGACAGCCTTGGGAGAGTCAGTCATGACAAAACTCTACAATCTGGTGAGCAAGATGTATGAGAAAGGCGAAATACCCTCAGACTTCAATAATAATATAATAATTCCAATCCCAAAGAAAGCAGGTGTTGACAGATGTGAAAAATACCGAACTATCAGTTTAATAAGTCACAGCTGCAAAATACTAACATGAATTCTTTACAGACGAATGGAAAAACTAGTAGAAGCCAACCTCGGGGAAGATCAGTTTGGCTTCCGTAGAAATGAGGCAATACTGACCCTACGACATATCTTAGAAGCTAGATTAAGGAAAGGCAAACCTATGTTTCTAGCATTTGTAGACGTAGAGAAAGCTTTTGACAATGTTGACTGGAATACTCTCTTTCAAATTCTAAAGGTGGCAGGGGTAAAATACAGGGAGCGAAAGGCTATTTACAATTTGTACAGAAACCAGATAGCAGTCATAAGTCGAGGGGCATGAAAGGGAAGCAGTGGTTGGGAAAGGAGTGAGACAGGGTTGTAGTCTCTCCCGATGTTATTCAATCTGTATATTGAGCAAGCAGTAAAGGAAACAAAAGAAAAATTCGGAGTAGGTATTAATATTCATGGAGAAGTAGTAAAAACTTTGAAGTTCGCCAATGACATTGTAATTCTATCAAAGGCAGCAAAGGACTTGGAAGAGCAGTTGAACAGAATAAACAGTGTCTTGAAAGGAGAATATAAGATGAACATCAACAACAGCAAAACGAGGATAATGGAATGTAGTCGAATTAAGTTGGGCGATGCTGAGGGAATTAGATTAGGAAATGAGACACTTAAAGTAGTGAAGGAGTTTTGCTATTTGGGGAGCAAAATAACTGATAATGGTCGAAGTAGAGAGGATATAAAATGTAGACTGGCAATGGCAAGGAAAGCGTTTCTGAAGAAGAGAAATTTGTTAACTTCGTGTATAGAGTTAAATGTCAGGAAGTTATTTCTGAAAGTATTTGTATGGAGTGTAGCCATCTATGGAAGTAAAATATGGACGATAAATAATTTAGACAAGAAGAGAATAGAAGCTTTTGAAATGTGGTGCTACAGAAGAATGCTGAAATATCAAATGGGTAGATCAAGTAACTAATGAGGTACTGAATAGAATTGGGGAGAAGAGAAGTTTGTGGAACAACTTGACTAGAAGATGGGATCGGTTGGTAGGACATGTTCTGAGGCATCAAAGGATCACCAATTTAGTATTGGAGGGCAGGGTGGAGGGTAAAAATTATATATGGAGACCAAGAGATGAATAGCAGATACAGAAGGATGTAGGTTGCAGTAGGTACTGGGAGATGAAGAAGCTTGCACAGGATAGAGTAGCATGGTGAGCTGCATCAAACCAGTCTCACGACCGAAGAAGACGACAACTACTACTACTACTACTACTACTACTACTACTACTACCACTACATATTCCAGACCGTCAACATAACTTCTGCTCTAGCAGGTAGTGGTGGGTCAGTGGATAAATAAACTGAACACTCTTTGTATTACTTTGGAATCATATTTTTCACTTGTGGAGAAACACAAACAAGGGAAACGTCCCATCGCACCCCCTCTCAGATTTAGTTGTAAGATGGCTCAGTAGATAGCCTGTCAAAAACTGAACACAGATCGAGCATGAAAATAGAAAGAAGGCATACTAAACCGTGGAGAAAAAAAAAAAAATCAAAACCTTGAACAGTCCAAACTTAACAAGTGCAATGTCGAGCGCAGCTGAACGGACGTGGCATCGCAGTTATGTGGTCACGGTGTCAGAGTGTGTAGGGTAAGAATAAGTTACTGTTGCAAGCAAACGTATCATTTCCGTCGGAGTGATCACATTCCTACCGTATGACACACGTGCTATCATTAATACTGTGTACAACACACCAGACGTGTTTTCCGGTGGAGGATTTGGTTGACTTGTCATCAAAATTTGCTGTTCCCTTCCAAAAGCCACATCATTTCGGCTGCTAATAGAGTAGTTGTGTGGAGTCAACTGTTATTAGAGGACCCTTCCTTAAACCTCGGTGTTGCAAACGGGTGGTACACGATGACACAGACACAGATTTGAATAGAGTGAACAGCCGGGAAAACAATAGAAAATAAATTTAGCACAAGGGAAGTTTGAACACTGCTCGCCCACATGGCAGGCCAACACAGTGACCTCTTAACCACAATGCCATTGCCCTTTCAGGTTGCTCTATATTGCACTTCTTGTTGTTGGTCCATTCCCTGTTCCTATTTTTTTTCTCCTACATTTGAGGGGGGAGTTTCCTTTGGTAGCATTTGAGCAGCCGTGCACCCTGTCAGTAAGAAGGAGGTTAGCATTGAGGCGCACATTTGTGTCTACATTTGCTACGTACTGTGACAAAGGGAAAATAAATAATTAAAAAATTCAGACGAAGATGTAAAAAATAAGATCTAACCATTTCTTCCTCCATATTTGTTATATTACACAGTACACTGTGATGCTACTAACCTGTTTTGAGCCCCATCCTCTCAGTAGTGCCTCCAGACTGTCACCTCCACCGTGAAAACCTTTTGAGTAGTGAATAATGTAATAAAGTAATGGATGCAACACTGTTTTTCAGTTCCACTCAGTCACACATTTATTAAATTCAAAGTGATCTGTTGGACGGTGGCCAGTTCTTAACTCTGCTGTCTATGCTGTGCAAAAACCGGCCTAGCCTGCACATTAAGTAAAATTTCGGCAGCACTTTTTGTGAACTTAATTCTTTCATAACCTGTGGGGTTCTTTTTTTTTTTTTTAAAAAAAAGTAAAATATGTTGATTACAGCTCATTATTAAAGGTACTATAAGCATTCAACATGGCACAGGTCAGAAAAACATGTCTGCAGAGCACAGTCTTGTAAACACATTTTATCTCTGCAGCAACCAAAATAGTTGAGCAATATTTCACAGAGACATGTTGTTAACAAAAGAACTGGCCAAAAATATTAGTTGCTCCAAATATTACAGCAGACAGAATTTTATATCTTTCACTGCATAACTTGATCCAGATGAGCACAAATAGACTATTTAAAAAGCTTGTGTATGAATATTTTATGATCTCGGGAAATAAATTTTTGTTTGTAAAACTGATAGATGAGGGTCTAGTAATTTAGTTGAGCTGTTTGTTCTAACAGTCGCTCAGTTCACATTTTGTGTGTCTATACTTGGAATTACCTATATATGAATACTGCTGTCATATCTGAAATTCTTAATTAGTGGCTTAATTGATTAATGAAAGTTGTCTTTGGTCCAGCAACATTAGAGCAGCAGAAGTATAATGGCAAACTTGGAAATTAAAGAGGTAAAATGGCACAACATGCAAAAGTAATGATGGGTGTATCCCAACTTTAATACTAATTATTTTTTAGTTAACAGTGTAAGGAAAAGATGAATTGCTACTTACTGTTAGTTGCAGAGAGGTACCAGAGAGAGAGAGAGTGAGTGAGTGAGTGAGTGAGTGAGTGAGTGAGTTACACATTTGCTTTTGGCCACAGCCTTGGACAGAAACTGAAGGAGAAACACACACACCATCAGTCACACAAGCAAAAACACCTTATCTGGCAGCTAATGTATTAAGGTCGTTTATTTATGCCTGTCTGCAATGTAATTGTGTCTACCTTTATGATAAGTAGCAATCTATCTAGTTATATTGTTGATATTCCAACATGGAGTTTAGATTGTTTTATCTTTGTACTTAGCTCCCCGGATGTAAAACATTAAAACATGGAAAATTATCACCTGGATAATAAATTTGTGTGAATGATGGTCTGAATAACAGTTTGACAGATTTGGTCACACACTACACAATTTGTAGATTCAAATGGAAAAATGAGGAAAGGAAAAGAAATGTGACTATTATTAGGAGTGCAACAATAGTAGGTGAAATAGTTCTACCTTACTTTATTTCAGCATAATCTATTATTTTGACTTGGCTAGTAATAGCTGACACGCTGTTCAAGTATCACAAGAGCAGGAGGTATACTTGGGAAAGGGTGGGAGAAATGGTAAGATTTCAATTAGATTATATCAGGGTCAGGCAGAGATTCCGAAATCAGATATTGAATTGTAAGGTGCACCCAGGAGTAGATATTGATTCGGATCATAACTTAGTAATTAAGAAAAGACTGAAGTTTAAAGAGACTATCCAGGAAGAATCTTTAAGCTGGTCGTACATCGTGTTCCAATAATGAACAGCATAGAGAGAGAAGTGATGACACTTTCTGCAGGAGCTGACCATCATTTTGCAGGGCAATGCTCAAGCACGCACAGTGCAAGCTGTTATTGATTTGACTGATCGGGTTGTTAAGTGCTATACCACCTACTGCACTCCCCTGACTTAAGCTCTCGTGAGTTCAACTCGGTTTCTAAACTGAACGAAACACTTCATGGCATTCGCTTCAGAACTGCTACAAATTCGTCGGGCAATAGACCATGCTGCTCGTACTGGCTACACACCTGGCACTGCTAAGAGTATCCTATGACTCCCACATCACTGACAATGGGCTATACACAATGTAGGTGACTACTTTGAAGGTCAGTAAAATGTTGAAACATGTATCAATTTTTTATGAGCTGTAAATAATTAGTTGCCATTATTAAAGTTCCAACCCTCATACAAAGTGCAGAGAAACTAAGGTGAAATGACTGCATAAAAAAGTGAAGAAATTATAAAGTAAGTAATTGCACTAGCTCACCATATAGAAAATTTAAAACAAAGCTCGACGAAATTAAAAGCAAGGGCCATAACATTAAGAGTGCAATGATAATTCCAATGTTAAAAGCAGAGGAGAGAGTTTATATGTGGTTCGTACATTGAAGGCCTGTGTGAAGGGAAGGACTTATGTCTTGACATGATGGAAAAAGAAACAGGAGTTGACAAGGAAGAGAGAGGCAATCTGGTATTACGATCTTAAAAGAGCTTTGGATGACTTAAGATTGAATAAAGCAGAAGGGAAGGATAAATTCCATTGGAAATTCTTAAAACCATTGGGAATATGGCAACAAAATGGTGTGTAGAATGTATGAGACTGCTGATAGACCATCAGACTTTCTGAAAAGTGTTACCCATACAGTGCTGAAGATCAGCAAAAGCTGAAAAGTATGAGAATTGTCACACAATAGCTTAACATCTCGTGCAACCTTACTGCTGGCAAGAATAATATAAAGTAGATGGGAAAAGAAAATTGAGGATCTGTTAGATGACAGTCAGTTTGGCTTTAGAAAGGTAAAGGCACCAGAGACGCAGTTCTGATTTTGTGATTGATACGGGAAGAAAGACACATTCATAAGATTTGTCAACCTGGAACAAGTGTTTGACAGCGTAAAATGGTGCAAGGTGTCCAAAACTCTGATAAAACTAGGGGTAAGCTTCAGTACACAGTATGTACAAGAACAAAAAGGGAAGAATAAGACTGGAAGAACAAAAAGAGAGTGCTCATATTAAAAAGGGTATAAAATAGGGATGTTGTATTTCGCTTCTGCTGTTCAAGCTATATGTCGAAGAAGCATTGACAGAAATAAAAGAAAGATTCTAGAAGGGATTTAAAATTGGAGGTGCAGGGACGTCAGTGATAAGAACTGATGGTGACATTGCTATCCTCTGTGGAAGTGAACAAGAATTACAGGATCAGGATGTCAAATCAAACACCTTTCAGCTGTCTGGTTTCCAAACTTACTGTTTTTGGCTGCCAGTTTCATCAGTTTACTATGCCGACTGTTTAAAAGTTGGCAGATGATGGTTGAATTGATCATTAGAGCAAGCATAAATCTATTAATACCAGTATTGCTGTCCCGTTTTGCCCAGAACCGAGGTCAAATCTTCCTACACGTTGGTCAGTGGCCTGAAGATGGCGTAATAAAACGCTGGAACAGGTAGCCGAATAAAATAAGTTTGAAACTAGACAGCTGAAAGGTGTTTGATTTGACATCCAGTATAAAACAGCTGAGTCCCACAACCATCTCTGAAAAGATGGACATTACAGGTTCTGTTGAATGGAATGAATAGTCTTATGAGCACAGGATATAAATTGAGAATAAATGAGGAAAGACAAAAGTAATAAGAAGTTGAAGAAATGAGAACACCAAGAAACTTAACAATAGAATTGGAGAACACAAAGTAAATGAATTTAAGGAATTCTACTACCTAGCAGCAAAATAACCCATGATGATGGACAGATCAAGGTCATCATAAAAAGCAGATTAGTACTGGAAGAAAAGGTACTCCTGGCCCAGGGAAGTCAACTAGTATGAAATATAGGCCTTGATTTGTGGAAGAAGTTTCCAATTTTGTGTACATTTGGAGCACACAGAAATGGTAGTATATTGTGGACTGTGGGAAAATGGGACCAGAAGAGAATTGAAGCATTCCTCAATTACAATTTGGCTCATGAAAAAAGGATTTTTATGTTCACAATTTTAGTAAGGCTTTACATTTGTTTTTGCTAGATGTTTTACCTACATTTGACAAAGTAAATATAAATTTGCATTAAAGTGTGTGTTGCATCCATTTACTGCAAGCTCGGGTACTGGACATCGCAAAATTTTATGTGTAAAGTTGTACAACCTTCACTGGTAAAATCCTCTCCTCTCCTCTTTTTGAGGTTGATTATTACAGCAGAATAAACCAGAGGGATAATAGTGATTTGATCCTTTGTGGTTGTCTCAAGAGTGGTGGTGGTGAGAAATTCTTTCCATTTGTTTGAAAATACTGCACTGCTGCCTGTGAATACATGGCTAACAAATTCCCGTTGAAGAGTGAAATGCTTAGAATCCTACAATTGTGCAAAAACAGATTTTTTAGCATACATCATTTTACACCCAGAAGAATTGCATGGAAAAGTTTGCAGTGTTATTGAACGCCATGGATGAACTACAATCACAGTTGTGCATTTCAGGTATGTCATTTAACAGATGAAATCTTAATGAAAGAAAGAATTGATCTGCAGTGGGACTCGATAGGAAAATAAAGAAGTAGTGATAGAAGCTCGAAATTTGGCAAATTACTTCATGTTATGTAAGGTACTTGAACAGTTCCTCACAACTATGCTGCATGTAAGAGGATATTTGGTCAGGTAACTAAAACAAGAACACAATTTAGATCACCTACTTACTGGTAATGAAAAGTTGGAGAGATAGTTGACAGTAAAATCAAGAATGCAGGGTGTCTGCTTTCGGCAAACCTTTGACAAAGAATTTTTGAGAAAGGCAAAATCTGGTTCCGGACGTCATTTACAGTGGTCTGACGCAGTTGTCACTGAGGCAACATAATATGTGATAGGATACATGATGCGACTCACGATAAGACGCATAGGCGACCGACTGGTGGAGCGTGTAGAAATGAAGTTGAAGTGACTGAACCATTTGAGTACCAGTCGTTTGCGCCTGCAACCACCATTTTATGCATTTCTTTTGAAAACACCAATAGTACTGCCAGACAGACACACGTGGTGCTACAATGAGGTACCTATTCAAATGTAGTGCATTGTAACAGTCACAGTGTTCAAAGCAACAATTGTTGCAGCCATTCTACTACATGATTATAGAAGATTGTGACATTGCTTCTTTTGTATAGTGATAATATTGATGAGATCGTTGAGAGTTTTCAGTTCAAAGAATGGTTTGATGCATCCATGTTTCCATCCTGTGCATGCCTCTTCATTTCTGAGTAACTCAACCTACATCATTGTGAATTGCTTACTGTGTTCATTTCTTGGTCTCCCTCACTCCTTCTACAACCCCCCCCCCCCCCCCCCACCCCTCCAACACACACACACACACACACACACACACACACACACACACACTTGCCTCCATAACTAAACTAAAACTAGTGATCCCTTGATGTCTTAAAAAGTGCCCTATCACACAGCTTTTTGTCAAGTTGTGCCACAAATTTCTTGTCTTCCCAATTTTATTCAGTGCCTTCTCACTGATTATATGATCTACCCATTTAATTTTAGTCATTCTTCTGTAGCAGTACATTTCTACTCTCATCTTGTCTAAACTTTTTATAGTTCACGTTTCATTTCCGTACATGGTTACACCACAGCCAAATACCTTCAGAAAAGACTTCGTAATACTTAAGTCTATATTCAGTGATAACATGTTTCTCTTCTTCAGAAATGCTGTCCTTGTCATTATGAGTCGACATTTTCTATCCTCTCTACGTCAACCATCATCAGTAGTTTTGCTTCCCAAATAGCAAAGCCTGTTGACTACTTTCAGAGCCTCATTTTGTAGTGTAATTCTCTCAGCATCATCTGATTTGACTATGTTCCCTTATCCTTGTCTTGCTTTTTTAATGTACATCTTATATTCTCATTTCAGAACACTGTCTATTCCATTCAATCACTGTCTCTGATAGAATTAAATGATCATCGGCAATCTCAAGGTTTTTATTTCTTCTCCCTGAAGTTTAATTCCTCCTCCAAATTTTTCTTTGGTTTGGTTTACTGCTTGCTCAATGTACAGGTAGAGTAACATCGGGGATAGGCTGCAGTCCTGTCTCACTCATTTCTCAACCACCAATTCCCCTTTATGCCCCTCAACTCTATTACTGCCATCTGGCATCTATACAAGTTGTAAATAGTCTTCTACTCCCTGTATTTTACCCCTGCAACCTTCAGAATTTCAATGAGAGTATTCTAGCCAATATTGTCAAAAGTTTTTTCTAAGTCTATAAATGCTATAAACATAGGTTTGCCTTTTCTTAACCTATGTTGAAGATAAGTTGTAGGGCCAGTATTGCCTCTCATGTTCCTGCATTTCTCTGAAATCTGAAGTGATCTTCCCAAGGTCAGCTCCTACCATTTTTTCCATTCTTTTGTAGAGAATTTGTGTTAATATTTTGTAACTGTGACGTATTAAACTGATGGTTCTGTGATTTTCACATCTGTCAGCAACTGCTTTCTTTGGAAGTGGAATTATTACATTCTTCTTGAAATCTGATGATATTTTGCCTGTATAATACATCTTTCATACCAGATGGAAAAGTTTTGTCATGGCTGACTCGCCCAAAGCTGCAAATAGTTCTGTCAGAATGTTGTCTACTCCCTGGGCTTTGTTTAGATTTTCAGTGCTCTGTCAAGTTCTTCTCACGTCATCATATCACGCACCTCATCCTCATCTAAATAGTCTTCCATTTCTATGATATTGCCTTCATCTCCCTGGTATAGACCTTCTATATACCCATTTCACCTTTCAGTTTTCCCTTCTTTGCTTAGTACTGATACCCATTATGAGCATTGGCAAAATAACTACGTTCTCGTGGGATATACACAGGCTGAAAATTGCGTTGCAACATTTTGTAAGTGGAAGTTTCAGATAAGTTTCAGCCCTTCTTCTGTATTGAACGTTTTCTGAGTAAACATTTTGTTCTAATGTGCATGTGCATGTTGTTAGTGGGATGGTATGTAATCAGTTCACAAAAAAATATTGAGTTTGTTTGTCCCAAAATGTTAGTCATTCGAACAGATCATTTGCTGAGATTCCACAGAGACATCAGCTGTGATATTCACAGTGAGAAAAAGCTCTTTATTTGCCAGACGAGACTGAAGTGGGTTCAGAGTGTTTCCTGCCTGACAAGAAGTCAGTCTGGTGGCTTTACTTGCGTTACTTTGGTGTGCTGGAGTGTGCCACCTGACAGACTGCTGTGCAACTTTGTTGCTTGAAATTGATTCTATGCTTCAGAAAAGACACACACAACCTGTTTGAGCAACCAGTAGCAGTTCTTACTTTCTCTCGAGATCTCGCGTTCCTCTGTTCGAAGGCATTTGTAAAGTGGGGAAACTGTTTTTTGGTTGCAGGTTCTGAAGAACTTGGTCGAGAAGTGCTCCAGGATACACACGCTGACCGTGTCCGATCGAATACTGCAGTCCAAGGAACATTCGGAGGCAGTGTCACGTCTAGAGCACCTCCGCGTACTGTTTCTGGATGTACGCTATGTGAGGAGCACTCCTGTGCTGCGACCTTTGGGTGACGGGTGCCCGAGGCTAGCCGAGGTTGACTTTGGACTCGCAACTATCTGTACGGACGACCTGAGCCACTTTCTCAATGGCAAGAGGAACACACTCAAGTCTCTACGGATAAAGTGGACGATGGATGGAAGAAGGTGAGTGCTGTTACATCTCATCATATCACTGTCTAACTTTTAATTGTCACTGTGTGCAGTTGACGAGTGTGCTTTACGTGCATTCGGCATCTTCACACTACATAATATATCCTGTGCATTACTTTTGCAGTAATTAAACATTCAGCATATTCCTTCATCATTTATGTGTAGGTTATCGTTAAATACTAAATGTAAAGGAGACTTCAAATTATTGCTATTGCACCTTTAACCCTTATATGCTTAGTCAGGTCAGAAAGATACAATACTTTTTTCTTTTGCTGTTCTTTGACATTGTGAGGAACATAGGGAGCCAGTTCCACTGTTACTGTCTCTTATACCCTATTGAAAACTGTTGTCATCCTCATTGTTTCCTCGCACTGTGTGTTTTGACTTGTTACTGCCTGTGACAAACTATACTTTAGTGTGTAATCACCTACACCAAGGTGACAAAAGTCACGGAATAGCGGTATGCGCATAAACAGATGGCAGTAGTATCACATACACAGGGTATAAAAGGATGGAGCTGTAGTTTGTTCTCGGGCGATTCGTGTAAAATGGTTTCCGGCACGATTATGGCTACAGTCGGGAGTTAAGACTTTGAATGTGGTGTAGTGGTTAATAAAAAAAAGAAGAGAGAAGAAAAGAAAAGGAAAGGTTGAAAATGTGGGAAGAAATGGTGAGTAAAAAGGGGGTTTTAAAATCGTTAATGACTGTGAAAAAAGGGAAAGGATGAAATGCAAATCGGACTTCGTATTACAGAAAAGTTATTGGACCTAGTGATTCGGAAAAGCTATTGTTGGGGTGGTGCTTGTGGCATTTCTGAGCATAAGTCAAACCAATTTCCACTACAAAAATTATTTGAAAAAAGAACAGAGAACAGCAAAATGTGGTTAACAGGGGGAAATGGCGCAGATAAGAGTTGATCCTTTACCATGTTAACATGCCTTCTTTCGTGCGGCGTCCAGGTCTTCAAAAATCTCCTACTTCATTTCTGCGTGAAAAGTAGTAGCTGCTCCGAAATCTTTCAATCGTCCAGGAATCACTAATTTATACAAATCAAAATTATCTTGAGATTAAATGCAATGTATTTTATGTTGCTGCTTCCATCCTCTGAATTTCATACAAATTTCCACAATATGACTGCACATCAATGAGTTTTTTCGTCTTAATTCGACCACGACTAGCTAATAAGTTTTTTAAGTCTGCATTAAGCTTCTGCTCTCGAGAGACAAAGGACGGATAGAAAACAAAAAGAGTTACATTTTCAGTACTTTCCTTTTCTTATATATTTTCTCTGCCGTCGAACGCTCATACAGCTGCGACGGTATAATTTATGTCTGAGGGAACGAGTGTAGCGTGGCGAAATTCAAAGTCCCGCTACAGTGAAACTTGTAGATGGAGCAAAACACATTGCAGTGTTACGTGCTGTTCAGGCAAACGACATTTCATGCCCTTTTAGTACAAGGAAAGATGATCATGACAGAATAATATTAAATAGGGAGTAAGTCACGGAATGTATACTGTGCACTGGTGTTTGTTTTCGTATCTACAGACATTAAATGGGAGGTGTGGAATAGGAGAAAATGACCAGGTGTAACGAGGAACTGCATCACCTGTTACGTGTTACAGTGGGTGGGGAGAGTCCTTTCATGTTATGGCATCACAGCTTGGCGGCAGCTTGACCGTCACGGAGCAACCGCTCTCTAAGAATGAAAACGAGACAAGATGGTTTTGTGACAAAAGAAATATGTTGTAATTTTGATTGTCATGTTAAGCCTTTGCGGTGTATTTCATATGTAAAGTTGTGTTCTACTCAAATTCATGAGTTGCCCTAATGATCTGTACACATATTCTAGGAAATATATGTTTTTAAAAGGAAAGTAGTGTGTGTGCTTTTCATGACACGAGTAGAAGTTATCTTCTTTTGCTCCAGTAACAGTTGCAGAATGTGAAGAAGTCGAGCATTTCCTCCGCTACAAATGGGATTTCAGATGCACCGATTAGCGGGGCCTCTGCTTCCAGAGAATACGTCAGAAGGAGTGAGCCAGCAGCCACATAAAACCCTAAACCAACAAGAAAAACACTTAAGCATGGTGCATCCCATTTTGGAAATGGTTACGGAATTCAACATGGGCTGTGGCAGCAGACAACCAATGCGAGTGCCTATGCTAACGGCGTGGGACACTTCTCCTGAACTCGTCATGATAACTGACTAGAAACGGTTACGTTCGGCTAACGGGAAACCATTTGCAGCCGTAGGTGTACTTCACGTTCCTAAACGACAATGGAATCTTTACAGATGACAGTTTGCCGTGTCACCTGGCTGCAATTATTCAGGATTGGTATCGAGAACATTCTGGACAGTTTGAGTGTACAATTCGGCCTCCCATAATACCCGATACAAATATCATCGCATATTTACGGGACGTAATTGAGAGATAAGTTCACCTGCCAAGTTAGCCGAGAGCGCTAAGGCGCTACTTCCCGGACTCGGGTAGGCTCACCGGCCTCGGATCGAATCCGCCCAGCAGATAAACGACCAGGCAAGACCGGACGTGGCTTTTAGGCGGTTTTCCACATCCCACTAGGTGAATACCGGGCCGGTCCCTACATCCCGCCTCAGTTACACGATTCACACACCGTACACATGTTCGCACTAATACCCGATTTACACTAGATGCAGACAGCTGGGGTACACAGATTCCGTCCTGGAGAGGTCCAGGGTGGCGGCAGGGAAGGCATCTGGCCACCTCTTCAAACTAAGCGTGCCAAATCCTATCATATCTGTGCTGACCCTGTGCACACTGCAGGATTAAGGCGCTAGCTGTAGATAGAATAGACAGATCAGTTCGTGCTCAAAATTCTGTACTGGCAACACTTTCACAGTTATGGAAGGCTATAGAGGCAGCATTGCTCAATATTTGTGCAGGAGACTTCCAAAGACTTGTTGACTGCACGCCACGTTAAGCTGCTGCACTGTGCTGGGCAAAAGGAGGTCCGACACAATATTAGCTGATACCTATGACTTATGCGTCCTCTCTCTCTCTCTCTCTCTCTCTCTCTCTCTCTCTCTCTCTCTCTGTGTGTGTGTGTGTGTGTGTGTGTGTGTGTGTGTGAAATTACCTCATATGAGCATTTAAATGATGTGATCACCATCCAAGTTATCATTAGATGAATAAATCTACATCTACATCCACATCCACTACTGGTCATTTCCTTTCCTGTCCCATTCGCAAATAGAGCGAGAAAAAACAATTGTCTATAAGCCTCCGTGTGAGTCCTAATTACTCTTATCGTTGTGGTCCTTAAGCGTAATGTACGTTAACAGCAGTAGAATCGATCAGCAGTCGGTCTCAAATTCTGGATCTGTAAATTTCTGCAATAGTGCCTCGTGAAAAGTGTGTTGTTTTCCCAACAGGGATTCTCCATTTGATTTTACAAAGCTATTATGTGAAAGCTGCTATGAACTGATGACAGTGTGTCTGTCAAAGGCAAGTTCACGAAGAGGAGAGGACAGTGTTAAATAAGTGAGTACGATTTGGATTTAGATGTGGTTTGCAGTTAAAGTGACGAATCTTTAAATTCATTTGCTATTGACTTGACGTCTGTGACTTGCCACTACCATGTTGCCACGTCGGGTGCTGGAAACATCTGTGTTATAGATGACACACAAATATGGTTACTTCAAAAGTGTTAATTCGTAAAATGGAGCAGTGTTGTTGGTGACTGCTGTGAGGTATGTCAGAAAGGTAAAGTGCTCTGTCACTGGCCGATTTAAGTGATACGTGACTGAATAGTGGCAGGATACGTGTTTTGTAACATTGAAGTTAAACTTGCGCTTAAGCTAACTACAACCTCATGATGTGCAATTTATCTGGGAAAACGACAGTCACAAACCTGTGGCAGAAATAAAATCACAGTCATTTCATTCACGGTGGTTAAAGCTAACCACTACAGACAAACTCACAATGGAAAAATTCGGTTTCAGTACTAAAAGCAAACTGTAATTTCTCTGTGTTCGGTTACTCGAAGCTATCCTCACACTGGCTAAAAGAGCTGTAGCATTACTGACTGACGAGTGGTCCCCGTCGGCACTCGGTGGTGATGCAGCCGAATTCCAGACGGAAAAAAAATGATAGTTAGAAAAGTAAGAGGAAATAAAAAATTCGATGATGATGATGATGAAAATAACGTGGCGAGGAATTATGAATTAAAAAATTACATTTAAATCAGACTCTTCTGATTAGGTATAGAAATTTGTATACTAACCACTGCACTATGCCCCTACATTGTGTCAGTGTGTTGTATTTATGACTCTCGTGCCCAGTTACAATGATCAGTTGCAATTGCAGTCTCCAAAAATTTGGCTTCATGCAGAGTTGTACAATGCTTATATAATGTAACCTCTGTGATTATGGTGTGTGTGTGTGTGTGTGTGTGTGTGTGTGTGTGTGTGTGTGTTTCAGTCATTCTTGCTGCATCAACCTGACTAACATATGAGGGACGCAATTGCAAAAGCCAGGATCAGAAGGTACCAAACATCTTAAAGTACATAAGCCACAGGTCTCGGGGAGTGGATAACGCATGTGCCTGCCAATTTTACAGGGTTTTTGTGCGATTGGGGCTGAACTGTGGGTATGTGTTGTACAGATTGTGAAGTCTTTTTACCTGAAGGTTGTTGATACTGTCTACTGCAAGGGGACTAAGCTGGCCACAGATCTTCAGAGTTCGCAGTCTGTGTCGAGGCTGGGGAACTGCAACTCACCATGTGGCGGCAGCTCCTCACAGTGTATCAGGGACCTAAGTTCCTCACTGCTCCAAATTGAATGACATACTGTACTGTTGCTCGTTTATCTCTGGAATGCCTTTTCTCCAGTTGTCCACGAGCAGCAAGACCGTTTGGATCTGTCTGCAGCGTTTGCTGGAGTCACTTATTGTGGAGTGAGCACAACCCCAAATCCAGGGTTTTAACTGCCATTCGCGTCCCCCGGTCCCCCTTCCCCTGGTTACTGGAGAATAATGGTACACTACTCGCCATTAAAATTACTACACCACCAAGATGATGTGCTACAGACGCGAAATTTAACCGACAGGAAGAAGATGCTGTGACATGCAAATGATCAGCTTTTCAGAGCATTCACACAAGGTTGGCACCTGTGGCAACACCTACAATGTGTTGACATGAGGAAAGTTTCCAACCAATTTCTCATACGCAAACAGCAGTTCACCGGCCTTGCATGGTGAAATGTTGTTGTGATGCCTCGTGTAAGGAGGAGAAATGCATACCATCACGTTTCCGACTTTGATTTGTCGGATTGTAGTCTATCGCGATTGCGGTTTATCGTATCGCAACATTGCTGATCGCGTTGGTTGAGATCCAATGACTGTTAGCACAATATGGAATCGGTGGGGTTCAGGAGGGTAATGCGGAATGCCGTGCTGGATCCCAAAGGCCTCGTATTACTAGCAGTCGAGATAACAGGCATCTTATCCGCATGGCTGTAACAGATTGTGCAGCCATGTCTCGATTCCTGAGTCAACAGATGGGGACATTTGCAAGACAACAACCATCTGCACGAACTGTTAGTCCGTGCTGCTGAAAACGTCGTCTATCAGCTCGGAGACTGTGGTTGCGGTTACACTTGACACTGCATCACAGATAGGAGCGCCTGCGATAGTGTACTTGACGACGAACCTGGGTGCACCAATGGAAAAAGTCATTTTTTCAGATGAATCCAGGCTCTGTTTACAGCATCATGATGGTCGAAACCATGTTTGCCTACTTTGCGGTGAATGCATACTGGAAGCGTGTATTCATCATCGCCATACTGGTGTATCACCTGGCGTGATGGTATGGAGCGCCATTCGCTACACGTCTGTGACCTCTTGTTCGCACTGACGGAACTTTGAACAGTTACATTTTAGATGTGTTACGACCCGTGGCTCTACCCTTCATTCGATCCCTGCGAAACCCTACATTTCAGCAGGATAATGCACAACCGCATGTTGCAGGTCCTGTACGGGCCTTTCTGGATACAGTAAATGTTAGAGTGCCAGCACATTCTTGAGATCTCTCACCAATTGAAAATGTCTGGTCAATGGTGGCCAAGCAACTGGCTCGTCATAATACGCCAGTTACTACTCTTGTTGAACTGTGGTATCGTGTTGATGCTGCATGGGCAGCTGTACTTGTAGACGCCATCCAAGCTCTGTTTGACTCAATGCCCAGGCGTATCAAGGCTATTATTATGGCCAGAGGTGGTTGTCCTGGGTACTGATTTCTCAGGATCTATGCACCGAAATTGCGTGAAAATGTAATCACATGTCAGTTCTAGTATAATATATTTGTTCAATGAATACCCGTTTATCGTCTGCATTTCTTCTTGGTGTAGCAATTTTAATGATCAGTAGTGAAGCTTTGGCACAGTTTTGCTATAAACAGAATAAAATTTCACGATCTCAAATGCAAGGTTGGATTGATAAGTAAGGAAAAAAATGTTTGTTTCGTAAACAACTTGCCTTACTCCTCGACATAACCTCCTTTGAGGGTTGTACACTTTGTCCAGCTATCCCCCAGCTTTTTCCTTCTGTCAATAAAGAAGGTCCTGTCAGACTCCGCAAAATACTCTTTGACTGTAACAATCACTTCCTCATTTGCTGGAAATTTTCTTCCCAGCAAACAGAAGTTACAAGTTAGGGAACAGGAGGAAGTCACAAGGGGCCTATATCTGGTGCATAGGGTGGATGAAGAACCAGTTGAAAGCACAATGTGTGCAGTTTCGTCATTGTTATCACTTATGTGTGCGACGGTAATAGGTTAATGTTGTGCTTCTGCCTTCTCCCACTGAGAAAATGGTCCATCCCTTCTTCAGTGCACTTTCACCAGCCTTCATCCATTGTTTTGATTTCTTTTGTCTTTCTCACTTGGTTGTGTAATGGTGGTTCCAGGTTTCATCACAGATTGATGCAAAAAGTGTTGCAGATTGCAGTTAAACGCCACCTGACATCGTGTTGAAATATTTTGCCCGATTTGCTTTTTGTAGACTGTGAGCAGTCACAGCACCCACCTCGCACATGCCCTCTTAATAATCAATTCTCCGTGCCTAGAGTCTCGACAACCTTGTGCATTTTTAATTCGGTGGTCTTGCATTATATTGTGGATTTTGTCAATGGTTTCCTTGGCGGTGACAATTGGGCGAATGGAGTTGACAAACTTACCAATTCAGATGGCTGTCAACCGTCAACTGTATGCTTTACACTGTTCAAATTGTGCATGCATTTCTTCGAACACTCGCATTTACCGACCGTTCCATTCTTTCGTGCAAATTTACCAGGTCTATCAAACCATCCTAGTATGTTTGTTTGAATTACTCAGACTGTGTTTGCATTGTATCTGAAGCTTCAGTATGAAGGAGTTAATTATGTGGTTTTACATATTGAATTTTTCTTAATGTAAAGTGTAGGTTGAATCAACTGTTGAAGGGGGAACAATTCCAGTGATTTTATAAATGAAAATGTAAATGTATATTTTTTCATAATAGTGTATCTTTGAAAATTGTATATGTAAAACTTTTTGAGATTTGTCGCAACATTTCCCTATTGTTAACTTTACAGAAAGTTATATATTACATTTACTAAAAGAATTAAGCATATAAAAACATATGTCTATTCCAGTGCAACGTTGTGTGAAAATTTCAAAGCATTCGGTCAAAAACTTTCAGCAATTTGCAATTAGGAACATCTGCATTTTCTGTGTAAGTGCAAACGCAGATGTTCATTTCTTAAGACTCGAGTGTTCTTATATACCAACTGGAATGACATCTGGTGTGTGTGTGTGTGTGTGTGTGTGTGTGTGTGTGTGTGTGTGTGTGTGTGTGTGTGTGTGTGTCTATATATATCAATAAAAGGGGAAATGTTATGAAAAATAAATGTTGGATTGTTCAGAATTGTTAAGCAACAAAAGTTCTTCATTAATTGCTTGGTAATTTTGATATATACGATAAAACGATTTTAGCTAACAGGAAAGTTACATTTATGTCTTATTGGTGTAGGATTAGAATACTATTACAGAGTCAGAATTTGCAATGGGGGTTGGGGGGTGGGGGGGAGATGGACTGAGAAGGAGAGGGGGGAGTGATGAACAGAGAGGGGTGGGGGGGAAGAGGATGAGATGGGCAAAGAAAGGAGGAGGGAAAGATTGACAGATGCAGCAGGAGAGAGAAGATTAAGACGTACATAAAGTTTCCGTACATATTAGAAACTTTTTTTTTAGTAGGCCGAGCACCAGCAAAGCATGAGCAGATACAACTAGTTCAGTAATACATTTTGTGATCCGTGATTGTTATCTATTAAATCCTTTACAGTTAATTTGATACTGAGCTGATGGAGGTTTTTGTAAGAATGGCAGTCAGAGTAACAGATGTGAAGATCTGTCAATAATATCTTTGTAGTAGTGTCACCACTTGTACCAGGCAGATACCGTAAATAATAATATAATAAAGTTGTTCAGGACAGGTGTACTTCTGACAAAAGTTAATAAATTTTAATAATTACGATCCCATATTTCAGCAGCAAATGACACTGTAGTCACATTTGAAATGGTAATGTTACAGTAATTACAGTATAATTATTCTTAATTTATTGTTACAATAAGAGGTACATTTTTGAGTTCCAGACTGTGTCAAGAGGGAAATATTTTCATAAGACCCATTCCTGTTGTTAACAGATGTGTCCTGCCATTGCTGACAGTCTGCGCCAACTGCTTGGAACGGCTGCAACTTTATGATTTTGACGTAGTCCGCGACGAGGCGAGCGAGGCATTTACTGCACTGGGAAGCCTGAAGAACTTGCGGGAACTTAAGATGCAGATCAGCGAGCCTCTACCACCTGGCATAGGTCATCTGGCATTTAAGTAAGTTACATGTAGAACGCACACTATTTTACCTGAATATATAGTCTGCTGAGAATGGAAAATTTCTGGAGCTTCCAGCTAATTAAAGTGGTTGAAATGCTGCGCATTGGCAAGTAGTACGTGTCGCCTCCTACAGCATCATTAATACACACTGATGTGACAAAAGTCGTGGGATACCTCTAATTTTGTGTCTGACTGCTTTTGCCTGGCGTAGTATGGGAACTCGACGTGGCACGGACTCGACGTGTCGTCGGAAGCCCCCTGCAGGAATACTGAGCCTTGCTGCCTCTACACCCGTTAACAATTGCAAAAGTGTTTTCGGTGCAGGGTTATGTGCACAAACTAACCTCTCGATTACATTCCATTAATTTTCAATGGAATTCGTGTCTTACAATGTGGCTGACCACACCATTTGCTCAAACTGTCCGAAGTGTTCTTCAGACCAATTGCAAACAGTCGTGGCCCGTTGACATGAAATCATTGTTTTGGAACACAAAGTCCACGAATGGCTGCAAATGGTCTCAACGACGATTGGTTCATTTGGCCTAGATGACCCAGACAGTTAACACCATTATGGAGCCACTATAAGATTGCACTTGGATCTGTGGCTCCATGGGGTCTACCATCAGCTCTCACAACTGAAATCAGAACTCACCCAACCGGGCCGTGGTTTCCTAATCGTCTAGGTCCCAGACCCGTTCGGTCATGAGCCCAGAGAGACGCTGCAGGCTGTGTCATTCTGTTAGTGAAGGTACTCGCGTCAGTCATCTACTGCTGTAGCCTATTAACACAAAAAAATTTCACAGCACTGACTTAACGGGTATGTTCGTTGTATGTCTCGTGACAATTTCTACAGTTATTTGACGTGTTCTTGCTTGTGTGTGAGGACTAACAATTCTACACAAATGCCACTTCTCAGTCAGCCATAGCTTTGTCTGTGGTGTGAGGCAATGTCTGCAACTTTGTATTTCGGCATTCCTGACAATGTGGATCTCAAAATACTGAATTCCCTAACAATTTCTGAAATTTAATATCCCCTACATCTATCTCCAACTACCATTCCACATTCAAAGTCCGTTAACACTCATCTCTCATCGTGCGGCCATAATCACATGGGAAACTTATTCACATAAATCACGTGAACACAAATGCACTGTCCTTTTATACCTTGAGTATGCAGTACTGCCAATACCTGTATATGTGCATATCACTGTGCCATTACTTTCGTCACCTCAGTGTGTAGTCTATTGAGAATGAAATGAATTAAAATTTCTGGGGTGTCCAGCTACATAATTAAAGTGATTTGAATACCGTGCACCTTCAGTTGATTATTTTCCAGCTATTGGCAAGTAGTAGCTACTGCCTCCTGCAACATATTAGCTCTTAATCGAGAACTAAATGGTCAGCGACTTTAGAGATAAAGTAAGAAAACCCAGGCATCCATCAAGTACTTTGATAGTGTTTGTTCTGGAGTAACATATCAGTACAAATACAGTCATATGTGGTGTAATTTGCTGTTAAATCAGCCATATATTGCTTTTATTACTGCAGGGGCAGTTTCTGTACATGAGCTACCACCTGTATTTAACACACTTACAGCACAGATGATTTGAAAATTGATACATTTATCTAAAACCAGTTGCCATCAAGAAATAAAAAATATACTTCTCAACTTATGACAAAGCTACAATCGTGTATTTCAATTATAAGTCAAGTTGCGGACCTATTCTTCACCTGCAGCATGTTGCAAGTTTGTAAGTGCATTTTGACCTGTAACTGTCAGGAAAATTCTGATTGATTAAATATTACGTACCCTGCTCTGACCTTATCATCAGGCTGGTTTTCTTTTCACACAGTATAACTATCATATCAACATCTCTATCAAAACAGCATAGTGGTGTTGTGACCTAATTCCTTTCGCAAGCATTATATCAGGAAGGCACCCACTTAGAATGGCAAAGTCATGAAAATTGTTGGGTAGGGTATGGAATGAGATTGTTAGCAGATTGTATCATATTGCTGTCTCTAATTTTTCCTGTTATGAAGATAAATAATTTTCCACAGCATAAACTATGTAATTGATTGTGTTTTGCAGGACTGGTCTACCAAAATTGACGCTGCTGGATCTAGAATTTGGATCCTGCGTGGACGACAACACAGTACTTGCCATCAGCCGTGGGTGCCCTGTTTTAAGGGAACTCAATCTCAAAGGAGCTGATCGACTGTCTGATGCAGCCTTCTCTCAGATCTACCGCCTTAAACATCTTGAAATGTAAGTAGTGTTGTTGACTTCACAATGTAGTGCAGACTGAGTAACTGACAACGAGACATTCCAAGGGTTGGGATCAATTTTGTGAAACAGTGATGTAGGTAGGGTGGCAGATACCACATTCTGCAGCCTTCCCCCTGACACATCCTCATTTGCGAGTAATAGACAAAAAACAAACAATGGAAAATCCTGGATGGAATGTAACAATATTAAGAAAAGGAAAGTTGCTACTCACCATATAGTGGAGTTGCAGATAGGCACAACAAAAAATACCACCACAAATAAAGCTTTCAGCCAGTAACGCCTTCGTCAAAAAAAACACACACACACACACACACACACACACACACACACACACACACACACACACACACACACGACTGCCTGTGCACGCGTGCTTACAGTATCAACATCTGCGTCCATGTGCGTGTGTGTCATCTGTTTTTGATGAAGGTCTTACTGGCCTTAAGCTTTGTGGCTGTGTTTTTTTTTTTTTTTTTTGTTGTGCATATCTGCAACTCGGCATTATATGGTGAGTGGCAACTTTTCTTAACATAATATTGTAACAGACAAAAAAACCTGTAATTTTGTGTGATGCTCTAGACTGTAGAGCCTTAAAAATAGCAATACTATACAGGCCAGTGGAGTAGTGTAATGGTTAAGTTACATTCCTCATATGCAGAAGTTTGTAGGTTCGAATCTCGTCAGGTACTATAATTTTCTTTTTCTTTTTAAATTTGTATCAAACTTATTTTTATTATGGTTTTATTCAGTTAACTAGTTTAAATGTAATTTTTTATTTCTAATAATTTGTCATGTCATTTTTACCATTCTTTTAACTATTTCATTTTCTTTCATTTTTTTCGTTGTTTTGTTCTTTTTCCATTTGGAATGAATGTGCATGTGAATTTAATTATTTTATTTGTAAATAAAATAGAAAGAAACTTCCACATGGGAAAAATATATTAAAAACAAAGATTCCAAGACTTACCAAGTGGGAAAGCGCCGGCAGACAGGCACATGAACAAAACACACAAACACACACACAGAATTACGAGCTTTCGCAGCTGGCAGTTGCTTCGTCAGGAAAGAGGGAAGGAGAGGGAAAAATGAAAGGATGTGGGTTTTAAGGGAGAGGGTAAGGAAGGAGTCATTCCAATCCCGGGAGCGGAAAGACTTCCCTTAGGGGAAAAAAAGGACAGGTGTACACTCGCGCACACACACACACACATATCCATCCGCACATACACAGACACAAGCAGACATATTTAAAGGCAAAGAGTTCATGCAGAAATGTCAGTCGAGGCGGAAGTACAGAGGCAAAGAAGTTGTTGAAAGACAGGTGAGGGATGAGCAGCGGCAACTTGAAATTAGCGGAGGTTGAGGCCTGGCGGATATCGAGAAGAGAGGATATACTGAAGGGCGAGTTCCCATCTCCGGAGTTCGGATAGGTTGGTGTTGGTGGGAAGTATCCAGATAACCCGGACGGTGTAACACTGTGCCAAGATGTGCTGGCCGTGCACCAAGGCATGTTTAGCCACAGGGTGATCCTCATTCCAACAAACACTGTCTGCCTGTGTCCCTTCATGCGAATGGACAGTTTGTTGCTGGTCATTCCCACATAGAAAGCGTCACAGTGCAGGCAGGTCAGTTGGTAAATCACGTGGGTGCTTTCACATGTGGCTCTCCCTTTGATCGTGTACACCTTCCGGGTTACAGGACTGGAGTAGGTGGTGGTGGGAGGGTGCATAGGACAGGTTTTACACCGGGGGCGGTTGCAAGGGTAGGAGCCAGAGGGTAGGGAAGGTGGTTTGGGGATTTCATAGGGATGAACCAAGAGGTTACGAAGGTTAGGTGGATGGCGGAAAGACACTCTTGGTGGAGTGGGGAGGATTTCATGAAGGATGGATCTCATTTCGGGGCAGGATTTTAGGAAGTCGTATCCCTGCTGGAGAGCCACATTCAAGGTCTGATCCAGTCCCGGGAAGTATTCTGTCACAAGTGGGGCACTTTTGGGGTTCTTCTGTGAGAGGTTCTGGGTTTGAGGGGATGAAGAAGTGGCTCTGGTTATCTGCTTCTGTACCAGGTTGGGAGGGTAGTTGCGGGATGCGAAAGTTGACTAGAATTTTGAGGTGTTGGGGGGAGTGGAGCTGGAAGTGGGAGATTGAGTAGATGGGAGAGACTGGGTCTGTGTGCAATGAGAGGAGGTTGAGGATTGTTGGAAAGGTGACTAGAATTTTGAGGTGTTGGGGGGAGTGGAGCTGGAAGTGGGAGATTGAGTAGATGGGAGAGACTGGGTCTGTGTGCAATGAGAGGAGGTTGAGGTTTGTTGGATCACCCTGTGGCTAAACATGCATTGATGCACGGCCAGCACATCTTGGCACAGTGTTACACCGTCCGAGTTATCTGGATACTTCCCACCAACACCAACCTATCCGAACTCCGGAGATGGGAACTCGCCCTTCAGTATACCTCTCTTCTCGATATCCGCCAGGCCTCAACCTCCGCTAATTTCAAGTTGCCGCTGCTCATCCCTCACCTGTCTTTCAACAACTTCTTTGCCTCTGTACTTCCGCCTCGACTGACATTTCTGCCCGAACTCTTTGCCTTTAAATATGTCTGCTTGTGTCTGTGTATGTGCGGATGGGTGTGTGTGTGTGTGTGTGTGTGTGTGTGTGTGTGTGTGTGTGTGTGTGTGTGTGTATGGGTGTGTGTGTGTGTGTGTGTGTGTGTGTGTGCGCGCGAGTGTACACCTGTCCTTTTTTTTCCCCTAAGGGAAGTCTTTCCGCTCCCGGGATTGGAATGACTCCTTACCCTCTCCCTTAAAACCCACATCCTTTCATTTTTCCCTCTCCTTCCTCTTTCCTGACGAAGCAACTGCCAGTTGCGAAAGCTCGTAATTCTGTGTGTGTGTTTGTGTGTTTTGTTCATGTGCCTGTCTGCCGGCGCTTTCCCGCTTGGTAAGTCTTGGAATCTTTGTTTTTAATATAATTATTTTATTTATTATTTGAAAATAGCAATCTATTAGTAAAAAACAAGAGACATTAATTTATTTATATTGATGTGCAATGGTGTCAGAAATGTATTTTTCATTATAACATGTGCATTTTTCTTATCATAATACAAATATTTAAAACAAATTCTTGTTGCGCTGTGGACAAAATGCAGGTAAAAGAAAGGACTGAAAGGAAAACAAAGTTCAAGCAAAATGAGGAATAGAAGTAACGAATGCAGTAATATGGACAAAACTATAGGATGATAATACAGAAGAAATTATATCAAAGATAATACATAATAATCTTAAAATGACATGAGCAAACATTCCAAATGAAAGGAAGAAAAATTAGAGCAAATCAAAAGTTAATATAGTGATAAAAATGCTATGACAAAGGATTATAAGTAAGAAGAAAACTTTTAAAAACAATTAATATTAATAAACAAATGAGCAAAACATTTCAATAAAAATTAATAAATTAAAATCATCAAAGCACATAATGAGATTTGGATCCACAGACTTGTGTGTGTGTGTGTGTGTGTGTGTGTGTGTGTGTGTGTGTGTGTGTGTGTGTGTGTGTGTGTGTTTTTGTGTGTGTGTTTTTGTGTGTGTGTTTTTGTGTGTGTGTGTTTGTGTGTGTGTGTGTGTGTGTGGAAAGTACTGCAACCATCACACTGTGCCATCAGTCTGTGTACTAGCACTACTTCTAAGGTTGTAAATCATCATGTGAAGCTCAGAAAAAAACTTTTTTCATCTGTTACTTACAAATGAGGGTACTCCAGGGTGAATGGCTGCAGGATGTGATACCCGGAACGCTAATTTACAGACATATAAGAGGTTTCAGAAAGTCAGTCCCACCCTTAGGGACCTCTTCTTGTGAGTAATGAAACTATAACTTGTGAGGCAGTTGACAATTATTTGAGTCACTCGTACTCGCTTTGTCAGAAAAGTTCGAGGAAAGATTTAAAAAAAAAAATAGAAAATTCCACTTACCAAGTAGTGATCGTAGCTCCTATCAAAGTAGTCCTCTTGGCTGCCTGTACACAGTTGCCAACATTTCTGGGGAGGTCTTGGAAGAAAACAAGGAAATTTCTAACTACAAAGCTAGTAAGCTCATTTATCACTGCTCGTCAGATGTCTGCGATATCTCGATACGGCTTTCCTTTTGGTCGTCTTTTCACTTGCAGAAGCTAGAAAATATCACAAGGCGTGAGGTCGGCCAAATACGGCAGATGTGGGATGCAGTGACGGAACGTATGGCCAGATACTTGCTAACAGATCAAGTAGTACGGTGTCTGCATTGTCGTGCAGTAAGAAGAACCAGTACAGAGAATGCCACAAATCGGGGCTGTGACGTCGAATTGTTTGTTGTAACGTTTCGAGACTTCGATGTAAGGAATTTGCTTCACTGTTTGCCCTGGAGGATTGTACTAATGATGAACTGACCCTTTACTACCAAAGAATGTGATCGACATGTCTTTGTCCTCAATGGTTGTCATTTGAGGCTGGTGATCTGGGACTCCACCATTCAGCACTTTGCTGTTTCGTGTGGGGAATGTACTGGTAGCAACATCTTTTGTTCCCGGCAATAATCTCTGACAGAAATCTGGGATCACGTCTGGCTCTGTCCAGTAGTTTAGCAGAAATTCTTCGCCTTTCCTCTTTCTGATACATGAGGGACGAGTTTTGCATCGAGTTTCCGTTTCCCTAAATCTTTGCCTAAAATCTCGTGACGTGCATCAGGATTCAAATTAAGTTCTTCTTATCTCGCACACACAGTTACGTGACAGTCCTCTCGCAGTAGCTGCCTTACACTCTCCACATTTGCACTGGTCTGTGCTGTAGATAGGCGACCATCTCTGAGATTGTCTCGTAGTGAGGGCAGAGGTCCTTGCAGAACCTTTAGTGCCACTCAAAAACGTGACTTCTCGAAATTGCCACGCCTGTGTGTGCTCGCTTAGTCACTGTGAGAGTTTCAGTAAGGGTTTTCCTGAGCTTAATGCAGAACTTAGTGTTCATTCTTTGTTCATAATTGGCATTGGCATCCATTGCATCATTGAAACTAATGCACCGAGAACCCAAACAGTGCGTCGCTAAGCACAGCTCTGCCAACTTGTCAGTTTTCGCAGAAACACGGCTGAGGTCATTACAAAGACGCACACGTACCAGGTGAGAGAGAGAGAGAGAGAGAGAGAGAGAGAGAGAGAGAGAGAGAGAGAGAGAGAGAGATGAGGAGGGGGGGGGGGGGGGAGTCTGTTCCTTTTTAGTATTGCAAACTCAGAAATAACAAATCCTCTCCTGGAACTTTCTGACAAAGGGAGCATATGTGGTGGACTGAAGCCGTATTGAGAAGTGGTAAGTCATGATATTAAATGGAAATATACTGGTGGCCATTAAAATTGTAACTGTGAAGGCGGCATGCAACAAACTTCAGATTCCATGAAGTGTCCTAAGAGGGTTCCCTGATGAGTAATGCGTCTGAATTTTTTATTTCGTTCTCAATATCGGCTGAGGTATTATATGTTATGCATATTACTTGATTTACTTTCCTGCTTCTCTGATGCAGTT
Source organism: Schistocerca gregaria (assembly GCF_023897955.1). Classification (NCBI taxonomy): domain Eukaryota; kingdom Metazoa; phylum Arthropoda; class Insecta; order Orthoptera; family Acrididae; genus Schistocerca; species Schistocerca gregaria. The sequence goes on along the minus strand of NC_064929.1, from coordinate 201,237,793 downwards.
TGAAAACCTCTGGCGCTAGAGGACTTTGAATTGTAGTATGAAACGTAGCTGTGGGCAAAGAGATGAAGGCATATTATATAGCCACAGGCAGTAGATCAGCTTTTTGCTATTTTTATTGTAAATTATGAATGAATTCTCAAAATTTTAATTTATTACTATTGCCATAACTTCCCATTTTTTATTTGCTTCCAAGGAATGACACACAAATAGTAAGCTTTTGCGTAAAATTTGTAGCTTTTTAAAAAATTTATTTCAAATGCAAGACTCGTGTATTACTCAAATACAAATCTGTACTCTTTACTCTAAATTTTAATTGAGGAGGAAGGCACGGCTAGGGATGTCCATGCAATTGTGTAAAGCCACTATCCCAGGTTGGTGTAGTGATTAGCACATCTGAGTACTGAGCAAGAGACTCGGGTTTGAATCCTGGTGTTAGTACAGATTTTCATTTGTCGCTACGGTAGAATATATACATTGTAGATGCTTGAAACTTGAAAATGTCTCTGGAACCGTAGAAGAACCTGTACCGGTGTTTCAGGCAAGATCCTCCGTTTCATTTGATGGGAGAGCCTCTGCAATGCTGTTATAGTTTTGGGGGAATACAAAGTGGGCTGACACGTGAGCAGAAATTTGGACTGCATAGTTTTGTTTGTTTACTTTTTAACAGCAATTTGAATAAAACTGATTTTTTTTTTACTGACATTCTAAAATTCTCCTTCAAAAAATTCTGGCAAACAGATTAGATAATTGGCAAAATATAACATTTACAAGGCACAATTACATGATAGCAACTCAAATTTCAGTAATGATTTAATGCATTGGCCAATATTTATTCTCAAAACTGTTTGTCATTGAAAGATGATACAGATCTTATGAAAGCCACAACTTCCCACCAAACTCTTTTTTTAGAAAAGAAAAAAATTTAAAACCCAAAAATTTCAGCTATACTGCTATCGCTAATTGATCTCGCAGCATCCCTCGACTCGGCACAAAAAGGCAGCAATGGACACGGGAGTGGCTCGTGCTCATCTCTTCAGATGAGTCCCACTTCAGCCTGGAGCACACGATAGATGTGAGGGGGTGAACAGGGCATCTGCCATTCTCCATTGAGCGATAATTGAGGACTCGGTATGTTACCGAATTATACCTTTGCCGTTCACAAATTAAGTACAAACAAATCATAATTACGTCCTCAATTATAACAGATAGAGAGCAGTATGTCATCCTGAATGGGGTGACTACATCTGAAACAAGTGTAACTTCAGGTGTGCCCCAGGGCAGCGTAATAGGTCCTGTGCTTTTTACAATTTACGTAAATGATCTGGTTGACGGTACTGACAGTGGCATTAGACTTTCAAATCGCTTAATGATCACTGTTCAAAGATAAGGGAAGTTGGGGCTTGTACTGAGGCGTTCGGACATTCATTTTTACCTCGTGTGATGCCCAAGTGGAACGTAGGGGGGAAATATGATTATGGCGCGAATTGTGCCCTCCACCACACATCGCTTGGTGGCTAGCAGAGTATATATATGTAGATGTGTAAATGTAGAATTGTTTACACAAAAAGATATGAAATGTCCGACAGGTGTCGAAAAGAGAGTGAAAGAGTCATTTGTCCCAGTGTCCCGGGTGCTTTACGTTGGACTCTACAGCTTCGATGATGTGTATGCCCCCTCTGCCCAACACCTATGCGACGTTCTTCTTATAAGTCTACAGAAGTCACCCTGTGGTATCCATTCCCATTCTTCAGTGAGAGCCGAAGAGAGTTCGTGGAAATTCTGTGGTAGGACAAGACAATCGCAAACACGTCTGTCGAGCCTGTCCCACATACGCACTGTGGGATTTAAGTGTGGACTCTACACTGGCTAGTCTGTTACTTCAGTGTCCTGGCTTCCCAAAACATTCCTGCTGACATTCACCATGTGATCCCTGGCATTAGAAGAAATTCAGGGCCACCGTCGTGTGCAGCAGCCGTCACACGGTCCGACGGATTTGTCTGCGAAACACAGTTTGCCAGTGGGTGTGGGAATGGCACAACTGAAGGCCAGCTGTGATATTTTGTGTCAGTTGGGATACTCAAACAGGAACTCTAGATCGTATGGCACTTTCTTGTAACTTGTTCATTACTGTCTGATCGGGCACAGTGGCTCCAATGCCCTTTCTGAGATCATCATACAGTACTGTATGACACCACAATGCAGAGGTGACCAGATATCGGTCTTTGTGTGGGGTTGTAATGTGTCGGCAACCTTCTCCACTCACCTTTGTACTGACCTGTCTTCCTGGAGTAGGTCTACAACCTGTGGATGACACATGGAGAGGCATTGGCATCTACAGCAATACAACCGAAAATCAATCCTTTCTGCATCTAAGAGACCACTCTTACAACTTGCTCTGCTTTAAGATATCATACTGCATGTTCTCGATTGAATAAGGCATCAAAAGCTGACAACCACATTGCATGTATCTCACTAGGAAACTCTGGGACACCGGCACTCGCTTCCTTTTGAGGTGTCTCCTGATGCTGTAATGTGTAACACACCTTATGTGGGGTAAACAGTTCAAATCGTCAGCTACACTGAAAGCAAAGATCTCGAGCCCTGCAATAAGACAACAAGTGTTACCAGTAAAAAAATGGATTTAACATACCGGACATTGAGACCTGTTCCCCTAATTCTTTTAAACAGTTTGTAAACGGGAATTATTTTCTATTATTTTATTTAGGTTACAGTAAAATTCCTACACATGAAGTTACTTTTTCCATATAGTCTCCTGAATAGAAAACACACTTCTCCCAGTAGATAGGCAGTTTCTCAATCCTTTTTCATAAGCCAAACATGGTTGTGACAGCAGCCATGTGCGCACAAACAGTTAGACAGCGCCATCATCGTACGATCTGTGTTATCTGACCGAACAAATGAAAATCGTAGGGCAATAAGTCCAGACTTTAGGGAGGATGTTCTAGTGAGATCCACAATAATTTCTGAATTTTTTGTCGACTGTGCAAATGTGTCGAGCTGAGTTTTGTTACAAAGCACGATTACATGATGGATGGGAAAGGCAAATCTTTCCTGACACGTTTTGTTTGCTCCAAAAGTTGGCAATGGTATGCACTGTTCACAGTATAATATTTTTGGAGAAAATCAGTGAGAACTCCTTTAAAATTAAAAAAAAGACTATTGCGAGAATCTTCTGTGGTGAGAGGCAGTTTTTGGCTTTGATGGATTTGTCAGTCTTTTTCTTTTGTGCCATTGTGTGTGGGTGGTGTTTTTTTACAATTTCAGGGTGCAGTGGTGCACCCATGATTCATCACAGGTCACAATCTGTTGCAAAAAATGTTCCCCTTTGGTTTCACAGCATGTCTGTAGCCATTTGCATACTTAGAGATGATGATTACGCTCTGCGATGAAGAGACAAGGCACCTGTCTTGCGGACACTTTGTCAGTAATGATTGTAGCTTACACCAACTTAAGTAGCAATTCTAGTGACTGTTATTTGGTGACTGTCTTCAGTAAGCTAACTAAGGATGTGAATGTTCTCCTCACTTATGCTGGTGACCAGTTGGTGTCAGTGAGCTGCAATCTTGACTGTGTGTTGTCCTTGTAAAGGCTGTTTGTGCCATGCGTACACTTGAGGAGTCTTTCTCAGAGTGTTGTCCCTGAACTGTGCCTCAAGCTGTTTCAAAATTTCGTTAAATGTATTCGCAGTTGTATGGACAAGCGTCAGTTATACAGTTGATTGAAGATAATGAAAATTCCTGCCGGACCGGGACACGAACCCCGATTTCCCACTTAAAGCAAGCGGTTGCCTAACCTTGAGGCTGCACGAGCACACTGTGGCCAGCCCAAAACTTCCATATGTTGTCAACCGTGTGTAGACTATCTGTACTTGTATATTCGCTATGTGTATTCCCATAGAGTGGAGACATTTTAATTTAAAGTCACTTACCTGGTATTGGTGAATTAACACAGTATTGCAGTGCCTGTGTTGTTCAGAAGTGTGATGCGATGTTCCCTCGAACGTGCACCCACATCAGAAGAAACAGGTACGCTGGTGACTACAGCTGTTATGAAATACATGAAATGTACTCTCAGTTTGGGATATGGGAAACTGTTTGCTGTATAGCGGCATGACAACAGTAAAAATTTGCGCCAGACTGGGACTCGAACTGATGTTTCCCTGTTCAGGAATATATGTAACGAATATAAGAGTCCCGGTCGTAGACACACGGTTGATGACATACAAAAGTTTGGGTCTGACTGTGGTGTGTGCTCGGATAGCCTAACGGTAAGGTGACAGCTCGCGATAAGTGGGATATTCGGGTTCGAGTCCCAGTCGAGCACAAATTTTCATTTCTGTCATACCATTGTACAGGTGACAGTTGCCCCTATCTGCACTGCAAATACATTTCACATATTTCATAACGGCTGTAGTAACGGCAGTGCCTGTTCCTACGGAGGAGCGTGTTCATACGAAGGAACATAGCACAGGACTTCTGAACAACAGAGACACTGAAATACCTTATTTCCAAATTTAGGACAGTTTTACACCCCACGTTGTGAGAAACTCAATTATAAGGCTTCACGTAACAGATAACTTACCTCTTGCTCTGACATCGTGATTTTGACTAAAGAAATGTTCTAGCAATGGAAAACAATCACTGAAAATGAAAGCAACAATGTGCAGAGACAGTGCCGCAACGTCTTTGAGAAAAGATGTGTAAAACAAATTCTGCTTCGTATTTGATTCGCTCTGACATGCGGAACAGAATGAACGTTGTCGGGTTGTGACTATCGTTGACATATGGATTCGGTTCCCAGTGTGATGCTACGAGTTTCACTGGCTACACAACAGGATCAAGTTTGCATAGAAAAACGTATAATTCAGACAGCAGGTGTTACATTTCTGACATGGTAAGGCTGGTGGCTGTCACGTATCCGTTGAAGTCTCCTTGGCAATATCTCTGAGCAAAACGGTGCAAAATCTGAATTCTCTAGATTTGCCACCCAAAACATCTGGTAACGGACTGCTGAGACGGTTGCACTCGGCTACAACAGTTGATACTCTGGGATACAGTTTTAGCTGGAATGATGTAGCCACGGATACTAGAACACACAGTAGGGATCACGAGCTGTACGTGCAGAAACAAGCTGTGCTGCTGACGTCAGATTGAACCCGACCGGGAGCCTGCAATTGCCATAACGTATTTTGTTGTAATTGCAGTTGCGAATGAAACTGAGGTTATTTACGGATGTGTGATTTTTTTATTAGTAACTACTGCTTGAGTTCAGAGTTATGCTGTAATTATCAGTGTATTGAGTGATTTTTACAATGAGTTTTTAAGTGAAAAATAATGATTTGCCATGTGATCGCCTGTTATACTAACCGTAGCACACAAGTTAGTTAGGATTGAAGTTCATATATTTCCTAAAAATGATAAGATGAAATGAAAATTGGTAAATGCTTGTAAATGTGCAGATTAGTTTTCAGTTGAAAAGTGAACTGTTGAAAATCACTTCAGAACACAAGATGAAGACTGATGCTATTCCTACCCTATATTTACCATCCTCCAGTTGTGATTTAGGGAGTAATAATGAGCTTAACAATGTGGGAAATAGTCAGGTACAAAACAAAGTTACCGTAAAGAAGTAAATGATATTTTAGAGGAAAATATACTACCAAGTAATGAAGAAATTACTACTAGACAAAACGTTAATTGTGAAAATGAAACCTGCAGTAAATGCAACAGTGCAAATTTACGCCAACAATTAGAAATTATAGAATCAGAAAGAAAAGATCTTCGGCAAAAGAATGCAGATTTAGAGGTTCATTTCTCTCGATGTGGGGCTTGAGTTATGTGAAATTAAAACATATTCAGAAAGTGATTCAAGGCTGTGGTTTCTGACTCTAAACAAGAAGTGGTTATGAAAGGACAGCGTCTATTTGGTCATCTGAAGATATTGCAAAAGACTGTGTCTTTACACTGTCAGTCTTACAAAGTGTTATCTTTTGTCTGGGACGTACATAAATATCCTGTTTCTATTGAAGTAACTATTCAAAAGAAGACTCGGGCAATTTAGTGTTTCACAGGTTTTATTGATTTGAACCTTAGTGTTTTGAAAACTCAATAGTTACTAAAGCAATTCGAAAAAGACAAAGTTCGGAGGATTTATGCTAACATTTCATCGACTATAGAGAAAAAAATAGTCCAACTAATATAAAGCTTAACGATGATGATCATAATAATAACAACAACAACAACAACGAAGTTCACTAAAACCTGGAAAATGTGTACTACATTTGTACCTGTGTATGAGTTACACTTATGTGTGCTGTCTGCATATGAGCTTCAGTGCAGTGTGGTGTGGCGGGAGGGTTCACGGTGATTTCGACCAGGAGTGACTATCTGGTCCTACATTTGTAACCCAGCTGTCGTGTTTTGCTCGTGCCAGTTTGTGTTAAATGTCGTCCTTGGATACGCAACAGCAAAACGTGCTGGCAGCCTCTCTCCTCCAGGCAGTGCTTTCAAAAAAGGATGGCTATAGCGATCCTGACTTGACATTGAATTTAGCATCTCAAAAAGTTGAAGAAGAAGTAGTAGTTCATTAGAGACTGAAAAATGATGATACTTTGTAAGTCGAGTGGCAAGTGCTTCAGTACCTCCTTATTAGTTATGTGATTTACCCATGTAAACTCAAGTATTCTTCTGTAGCACCACATGTCGATAGCTTCTATTCTCTTCTTGTCTAAACTAGTTATCATCCATGTTTCACTTCCATACATGGCTACACTCCATATTATACTTGATGTTAACAAATTTCTCTTCTTCAGAAACGCTTTCCTTGGCATTTCCAGTCTACGTTTTATATCCTCCCTACTTAGACCATCATCAGTTATTTTGCTCCCCAAATAGCAAAACTCCTTTACTACTTTAAGTGTCTCATTTCCTAATCTAATTCCCTCAGCATCACCCGACTTAATTCGACTACATTCCATTGTTCTCCTTTTGCTTTTGTTGATGTTCATCTTACACCCTCCTTTCAAGACACTGTCCATTCCGTTCAACTGCTCTTCCAAGTCCTTTGCCGTCTCTGACAGAATTACGATGTCATCGGCGAATCTCAAAGTTTTTACTTCGTCTCCTTGAATTTTAATACCTACTCCAAATTTTTCTTTTGTTTACTTTACTGCTTGCTCAATATACAGATTGAATAACATCGGGGAGAGGCTACAACCCTGTCTCACTCCTTTCCCAACCACTGCTTCCCTTTCATGCCCCTCGACTCTTATGACTTCCATCTGGTTTCTGTACAAATTGTAAATAGCCTTTCGCTCCCTGTATTTTACCCCTGCCACCTTTAGAATTTGAAAGAGAGTATTCCAGTCAACATTGTCAAAAACTTTCTCCAAGTCTACAAATGCTATAAATGTAGGTTTTCCTTTCTTTAATATTTGTTTTAAGATGAGTCATAGGGTCAGTGTTGCCTCACGTGTTCCCATACTTCTACGGTTTGCCTTTCCGTAATCTTTCTTCTAAAACAAGATGAGGGGAATGCTGAGGAGAAGAGTGTGCTCATTGCACGACAACGACCACCTTCGCACAGCCTTAGCTACCGAGGCTGTCTTGGACGTATTAGAGTGAGATGTTTTGAACCACCCCCAAATTCTCCTGACTTGTCACTTTCAGATTATCACCTTTTTACCTCTGTGAAAGCACGCGAGTGGAATTAAATTTTGAACTGACCAGCGGCAGGTGCAGAAAAATGCTCTGAAGTAGGGTAAGGAGCTGGCGGGAGAGTTCTTAGAGGAGGGTGTAAAGAAGCTTGTGCCGTGGCTCACCACGTGCATTGAACAGGATGACGATTATGTGGAAAAATAGTCAACTGATGTATTAACAATATTCTGTAATTTTTTTCAAATACACTATTTACTAAAAAAAAAAGAAAGAAAAAAATCCTTAGTACATTTAAATGTGCCACATATATGAGAGAACTTCTGTAAGGTTCGGAAGCCAGGAGAATCTGTAGTGGCAGGAGTAAAGCTGTGAGGCCGAGTCAAGAGTCGTACTCGGGTAGCTCAGTCGGTAGAGCATTAGCTGCAGAAGGCAATGTTTACAGTTTTGTGGCCTGGTCCGGCACAAAGTTTTAATCTGCCAGGAAGTTTCAGGTGTTTAAATGTTTGATTTAGTCATAGCTGCATCATTTTCGTTGAGGAATAGAGGGCAGTGTTGTGCGATACCAACTCGGGTACTGTTTCATTGACTTTTACATTTACTTATTTATTTTTAATGTTGTATTGAGTACAGCTTTAACTTTTCTTACAGTATTCATTCTTTCCCACTGTGCTATCGAGGGCTTGCAAATTGAGAATTATATCCAGATATTTAGGTTGTTTATATTTTTAGCATAACTTTAATGCTTCAAATTGAGACACAGTTGTTTCCTTGCTTCAGAACCTTCCATTTTGTGTAAGGTATTGTTATTGTGAGTCCCGTACCATCTGTTGTGACATTTATTAAGTATGAGCATATGTCATGTTCTCCCATCTGTGTTACGAGGGCCATTTCAAAAGTTGTGTGCACTACGCACTCACGACCGTGAGAGTGGCGTAATCGAGTTGGAAATTTGCATCAGTTGGGAACGAGACTTCAGGTGTGAAGGTCATACATGTGTTTGCCGGTTCGCGTGACACTGTTTGAGTAATTCAGTTTAATGGAAGCGAGACAGGGGCAGGTTAAATTACACGTAGTGACCAGCATTTCTACGTCAAAATAAAATTAGTGTGTGGAAAGAACCCAATGGGAATTTACAAGACTTGGGGGGGGGGGGGGGGGGGGGGAATAGTGTTGTGGATCGTAACCCATTGTTCTCTGCTTTTTACTGTGAAGGTCAGGTAAGCACCAAAAACAACCAGAGAAGTGGAAGGCTGTCAACTGCAACAGACTACATCTCTCAAATTATTACTAATGATCTTTTGAGAGAGGAGTGATGAAAAACGTGAGGAAATTTCATATGAGGCCAATGTCTATCAATTCAACATACAGAAATCAAAATTTGAAAATTAAAAGATCAGAGAAGTTGCGGCCAAATGGGTTCTGTATGACTTGAGTGAAGAGCAGAAAGCTGGTCACAAAAGGATAGCAGAAGAATTGATTCAGTGGTATCTAACAGAACAGTTTCTGGCAAGGATAGTTGCACCTGATGAAATGTGGATATGAGCTTTTGAGCTGAAACTGACATTTCAATCGTCAAAATGTGAAAGTTTCAGTACCTGAAAAAATTCTGCCGCCAACACTGAAAGGTGAATTGATGATGATCCTTGTGTATGACACGGACAGAGTCATTGCAACAAATAGTGCTGCAGAGGATATCTGTAACTGGCACGTACTACAAACTGTTTCTGTAAAATGTTTTGCGCCCGAGAATTCGTCAGAGAAGACCTGACGTGCTTGCAGCTGGTTTCCTCATTTAGCACAATAATGCAACACCACATATTACCATACCAGTGTGAGAAACATTTTACTGATATGGACAGGTCTACTTCCTCAGCTGCCTTACCAGACTTTGACTTGTTTACCAAACTGAAGGAATAATTCTGTTGAAAACATTTTGATACATTGAAGAAGCTTCCAGTGAAGTTAAGTGACCCAAGCGATCAGACAGCCCAACAACGAAGTTGCCCTATCTGGAATACAGAAGTTGCCAAAATGTTGGGAAGCTGCCATAAGCAGGAATAGAGAGTATATTGAAGGCCTGTGATGGTATTTTGTAAAGTAAATTTTTTTCTTTAGTTCTATGTTACAGTGTGCAGAACTTTCGAAATGCCCCTCTTAGATTGGAGTTGAGCTGTGTATGACTCTCTTGTAGTTGGTGATACATTTTTTATTTCCATCAAAGATGCTCTGTTTCACAGATGACGATCGGAATTAACATTTTTTTCTGTTTATTCCAGACTGAATGTGTCAGCTTGCAGAGGTCTCGGCGGATCTCTGATTCCCTACCTCGCCAGACTACCACAACTTCACACGTTGATGATGGAAGAATTTGAGTTTCCAGAGCTGCAGCCAGGTCTGAACAGTATCCTCGAACTATCTGGTGTCCGCAGCCTGACACTCGACAATTCCCTTATTACTGGAGTGCCATTTGATAGGTTTCCGGGAAAGCTTGTCAGCCTCAGGTAAGGAAAGATCTACACTTAGGTAACAACTCAGCAGTTCACATTTAGCACTTCCAAAATTTCTTGCTAATTTCTTGCTCACTCGACAAACTTGACTTATTTGAAGCAGAATTACAGCAAACTGCAAAACCTAATGAGCAGAAGTACAAAATTGTGACAGAGCAATCGTATTGGCTCAATCATTTCTAAAGCAGCTGCTGTTGTTGTTGTCTTCAGTCCTGAGACTGGTTTGATGCAGCTCTCCATGCTACTCTATCCTGTGCAAGCTGCTTCATCTCCCAGTACCTACTGCAACCTACATCCTTCTGAATCTGCTTAGTGTACTCATCTCTCGGTCTCCCTCTACGATTTTTACCCTCCACACTGCCCTCCAATGCTAAATTTGTGATCCCTTGATGCCTCAAAACATGTCCTACCAACCGATCCCTTCTTCTAGTCAAGTTGTGCCACAAACTTCTCTTCTCCCCAATCCTATTCAATACCTCCTCATTAGTTACGTGATCTATCCACCTTATCTTCAGTATTCTTCTGTAGCACCACATTTCGAAAGCTTCTATTCGCTTCCTGTCCAAACTAGTTATCGTCCATGTTTCACTTCCATACATGGCTACACTCCAAACAAATATTTTCAGAAACGACTTCCTGATACATAAATCTATATTCGATGTTAACAAATTTCTCTTCTTCAGAAACGCTTTCCTTGCCATTGCCAGTCTACATTTTATATCCGCTCTACTTCAACCATAATCAGTTATTTTGCTCCCCAAATAGCGAAACTCCTTTACTACTTTAAGTGTCTCATTTCCTAATCCAATTCCATCAGCATCACCCGACTTAATTCGACTACATTCCATTATCCTCGTTTTGCTTTTGTTAATGTTCATCTTATATCCTTCTTTCAAGACACTGTCCATTCCGTTCAACTGCTCTTCCAAGTCCTTTGCCGTCTCTGACAGAATTACAATGTCATCGGCGAACCTCAAAGTTTTTACTTCGTCTCCATGAATTTTAATACTTACTCCAAATGTTTCTTTTGTTTCCTTTACTGCTTGCTCAATATACAGATTGAATAACATCGGGGAGAGGCTACAACCCTGTCTCACTCCTTTCCCAACCACTGCTTCCCTTTCATGCCCCTCGACTCTTATGACTGCCATCTCGTTTCTGTACAAATTGTAAATAGCCTTTCGCTCCCTGTATTTTACCCCTGCCACCTTTAGAATTTGAAAGAGTATTCCAGTCGACATTGTCAAAAGCTTTCTCTAAGTCTACAAATGCTAGAAACGTACGTTTGCCTTTTCTTAATCTTTCTTCTAAGATAATTCGTAAGGTCAGTATTGCCTCACGTGTTCCAACATTTCTACGGAATCCAAACTGATCCTCCCCGAGGTCCGCATCTACCAGTTTTTCCATTCGTCTGTAAAGAATTCGCGTTAGTATTTTGCAGCTGTGACTTATTAAACTGATAGTTCGGTAATTTTCACATCTGTCAGCACCTGCTTTCTTTGGGATTGGAATTATTATATTCTTCTTGAAGTCTGAGGGTATTTCGCCTGTCTCATACATCTTGCTCACCAGCAGGTAGAGTTTTGTCATGACTGGCTCTCCCAAGGCCGTCAGTAGTTCTAATGAAATGTTGTCTACTCCGGGGGCCTTGTTTCGACTCAGGTCTTTCAGTGCTCTGTCAAACTCTTCACGCAGTATCGTATCTCCCATTTCGTCTTCATCTACATCCTCTTCCATTTCCATAATATTGTCCTCAAGTACATCGCCCTTGTATAAACCCTCCATATACTCCTTCCACCTCTCTGCTTTCCCTTCTTTGCTTAGATCTGGGTTTTCATCTGAGCTCTTGATATTCATACAAGTGGTTCTCTAATCTCCAAAGTTCTCTCTAATTTTCCTGTAGGCAGTATCTATCTTACCCCTACTGAGATAAGCTTCTACATCCTTACATTTGTCCTCTAGCCATGCCTGCTTAGCCATTTTGCACTTCCTGTCGATCTCATTTTTGAGACGTTTGTATTCCTTTTTGCCTGCTTCATTTACTGCATTTTTATATTTTCTCCTTTCATCAATTAAATTCAATATTTCTTCTGTTACCCAAGGATTTCTACTAGCCCTCGTCTTTTTACCTACTTTATCCTCTGCTGCCTTCACTACTTCATCCCTCAGAGCTACTGTATTTCTTTCCCCTATTCCTGTCAATTGTTCCCTTATGCTCTCCCTGAAACTCTGTACAACCTCTGGTTCTTTCAGTTTATCCAGGTCCCATCTCCTTAATTTCCGACATTTTTGCAGTTTCTTCAGTTTTAATCTACAGGTCATAACCAATAGATTGTGGTCAGAGTCCACATCTGCCCCTGGAAACGTCTTACAATTTAAAACCTAGTTCCTGAATCTCTGTCTTACCATTATATAATCTATCTGATACCTTTTAGTATCTCCAGGGTTCTTCCACGTATACAACCTTCTTTCATGATTCTTAAACCAAGTGTTAGCTATGATTAAGTTGTGCTCTGTGCAAAATTCTACTAGGCGGCTTCCTCTTTCATTTCTTAGCCCCAATCCATATTCACCTACTATGTTTCCTTCTCTCCCTTTTCCTACACTCGAATTCCAGTCACCCATTACTATTAAATTTTCGTCTCCCTTCACTATCCGAATAATTTCTTTTATTTCATCGTACATTTCTTCAATTTCTTCGTCATCTGCAGAGCTAGTTGGCATATAAACTTGTACTACTGTAGTAGGTGTGGGCTTCGTATCTATCTTGGCCACAATAATGCGTTCACTATGCTGTTTGTAGTAGCTTACCCGCATTCCTATTTTCCTATTCATTATTAAACCTACTCCTGCATTACCCCTATTTGATTTTGTGTTTATAACCCTGTAATCACCTGACCAGAAGTCTTGTTCCTCCTGCCACCGAACTTCACTAATACCCACTATATCTAACTTTAACCTATCCATTTCCCTTTTTAAATTTTCTAACCTACCTGCCCGATTAAGGGATCTGACATTCCACGCTCCGATCCGTAGAACGCCAGTTTTCTTTCTCCTGATAACGACATCCTCCTGAGTAGTCCCCGCCCGGAGATCCGAATGGGGGACTATTTTACCTCCGGAATATTTTACCCAAGAGGATGCCATCATCATTTAATCATACAGTAAAGCTGCATGTCCTCGGGAAAAGTTACGGCTGCAGTTTCCCCTTGCTTTCAGCCGTTCGCAGTACCAGCACAGCAAGGCCGTTTTGGTTAATGTTGCAAGGCCAGATCAGTCAATCATCCAGACTGTTGCCCCTGCAACTACTGAAAAGGCTGCTGCCCCTCTTCAGGAACCACACGTTTGTCTGGCCTCTCAACAGATACCCCTCCGTTGTGGTTGCACCTACGGTACGGCCATCTGTATCGCTGAGGCACGCAAGCCTCCCCACCAATGGCAAGGTCCATGGTTCATGGGGGGGCTGCTATGCTTGCTAATTTTGTGTCCACAGGATGCCTCTTTCCTTTTGAGCAGTCACAGATGCATAGAAGTACAAGGCATCCACTAAATTTGTGTGAAGAGTACGTGTACACATGGGTGTTACCATTTTCACACATCACCCTACTGTGCGAGCCTTCTGCTAATGCTCGCCTTCTTTGTGAGGAGCTTGCGCTGCATTGATTGTGATGAAAAGGCGACAATAAAAAATGTAAAAGTGACAGTATATAACGAAGTATCTAAATAACAGGTATGAGAAATACAAAGTGATGGCAATGTTTTGTTTGCAAATTAAGGAGGAGGCCACAGCGAGATTGTAGATATTCTGCGTGGGCACGTGCAGTGATAAGGCTTGCAATAACATTTTGTTAGCTACTAACCTGCGACTTATATACCAGTTTCAACCATTTATTTCACACTTCAAAATAAAACATGTTAGTGAAATACTTTAGGGTGGTTCGTAGTTGTTATGTGTAGATCAGTTATCTTACAGTGCGTCATCTGTACTTCATTTTGTAAAAAAATATGTTTACACAGCTTTAACCGTGAAAGATATTTAATGTAGGTTAACATTAAATTGGGAATCTCAAGACTGAAGTCCACTAGAACATATGTTATGTTTTCCAATTTTGTCATTAGTGCTCAGTTGTGTTTTAGTAGTTTGTTGGGGAGCAACACATGCCCCATCTCTCCTTTCAGATGTGCTATTAAGTCACCATAGCAGTAACAGTCGTCCAGTTTTCACATACACTGTTCATAAATTTTGATTTATTTATCTGTTTTCCTACTTCATAACTTGCAGTGCTGTATCTTATTCTTTACAGTAATGTGAAGGAGACTTTTTATCTAATACTACCCCCACCCCCCTTCCCCATGAACCATGGACCTTGCTGTTGGTGGGGAGGCTTGCGTGCCTCAGCGATACAGATAGCCATACCGTAGGTGCAACTACAACGGAGGGGTATCTGTTGAGAGGCCAGACAAACGTGTGGTTCCTGAAGAGGGGCAGCAGTCTTTTCAGTAGTTGCAAGGGCAACAGTGTGGATGATTGACTGATCTGGCCTTGTAACATTAACCAAAACGGCCTTGCTGTGCTGGTACTGCGAATGGCTGAAAGCAAGGGGAAACTACCGCCGTAATTTTTCCCGAGGGCATGCAGCTTTACTGTATGATTAAATGATGATGGCGTCCTCTTGGGTAAAATATTCCGGAGGTAAAATAGTCCCCCATTCGGATCTCCGGGCGGGGACTACCCAAGAGGACGTTGTTATCAGGAGAAAGGAAACTGGCGTTCTACGGATCGGAGCGTGGAATGTCAGATCCCTTAACCGGGCAGGTAGGTTAGAAAATTTAAAAAGGGAAATGGATAGGTTAAAGTTAGATATAGTGGGAATCAGTGAAGTTCGGTGGCAGGAGGAACAAGACTTCTGGTCAGGTGACTACAGGGTTATAAACACAAAATCAAATAGGGGTAATACAGGAGTAGGTTTAGTAATGAATAGGAAAATAGGAATACGGGTAAGCTACTTCAAACAGCATAGTGAACGCATTATTATGGCCAAGATAGATACGAAGCCCACACCTACTACAGTAGTAAAAGTTTATATGCCAACTAGCTCTGCAGATGATGAAGAAATTGAAGAAATGTATGATGAAATAAAACAAATTATTCAGATAGTGAAGGGAGACGAAAATTTAATAGTCATGGGTGACTAGAATTCATCAGTAGGAAAAGGGAGAGAAGGAAACGTAGTAGGTGAATATGGATTGGGGCTAAGAAATGAAAGAGGAAGCCACCTGGTAGAATTTTGCACAGAGCATAACTTAATCGTAGCTAACACTTGGTTCAAGAATCGTAAAAGAAGGTTGTATACATGGAAGAATCCTGGAGATACTAGAAGGTATCAGATAGATTATATAATGGTAAGACAGAGATTTAGGAATCAGGTTTTAAATTGTAAGACATTTCCAGGGGCAGATGTGGACTCTGACCTGTAGATTAAAACTGAAGAAATTGCAAAAAGGTGGGAATTTAAGGAGATGGGTTATGGATAAACTGAAAGAACTAGAGGTTGTACAGAGTTTCGAGGAGTGCATAAGGGAACAATTGTCACAAATGGGGGAAAGAAATACAGTAGAAGTAGAATGGGTAGCTCTGAGGGATGAAGTAGTGAAGGCAGGAGAGGATCAAGTAGGTAAAAAGACGAGGGCTAGTAGAAATCCTTGGGTAACAGAAGAAATATTGAATTTAATTGATGAAAGGAGAAAATATAAAAAGGCAGTAAATGAAGCAGGCAAAAAGGAATACAAACGTCTCAGAAACGAGATCGACAGCAAGTGCAAAATGGCTCAGCAGGGATGGCTAGAGGACAAATGTAAGGATGTAGAGGCACATCTCACTAGGGGGTAAGATAGATACTGCCTACAGGAAAATTAGAGAGAACTTTGGAGATTAGAGAACCACTTGTATGAATATCAAGAGCTCAGATGAAAACCCAGATCTAAGCAAAGAAGGGAAATCAGAGAGGTGGAAGGAGTATATGGAGGGTTTATACAAGGGCGATGTAGTTGAGGACAATATTATGGAAATGGAATAGAATGTAGATGAAGATGAAATTGGAGATACGATACTGCATGAAGAGTATGACAGAGCACTGAAAGACCTGCGTCGAAATAAGGCACTGGGAGTAGACAACATTCTATTAGAACTACTGACAGCCTTGGGAGAGCCAGTCATGACAAAATTCTACCAGCTGGTGAGCAACATGTATGAGACAGGCAAAATACCCTCAGACTTCAAGAAGAATATAATAATTCCAATCCCAAAGAAAACAGGTGCTGACAGATGTGAAAATTACCGAACTATCAGTTTAATAAGCCACAGCTGCAAAATACTAACACGAATTCTTTACAGACGAATGGAAAACTGATGGAAGCCGAACTCGGGGAAGATCAGTTTGGATTCCGTAGAAATGTTGGAACACGTGAGGCAATACTGACCCCACGACTTATCTTAGAAGCTAGATTAAGGAAGGGCAAACCTACGTTTCTAGCATTTGTAGACTTGCAGAAAGCTTTTGACAATGTTGACTGGAATACTCTCTTTCAAATTCTAAAGGTGGCAGGGGTAAAATACAGGGAGCGAAAGGCTATTTACAATCTGTACAGAAACCAGATGGCAGTCATGAGTCAGGTGACATGAAAGGGAAGCAGTGGTTGGGAAGGGAGTGAGACAGGGTTGTAGTCTCTCCCCGATGTTATTCAAACTGTATATTGAGCAAGCAGTAAAGGAAACAAAAGAAAAATTCGGAGTAGGTATTAGTATTCATGGAGAAGTAGTAAAAACTTTGAGGTTTGCCGATGACATTGTAATTCAGTCTGAGACAGCAAAGGACTTGGAGGAGCAGTTGAATGGAATGGACAGTGTCTTGAAAGGAGGATATAAGATGAACATCAACAAAAGCAAAACGAGGATAATGGAATGTAGTCGAATTGGGTGATGCAGCGGGAATTAGATTAGGAAATGAGATGCTTAAAGTAGTAAAGTAGTAAAGGAGTTTTGCTATTTGGGGAGCAAAATAACTGATGATGGTCGAAGTAGGGAGGGTATAAAATGTAGACTGGCAATGGCAAGGAAAGCTTTTCCGAAGAAGAGAAATTTAATATCAAGTATAGATTCAAGTGTCAGGAAGTCATTTCTGAAAGTATTTGTATGGAGTGTAGCCATGTATGGAAGTGAAATGTGGACGATAAATAGTTTTGACAAGAAGAGAATAGAAGCTTTCGAAATGTGGTGCTACAGAAGAATGCTGAAGATTAGATGGGTAGATCACATAACTAATGAGGATGTACTGAATAGAACAGGGGAGAAGAGCAGTTCGTGGCGCAACTTGATGAGAAGAAGGGATCGGTTGGTAGGACATGTTCTGAGGCATCAAGGGATCACAAATTAACATTGGAGGGCAGCGTGGAGAGTAAAAATTGTAGAGGGAGACCAAGAGATGAACACACTAAGCAGATTCAGAAGGATGTAGACTGCAGTAGGTACTGGGAGATGAAGAAGCTTGCACAGGATAGAGTAGCATGGAGAGCTGCATCAAACCAGTCTCAGGACTGAAGACCACAACAACAACAATTTGATGCTCAAGGCAACACGTCTCAAATTTTTATTCAGATAATCTTTAGAAGCCGCATTGGCACGACTTTCCTGTGTCTGTAATTGTCTGTAAAGTTACGTGTAGTGTCACTGTATCTCGACCACACTGCATGGCTTAGGATTCGGGAGCATTTTACTGATAACAGCTCCCTGTTTTGTGTTACACTTTTCCCTACAGCTATCAATGTACTTACGGAATGTATGGGTCTGGTGACTACCCCCACTGCCTACAGTGACAAGTTTGGCATTGGTCAAGACTCTTGTCTATAGCTTCTGTTGTGTTGGCAAAAGAGCCAACACTGTGTTACTAGAGGAGGCCGAATGCACGCGTTTTAGCTCATGCAGGCTGGGGTGAGGAGGGAAGGACTACACTGACGTGAGGTCTGGAACATGACAAGGAAGTAAAATTCAGAAAGCGGACGTAATTAGTTTGATACTTAACTTTAATCCATTAATGATGAACGTCGCTCTTGACGGTACATGATTCACAATATTATCTGTTCAGATTATAGTAACTGAATATGGTGCCTTGCTAGGTCGTAGCATATGACGTAGCTGAAGGCTATGCTAAACTGTCGTCTCTGCAAATGAGAGCTATGTCGACAGTGAACCATCGCTAGCAAAGTCGGCTGTACA
This sequence comes from Schistocerca gregaria, assembly GCF_023897955.1. Taxonomy (NCBI): domain Eukaryota; kingdom Metazoa; phylum Arthropoda; class Insecta; order Orthoptera; family Acrididae; genus Schistocerca; species Schistocerca gregaria. Next base: position 201,219,338 of record NC_064929.1, on the reverse strand, counting down.
ACTGGGGCGAGTGGTAGGAAGTATCTCTAGACCAGACCTGCCGTGTGGCGGCACTCGGTCTGCAATCATTGATAGTGGCGACACGCGGACCCGATGTATGCTAACGGACCGCGGCCGATTTATAGGCTACCATCCAGCAAGTGTGGTGTCTGGCGGTGACACCACAGCTTCAGCTGAGCATCAACTGCAAGGAGCCATGGAGAGCTCCTCTTCTTGGGTCCTGTATTGTGGCTAAGAGCCACAGAAACACCATCTCTCCTCGGGTCTTCGGAGACGTGTTTATCCATGTGATGCGTATTTTGTGGCCATGTGTGGTAATAACTGCTCTGACAATCTTTCCTCATAGTCCTTGCATTTAACTCTTATTTTCATCTATTACTTCTACTGATCTGATGGTATTACATATTCCTGGAGACATAGTCTCAACTTTGTCTTTGATATGGATAGAAGCTGAAGTAATGAATTAAAATTTGTGCCAATGCTGGGACTCGGAATGCAGGTCTCCCACTAGTAAGCCTATTAAGGCAGATATGCTGCCCGCTACATCACCTCGGCATTGTAGCTAAAGTTAAGGTAATCTATGCAGCCGTGTTAGCCACAATGCAATGGTGGTGTAGTGGATAGCACATCTGCCTAGTAAGCAGGAGACCTGGGTTCAGGTCCCAGCCTTCACACAAATTTTAATTCATTACTTAAGCTTCTACCCTTATTCAATCTGTTACACCCTTCGTAGATTCAACTTTTAGCTCTTTTTGTAATTTGTGCATTTTTGTTTTGCTGTAAAGATGTACAAGAACTGCCATAGTTTTATCAAATTTAAATTTGTTTTATTCCTTACCTAATTTGTTTGAAGTTCTGTTTATAGTGCCATACAGATATTGAAATTTTGCAAGATTTTTAATTACATCTCGATGTTTTAGATAGCTTGTTTGATTTCCAGGATGACTGCAACATTTTATTTGTTCTACTATATTTTATGTTAGACTCCTCTCAATATCCTGATCAGTAGTGGTCTTTGTATTATATTATTGGCTCAGTGGTCTCAACTTGTGGACAGAAATTTGCAATTCATGTACATTACATATAATTACCTAGTCGTCAGTGGATAAACAGTTGTTTACTTTTTTATGTTTTTAAACTGGGGTGAACTAAAATTTTCCACTTTCTCAAGAGTTCATTTATGTACACACTAATTGTTGATAGTAGACTACATCCTTTCCTGACTCCCTGATGTAAATGGATTTTATCAAATGTTTCTGAGCCAGTTTTGATTGTGATTATTGTATTTGCATGTATTTCAATACAAGAATAATATGTCTGCGGTATCCTCATTCTTCCGGGGAAGTTTCTTTTTGACCAGATCTCTTCATATAGCCTGTAAAAGCTACGTGGGTTTTGTTACTATACTCCTATTCTTTCTGTATTGGTCATTTCACGAGTACAGTGAGCGTGTTGTTAGTGTGAGGTTGGCCCTCTGTGAACCACTGTGTTTCTCTGAAGGCAATTCTTCATTTATTGTGTTCTTTGTACAGATCATTTTGACCTTTATCTTACATGCCATTTATACCAGACTTACACATTTCACAGAGCATTATCAGTACAGAACGTCCATTATTTTAAACACATTTGCAACTTTTGGATCCGTTATAAATAAAATAAAATTATATGGGACAGTAGTTCTGTAATGCTGTTTACTTTTTAAGTCTGTGAGCACCTTTGCATATAGCAACTATTAAAGTGTGAAATGTGCTGGCTATACAGCAGTTTGTTCTTATTAGGTCTTCAGCTACATAACTGAAATATTCATTGAAACCATGTAGTATTTTCTCAGGATCTGTGACACCTCATCATTTTAATTTTTGTGTTTTAGTACACTACTCCTTGCTTCATTTTTACAATATTCCAGCCATCTTTTGTTGTGTTGTTAAATTTTCAATCAACTTAAAATTGTATAATTTCTTAGCTTCTTGCATTACTTTTGTCGATTGTACAGTGAGATTTACAGTACCTTCTAAAGCTATATGAATGTGGTGTTTTATATACTGTAGTTCTTTAGGTAGCACTTTATGTGACTAGAGATTTACACTCTAAGGAAAAAAAAAAAAGAAAAAGACAGCATACCATGCAGGAATTGTTTGAATGGGACAGAAATCAGTACATGTACAGACAAACAAATGATTACTGTTTCAAAGAAACTGGGTGAGTTATTCAAGACAGAGATTCATAAATTGAGCAAGTCAATAACTCATTGGTACGCCTCTGGCCCTTATGCAAGCAGTTACTCAGCTCGTCATTGGGTGATAGTTGTCAAATATCCTTATGAGAGATACTGTGCCAAATTCTGTCCATTTGGCACATTGGATCGTCAAACTCCTGAGCAGGTTCGAGGGACTGGCCTGTAATGCTCCAAAGATTCTCAATTGGAGAGAGATCCGGCAACCTCACTGGACAATGTAGGGTTCGCCATGCACGAAGACGAGCAGTAGAAACGCTCGCTGTGTGAGGGCAGGCACTATTTTCCTGAAGTGTAAGCCCAGGACGCCGTATCGTCAAGGGCTACAAAATTGGGCACCAAATATCATCAACGTGCTGCTATTCTGTAAGGACACTGCCAAAGGAGTTCTGGTAGATACAGAATTTGCACTCCAGACCATCCATCCTGGTTGTCGGATCATGTGGCAGGCAACTGTCAATTGTGTATCCCACTGCTGTTCAGTGTCTCCAGAAACGTCTTCACTGGTCGTCTGAGTTCATTTCGAAGTGGGACCCGTCACCCATGGCAGTTCTACTCCAGTCAGTGAGATTCCAGGCCGAAGACGCGTCTGGAGATGCACCACACAGCGGTGGGATACTGTGCGGACTGCTGCCCGCTACATTACTTGACAACTAGGACTGACGGTCTGGGTGAAATTCTTTTCATAGCAGGACCCATTCGGTCGTCATCTGCGGCAGCAGTACGTCGGTGATATTCTACACCCTGTTTTGTTGCCCTCCACAAGAAGTCGTCCTGGGCTTACACTTCAGAAAATAATGCCCGCCCGCTCACGGCGAGAGTTTCCACTGTTCGTTTTCGTGAATGCTACAACCTACCTCAGCTGACGAGGTTGCTGGATCTCTCTCTGACTGAGAACGTTGTCTGATGATTTAAGGTGCCAATTGGACAGAATTCCTCTCGAGGACCCCCTGCGGGTTCGGGGGTTAGAATAGTCCCGCGGTATTCCCGCCTGTCGTAAGAGGCGACTAAAAGGAGTCTCAAACTTTTTGGCCTTATATGATGGTCCCCTGTTGGGTTTGACCTCAATCTCTCAAAATTTTCCGAAGAGCGAGCCGATTGGGGAAGGGCGCCTCACTTGGTGCATTGTGTCCATCTTGCGATCAGACCTTTCGCCAACTTATACACCGTTGAATTGCAGTCCTGTCCACTCTCCATCTCTTGGGCATGACTCTGTTTCTGCATGCAGATAACACCTTGCACTGTGCAGTGCCTCTTTCTGCACCGACGGCGACCATGGACCACATGTTACCTAACATCCAGCATGGTAGCCAGTCTGTTGTGGTGGGGCCACCATGTACCATGTTGGTTGTAGCCCCCTGACAACACAGGGATCGCTCTACTGATGCCTGTGCCGTTAACTCCCCACGTATGCCAAGGAGTAGATGCCTATCCTACTGGGGTATCGGGAGTCCCGGCAAAGGCCATCCTGCCAGGTGTCTATTGCCGTGGCTGGGTGGCGCCCTTGGGGAGGGCCCTTGGTCGGAGTAGGTGGCATCAGGGTGGATGACCCGCAATGAAGCATGGTACATCGTCTCTCACTGGTGGCCAGCCGCCAGCAGTCTCTAAGCGTTCTCGGGCTCAGTTTAACGCTCAGAAGTAGGATCCGAAAACGTTCCCCTCCCTGGCTACACCGTGGGGGGAACGTAAGTCTCAGGATGGCAGTAGCAGTTATTCGCCCCGCTTCTTAGTTTGTACGAGGGCTGATGGGGAGTCTTTTCTCTCCACAAAGCCTCAGTTCTTCGTCGAGCATTTAGTGGACAAGTTTGGGGAGGTGGAGGGCTTGTCAAAAATGCACTCTGGGTCAGTCCTGATACAAACGGCATCGTCTGCCCAGTCACGACGGTTACTCGCTTGTGACAAGTTGGGGGATGTTGCCGTTACGATCACACCCCATAAGAGTTTGAATATGGTCCAGGGAGTTATTTACCATAGGGATCTTCTTTTGCATTCTGATGAAGAGCTGCGCGCCAATTTAGAGCGCCGAGGTGTACATTTCATGTGGCGCGTTCATCGGGGTCCTAAGGAAAATCATATTGCTACCAGTGCCTTCATCTTGGCCTTCGAAGGGGATACATTACCAGAAAAGGTCAAGGTAATGGTCTACCTATGTGACGTTAAGCCCCATATCCCTCACCCGATGCGGTGCTTTAAGTGCTGGAAGTTTGGCTACATGTCTTCTCACTGCACTTCCAGCCTCACATGCCGAGATTGTGGACGCCCATCACATCCCAATACTCCATGTGCCCCGCCTCCCATCTGTGTCAACTGCGGGGAGCACCATTCACCTTGCTCGCCAGACTGCCGAATTTTCCAGAAAGAGCATAAAATCATGGAATACAAGACCCTGGACTCACTAACCTATACTGAGGCCAAAAGGAAATACGACCGACTCCATCCTATGAGAATGACATCTTCCTACGCTGCTGCTACAACACCTGTGCTAGCCCTGTCTGTTTCTCCAATTGTGGCCGGATCGACAAGTAGTACAACTCCTCCTGTCCCCCTCACCAGTGGGGGGCTCTACCCACCGGGTTGCTTTTGCGCCACCTACCTCAGGAGAAACACCATCCCATCCATCGGGGACGTCCGTCCCCACTTCTAAGCCGGAGAAGTGTCCAACTTCTTCGGCTTCTCACGCTCGCAAGGGGTCCCTTGGGTCCGTCCCTTCCCAGGTTTCCGCCAGCGAGAATGCTAACGACCGACAGTGGCGTAAGTGCCCGCAATCAGCTGGTCGTAGGGCTTCACGATCCTCCTCCGTCCTGGAGACTGAATTGGTGAAGCCCTCCTAGCCAGTGCGACCCAAGGAACGATGTGAGAAACCCAAGAAGAGCTCTCAGCCCAAGGAACTCGCGGTGGCAGCCATCCTACCACAACCTTCCAGCTCTGCGTCTGAGGATGCGGTGGAGATTCTGGTGTCTGCTGAGGACCTCGATGTCGCCGATTCATCAGACACCATGGAAAGCACTATCACAGGTGCTAAATCGGAGGCAGTAGGTGACCCCGCGGCATAATCTCCCTTCCCAGTCGCGTCACGCCTTTCTCAGACATGGACAACACCATCCTCCAGTGGAACTGCAGCGGTTTCTTCCACCATCTAGCTGAGCTCCACCAATTTATCAGCCTTCACCCTTTCCTCTGCATTGCTCTGCAGGAAACTTGGTTTCCGGCAATACGAACCCCCGCCCTCCGTGGCTACCGGGGTTATTATAAGAACCGGGCAGCTTATGAAAGGGTGTCTGGTGGCGTCTGCATATATGTCCTGAACTCTCTTCACAGTGAGTCTGTACCTCTCCAAACACCTTTAGAGGCTGTCGCTGTTAGAGTGTGGACGCCATAGGCTGTTATCGTCTGCAGTCTTTACCTTCCACCGGATGGTGATGTCGCGCTGCATGTCCTGGCTGCTCTGATAGCCCAATTGCCGCCACCTTTCTTGTTACTGGGCGACTTTAACGCCCATAACCATCTGTGGGGTGGGTCGGTGGCAACAGGTTCCCTGCGCTCTCACTGAATGGAGCAGTTTGTACTGACTCCGACGTCATTGCAAACAGCTTGGCGGAGCACTTTGCTCTGAATTCCACTTCTGCCAACTACCCCTTGGGCTTCCGCTCCATTAAAGAGCAGATAGAACGTCGGAGACTTTCTTTTTGCACCCACCATTCTGAATTGCACAATGTTCCATTCAGTGAGTGGGAATTCTGCAGTGCCCTCGCCGCTTGTCCTGATACCACTCCTGGCCCAGGTAGCATCCACTCTCAGATGCTGAAACACCTTTCAGTAGACTGCCAGTGACGCCTCCTCAACCTTTACAACCACATTTGGGTCGAGGTTGAGTTTCTGTCGCAATGGCGGGAAAGTCTTGTTGTCCCCCTTCTGAAACCGGGGAAGAACCCTTTGGAGGTGGACAGCTACCGTCCCATTAGCCTCACCACGTTCTTTGCAAGTTGCTTGAACGGATGGTGAGCCAGAGCTTGAATTGGGTACTGGAGTCTCGGGGCCTTCTGGCTCCGTCTCAGGGTGGGTTCTGTAAATGCCGCTCTGCTGCCGACAATCTGGTGAGCCTGGAGTCGGCCATCCATACTGCCTTTGCCCGCCATCAGCATCTGGTCGCTGTCTTTTTTCGACATGCGGAAGGCGTATGATACGACATGGCGTCATCACATTCTTTCTACGCTTCATGCATGGGGCCTTCGGGGCCCTCTGCCGATATATATCCGCAATTTTCTGTCGTATCGTACCATCTGCGTGCATGTCGCGGCCTCAGAGTTCCTCCCAAGTCCAGGAGAACGGTGTGCCACAGGGTTCTGTTCTAAGTGTCTGTCTGTCTTTAATAGCCATTAACGGGCTCGCTGCGGCGGTGGGAAATTCTGTCTCTGCTTCTCTGTATGCTGACGACTTGTGCCTTTACTACAGCTCTATTGGCACTGCAGCTGCTGAACGTCAGCTACAGGGCGCAATCCGCAAGGCGCAGTCCTGGGCTGTAGCACATGGTTTTCAGTTTTCGGCAGCCAAGGCCTGCGTTATGCATTTCTGCCGGCGACGCACTGTTCACCCGGAGCCGCGGCTTTATCTTGACGGCGAGCTTCTTACAGTGGTGGAGTTACATAGGTTTTTGGTGGTGGTTTTTGATGCCCGGTTGACTTGGCTGCCTCATATACGGCAGCTTAAACAGGCGTGTTGGCGGCATCTAAATGCTCTGCGATTCCTGAGTCGCACCAGGTGGGGCGCCGACCGATCTACTATCCTACGGCTTTACCAGGCGTTAATCCAGTCCCGTCTGGACTACGGGAGTCTGGCTTATGGCTCAGCATCCCCATCTGCATTGCGGCTGCGGGACCTAATCCTCCACAGCGGGATACGCCTTGCCACTGGTGCCTTCCGGACCAGCCCTGTGGACAGAATACTTGTGGAGGCAGGTGTCCCTCCACTGCGGTTACGACGCCAACAATTACTGGCTGCTTATGCTGCCCATGTATTTAGCTCACCCGGGCATCCAAATTATCGTGTCCTGTTCCCGCAGTCAGTCGTCAGTCTGCCAGAACGTCGGACCCGGTCGGGTTGTCCAATCGCCATACGCGTCAAAAGCTTCTCTATGGGCTTGGGTGTTTCCCTGTACCACCTCCTTTCCGGGCCCCTCTGCGTACACCCCCATGGTGTGTGCCTCGCCCTTGCCTTTGGCTCTACTTGGCACAGGGCCCGAAGGACTCAGTACCTCCGGAGGCCTTCCGACGCCGCTTTTATTCCATCCTGGCCACATATCAGGGCTCTGGCGTTGTCTATACCGACGGTTCGATGGTTGCTGGTCGTGTCGGTTATGCGCTAACTCTAGGGGACCATTCTGAACAACGTTCGTTGCTGGCTGGCTGCGTTGTTTACACTGCTGAGTTGGTCGCCATCTTTCGTGCCCTAGAGTATATCCGCTCCTGCTCAGGTGAGTCCTTTGTTATCTGTAGCGATTCCCTGAGCGGTTTACGAGCTCTCGACCAATGTTTCCCTCGTTCACATCTGGTGATGGCTATCCAGTAGTCCCTGCATACTCTTGCCCGTTGCGGCAGATCTGTGGTCTTTGTTTGGACCCCGGGCCATGTTGGGATACCCGGAAATGAAACTGTTGACTGCCTGGCGAAAGAGGCCACTAGTGCACCATCTCTGGAGATTGGCCTCCCAGCGACTGATTTGTGGGCACTATTACGCCGCAAAATTTTCTATTTATGGGACACTGATTGGCGCATCCTGCCTGTGACAAACTAACTCCGCCGTATCAAGGAGATGACTACCGTGTAGCGGTCATCCATGCGAGCCAACCGCAGGGAATCAGTCGTCCTTTGTCGGCTCCGCATTGGCCACACACGACTCGCGCACAGTTATTTACAGTGTTGTGAGGATCCCCCTCTTTGTCGTTGTGGGGCGTCCTTGACGATGGTCCATATTCTGTTGGTGTGCGCCCTTTTAACTGTGGTCAGGCAGACTTTTGCGCTGCCTGATACGCTCTCTGCGCTTTTATCTGACGACTCTTCCATAATGGACATAGTGCTGTGTTTTATTCAGGCAGGGGGATTTTATCGCTTAATGTAAGTGTGTGAGTTTTTGTGTTGATTCTGGCGTCTGGCCTACGATTTGTCTGATTTTTCATGTGTTTTTCGGTGGTTGGCTTTTCCCTTTTTGTTTGTATGGTCGGACGATCACCGTCACACTCTGTGTGATTTTAGTTCGTCTTGTCTGGTCTTTGTCTATGTTTTTCTTGTTCTGTGTCTTCTGTCTTATCGTCTGTTGATCGTTTTTATTCTCCGTGGGTGTTTTTAGTATTTGGAAAAAGGGACCGATGACCGTAGCAGTCTGGTCCCTTTAACCCCCACAAACCAATTCCTCTGGAGGGCATCAGAAAACTCTGTCAATCAGTGCCGAGGCAAAGGCTAGAGATGGGCCGATGCAGTATTGACTTGCTCAATTTGTGAATCCCTTTCTCTTGAATGAATCGTCCAATTTTTCTGAAATTGTGATCATTTGTTTGTCTGTACGTGTTCATCACATCTACTGATTTCCGCCCCATTCAGAAAATTTGTTCGTGGTGCATCATTTTGTTGTCTTAGTGTAAATCTCTTTAATTATCCAACAATTTGTTTGTTCGTCTCCCGTTTCTAATGAATAGGTAATACTGAAGCAATGTTTTATGAAAGGAAACAGATATTTCACAATACAGCGTGGTTTCATTATTAAATAATTTTTTTTTATAAGATATTGCTGTTAGCAGAATTTTCAGATTTCATGTTTGTAATTGGTCTGTACGGTCACAAAAACCATAGTTAATGATTTTGATTGAATGTTATTGATTTTCTGTATGTATAAAAATGTAATAGAGATGATTTTACTTAGCATTGTCAAATATCCTAATTGGAGTCTTGCCCTTTTTTGCCATATGTTAATTAAGGTAGCATGAGAGAGAGAGAGAGAGAGAGAGAGAGAGAGAGAGAGAGAACTGAAAATTAAGGAGAGATTTCCACATAGCAACTCTGCCCAAAGACCCTCTGATTAGTTTTCTGTACTCTTCTACTGCCTGGAAACAACAATAACATAAATGTGGCTCGTACCTTGCCCAACCTGTACCAAAAATGCTGCCACCCCCCCCAACCCCCACCCCCACACCCCCTCCAAACTTTTGACTATCTGGCACTCCTGCGTCTACCAATCATTTCTGGCTAAGCCCTGCATATACCATAAATTTGGCCGAAATCAAGGATGACGCGAAGGCACAATTCTCTTGTCAGTTGGTAAATAACTTGCCCATAAAAGGCAAATGTTTGAAGTCTTGACCTGGCACATTTTTTTTTAATCTGCCAAGTATTTTCGTATCAGTGCACAGTTCAGAATGAAAACTCATTCTAGTTGATTGATGTAGGTAATCTAATGCTTTGTTGTGAGTCTCCTTTGAATGAAGCTTCTGGATTTCTTTTCCTGTATTCTGAACACACACACACACACACACACACACACACACACTCACCTTCCCTTCTCCCCCCCCCCATCATCCCCCAAATCTAGTCCACAGGCAGATCCCGCAGGCCATATCCACATGTCTTTGTTTCCAGCCATCCACATGAACAGGGTGCAATTTAGCACCTTCTCATCACCCGCTAGTCACACCAAACAAGAAAAACTCAACTCTGTCATCTGCCAGATCATAAACAGCCTATTTTTTGTGCTGTGACGTGAAAAACTTCCTTCCCTGAATTCTCTTCACTTTCCTGATCCACCACACACTCAAACCACAAAGTATCCTGGTCTGTGATTGTACCACACTTATTTCCAACTCCTCGTCACAGGGATTGTATTGCTCAAGATTATCGGCCCAACTGAAAGAGTGTTCTTTCATTGTCTGATTAATGATTGACTGGAGCTCTTATTTTCAAAATGAAAACATTCAAAGTTATTACATCTGCAGTAATAAATAAATACAGGAAAAATAGAATACATATATGAATTGGAGAAGTATGTTATTTTGTTTAATTGTGTAGTGTTTAGTTTTTCGCTAGCCTAAATGATGACTTCTGTTTCATATAGTGCAGATTTGTATGTGCAGTTTTATCCCTAAGGTGCAGCCACGAATTTTCTAGAAACTGTTTTTTTAATTGAAATATTTCTTTACTTAAGATGTTACTTTAGTAAAACAGCAAAATTGGGGCTACAGTAGTATGACACTGGAATGCAGAAGACAATCATAAAACATTATTATCATAGTGTTACCAGAATGAAAAATGCACCCATCATAGCTCAAGGAAACGCGAATATGTTGAGGACAGTTACGGATGTAAAAGAAGGGAAATAGCTATTTGACTTATCTAGCAACTTAAAGATATTCAAATCGAAACATCTTGACATATTCATGCTTTTTTACTTGTTGGTATTAGTACCCATGTTATGTAATGTAACGCATTTTGTCAAGTGAAGTAGCACAATACGTGTCACTTTGTATGACACGACATATGTCATCATCTTACCTAACATGGCATTGATCATGTTGTGCAGTATGTCACAATGTGTAATTAAAGTTTAGGATGCATGCACATCCCCCTCCAGGATACTTCCTATTATAAAGGCACCTCCACTGTCAGATCCTTCCTACTGTGGGTGCATCCCACTCTAGACTCACATAAATTTGTGTGTATTTGTTCTTACTCCCCTTACCATACATGTAGCAGGGGGTGGGTCTGGAGGCATATAGTCCCCTTGGGGGAAAAAATAAACACCCCACCATCTCCCCAGAAACAAAACAACCCCCAGAAAAATGTTTTTAGCTATTATGTGTAAGCTCTTCAGCCATACCATATTAAATATTGTTTACTATGGCTGGTGAATCTTAAGGTTTTGGGCACAGAATCAGGGACTTTAGCCTATAAATTACAAGATGCAGATGTGCCAGCACCTTGCAGCTGAGAGAGCTCACTGCACTGGGGAAATTGGGTTAACTCATTAAAAAAAGTATGAATATGTCACCAATATTGGGGGAGAAAGGGAAACTGCATTGGAATATCAACAATATAAGGAAAGGGATTGTCTTCAGAACCATGGGTTGCTCGAATTGGGAATCGTAAGTCTGGCTCCCCTGCCTGGTATGAATGAACATGCCCACTATAGCCTATTGTGTCCTCAGAACACACTAGCTCACCACCAGAACGTCACATGCTTGCGAGAGGTTTTTTGTTTTATATTTTAATTTTTTCAAATTTTTTATCTTTTAGTATTGTTGTTATTGTGTTATTTTGTTGTATATTTTTTAATTATTTACTTTATTTATTCATATACACATGAAGCTGTATGCTCGAACATATTAAAATAAACCATAAATATGATAACAAATTAAATATTAAATACTGTGTCAAATTTACAATAATAATGTATCTAAGTATTTTATATTACATAAATAAACTTACCAGCAATCCTTCTGTCCTCAATCTCTGCTATAAGTAACACAACACTGTGCTCCATTGCACAGATCTCTGCCAATTCTCAAAACTGATATTTCACTTAGGGTTGCAATTTTGCAACTTTTAGTTGTCATTCCTTCTTAACCCTATTTTTCTATTGTTTGTTAGCTTCTTTCTGATTGTTTTCTAATCTTTTTTTGTATGTAAATATGAGCCTGCATGTACACAGTTGAAATATCTCAGCAGTACTGCCATATACTTCTCTGTACAGATACCGTATTTACTCGAATCTAAGCTGCACTTTTTTCCAGTTTTTTGTAATGCAAAAGACCGCCTGCAGCTTAGAATCAAGTGCAAAGTAAGCGGAAGTTCTGAAAAATGTTGGTAGGTGCCGCCACAACTAACTTCTGCCGTCGAATATATGTAGCGCTACACAGGCATGCTTTGTAGGCACAAAGATAAATACTGGCGCCAAAAGCTCTGTGTCAGTAAACAACATTTTTAAAAAAAAGGTGGAAGACGAGTTTTTTACTCCGCCCCGAGTTTTGATCACTGCATTTTCATACATTATCCAATGAAGTAAATACAAATTCTGTATTGTTCATATTCGAATGTAGCAGCATTTCAATGTACTTCGAAAATCAGACTGGCAAGACTGTTTTGGATGTTTGTCAATATGGCCAACTCTACATTCTGAATTTTTTCCTACCTTTGAGAAGAGACGGTTGCTGATAGGAACTTTTATGAACTGTGAATCACATGCAGTATTCTCTGCACCATAAGAACAATACGAATATAAACATTTTGCCATGTATTGTTTCATGTTTGCTGCTATCTCATTTAAATCCTGTCTGCCTAATAAACTACGAAACTGGAGTGAGACAACAGCAAACATAGAAGAATATACATATGTCATGTGTCATGTCATGTTTATATTTGTATTATTCTTATTCCTAATAGTGATATAGTCAGAAATGAAGCGCTGCAATTGACTAGATTTTTAAATCTAAGATGACTAATTTCTGTGCAGAATGTTATGTATTAAAGAGGCGTCTGCAAAGATTTTCAAACGGAGAAAAATTTTCGCTAAGGTCTCGTTCGGAACTTCTATCGTACGCAGTATATTATTTGGTTCTTGTTGATCACTATCAAAGAAAGCAGCAGTGTAAGTAACAACAAATAGCAGTCTCTTGCCATTGTTTCGCTAATGAGACTATTTTTTTTTAAAGGCGGCGGTGGCATGGACAAAGGCAAGCCATGCCGCAAGTGGCGACAGGTCGTGAACACTCAATATCAGAATGCAACAAACAGTGCAAGACGCAGTACAAAATGCATTTTCAGCTTAGAGTGACGTAAACACATACAACAAAGAGAACGGCACTTATCAGATCAAAGAATAAATAATCAATTCAAACCAGACGAAGCACGTGAAAAAGGCAGGGTACCCGTATAAATACGGACAGAGCACATGGCGCATAGCAATGGCTACGTGGTAAAGCTTAACTGCTAAGCTTACGACCTGAAGCAAACTACTGTAGCTGTATCGTCATTCATTCGACCTAAATTGTGTCCCATATTACAATGGGCCAACTTTGTTTTATTTGGAGGTGTGGCCTGAAACTTTCTCTCCCCTTGAATTTCGAGCTTCAAATTCCAGGTGCGGCTTAGATTAGGGAATTTTTTTTTCCTTCATTTCAAGTCTCAGTTTTTAGATGCGGCCTAGATTCGCGTGCGGCTTAGATTCGAGTAAATACGGTACCTCTTTGTGACTGTCCAGTAACAGCTCTGTTTCCATTCTTACCACAGGTTGTTGAGTGTCCAGTGGTGCAGAGGCGACCCTACGGCCACAGACGGGCTGGTCGAGCAGATGCCCGGACTCGAACTCCGCGGCTGCATCGAAGTGGAGGAACCGGCTGCAGATGACGAGGATCACGAGAGTGATGCGGAAGGTGCGGAGGAAGAAAATGGAGAGAATGCGGAGCTTGACGATGCGGACTGAAGTGTGGGATGACAGTTCAGGGAGTGGTGAGGAGCGATGGCCATAGTAACAGTGATACTGAGAGTGATAATACTTTTCGAAGTGATAGCAGTATAGCTATTATCTTCCTAGGGGACGTATGAAAGTGACGTGTCCACCTCCGTAGCAGAGTGGTCGGCATCACCCAATGCTGTGCTAGGGGTCCGGGTTTGATTCCTGGTCGCTTTGGAAATTTTCTACGATCGGGGACTGGGTGTCACACCACCTTCATCGTTGCCAACAGGCGAGTTGCCAAAGTGGTGTAAAATAAAAAGATCTGCACACGACAGACGAAATTGATGAAAGGGCACACTCTGCCAAAATATTCTGTACGCACAGTTCATTTCCTAAAAGTGATTTGATGTTTATAGGGAATAATGATTCGCAATATTGGTTGCATCTAAGCTGTAACTGTGTAACTGGGCCAAAATTTCATACTTCACAGAAGTAGTTATTGGCCCTTGCTTTAGGGAGATCTACCAAATGCTGTCTAATGCTGTGAAACCAAAGATAGATATTTATTTATGTAACATTGTTTATTTGTTGGATTTTCTGTATTACCATGTTAACAGGGGCAGGAAGTATTTTGAAGTAAGGTAATTGCAGATCATTTTGAAAATGTGTTGGTGGAGCCAAACCATGTATAATAATATTATTTGAATTCCTGTTGTGAAGGCAATGGATCTGCAATGCCCATTTGTAAATTCTGATGAGCTAGCAATTCTTCACCCTTTTGCTGCTGTGGGTGTGTATAAAAGTCATGCTGTGCTGTTTCCGAGGTGTTGTGGACGTGCATGCGTGCACTGCTAGGATTTTTTTTACAGTGCTACAGATATCGGAATGTGTCTTGAGCCACTTATATATAAAATAGTTTGGAGTATTTATCATACAACATAACATATGTGGCATGAATGAGCACATTGTGCGTGACTGTCCTCTAAATATAACTCGAGAATGCAATGAGATAGTCTTCTGTTGTCAATTTTAAATACATTTAACTTAGTGCAATGTATGAGGTAAAATCAAACATGCTAAGTTTATGCAGTGCATTTCTAGCTCAATGTTTTGCTTAAAAGCCTGCAAGTCCCCACAGATGGAACTGGGTGCATTGTGCTGGACTCTCCATCGGTCAGATATAAAACCCAATAACTTGTGGATGAGATATCTTTCTGCTCTCAAATTTCAATATCTTATGTACAATTTGTGCACTGCAACTCGTATATCACAAACTTTACGCAATGCATTTTTACTTCTGCAAAGTTTTTAAAATTTTGTGCAATGTTTTACTTAATTAGATGCAGTGCAGTAAGTATGATGGATAATACAAATAAATTCAGCTGTTTTTTGAGTGAAGGTATCAGACTGTACGATATACAAAAATCAAAAGTTTTCACCTAATAGTTTTCAAAACATTGCATAGTAAGTATTTTAATGTTGCCCCTTAGAACAGGCACAAGAATTTGACGAGCAATACAGCTGTAACAAAAGCTGCCTCTGCAGGGAATGCAAAGAGTATGACTGTAGCAACAAAAGGGTTAAGTAGCAGTGACTGAATTAGTGTGTACGTACAGTGGGGAGCAACTGTAAACACTTTGTGTTATTTGCTGTCAAGAAATACTGCCTTACTACAGGGTTTCATTGTCAGCATCATGTTTTGTCGTATGCTTTTTATGATCTCCCAGTTTCTTCTATTTTATATGTAAAGTGCCAGTGCTAAACAAGAAAATTCTAGTGAAATGTGGATGCAGATGTCACACTACTGTTGTACACATGAAATGGATGAGAAAATTCTATCATTGGTGGTGCTCTAACTGAATGGAATATGTATTTGTAAGGAAAAACACATCTGGGTAGTTGCAGATGCAGTATTAGTATTAACCCTTAACTCGTGAGCTGCATGCTTTCAGACCACTTGCAAATTTTTGAACGAGCTCTCCGAGGTCAGTTCTGGTGGACTGTGTCTACAGTGTGTTCTGATCAGTCACTCCCTATTTTAAACATCTTTTTTTCTTTATTTATGAACCAATTTCCTTATAACTACTTTTGTTAGAGTACTGAATGTCAATTTTGCAGATGTTCATTTATACCTATGGAGTGAAATTTTCTGTGCAGATTTAAACCCTGGAATTTACTTTTATGTGAAAATGTACTCGATAGAGAGATAATGTAATTTTTCAGTACATCAAATTCAGTGCTCTAACAGTTTGTGTACCGTTTTAAAAAATGCACAAAGGTATGTGGTTTTGTATGATAAAAAGTAAAATACTGTAGACATTCTTTAGTGCAATGCAATCAACAAGGAGTATTTGAACAACACTCAAATAAATCTTAGGTTAAACTATGGCGTCCCAGAGAACCCACCTTGTAGTATACGTTATAGAAAAGTCACCTCGTGAGTTAGGGATTAATTTTAACAATCACCGTAGCAGCAGCTGCTGACACACACATTGAAAATTTGATTTTTTTTTTTATGGGCATATTAGAACACTGAAGTGCTTACATGATTTAATATGTTTGTCATTGACCTCTTCAATTCAGTCAGAGTTATGTTTCATTAATTGCATTTGGAAAATGCTTTTTAGAAGTGTGTGTACTATTCTGCTGTAGAACACATCACAATGCATGCCCGACTTGTGCACTCTCTTCTCAGTTGTGGTCAGTACTTAATAATTTGATGTGTTTGGTTATGAGTAAATCACATTAAGATTGTAAACTGAAGCTGGTGCTAGACATCACACCGAATTTTCCTGGATATCCAATCTCTTAAAGCAGTTTCTTGTAACTTCTGTGTATTTTGATCAGTGAACATGTAATTATTACTTCTCTGATAGTATGGCACCATATTTGTCACAGTTCTGTCAGTTTAAAAGAAAGGGAAAACAATAGCCACAGTAGTGAGTGCAATGTGTCTTGTATCCCCTTCGTCTGGAATTGAGGTTATTTGTATTCAGTTGGCTGGTGTTGCCCTAGCATTCACTGTCACGCCAAAATACTGTCAGTCCGGCAAAAGATAAAGTTGTTATTTAAAAAACAAAATTTAGTCATTAGCTGTAAAATGTCTTACTTTCTTGCAGTGTGTGCTGATGTTTGTACATTTTATTTATTTACTTATTTATAGCAAATTACTTGTTATGTATTGCCTACTGCACAAGTTTTAAGCTGTTTATGACAGTTACGTAGGTTCCTGTTACTTCTCTCTGTTGGTTGTAACTTGTGATGTTAACCTCAGTGTTATAACTGAAGCTTTATATTGGCTGTGATTGTTGTAATATTAATGTGTTTAGCCATTTTTCCATAAATGTTGCTCATCGGGTAGCCTTCTTTTATTGGATCTTTAAGTGGAATGATATTGAAAAGCCTGTCCAAATGCAAGCCAGAAGGTTGCAAATCTCCCACAGTTAGCGCTCCAATGTAGTCCACAAACTAACCTCTGGTGCAGTGTCCTCTTCCCTCTCCTATCAGCACAGCACCAAAAAACAAAAAAAATCAGAAATAGCACTTGTTACATTTTTGTCAGTCAAAACAGAAGTCCTGACGTCTCAATATAATGCTTTCCCATCATTAACAATTCTGCGTTACAATGTTTCTTGGATTTTAAGTTTTATTTGATGTTATTGTGACCTTTAACATCGATTTTCGTACAAATCTCTGAAAAAAATGCATTTTATTCCTGTTCAAAGTCAGCCTTGGAACGAAGAAGGAAAAACATAGTATATACAGAATTACTGATAATGTAATTTAGTGTCAGTGTGATAAGAGATTTTCTCTGTAGGCGTGTTTGGTCGTGGGCCACCTATATTATATATTTGCAGTGTTTGGGAGGGTGGGAAAGTATTCCGAGTCACTGTCTTGATGATAATCACTATCTGATGATAGTGACTTTAGTAGCAAACTTTCTTCTGCTCATTGTGTTGTATTACAGCAGCAATAATTGAATGTCACAATCATTGATACACATAAATGCCACTTTTGAAGACGGCTATCTCTATAATGGGCTTTCATGAATCGTTGTTACTTCTGGGTGGTATACACTAATCCGTACTAGGCACGCAGTTTTAGGATGGTAGGACCTGATGTCAGACGTGAAACTCTTCCACGAGATGCTTCGTAACACGATGACAATTTACACCCTCTTTCTCACCCGAGGTGCCCTGAGCCAAGTGATCTTGTTGGCAAAAAGCTATAGATTTCATGCCTATTGTTCTGTCTATGAAGACTGCCAGCAATAATGTTTTAACCAATTTTGTATTTCAATTTATATTTACAATGGTTTTATAACAATTACCAATAAAAAGTCTCACATTAGAACATAGATCTCTTTGTAATGTGGTTTTGCTAAAAACTTCTGCTTCTGACTTTTACTTACACCATTGGACATGTTTGGAACAAATGAGGTGGTGTGTGTGTGTGTGTGTGTGTGTGTGTGTGTGTGTGTGTGTGTGTGTGTTTCCGTCTTTGCTCCAATTGTCTCCAATGGTGTAAATAAAACACGGACCAGAAGTCTTTTGTGAAACTGCATTAAAAAGATATTAGTGTTCTATTGTGAGGCTTTTTATTGATAGTAATTATAAAATTACCGTTAGTAAAAGTTGTAATTCAGCATTGGTTAAAATACTTAAGTTGGCAGTATCCATAAACCGAGAACAATAGGCACGAAATCTACAGTTTTTTGTTTTTTTCTATACTTTCTTGTACTTTGACACTTTGCTGAATTTCACATGGTTTTGAGTCAGTCCTCTTAAAAGTGTAAAAACTAGACTGTACTGTGTGTTATTCTGTCATGGCTGCATTTTGAAGTTGAGTCTTGAGCCCAAAAATGTAATAAGTACCAGCTAACGTTTTTGCCACACTGCTTTCTATATAGATATGGCCACCACCAACGTGGCCATATGCTCGAACGTTCAAGAATAACTATGTGCTCTGGGATCATTCCTACCCAATTCTGGTAACGGTAATAAATTAAATAATGCATTCATAGTATACAATAAGAATAGGAAGTAGCTGCCCGGTCTTTGTAATATGCCTTCATCTGCTTCTAACCCTTGGAAAGAAAGAAACTAACACAAAGAACAGAGTTCTTGAACCTCAGTTTTCATCCATTAGAACCCCCACTATTTTTGATGCCCGAAATATTTGTATGAGCCCAATTACAACATGATTTTTGAGCAGAGTTTAAAAAAATTAAAATCATAGGAGAATAGCGTAGTCTGACCGCTTATCACTTTTTGAGAAAAGCAGTGAACAGTGAATGGACTAAGTTTTCTTTTATATGCGAACTTAATTTAATATTTTGCTTCTGCGTATCTTGAAACAGTGTGTCAGAACTTTTTTCATTCTTTGTTCAAGTTTTACATATATTACATGAAGTGACAGGAATAAAAAAACTGAAAATCTGTTATTTCAGAAACTGGAAAAAAAATCGATATTACCAAAAACTGGTTATTTCAGAACTGCCATCCCTACTGAATTGATTAACCTAACATCTATACCTTATTTTCTGCATTGTGTATATTAGAAATTGTATTTTATTTTTGTATTTATTAATACCTAAATGCGTCCAGCATCCTTATTTAGGTTTTCCGTGATTTCCCTAAATCGCTCCAGGCAAATGCCAGGATGGTTCATTTGAATGGGCATGGCAGACTTCCTTCCCCGTCCTTCCCTAATCCGATGAGACCGATGACCTCGCTGTCTGGTCTCCCCCCCCCATAGAACCCAACTCAATACCTAAACGCTTCTCACAGGGGCAACTGCACCCCCCCCCCCCCCTCCCAGTCTTCCTTCTGTATAATTGGATTATTATTTCCAGTTTCAAGTTTCTTATCCTCTTTTATTTCCTTAAACCACAACGTAGCCTTTTTATCAGTGCTTTAATTTAATCTGACTCAGTGCTGATACATTATCTTTGAACTCCTACTCCTAATATCTTCATCCCACCTCATCCCTTCCTCGTAACAAGGAGAGTCCAATTTAGCCTGCTGTCTGGATGATCTGCCACACTTTCCTCTCAGCCCCCACTAACTGCTCATTCCTTCCACAAGGCACCTTCCCTCCCCCCCCCCCCCCCCCCCCCCCCCCTCTCTACCCGACACACGCAGTGATATGTATTCATATTGTCGGTACTCGGAATTCTGCACTGTGAATGCAAGTACTGCTTAGTTCATCGCTCTCTCTCTCTCTCTCTCTCTCTCTCTCTCTCTCTCTCTCTCTCTTTTCTATTTTTACAAATTTGTAGTGATATTAATCTGCATCTCTTTATAATATGCTATTTCTGTACACAGTAGGAAGGCCCACATGAGGCAAGGTCATGTTACAGCAATTAATTGGTTACCTATTGGTTAATTCAATATACAGTATTATATTGTTATTTAAGTTTATTAAAATATATATTTTATTTATGAAAGAATATTTTAATATTTTTGAATTTTATTGTTATTGTTTACACACTTTTTATAATACATATTTTCTTAAAAAGATGAGTTTATCTGCTCTTTTTTTTGTCCTCCTCCTATCACAACCAATTTTGAACCCTGTTATTCCTTGCTGTGCAGGAGAGCTTCTGTAAAGTTTGGAAGGTAGGAGACGAGATACTGGCAGAATTAAAGCTGTGAGGACCGGGCGTGAGTCGTGCTTTGGTAGCTCAGATGGTAGAGCACTTGCCCGTGAAAGGCAAAGGTCCCGAGTTCGAGTCTTGATCGGGCACACAGTTTTAATCTGCCAGGAAGTTTCATATCAGCCCACTCTCCGCTGCAGAGTGAAAATCTCATTCTGAGAGTTTTTATTTCTTCTCCATGGATTTTAATTCCTACTTTTTTCTTTTTTTTTTTCTTCTTTTGTTTCCTTTACTGCTTGCTCAATATACGTATTGCCTAACATCAGGGATAGGCTACAACCTCATCCCAACCTCTACTTCCCTTTCATGCCCCTCAGCTCTTATAAATGCCATTGGGTTTCTGTAAAATTTATAGATAGCCTTTTGCTCCATGTATTGTACCCCTGCCACCTTCAGAATTTGAAAGAGTTTATTCCAGAGAACATTGTCAAGAGATTTTTCTAAGTCTACAAATGCTAGAAACATAGATTTACGGTTACTTGATTTGTCTTCTAAGATAAGTCATAGGGTCAGTATTGCCTCACGTGCTACAACATTTCTATGGAATCCAAACTGATATCCCTGAGGTTCGTCTGTGTTAATGTTAGTATTATGCAGCTATGACTTATTAATCTGATTGTTTGGTAATTTTCACATCTGTCAACTGTTTGGTAATTTTCACATCTGTCAACACCTGCTTCTTTGGGGTCGGCATTATTATTCTTCTCAAAGTCAGAGGGTATTTCCCCTGTCTCATACATCTTGCTTACCGGATGGTAGAGTTTTGCCAGGGCTGGCTCTCCCAAGGCTATCAGTAGTTATAATGGAATGTTGTCTAGTCCCGAGGCCTCGTTTCGACTTAGGTGTTTGCTCTGTCAAACTCTTCACACAGTATCATATCTCCCATTTCACCTTCACCTTCATCTACCTTCCATGATATAGTCCTGTAGTTATTGTTATAAAAACTATGTTATGTTATGGAAACTAAAACTTGATGTTTCTGTGCTGCATGACAAATGATGCAACAAGAGTAAAATTAAATGTAGAGTCCAGAAAGGTTTAATCATTAGTCTACTCCTCTGCACACAGTGATGTGTGTATTTCATCATGAAGAATAGCCTTCAGATATGTGGAATGAATCCAGGTATACCTTAACATGCAGAAAGGCACGCGCATCCACACCGACACCCACACCCACGCCTGCCAGTACATAAAAAGACGAAACAAAGAATCATTCTATTATCTACATTGAGGTGACAAAAGTCAATGGATAGTGATGTGCACATATACAGATGGCAGTAGTGTCATGTACTCTGGGTATAAATGGGTAATGGGTTGGTGGAGCTGTTGTTTGCACTCAAATGATTCATTTGGAATGGTTTCTGATGTTATTGTTGCCACACAACAAGAACTAAAGACTATGAACGCGGAATGGTAGGTGGAGCTAGACATATCTGACATTATATTTCAGAAATTGTTGGGGAATTCAATACTCAAAGATCCACTGTGTCAAGAGTGTGTCAACAATACCAGATGTCAGGCATTATCTTTCACAACATACAACAATAATACTGGTTGGATCCTAGACAACTTGAAAAACCATGGCCAGGTCAGAATGGGTCCTGATTTCAGTTGGTAAGAGCTAATAGTAGGGTTCAAGTGTGGCGCAGACTCCACAAAGCTGTGGACCCAAGTTATCAATGGGTAATGAACAAGCACAATGGTGTGGGCCATGTTAACACGGTGTTGGCTGGGTGCTGTGGTCCAATGGAACTGATCATTCACTGGAAATTATTACGTTCAGCTACTTGGATCCCTTCATGGGCTTAATGTTCCCTAACAATGGAATTTTCACGGATGACAGTGCGCCACATCATCAAGGCGCAATTGTTTCCTATCGGTTTGAAGAACATTCTGGACAATTCGAGTAAAGGAATTGATCATTCAGAAGGCTCTATACGGATTCCATCAAACATTTATGGGACGTAATTGAGACATCAGTTAGTGGTCAGAATCCTGCACCGACAACCGTTTCGCAATTATGGACAATTGTAGAGAATGCGTGGCTCAATATTTCTGCAGTGGCTTTGAATGACTTGTGGAGTTCATGCCATGATAGGTAGAAGGTCTGACATGATATTAGGAGGTATCTCACAACTTTTGTCACTGCTGTGCATAAAATTTGCCAATTAACTTTCTCCTTAATGTAGCCAACTGTGGATTGATACCAATGTTTCTCCCTTTGAACCAGAAGATTTCCAGTGGTTGTCTGAAGTTGTGAAGACAGCCAGTCTTACTTGCAAGATGAAGTTGGAGCTCACCATCTGAAGCACAGTTGACAGGACAGACTGAGGCCTCGGTGCAGAGGAAAGTGGGGGATCTGAAGCAAAGGCACAGGCAATTCTATGACTGCACAATATAATGGAGAGATGTTCGGAACCACATATTTGGTTGTGGTCTACTACACACAGGAGTTGACTACACAGGCATTGAGGGGGTGGGCTGTTTTGTAGGTTAGAAACGCTCAGAAAGTACAGACAGGGCAACAGTCTTAAGGGGAACAGTCTAACACAGGATGAGGGTGGACAAGAAAAGCTTCTGTTTTACAGCTGTAAACCATTGCAGTCTTGTTGGGAAATAACCAGTGCTTCAAGCTTTCACAGAAAGCACTGAAGCAGAAACAATTATAGGTACTGAAAGCTGGCTAAAGCCAACAATAAGTTCCAAGTTTTTGTCAAGGATATAATGGTGTGCACAACAGGTAGATTAAATTCAGTTGGTGGTGGTGGTGTGGTTATTGCTGTTAATAGTAGTTTATCTTTTTATAAAATTGAAGTAAGTAGTTACACTTGAATTGAATACTGAAATGAATTAACATGTGACTCCATTTACCCCGGTCTCCTCGCCTCTTGACTACGGACTGTAATGATATAGTTCTTGAGAGGTTCAAGGAAAATTTGTTTCATTTTCAATAGGGATCTAACTCCTGCAATAAATTATAGTTGGGGGTGAAATCAGTTTCCACTCTATATGTTGGAAAAATACATTTTTGAAGTTGGTAGGAAGTGTAAAATGTGGTCCAAAATTATACTAAGTGCTTTCTCTGGAAGTGATTTTGAGTAATTGGTTCCAGACCCCACATAAAGTGTGAATCATTGCAGTAACATACTAGATCTCTTGGTGACCAACAATCCCAACCCACTGAGCGAGGTGGCGCAGTGGTAGCACACTGGACTCTCATTCGGGAGGACGACGGTTCAATCCCGCGTCCGACCATCCTGATTTAAGTTTTCCGTGATTTCCCTAAATCGCTCCAGGCAAATGCTGGGATAGTTCCTTCGAAAGGGCACAGCAGAGTTTCTTCCCCATCCTTCCCTAATCCGATGAGACCGACGATCTCGCTGTTTGATCTCTTCCCCCAAAACAACCAACCAACCAACCAATCCCAACCAAATCCTGTGTGTCATGGCGGGTAGGGGGATTGAGGACTGTCAAATCGAAAGTGACCAAAAATAAAGCAAAATACATATTTTTTAAAATATTAATAAAAATTTAGTTGACACCTTCCTAAGGGTGTCTCCATTCATACTATAACAATGAAAATAATCAATTATTGAAATTTCCTACACGTCAACAAGAACAACAAACAACAGGATTAGTGTTGCCAAAACTTAACAAATAGCCTCTAGTCCCCTAATGTTACATCAATGGCCGTTTCTGACTGGCCATGGTTGATTGGCTAATGGAGGTGGGTGCCTTCAATAACTGCTTATACAACATTACTAATTTATGTAATTTATTAACTGAATGTTAATACACATACCATATTCCACTGCTTTCTTCTCCAATATCATGACATCCTCATTGTGGGCAAACATGCTACAGCACAGTGTGTTCAGGTTGGACCCATGCTGTCTTGTTTATCTGCCGTGGCAAAACACCCACAAATGGCATTGGCCACAGCTCGCTGTAAATTGCGTCCGTACAATTGCAGAACCCACGGCTTATTGTTTCACAGCAGCATTAAATTCCCAAGAATCTCGGTTTTACCATCAGTTCGTTACTGCAGAGAGGTAAAATTATTAATGCCCAATTCGGACCATCCGGACCCCAACACACTGCCGTTGTGTGCTTCTCGCTCGGTACTCTCTAACCCTCCACTCCTCTTCGCCAGAGGGCCACTCGCTGCCAACTTGGCACCCCGGTATCTCTGGCGAGGCCAATATCTACCTTAACACTCGGGGTGGGAACACAATCGTGCTGAAAATTGGCATACCCCACCTGCAGACCCTGTTGCCCCTCCCCCCCCCCCCCCCCAACTCTTCCTTCCTGCTGCTGCTCCCACTACCCTTGCCATCCACTTATCTTTCTGTTTTTCGTCACCTTCCTTCAAATTATTTAATATTCCTGTTTTGTGGGTAGATGTACATGTAGATGTAGGCCAGCATGTACATAATATCAAAATTTCAGTGATACTATTGTACAAACCTTTTCCATATAGGGGTACCTCAGTTGGATACTCATTTTGCCGCACTAACAGCTGTGATTCCATTCTCATCACAGAGTGCTGAATATTGAATTGTGTAAAGATGACCCAAAGCCAGTGATGAACTGAACTGCAGGATCCTACCAGAGGGACCAGCTTGCGAAGCAGAAGGTTATGAAAGTAATGCAGAGGAAGAAAATGAATGGCCCAATGATGCAGGTGAAGAGCATGACAACAGTTCAGAGAGTTATGACGACAATGACAGTGATATTATCAGTAATATAACTGTTCACTTTCTACGGGATGTACGAAACTGATATATTTGTAGGCAATTACAGTTCTCAATACTGATTACATCTCAGCTGAAACTCTGTAACTGGATCAAGATTTAATATTCCACCACAGTTGTGTGCCTTATAGTGGACTGCTGAACGCTGGTAAACCAAAACGAGCCATTTATTTTTAAAACTGTTGCTAAACTGGTTTTGCTGTAATGTGTTAACAGAGACAGAAACGGTTGCAAAAAAGGTAATTGCAAATAATTTTAGAAAGGTGTATAAGCAGTTTAAATCACATGCAATTATGCAGTTTGAATTGCTGTTAAAATGAAATAGATGTGCAATGATACTTTTTTTAACTAATAAAAGGGCAGCACTGACAAGCTGGCAATTCTTAAACAACACTGACTGACTGACTATGTAATTACAGTAAGCCATTCTGATCACGACACAAAGTGCCAATGCGAATTCTGTTCTTGATCTTGAGAACGTTACCCCTTCCGCAAACAATTTCAGGCGAAATATAAACTATCACTTACAGTACTTAAGTTTTTTTTGAAAAGTCTTTGCTCTTCCTGCCAAGAAGTGGTGCAAAACACACAACTGGTTTCTGAATCTTCACAAGAGAATAATAATTTGATAAAATATATACATATAATATTATATTTTATCAAATTATTATTCTCTTGTGAAGATTCAGAAATCAGTTGTGAGTTTTGCACCACTTCTTGGCAGGAAGAGCAAAGACTTTAAAAAAAAAAACTTAAGTACAGTAAGTGATAGTTTATATTTCGCTTGAAATCGTTTGCAGAAAGCGTAGCGTTCTCAAGATCAAGAACAGAATTCGCATTGCCACTTTGTGTCGTGATCATGTTCGATCACGACCGAATATGAGACATAGCAACTACGAACAGAGAAAACTAAGGGACCAGACAGAGCTGGAATTTTTCTTTGCTACACTGCACCACACATTAAAAGAAGTTGGATTTAAATCACAACCAAGGTAAATAGCAATGCGCCTTCTGCCTTAACTACGTCGTTTGCCGACATGCATTCGGTCCCTGATAGGTGTATGAAAACTACAAAAACATCTTTATTTCTGTTGCTATTAATAGGAGATTGTTATTATAGAAATACTTAAAGTAATAAGTAGACATTACAGCACGTGAGAGCACAATAATCAATTTAATTACCTTAGTCAGAATTTCTAACAATAGGATCCGTACATTTCAATTTTATACCTTGCTGGCTGTTCCTTTAAATAAAGTCCGTTAACATTTTCGAGATTTCATCTTAGCTGCACACACAAATTCGTACATAGCAGTGCACAATAATAATATTTTATAATAACTAATTAGTGATGGCGGAGCACGCCATATACGCGTCCGCCGTCTTTAAAAAATATCACGACTGTTTTAACAGAAGATTACAATTCTTCAGCTGTCAAAACATAAGAAACACAAAATATCTCTATCGATACCGATTACGAACAATTCGTATTCCGCGCCGTGGCGCGTAAGGTACTCCTTGAATTATCAGGTGGTCGCTGCTCAGCGACGATCTAAGAAATTTTTACGCAGATGGGGTTTATGAACCTGCATGGTTAGATTATGGAATGTAAGTTTATTTAAGCTATCGAAACAGATACTAATATTACAATACATTGCACCATTTAGATTGCCATCGATAAAATGAGGGCCAATTATCCTTCCTCCCATAATGCCGCACCATACATAAACACGCCAAGGTCGCTAATGTTCCACTTGCCGCAGCTATCGAGGAGTTTCCGTTGCCCAATAGCACTATTATGCCGGTTTACGTTACCGCTGCTGGTGAATGACGCTTCTTCGCTAAATAGAACGCGTGAAAAAAATCTATTATCGTCCCGTAATTTCTCTTGTGCCCAATGCCAGAACTGTGCACGACGTTCAAAGTCTTCGCCATGCAATTCCCGGTGCATAGAAATATGGTACGTGTGCAATCGATGCTGATGTAGCGTTCTCAACACCGACGTTTTTGAGATTCCCGATTCTCGCGCAATTTGTCTGCTACTAATGTGCGAATTAGCCGCGACAGCAGCTAAAACACCTACTTGGGCATTATCATTTGTTGTAAGTCGTGGTTGACGTTTCACATGTGGCTGAACACTTCCTGTTTCCTTAAATAACATAGCTATCCGGCGAACGGTCCGGACACTTGGATGATGTCCAGGATACCGAGTAGCATACATATCACACGCCCGTGGTGCATTTTGATCACAATATCGACCTTTTCCGCAATTGGTAAACGGTCCATTTTAAAACACGGGTAATGTATCACGAAGCAAATACCGTCTGCACTGGCGGAATGTTACGTGATACCACGCACTTATACGTTTGTGACTATGACAGCACCATCAATCACAAAGCGAAAAAAAGTTGTCCGACTAAAATATTTCATATTTCTTTATGTACTACACGTATATGTAATAAAAATGGGGTTCCTATTTTTTTAAAAAAAAAGTCGCAGTTGATATCCGTTTGACCTGTCGCAGCGCCATCTAGCGGGCCAACCATTGCGGCATCTGATTTCCCACTTCAAGCTAGACGAGTTTCGTTCTTTGTAGTTTTTTCGTTTGATGCTTATTTCGTGAGATATTTGGCCCGGTCACTATCAGTGGACCACCTTGTATAAATACAGCCAGAGTGGCAAGACTAAGTTTCATTTCGCACCCGGCGACTGTACGATATGCGTCGGTCAAACGCAGGACCGTGCGCTGCCTCGGATGACGTCACAGACAGGCTGTTACTGAACGTATATTTTCAGTAATAATAGAAAGTGAACTCGTGAGGACTGTACACCGTCCTGGATCGCTTAGATTTTGCAGAAGTAACTGTTAGTGTGCCGCCCATAAGGTTACTTGCGTGGCGAGCAATTATTTTGATTAGCAGAAGTCAGGGCGAAAGACAGTTTCATAGTAACTTACAGTGTAGAGGTCGCCTCTGAACTGCTCATAGTGCTGTTTAGGATAGAGAAATTTGATGCAGCTCTCCATGCTATTCTATCCTGTGCAAGCTTCTTCATCTCCCAGTACCTGCTGCAACCTACATTCTTCTGAATCTGCTTAGTGTATTCATCTCTTGGTCTTCCTCTACGATTTTTACCCTCCACGCTGCTGTACAGTACTAAATTGGTGATCCCTTGATGCCTCAGAACATTTTCTACCAACCGACCCCTTCTTCTAGTCAAGTTGTGCCATAAACTCCTCCCCAATCCTATTGAATACCTCCTCATTAGTTATGTGATATATCTATCTAATCTTCAGCATTCTTCTGTAGCGCCACATTTCGAATGCTTCTATTCTCTTCTTGTCCAAACTATTTGTCGTCCACGTTTCACTTCCATACAAGGCTACACCCCATACAAATACTTTCAGAAACGACTTCTTGACACTTAAATCTATACTCGATGTTAACAAATTTTTCTTCTTCAGAAACGCTTTCCTTGCCATTTCCAGTCTTCATTTTATATCCTCTCTACTTCGACCATCATCAGTTATTTTGCTCCCCAAATAGCAAAACTCCTTTACTACTTTGTCTCATTTCCTAATCTAATACCCTCAACATCACCCGACTTAATTCGACTACATTCCACTATCCTCGTTTTGCTTTTGTTGATGTTAATCTTATATCCTCTCTTCAAGACACTGTCCATTCCGTTCAATTGCTCTTCCAAGTCGTTTGCTGTCTCTGTCAGAATTACAATGTGTGAAACTTTACCAAATACGTGTATCAATTAGAATTCAGCCGGCCGAAGTGTCCGAGCGGTTTTAAGCGCTACAGTGTGGAACCGGCATGCCTCGGGCATGGATGTGTGTGATGCGCTTAGTTAGGTTTAAGTAGTTCTAAGTTCTAGGGGACTGATGACCTCAGAAGTTAAGTCCCATAGTGCTCAGAGCCAGCCAATTAGAACTCAAAATCTTTATTTATACTCCTAGTCCTAATCCTGCCGAGCAAACATTTCTTTCAGTGGGCTGGACAAGAACGCGGACTTGCAGACTGGGAACTATGGTCAGTATGGTCTTTCTGGCTGGCCACAGAAATAGTTTCCAGGCTCTCGTAAAAGACGGGGAACAATGTTTACAGAAATTCGACGATATTATAATATTTCAAATATGTCCTCCTATGGCTGATTACAGTCATTACTATTAACCCGTTGCCCCACACCTTATATAGACCCTCTACATACTCCTTCGACCTTCCACCTTTCCCTTCTTTGCTGAAGACTGGTTCTCCATCTGAACTCCTTATATTCGTACAGCGGCTTCTCTTTTTCCCTGAAGATCTCTTTAATTTTCCTGTAGCCTAATTCACGGAACAATTTAGGTCGGCTTTTATTGAAACGGGAGACAAACGGCACTGCTGCGTTTCAAACTGTCAGCGTGACGGGTGCGAGGTAGGGCGATGTTACAAAGTCGCATCGTCCCAAGTCTGATGAAAACTCGCCGGAAGGTAGGACTTCTATCCAGGACGGCGTTCCGCCCCACACTGCTACACGTGTGAAATATCTCTCGCGCAAATTGTGTAGAGGGGATCGCGTGCTGAGCAGCCACTCCCGGGTTCCCAGACCTCAGAACGTGTGGTTAAAGGTTGTGGGCTTACCTGAAGTCCCAAGTCTACCGCGATCGTCCGACCACACTAACGATGCTGAAAGACAACCCTCGACGGCAGTTTCTCAGCATGCTAACTGGTATGTTGTACAGTGCTTGTCGTCTGACTACAGGCACTGTTGATCAATGACCGTCGACGTACTGAGCATTTGTTATAAGGAACATCGTCTTCGCTAAAAATCAAGTGCTATGCTAAATATTGCTTCTGTATCATATAAAGAGCCATCTGGTGGTCTACATCTACATGGATACTAGAGCAAAATATAGGAGCATGTATGTGCCTGTCGACTTAAACTGAATGAGGGCTCTTTTATAATTGTAACAGTATATAGATCCCCTTCAGAGAACTTACATTTATTCCTGAAAAACTTGGATGCCTTGTTGTGCTATCTGTCAGATAGGGGAAAGCAAATTATTATTTGTGGGGACTTCAATGTTGATTCACTGAAAGAGTGTAATAGGAAGAATGACCTGGAAGTCTTAGTTGAATTTATGGCTTTTAGATTAGACTGATTTATCGTGTAACAGAAGTTAAACGAGTTCCTTTTTGCACTCATGTGGATGACCTCACACTTTTCGTTATTTAGGGTCAACTGCCACTTTTCGCACCATTCAGATAGTTTTTCTAAGTCGTTTTGCAGTTTGATTTGATCTTATGATGACTTTATTAGTCGATAAACGACAGCGTCATCTGCAAAAAACCGAAGACGGCTGCTCAAATTGTCTCCCAAATCGTTTATATAGATAAGGAACAGAAAAGAGCCTTTAACACTACCTTGGGGAACGCCTGATATCACTTCTGTTTTGCTCGATGACTTACCGTCAATTACTAAGAACTGTGACCTCTCTGACAGGAAATCACATAACCGAGACGATATTCCACAGGCACGCAATTTCACTACGATCCGCGTGTGTGATACAGTGTCAAAAGCCTTCCGGAAAACCAGGAATACGTAATCGATCTGAAATCCCTTGTCAATAGCACTCAACACTTCGTGTGAATAAAGAGCTAGTTATGTTTCACAGAAACGATGTTTCCTAAATCCATGTTGACTGTGTGTCAATAGAACGTTTTCTTCGAGGTAATTCATAATATTCGAACACAATATGTGTTCTAAAATCCTGCTGCATATCGATGTTAACGATATGGGCCTGTGATTTAGTGGATTACTCCTACTACCTTTCTTGAATATTGGTGTGACCTGTGCAACTTTCCAGTCTTTGGGTACGTATCTTACGTCGAGCGAACGGCTGTATATGA
This sequence comes from Schistocerca gregaria, assembly GCF_023897955.1. Lineage (NCBI taxonomy): Eukaryota > Metazoa > Arthropoda > Insecta > Orthoptera > Acrididae > Schistocerca > Schistocerca gregaria. Next base: position 201,188,362 of record NC_064929.1, on the reverse strand, counting down.
TTAAGTATGGAGCTAATGCATCAGCATACTCGGAAAGGAACCTACTTGGTATACAGTCTGGACCAGAAGACTTGCTTTTATTAAATGATTTGAGTTGCTTCACTACTCCGAGTATATTTACTTCTACGTTACTCATGTTGGCAGCTGTTCTCGATTCGAATTCTGGAATATTTACTTCGTCTTCTTTTGTGAAGGGCCAGCCGCGGTGACCGAGCGGTTCTAGGCGATTCAGTCTGGAACGACTGCTACGGTGGCAGATTCGAATCCTACCTCGGTCATGGATGTGTGTGATATCCTCAGGTTGGTTAGACATAAATAGTTCCAGGTCTAGCGGACTGACGACCACAGATCTTCTCCCATAGGGCGTAGAGCTATTTGAACCATCTATTGAATCTGATTGAAGGTAAATACATTATCTGAGCAGAAGCGTTCTCTCCTGAAAATGCTTTGCTGTTCAAAAAGGACAGTCATCACTTTTTTGGATCCCATGTTAAGGATATTTACACCAGACGCGTTTCGTTTTTATTTATAAACCATCTTCGTAGTCATTCTGGAAATATGAATATCCATTCTAACACACAAAAAACTATACGCCATGAAGGAATAATGCGAATACGACGAAAATCGGTCGATGTGTAGTACAAGTAAAGAACAATTTGTATGATTTATCCAACAGAAGGAGCTTCAGAAATTGAGCAAGTAAGTAACGCGTTTGTCCACCTGTGGTGCTTACGCAGGCATTTATTCGATTCGGCATTGATAAATACATGTGTTGGATGTTCTCCTGAGAGATATAGTGCCAAAATTCTGTCGAACTGGCGCGTTAGATCGTCGAAATCCCGACGAAAGATTCGTACCCAAGACTGGAAAGATGCACAGGCCACACCAATATACAAGTTAGATAGTAGGAATAATTCACTAAATTACAGGCCTATATCGTTAATGTCGATATGCAGCAGGATTTTGGAACGTATATTGTGTTCGAACATTATGAATTACCTCGAAGAAAACGGTCTATTGACATACAGTCAACATGGGTTTAGAAAACATCATTCCTATGAAATACAACTAGGTCTTTGTTCCCATGAAGTGTTGACTGCTATTGACAAGGGATTTCAGATCGAATCCGTATTTCCGGATTTCCTGATGGCTTTTGACACTGTGCTTTGGAATATCGTCTCAGTTGTGTGACTGGATTTGCGATTTCCTGTCAGAGACGTCACAGTTCGTAGCGGCGGAAAGTCATCGAGTAAAACAGAAGTGACTTCTGGCGTTCCCAAGGTAGTGTTATAGATCCTTTTCTGTTCTTTATATTTATAAACGATTTGGAAGACAATCTGAGTAGCCGTCTTACATTGTTTGCAGATGCCGCTGTCGTTTATCGACTAGTAAAGTCGTCAGAAGATCAAAACAAATTGCAAAACGATTTAGAAAATATATCTGTATGGTGCGAAAAGTGGCAGTTGACCCTAAACAACGAAAAGTGTGAGGTCATCCTCATGAGTGCAAAGGAATCTGTTAAACTTCGGTTACACGATAAATTAGTCACATCTAAAGGCCATAAATTCAACTAAATACTTAGGAATTACAATTATGAACAACTTAAATTGGAAGGAAAATATAGAAAATGTTGCGTGGAAGACTAACCAAAGACTGCGTTTTATTGGCAGGTCGCTTACTAAGGAGACTGCCTACACTACGCTTGTCCGTCCTCTTTTAGAATACTGCTACACGGTGTCAGAGCCTTACCAGATAGGACTGACGGAGGACATCCAAAAAGTTCAAAGAAGGGCAGCACGTTTTGTATACTCGCGAAATGTGGGAGAGAGTGTCACAGAAATGATACAAGATTTGGTCTAGAAATCATTAAAAGAAAGGCGTTTTTCGTTGCGACGGAATCTTCTCACGAAATTCCAATCACCAACTTTCTTCTCCGAATGTGAAAATATTTTGTTGACACCGACCTACATAGGGTGAACGATCACCAAGAGAACATAATGGAAATTTGAACTCGTACGGAAAGATACAGGTGTTAATTCTTTCCACGAGGTATACGAGATTGGAATAATAGAGAATTGTGAAGGTGGCTCGATGAACCCTCTGCCGGGCCGCCCGTTGTGACCGAGCGGTTCTAGGCGCTTGAGTCTGGAACCGCGCTGCTACTACAGTCACAGGTTCGAATCCTGCCTCGGGCATGGATGTGTGTGATGTCCTTAGGTTAGTTAGGTTTAAGTAGTTCCAAGAGCTAGGGGACCCATGACCTCAGATGTTAAGTCCTATGGTGCTCAGAGCCATTTCAACCCTCTGCCAGGCACTTAAATGTGATTTGCAGAGTATCCATGTAGATGTACATGAAGCCTGAACTTGACCGCCATCGTTCGTGACTCCAGCTATAGTTCCGAATAACCGGTATTTTTCGGTATTTGTTTGATCTCCGTTATAACAGCTTTTTTTATTTCTTACCAACAAGCAGACAAAAACTAAAATATCAATCAGCCATAGCAGCAGTGCTAACATTTTTGGATCTCAAATAAACCTTAAAAAAAAACCAAAAAAAAACAGTAATTCTTACTCCTAAAATTTCCATTCTTTAATATATTGTGTTATTGTATAAAATGGGAAAACCGATCAGTGTTAATTTAACAACAATGACGACAGCAACAAGCAATAATCACGTGGCAAAAAAATTGCTACAACATTTCTGAGACAATGTCATTGTTGCTGTGTGCCCTGCTTTACGGTACTCGAGTACGTGAGTTGCCCCCACCCCCCACCCCCCGTCAGTATGATAGTTCCTTGCATTCGTCGCCAGACACCCACAAAAAACTTATAAATTAATTTATTCGTGTGTCTACATAATATCCCATTGTTTGCTTGTAGCCCTTGAAAATGTTCAAATTAACACAAAAACAGGGTTCTTGAACCTCACTTTTCACCCTTTATCACTGACATTCCTAATGTCCAAGTGGTGGTATGACCCTTGATTACAACATGATTTTTGAGTAAAGTTTCAAATAATTAGGATCAGTAGGAGTACACTCTTGGTTTTTTTTGTAATATTCAACCACTTATGAATTTTAAAACCAGCGAACGGTGGACAGACAAAGTTTTCTTTTATTTGGTTATTTAATGTTGATTCTATGTATCTTGAAACTGAGTCAAGACTTTTTCAATCTTACTCCGATTTCTATGATTACTACAGGAGATAATAGGAACAAAAACAGAAACTCGCATATTTCAGAAACCGGTTATTTTGAGCCTTTTTAACTCTATAAGGTTTAACTGGCACTGAAAAAAAAGAAAAAAACTATATAACCGAAAGCTGTGTATCTGTTTCAGCTATAACCGCCATCCCTAGGCCCCCCGATTTGCTGCAAATCTACTACTTAGATATCTATTTTTCCTTTTTTCCATGTATATGAGGTGCTGCCCATAATGCTCCGAACGTTCTCAGTTGGGTTGGGTTGTTTGAGGAAGGAGACCAGACAGCGAGGTCATCGGTCTCATCGGATTAGGGAAGAACGGGAAAAGAAGTTGGCCGTGCCCTTTGAAAGGAACCATCCTGGCATTTGCCTGGAGCGAGTTAGGGAAATCATGGAAAACCTAAATCAGGATGGCCGAACGCGGGATTGAACCGTCGTCCTCCCGAATGCGAGTCCAGTGCGCTAGACACTGTGCCACCTCGCTCGGTCGTTCTCAGTTGGGGAGAGAATCACGGCCAAGGTAGGGTTTGGCAAGGACGGAGACAAGCAGTAGGAACTCTCGCCGTCTGCTGACAGGCATTGTCTTGCTGAAATGTCAGACTGCAATGGCTTCTCATGAAGGACAGAAAACAGCACGTGCAATGTGCTGTAAGGGTATCGCGGCTGACAACCTACGGGGCCTTACTGTGAAAAGTAATGGCACCCCAGAGCATCACTCCAGGTTGTCGGGTCGTATGGTGGGCGACATACAGGTTGGTATACCACCAATGTCCGTGACGTCTCCACAAACGTCTTCGGCCTGGAATCTCATTGGCTGGGGTAGAGCTGTCTTAGTCCTGAGTCCTGCTTCGAACTAAGCCACAAGGCTTAGGCTAGTATTACACTTTCAAATTTGTCAAAGATTTGATCAAAGATGTGATCAAATATTTCGTCAAATGTACTTGACTAAGATCTTTGACGTAGCGCTAGAAGGGGTATGACACTGTCATCATACTTTTCGTCAAAGTTCAAGATGGTTGACAACGACAACTTGTTATTAACCGCAGCAGCTGCGTGTACCACAACTGCACTGTGTGCACATGCCGAAGGGAAGCGGGAAAAAAAAAGGAAACATACCTGGGTGAAGCCGTGGGCTTTACGACGACATGATAAAGGCATTAAACAAAACTTGTTATGTGAGATTATAGTGGAGGATGTCAAGTCGTGCATCAATTGCTTACGATTGGATGAGCACACATTTCAGTATGTGCTCAGTGAAGTGTTTCCTCGCATCAGAAAGCACAATACTCGCTTAAGAACTGCTATATCTGCAGAAGACAGGCTCACTGTAACACTCAGATTCCTTGGTACAGTAGAGGGTTAAGTTAGCTTAGGTCAGGTCTCCAGTCATCTTAATCTATTTTTGTATTCAGGGTGCCTCACGTTGTAAAGCGCCCCATCAGCTTCATACATCTCTATTAATTTTGTAGCTGTCGGAATACACCAATTGTATTTACCGGCAATGTTTATAAAAACATTACAGACGGCAGAACGCTGCAGCGATGCTAGCGTTCCATGTGGTGACATGTCACATTGCAGTGAACAGAAGACAAGCGACTTCTTTGATCTACAGCGAGGCCCTAGATTTGATCAAATATTAGACGACATTTGATAAAGACCCCTATTACACCATCAAATATCTGTGACAAAGATATTGGACAAAGAAATTTGATAGTGTAATACCGGCCTTAGCGAAGGTGCATCTGGAGACACCCTGGACAGCAGTGGGATACCAACCTGACTGTTCCAAATTGGATTGTAGAGTGTATCATGGTTAGCGGTTTCAGTGTCTGGTTAGAATCGACGTTTAACGTAATCCAGGAACGAGATCTTTGATGTAATAGTATTTTGTTCTCATCGGGATGCTTACTATCGGTGAGCACCCGTGCCTCTCACCATTGGAATGCTTGATTTCGTTGAATATCCATGGCAGGCGAGCCTCTCATTATCACCTCATGGGCATTTTAAGGGGGGTATGACGTCAAACGGGCCGACTTGGAGCAGGAGAGGCATCTCAGGACATTTTAATTTCTACTGTCTATACTTTTACAAATAAATTCGTAAAACTTTGTCAGCTTCACCAGGAAGGATTCAGGATTCACACTCATTGCAGTGGAAGTTCGAAAATATAACAAAATAAATTTCACACGTAAAAAATTACTTCGTTATGTTTTAGAACTTCCACTGCTATGAGTGTGAATTCTGCATCCTTCCTGGTCATGCTGACAAAGTTTAATGAATTTATTTGTAGAAGTATAGACTGTGGAAATTAAATTGTCCTGTGGTGCCTCTCCTGCTCCAAGTCGGCCCGTTTGACGTCCTACCCCCCTTAACTTATAACAGTGGTTATGGTTTGTACTCCGCATAGTGGCCAGCGTGAGATTTACAGCGGTTGGGCTGAAACGCACATCTAAATCAGTCACCCTGTTGGCAGGGTTCGATGGAGGCGACCGAAGTGGAACATTCGGGTTCAAATGGCTCTGAGCACTATGGAACTTAACATCTGAGGTCATTAGTCCCCTAGAACTCGTAACTACTTAAACCTAACTAACCTAAGGACATCACACACATCCATGCCCAACGCTGGATTCCAACCTGTAACTATTGTAGTCGCGCAGTTCCAGACTGAAGCACCTGGACCCGTTCAGCCACAGCGGCCGGCAAAGCATTCACGTGGTTTGGGCACTTATCACAGTCTACCCCGTTGTTGTTGTTGTCGTCGTCTTCAGTCCTGAGACTGGTTTGATGCAGCTCTCCATGTTACTCTATCCTATGCAAGCTTCTTCATCTCCCTGTACCTACTGCAACCTACATCCTTCTGAATCTGCTTAGTGTATTCATCTCTTGGTCCCCCTCTACGATTTTTACCCTCCACGCTGCCCTCCAATACTAAATTGGTGGTCCCTCGATGTCTCAGAACATGTCCTACCAACCGATCCCTTCTTCTGGCCAAGTTGTGCCACAAACTTCTCTTCTCCCCAATCCTATTCAATACTTCCTCATTAGTTATGTGATCTACCTGTCTGATCTTCAGCATTCTTCTGTAGCACCACATTTCGAAAGCTTCTATTCTCTTCTTGCTCAAACTATTTATCGCTCATGTTTCACTTCCGTACATGGCTACACTCCATACAAATATTTTGAGAAATGGCTTCCTGACACTTAAATCTATACTCGATGTTAACAAATTTTTCTTCTTAAGAAACGCTTTCCTTGCCATTGCCAGTCTACATTTTATATCCTCTCTACTTCGACCATCGTCAGTTAATTTGCTCCCCAAATAGCAAAACTCCTTTACTATTTTAAGTGTCTCATTTCCTAATCTAATCCCCACAGCATCACCCGTCTTACTTCGACTACATTCCATTATCCTTATTTTGCTTTTGTTGATGTTCATCTTATACCCTCCTTTCAAGACACTGTCCATTCCGTTCAACTGATCTTCCAAGTCCTTTGCTGTCTCTGACAGAATTACAATGTCATAGGCGAACCTCAAAGTTTTTATTTCTTCTCTGTGGATTTTAGTACCTACTCCGAACTTTTCTTTTGTTTCCTTTATTGCTTGCTCAATATACAGATTGAATAACATCGGGGATAGACTACAACCCTGTCTCACTCCCTTCCCAACCACTGCTTCCGTTTCATGCCCCTCGACTCACAACTGCCATCTGCTTTCTGTACAAATTGTAAATAGCCTCTCGCTCCCTGTATTTTACCCCTGCCACCTTCAGAATTTGAAAGAGAGTATTGCAATCAACATTGTCAAAAGCTTTCTCTAAGTCTACAAAAGCTAGAAACGTAGGTTTGCCTTTCCTTAATCTTTCTTCTAAGATAAGTCGTAGGGTCAGTATTGCCGCACGTGTTCCAACATTTCTACGGAATCCAAACTGATCTTCCCTGAGGTCGGCTTCTATCAGTTTTTCCATTCGTCTGTAAAGAATTCGTGTTAGTATATTTAGCTGTGGCTTATTAAACTGATAGTTCGGTAATTTTCACATCTGTCAACACCTGCTTTCTTTGGGATTGGAATTATTATATTCTTCTTGAAGTCTGAGGGTATTTCGCCTGTCTCATACATTTTGCTCACCAGACGGTAGAGTTTTGTCAGGACTGGCTCTCCCAAGGCTGTCAGTAGTTCTAATGGAATGTTGTCTACTCCAGGGGCCTTGTTTCGACCCAGGCCTTTCAGTGCTCTGTCGAACTCTTTGCGCAGTATCTTGTCGCCCACCCCTAGGAAACAGAAAACTATGTTACCATACAAGTAGCTTATTTGCCAGAAATGTCTTTTATTTGCTCCATACACATTTACAACACACTCAAGTAACGTCTAAAGATCAAGTACCTTTTGAATACAAAGATTTACATGTACATCGTTAGTGAAATGTAGAATCGAATGCTTTATGTCTCAAATGCAAAAACAGGCACACTTGATATTTGTCAATTACAGCGCCATCTACCACGAACGGGAAACAATGGTTTGGGTAGGCCATAGGCATATTTTTTGTTACTGACAGACTTTCCTGCATGACCGACTGCCACCCACTCGTTGTGTTCGTGGATATCGCTTGGTCTCACGCTGTAAGTAAGGGACTTTTGTCTTGGTGCGTGACAGTGGATAAGTGTGGCGAACGTAAGTTCGCGAAATACGGAGCAACCAATACTCTTAGGAAAAGCTACATACTCTGTGATTTACGTACTTTACCGAACATGTGAAAATGCGTTTATTGTTTCATTCGCCCGACACCGTATGATGCTCGCGCAGTTTCGTCATTCAAACTTTAATAAATATATCAGTTTTTAATGTCCCAGTGCGTTTTTGTTAGTTGCACTTTCCGTCAATCAGCAGAGCCACACAGAAAAAAAAAAATGCAGATAGACTACAAGGTAAAACCATTCTTAACTAACAAATGAGTAACCGAACGGTTGTCTACAGTGATGTCGCATAAGCATTTCGCTTATTCTTCGTATGTATAATCCTTTTCACAATTTAGCGCGTTTTCGTCAGTAACTGCTAATATAGTCTGTAAGCAAGTATTGTAAAAACAATAAATTACGCATATGTAATGAAAAGTACATGCCTAATGAAATAAAGCAACTTCCGTCCATTTCGAGCTTAATTTAAATAGCATTATGTTAAGAGAGTATTACTGCGGTTAAATACGACGCGAAACTCAACGTTAATGCCAGTATTGATGGAACAGGGTGAGAATTGTATAAGCGAGTTAAGTAATACAGTAAAGTCCAAAGGTCATAGAGAATAGAGCCTTTTCTGAGAGAATTAAGTGTTCTACATCCCGCAGTACACTGAGGTATCTGCCAACCACAATCACTCACCTCGATCCACCACAGTACTGATGAAACACGTTGAAGACTATCAGCACTTAATTTCATCATACATGATACAATCAAAAGATTTTTACATATATAGTAATGTTCGCAAGTCATATACACTGAAGAGCCAAAGAAACTGGTACACATCCGTAACATCGTGTAAAGCCCCCGTGAGTATGCGGAAGTACTGCAGCTCGACGTGCCATGGACTCGACTAATGTCTGAAGCTAGAATTATATTAATACATTCAGCTGCTGACGGGCGTTGATATACCGGGCGATCAAAAAGTCAGTATAAATTTGAAAACTTAATAAACCACGGAATAATGTAGATAGAGAGGTAGAAATTGACACACATGCTTGGAATGACATGGGGTTTTATTAGAAGAAGGAAAAAAAAAAAAATTGATAGACGCGTGAAAGATCACTTGCGCGCGTCATTTGGTGGTGATCGTGTGCTCAGCCGCCACTTTCGTCATGCTGGGCTTCCCAGGTCTCCAGACCTCAGTCCGTGCGATTATTGGCTTTGGGGTTACCTCAAGTCGCAAGTGTATCGTGATCGACCGACATCTCTAGGGATACTGAAAGACAACATCCGACGCCAAAGCCTCACCATAACTCCGGACATGCTTTACAGTGCTGTTCACAACATTATTCCTCGACTACAGCTATTGTTGAGGAATGATGGTGGACATATTGAGCATTTCCTGTAAAGAACATCATCTTTCCTTTGTCTTACTTTGTTATGCTAATTATTGCTTTTCTGATGAGATGAAGCGCCATCTGTCGGACAGTTTTTACATCTTTGTATTTTTTTGGTTCTAATGAAACCCATGTCACTCGAAGCATGTGTGTAAATTTGAACCTCTCCATTTACATTATTCCGTGATTTATTAAGTTTTTAAATTTATACTGACTTTTTGATCACCCGGTATATCAACGGGGACAGGTGAAAATGTGTGCCCCGACCGGGACGCGAACCCGGTATCTCCTGGTTACATGGAGGACGCTCTATCCTGGTTGGGGGGCACACATTTTCATCAGTCCCCTTTGCTATATATATTTACGCCCGTCAGCAGCTCAAAGTATTAATACACTTCTAATTTCGTTGTAGATGGCTGCAGGTCATCAATCGTGTCTGCTCTTTCGGACATGTCCGAAAGAACAGATACCATATCCATATAAGTATATAGTTCCATGGATTCACGAGGTTGTCTCCATACCTGTACACGTCCTCCCGCTCAATACAGTTTGAAAAGAGACTCGTCCGACCAGGCAACATGTTTCCAGTCACCAACAGTGCAATGTCGGTGAAGAAGGGCCCAGGTGAGGTGTAAATCTTTTTATCGTACAGTCATAAAGGATACACGAGTGGGCTTTCAGCTCCGAAAGCCCATATCGATGATGTTTCGTTACATGGTTCCGACGCAGCGATGCCGCAGACTTGATGTTTTACCTGATTCCTGATATTCACGGTACATTCGTGAAATGGTCGTACCGGAACATCCTCACATCGTCGCTACTTCGGAGATGCTGTGTGCCACAGCTCGTGGCCTACAATAACACCACGATCAAACTCACTAAATCTTGATAACCTGTCATTGTAGCAGCAGTAACCGATCCAACAACTGAGCGTTATACAGGGTGTTACAAAAAGGTACGGCCAAACTTTCAGGAAACATTCCTCACACACAAAGAAAGAAAATATGTTATGTGGACATGTGTCCGGAAACGCTTACTTTTCGTGTTAGATCTCCTTTTATTACTTCTCTTCGAATCACATTAATCATGGAATGGAAACACACAGCAACAGAACGTACCAGCGTGACTTCAAACACTTTGTTACAGGATATGTTCAAAATGTCCTCCGTTAGCGAGGATACATGCATCCACCCTACGTCGCATAGAATCCCTGATGCGCCCGATGCAGCCCTGGAGAATGGCGTATTGTATCACAGCCGTCCACAATACGAGCACGAAGAGTCTTACCATTTGGTACCAGGGTTGCGTAGACAAGAGCTTTCAAATGCCCCCATAAATGAAAGTCAAGAGGGTTGAGGTCAGGAGAGCGTGGAGGCCATGGAATTGGTCCGCCTCTACCAATCCATCGGTCACCAAATCTGTTGTCGAGAAGCGTACGAACAATTCGACTGAAATGTGCACGAGCTCCATCGTGCATGAACCACATGTTGTGTCGTACTTGTAAAGGCACATGTTCTAGCAGCACAGGTAGAGTACCCTGTATGAAATCATGATAACGTGCTCCATTGAGTGTAGGTGGACGAAACTAAAATGAGCTCTAACATGGAAATTAAGCGTTTCCATACACATGTCCACATAACATATCCTGTATAGGCGTTGCCGCCCGCAGCGCCGTATTGAACCTGTATTTGAATACGCATGCTTATACCAGTCTCTTTGGCGCTTCGGTGCATATTATTTAGTATTACAGAAGAGTAGTTATTGCTCCATATTTCGCGGATTTTGCCTACCTCTCTCAGCCACTACCACGTACCGCGACCAAACTAACATGATAACTGCATTTATAATATCCTTAATGAGATATACGTCTGTGTGCATCTCATATCTACAACGCTGCACATTGCTGGTCCCATGCCATACATTCTGACCCGGCAACAAACTGGATGAGAAAAAACTTGCGATACCTGCCAGAAAATGACCTAGGTTTCGAGCCAGAAGCACAATCCCACAATGAGGCAGCTTTCATGAGATAATTAGCAATCTAATAAGCTGGTGGCTGGGATATGTTGCAGCTGCGGTGTTTATTTCTTCGAATGGGCCGTTACTATGGAGTAACACTTGTACGCAGCAACAATCTGATGTAATGAAAGTTTACTTTATTACTTGTACTTCCTGGCAGATTAAAACTGTGTGCCAGACCGAGATTCGAACTCGGGATCGGGATCTTTGCTTCACGGCGTGCTCCACCATCTGAGCGACCCAAGCACGACTCACGACCCGTCCTCACAGCTTCAATTGTGCCTGTACCTCTCTCCTGCCTTCCAAACTTCACAGACGCTCTTCTGCGAGCCTTGCAGAACTGGCACTCCTGGAAGAAAGGATATTGCAGAAACATGGCTTAGCCACAGCCTGGGGGATATTTCCAGAATGATACTGGGTACGTTATTACTGTTTAATTAAACAGTGATTTAGCCCATATAATGTAGGTTTCGTTGTTTGATGAAGCTAAGATTAAACTGCGATTTTGCACATACATGGTTGCCCTAGTAACATAAAACAGCTGTTCTTTACATCCGTACATAGTACTTCGCGCGCCCGCCTGCGTAATAACAGCAGCGCCGTCATTCAATAATAAACACGAAAATATCAGTTCTGCAGAAGTATCTAAGGATTCTTACGAAAATTCCAATTGATTTGTAGTTTCTCAAGATAAGAAGGCTACACTCAGACCGCTACACTGGCCATACTAGTTGATTCCTTATTGCCCTCGCAAAGTGCAAAACATCCCCACCACGCCTGAGGTTTTGTGGACCTCCTACCACGCCGTACGTCAGCGCCGGCACGGAGACCTGCCTCTGAACTAACAGAGCGCTCCATTGATTCGGGCTGAAACACGCCTCCTCTCTCTAGGACGGGTTCAGGACCCACCCGAGGCAGGCGATGAGTCGTACGGAGGCGGGGTGTGGATGTTTTACCAAATAGGCGCGCCACCACTGACGGAACAGTTTCTGTCAACCTGCAGACTACAGGGCCCCTCATCGTGCAAGATACTTCCAGTCAGCGTTTGGTATTAGGAAGCCTTCCAAATCTCCTATATATAGTCCACATTCCACGTTCAAAACTATGTTTGAGAACATTTTTCATATTATCCCCACTCTTTGTAATCAAACAAAGAAAATGTTTCTGTCCTTCAAAAAGTAATATTTTTCAGTAAACTAAAAAAATATTGATTTAATTTTAGATATTTTAAAAGAAGAAATGTTGAGTTTGCTCGCAGAGAGGATGAGAGACGGGTGTGGCTAGATGCTTGCTGCTTTGACAGACAGGTGGCGCTGAGGTAGATAGGAGCTGGCGTGTGTAGCTGGCTGTCTAACTAGCAGGCGATAACCCTACTACTGGCGGAATGTGAGCGTCACGAAGTAAGCTGGTGTCGTAAGGACAGCAAGTCTAGTTAGTCTACAGGCACGATAATGGGAGCGCTTTTTCGAAGGGAGGGTGGTCTTCCCTGGCCCTCGCGACGTGTGACTGTGCCTCAAACCGTAAATTCACAGATCGCAAAGTATTAGGAAGGTGCATCAGATCACAGTGTTTTTCTTCTGTGTATTAATATTGCTACAGGTTTTGGATTTTACAAAGAGTGTTCTACGCCATTAGCTCCTTACCTGCATTTGTCGTGAATCCCTCGTCCAACGCAAAGTTCCAGGCGACTGGGAAAAAAGCGCAGATGCTTCCAGTACATAGAAAGGTAAAGAAACGGACCCGCAAAATTACAGACCAATATCCCAAACTTCTGTTTGCTGCAGGCTCCCTGAACACATTCGCAGTTCGATTATAACAAACTTACTTGTGGCTGAGCAGCTAATGTCGACGAAGCAACATGGTTTTAGGAAGCATCGTTATTACGAAACTCAGCTTGCCCTTTCCCTATGTGACATACCGAGGACTATGTATGAGGAGCAACAGGCAGATTCCATATTTCTAGAAAGCATTTGACAAAGTGCCCCAATGAAGTTAACGAAACTATGAGCATATCGAATAAGTTCACAGCTATGTGAGTGTTCATCAGAGACCACGAAGTGTGATGGGATGGCTGTTGTTCTTTATACGGTGTTAGGCCATCTGAATGTTCAATGCATTAACTCTGAGGAACAAATGGCAGATATTTTACCAAAAGCAGCTAGGAGTGCACATTTCAATATGCTGTGTCAAAAACTGGGGATAGTGAATTTTATGGGTGGTTATGGAAATTGTGTGTGTGAAAGCTGTAATTGTGATTGTGAAAGCCTCTGTTGTGCCTATCAGCGACACAACATTTCCGCTAGATGGTGAGTAGCAACTTTCTTTCTCGTATTATTCTTACATTCCATCCAGGATTTTCCATTATTTGAATATGTATCATACTAATTCATGAACGAAATAGATGAGCACTTAAAATGAAGGGCCAAAATGAACTCCCTTGACCTCTTTGAAAACAAAAAAAGGATATATCATTCAAAAAAATCATGTAGAATGCCTAAGTACAAGTAGGCCCTAATATAAGTAAAGCTATACTTTCATTTGAATACTACTGACAAAGTATATGAAATGACTATTGTTGTAAGCATACCTGTATTCATTCCATCTACACTGTGATCAAATGGTTAATTTGCTATACTTGTGTGTGAAGTGTAAATATTCCATTGTACAATTTCCCTGTATAAAACTGATATGCTCAATACTATGTGGAAAATGATTCAAAGTCGGTGACCAAAATTTAAGTAAATAAGAAAGTCCATTTGCAGTGGATATGTACAAATTGATAAAACTTATTTTTCTCTTAGGAAAGGCAGAAAGACATGTTTTATGAAATTACACAAGTTTTTTTTGTACTCAAGTTGATAAGATACACTAATTACATACAGCACCAGCGTTTCTTCATCATAAAGGTGCCACTAGGCATTGGAGATATGGTATACTTTGAGAAGCTACTCAACTATTTTCCATTTTTAGATCACCTACAATACTGAAATATTTCAATACGGGTAAAACCCTAAAAAATATTAACAATACCCTCTAACACAATCGAAGGCCAGAAAGAGAGTGTCAACTGTTTCAGGAACTACAAGAAATGGAGAGAATAGAATCCCGTTATTTGTCAACTCTCTGGAACCCCCGATGGCAAGCAATTCTTTCCGTAGGTGGCGCGAAGCACTGTTATTTAAGTAACTGCTAAAAAAAAGTAAATACTATCAGATGAGCAGTTATCACAGTAACTGCTACTTCTCAATAACCAGTTATTTCTATCAGTTACGTTATTTTTTGCCACCTCTAATGTACACCATGACGTAAAATTCATTTCTTTACAGTCTTCTACATATATCAAGCTAGATGACAAACAATGTCATATAGTTACTAGCCATATCAAGTGAAACATTCCCTCTCGGTAATACCGCTACACTTCATAACTGTAGCAAGATGGGGATTCCGTAATCTAAACGGCAGCAAATGTCCAGGGTTGTTAAAATGACAATTTTTGGGGGCACCCTTGTATAATCTGAGTTGGCAAGTAACTAAATAATAGCTGAAGGAGTCCAAAAGAGTGTTACTATACATTACAAACACGGACAAAGACAACAATATGGAGATACCTACAGATCATATAAAAGTCTCATTCATATTGATTATTTTCTAAAAATCATTCATGCACCTGCAGTTGGTACACATATGGACCAAAAATTCACACAGCCCAAAAACAATGATCAGTTAAAGATTTCACGTTTCTAAAATCAAGGCTATGTTTTTTATTTGTGGTGGCAAGCTGTTCTATAGTCGAATATCTTGGTTAAATGGTGCCATTTTTTGTTGTTTGGACATGGAGTTTCCGATCTAATACCATAATGGGACATCCAAGTGTGTTGAAATTATGAGAATGTAATAACAATGCTTTGAGTTATTTTCTCTTTGTCTTTTTGTGTTTTTTCTGTGTTTCTTCGCTCTGTCTGTAGTTTGTCTTCATTGCTGTCCTTTGTTTGTAATAGTAAATTGTGTAAGTAATAAGTTGATATTACTTATCCTAAATAACTGGTAAGTTCTTAACAACTGGTAATTTCTTAACAACTGGTTATGGGCCCAGGTGCCAGGTGTTACAGTACAACAAATAAAAGTGGGAAAAAACTAATCCAGAATCTAATGTAGAGTCATGGCTCAAGAGGAGAAGAAATACAAGAGACTGTTGTTTAATGGGAAGAACTTTAGCAACTGAAAATTTAGGCCTGAAACACTTCTAAGTGAGCTGGAAAGCCTTACATGGACATGGCCAACACAGCTGAATAGTGTGCACAGAAGTATATTCTTCTGGGATAACTTAGCAAAACCGATAACAAGTGTAATTCAAGTAGTCCAAAGGATTTCACAAAGTTTCTTGGAGTACACCAAGGATTGGGAATTCATCAATTCAAACTTTTGCGCCGAATGGTATGGCTTTTATTAAGAAAGATCTTAAAAGTTTAATGCATTTTTTGAAGTTTTATAAGTTAATGGGTAATTTGAAGGATTGGACGATAATACTACCGAGAAACTGATATAGTATGCGGTTTCTTACTAACAATTCCACTAGAATCCGAAGTAGTTGTTACTTATCTGGAAACCTCAAATGAACAACTGAAATTGAACTTTTAAGGGTAGATTACTATTCAAAGAAGCAAAACTTCATAATTCTAAAGATAACAACGGTACTGTAAATGAATTGCCATCGTCGACAGTATCTGACAGCAAAGTAAAAGGAAGTATTCAGAAACGACCAAGTCTCAAGGTATGTATGATGCAGGCAAAGCTTTGCCTAAAAATAATCCTTCTGTTTTGCGTGTTGATATTGCGGATGCTAGGAGTTGTCATTTCTTACTTTGTAGTTCACTGTTGCTATATGACTTCACATATTGTCATTTTGTTATACAGAGATAATGAGTGGAGGTGTGGACTCTAGAAAATGGAGTGCCTAGTGGAGAAATCTAAACATTTCTGATGTATTCTTCTATTAGTGTTCAAGAGGAATGACAGCTGCGGAGGCACTCAGAAACATTTGCGCCACATGTGGAGATAATGCCATCACCCAGATCATGGCAAGAATACGGTTTTCTCGTTTTAAGAAGGATCATTTTGACATTAGTGATTCAGCACATTCAGGAAGACACTCGAGGTTTGATAAATATTGTTTAAACACATTAATCCACAATAATCGATGTCATCGTACTCGAGAACTGACAAATGTTATTAACTGTGATCATTCTGCCATCTTGCGACATTTGCATGCAATGGGGAAGGTTCAAAACCACATGGTCTAAGCCAAAAACACAATAATCAGCTGGTGGCCTTATGTGCTTTTCTGGTTGCTCGTGATCAATTTGCTAGTAAGCAACGTTGACCATTCTTAACTTGTATCGTTATAGGTGATGAGAAATGGTGTCTTTATACTAACATCATAAGGAAAAGAAAAGAATGGTTGCCCCAAAACAAAGCAGCAACTCCCCATATGAAAACCTGCATGCATCCATAATATTATGCATCTAGATGAACAGTGATGGTGCGGTGTACTACAATTTGCTTCCCCGAGATGTAACCATCACTGCTGATATTTATTGCCAATAACTGAGGCATCCTGTGGACGCAATTCGAGAACGACCAGGAAGCCTGCGTAAAGTGATGCTATTCCACGATAACGGTCGCACACATTCTGCTAGACTGGCAAAAAACTATATAGAACTGGGTTGAGACGTCGTTCTGCACTCACCTTATCCAACTGATCTTGCACCCTCAGTTTTCACCTTTCCTGCTCTCTATCGAACAGACTTCAAGCAAATCCTTCCTGGATACAAAAGTTGCTCCTAACTTTGCTCGACGAGTTCTTCGCCTCAAAACCACTAGATTTCTACTGTCACGGAATCGAAAAGTTATATCAGCATTGACAGACTATTGTAAATAGTAAAGGAGAATATATTATGGATGAGTAGGGTGTGTGTGTGTGTGTGTGTGTGTGTGTGTGTGTGTGTGTGTGTATCTGTCGCGTTCATTAAACATACAGAAAAACGCAACAAACTTAAGTACCACCCAATATATGTGTTCCCGATGTGGGGAAACAGTGCCATAATTAGGGCAAAATACGAAGTCAGATTGTCGCAAAAGCATGAAGTAGTTCTGCAGATTTAGCTAAATATCTCCAAAAAATAAATAGAAACGAAAAGTATTTTTCTTTCTCAGCTGTTATTGGAAGTTTTCCAGGTGGCTAAGTGGAATGGTTTCTAGATTTTAGGGTAATGGGATATTTAGTTCATTGATCTGTTCTTTCATGAACGTGAACGAACTGGAGAATCAAATAAGAATAAAGGTTGGAGAAATTTATGTTAAAGGCATAGTTTGTGGACTGGAATTTCAAATTAAAAGGTGCTCTTCTAGTGCCAGGTTTACTAAATAATTAATTGTCAGTGTGTAAACTATAAATGGCTGGGTGCTGCTTGTTTTTAAAAATTCATCGTGTTCAATTCGAAAGGGTGATAGCTATAGCTGCAGCTCACAGAACAGATTCAATCACGTGTATACAAACTAGGATGTACAGTGCGGTAAACTTCTGACAAACACTTAGCACTTCTGAACCCAGAATGTAAAGAAACTTAATTATGTGGCAGATGGACTGGGCAAAGTAAAGTTTTCGGGAACTGTAAATGAATGTCAGATCTGCATAACGGGTGAACAAACACGATTACCACATATTCAGTCTTGTGTTCGAGACAGACGACAACTTTATCTGATAAAGTGATGTGCTTGGTCCTGTAAAACCTGTTTCTTTTGATGGAAAAACTAGTTACCTTCACTGGTGATTATATCCGTTCATTCATCCATTGAGCATCCATTTTATCATATACAATGGTATAGGAGTTGTCATGTTACATTGTATGAGTTTGTAATTATACAGTAAATTAATAACGGTGGTAAAACATATATAAATATACAGGGTGGTCTATTGATCATGACCAGGCCAAATATCTCACGAAATAAGCGTCAAACGAAATAACTACAAAGAACGAAACTTGTCTAGCTTGAAGGGGGAAACCAGACGGCGCTACCATAGGTCAAACGGATATCAACTGCGTTTTTTAAATAGGAACCCCCATTTTTTAATACATTTTCATGTAGTACGTAAAGAAATATGAATGTTTTAGGTGGACCACTTTTTTCGCTTTGTGATAGGTGGCGCTGTAATAGTCACAAACGTGGTATCACGTAACATTCCGCCAGTGTGGACGGTATTTGCTTCGAGATACATTACCCGTGTTAAAATGGACCGTTTACCAATTGCAGAAAAGGTCGATATCGTGTTGATGTATGGCTATTGTGATCAAAATGCCTAACAGGCGTATGCTATGTATGTTGGTCGGTTTCCTGAACGATATCATCCAAGTGACTGGACCGTTCGCCGGATAGTTACGTAATTTAAGGAAACAGGGACAAATGGTGATGATGCCCAAGTAGGTGTTTTAGCTGCTGTCGCGGCTAATCCGCACATCAGTAGCAGACAAATTGCGCGAGAATCGGGAATCTAAAAAACGTCGGTGTTGAGAATGTTGCATCAACATCGATTGCACCCATACCATATTTCTATGCACCAGGAATTTCATGGCAACGACTTTGAATGTCGTATACAGTTCTGCCATTGAAAACAAGAGAAATTACGGGACGATGACAGATTCTTCACATGCGTTCTACTTAGCGACGAAGCGTCATTCACCAACAGCGATAACGTAAACCGGCATAATATGCACTATTCGGCAACGGAAAATGACTGCGGCAAGTGGAACATGAGCGACCTCGGCTGGTTAATGTATGGTGCGGCATTAGGGGAGGAAGGATAATTAGTCCCCATTTTATCGATGGCAATCTAAATGGTGCAATGTATGCTGACTTCCTACGTAATGCTCTACCAATGTTACTACAAGATGTTTCACTGCATGACAGAATGGCGATGCACTTCCAATATGATGGATGTCCGGCGCATAGCTCGCGTGCAGTTGAAGTGGTACTGAATAGCATGTTTCATGACAGGTGGCTCGGTCGTCGAAGCACCACACCATAGCCCGCACGTTCACCGGATCTGACGTCCCCGGCTTTCTTTCTGTGGAGAAAGTTGAAGGATATTTGCTATCGTGATCCACCGACAACGCCTGTCAACATGCATCAGCGCATTGTCAATGCATGTGCGAACATTACGGAAGGCCAACTACTCGCTGTTGAGAGGAATGTCGTTACACGTATTGCCAAATGCATTGAGGTTGACGGACATAATTTCAGCATTTCTTGCATTAATGTGGTATTTACAAGTAATCACGCTGTAATTGCATGCGTTCTCAGAAATGATAAATTCACAAAGGTGCATGTATCACATTGGAACAACCGAAATAAAATGATCAAACGTACCTACATTCTGTATTATAAACTACCTGTTACCAGTTGTTCGTCTAAAATTGTGAGCCATATCTTTATGACTCGTACAGCGCCATCTATCACAAAGCGAAAAAAGTGGTCCAACTAAAACATTCATATTTCTAATCAAAATATCCACGGGTGTACTGCCAGTCTACAGTGTTCAACGGGCACAATATTTCGGCGATCAAACATGTCGCCATCATCAGGTGAACTGACAGACTGAGCTCCTGTGAACGTGCCAGCACGGAGATCCGTACGCTATGGCTGCTCAGAGCTAACTGGGTTCGGTCGCGGCGGCGGCCGATTTAAGTACCCTCCGCCCGCGGCGCGCTCCCTCCGCAGTCCGCGCCTCGCTCCGCAGTCGCGTGGTGTAACAGATTGCGACGCCGTCTGAGATGACGTCGGTGTGATGGCTCTGTCCGCCGTGGTCGTCACGACTATACGTTTGCTCGATTTACTCTTGATTAACCCAATCGCTGGTTCCCAAGCCTTGCTAAGATTATAGCCACAGTCACGATTTATGAGGTCGTCATTGGTGCGAATTTCGATGGCCTCTCTAACAACGCTGTCCCAGTATCTCGACGTCTGTACCAGAATCCTCGTGCGTTTATACTCCATAGCGTGATTTTCCGACAAACAATGTTCAGCGACCCCGACTTGCTCGGATACATCAGTCGAGTGTGCCTCTGGTGTTCACGGCATCGATCCTCGACGGCATGCATCGTCTGACCAATATATGACTTGCCACATTGACATGGAATCTGGTACTCGCCGGCCTTCCTCAAACCGAGGTCGTCTTTGGCGCTCCCCACCAGTGCACGAGTTTTATTCGGAGGACAAAATATAGTTTCGACCCGGTGTTTCTTCAGAATGCGGGCGATTTTCCCCGAGAGTGCGCCTGTATATGGAATAAACGCAGTGCCTACCTCCTCCCTCGTGATTTCATCCATGTCCACAGGTTGTGCTGTAGTGGTTGGGCGGAGAGCATGTTGAATCTGCCACTCCGAGTACCCATTTTTTCGAAATACAGATCTCAGATGTTCCAATTCCTGGGGAAGACTCTCTGCGTCAGAGATAGTGCGCGCCCTAAGTACCCCCATTCCTCTGTGAAGGGTGGTGGCAGCTGTCTGCGTGCAAATACAGATCAGTGTGCGTTGTCTTCCGATACACCCCATGACCTAGGGTGCCATCAGCCCTTCTCTTGACCGAGACGTCAAGGAAAGGTAATTTACCCTCCGTTCCAGTCTCTATAGTGAATTTGATGTTGGGGTGTATGGAGTTAAGATGTGCAAGGAAGTCAAGGACTTTATCCGTACCATGTGGCCAGATGACGAATGTATCGTTCACGTAACGGAAAAAGCAAGTAGGTTTCCAAATGGATGACGACAGAGCTTCCTCCTCGAAGTTCTCTATGTACAAATTCGCTACCACCGGTGAGAGTGGGCTAACCATTGCAACTCCCTCCGTTTGTTCGTAGTATTCTCCATTAAAAAGAAAATACGTGGAAGTCAAGACATGCCTAAAAAGTTCAGTGGTCTTCTCGTCAAACTTCTGACTAATCAATTCTAGTGACTCTCGCAGGGTACCCTCGTAAACAAGGAAACGACGTCAAAACTCACCATGATATCTGACTCATCCAACCTGAAGCCATCAAGGCGTTTAACAAAATCCACGGAATTACGGATGTGATGGGGACATTTACCCACATAAGGACTTAATATTCCCCTCAGGTATTTGGCCAACAAATATGTAGGTGCCCTGATGTTTTTGACAATGGGGCGTAATGGTACCCCCCTCTTTGTGAACCTTTGGGAGTCCATATAGTCTAGGCGGTACCGGCCCTTGGGGTAACAATTTCTTAGCGTAACCCAGTTCCCTCTGGGCAGCCATAGTGTACGGATCTCCGTGCCGGCACGTTCACAGGAGCTCAGTCCGTCAGTTCACCTGATGGCGACATGTTTGATCGCCGAAATATTGTGCCCATTGGACACTGTAGACTAGCAGTACACCTGTGGATATT
This sequence comes from Schistocerca gregaria, assembly GCF_023897955.1. Lineage (NCBI taxonomy): Eukaryota > Metazoa > Arthropoda > Insecta > Orthoptera > Acrididae > Schistocerca > Schistocerca gregaria. The sequence goes on along the minus strand of NC_064929.1, from coordinate 201,166,616 downwards.
TTGATTATCAAATACGCCGGGAGAAACTCAAAAATCACATTCATGTTTCTGTACGTACTTCACGAATATGCTCTCTTTGTACAGCCCCTTTCATTATTCTTAATGCTCGTTTTTGAATGGTGAATGACCCGTTTGTCAGACTTGAATTACCCCAAAATAAGACACCATACCACAATAGACTATGCATAAGAGCATAATATGAACGTATTACTGTTTTCTCACTGCAGGAGTTTTTCAGCATTCTGAGTATATAGCAGCATTTACTTAGCTTTTTATTGAGCATTTCAATATGTTTATCCCACAAAGATGCTCGTATATCCAGATACCTAAAAATGTTGTGTTTGAAGTTTGTAAAATCTTCTGTTCACCAAGTTTCAAAACTATATCGGGCTTTACTTTATTCGATACATGGCTGTAATTCATTCATACTGTTTTTCTCATTTACAAATAAATAGTTATCTCTAAACCATTTTCCTGCGTCTTCTTTTCTTGTTTCTACTTTGTGTTGCAAGTCAGTCTCATTTTGACCTTTAATAAAAAGACTTGTATCGTCCGCATACCATACAGCATTAGCTAGTGTTAAACAGTTTGGTAGGTCATTTACGAAAATCAAGAACAAGAGGGGTACCAGCACACAACCTTGTGGCACTCCATTACTAACTTTCTTATATTCTGAAAAGTAAGAGGTTCCTTCGTGAACTATTTCTTCTTTCCGGTATCTGTCTGACAGGTATGATTCAAACCAGCTGTGAACAGTACCACGCACGCAATAGCAATATAGTTACTCAAGCAATAATTCATTATCAATAACATCAAATGCCTGTGATAAATCTGAAAACAACCCACAGTTTACTTCGTTATGATCTATAGAGATCAGGAGAACTTTCAGGAAATTATACACAGCTGTTTCAGTTGACCTATTTTTTCTGAAGCCATTTTGCTCACTAATAGTCTTCCTGTGTTCAAGAAAGCGGAGAGCCTTTCATGCATTATTCTTTTAATAAATTTTGAGAAGCAGGATATCAAGGATATGGGTCTGAAGTTTTTTCATCATGTCGATCACCATTTTTATATAAAGGTTTTATTATTGTCAGCTTTAGTTCTTTAGGGAAAGTGCCAGTGCTGAAAGAGGCATTAATTATGTCTACAAGGGGACCAGCAATATTTATGCTGTGTATAAGTACTTTATCTGGAATACTATCAGTGCCACAAGACAATTTAGTTTTTAGTTTGTTGACTGCATTCTGTACTTCTTGTACACTTACAGGGTATAAGAATACAGTTTTAGGATTTGTGGAGATGTTATGTTTAATCTTTGTTTGTCTTTGGGTTTTTACGAGACTTTGTACAATACCTGCATAATGAAGGTTGAATATACTGGCAATATATAAAGGATCACTTATAGTTCTGTCCTCACTGTTAATAACAAAGTTGCTGTCTCTTACCTTACTTCTGACTACAGTTGTATTTATCACATTCCAAACTGATTTCATTTTTTTTTACCCTTGCTTCTACTGATGTAGGAGTCATTATGTAACTTTTTTGCTGCATTAATGACTTTCCTGTACAATTTTCTGTAACAGGTGCTATACTGTTTCAGAGCTGTATTTAGCCTGGCTGATTTACTTAGCTTTCTAAGTCGATCTCCAGATTTCCATATCCCCTGTGTTACCAAAGTATTAGGCTTCCTTTTTATTTTAATTTTCTTAAGAAGGAATGCAATTTCATAGTTACATTTATAAAAAGTTAAAAATGACTAATTTCATATCCACAGTATTGAGTTTGTCTAAATCCCAGCCTGAGTTTTTTAATAAATTATTAAAAACCCTTATATTGTCCTCATTGATACATCTTCTGTAGATATATTTCTAAGGTATTCTAGAATTTGTGCCAAGTACATTATTTATCCCCCCATGAACCATGGACCTTGCCGTTGGTGGGGAGGCTTGTGTGCCTCAGCGATACAGATGGCGGTACCGTAGGTGCAACCACAATGGAGGGGTATCTGTTGAGAGGCCAGACAAACATGTGGTTCCTGAAGAGGGGCAGCAGCCTTTTCAGTAGTTGCAAGGGCAACAGTCTGGATGATTGACTGATCTGGCCTTGTAACAATAACCAAAACGGCCTTGCTGTGCTGGTAATGCGAACGGCTGAAAGCAAGGGGAAACTACAGCTGTGAATTTTCCTGAGGAAATGCAGCTTTACTGTATGATTAAATGATGATGGCGTCCTCTTGGGTAAAATATTCCGGAGGTAAAATAGTCCCCCATTCGGATCTCCAGGTGGGGACTACTCAGGAGGACGTCGTTATCAGGAGAAAGAAATCTGGAATTCTACGGATCGGAGCGTGGAATGTCAGATCCCTTAATCGGGCAGGTAGGTTAGATAATTTAAAAAGGGAAATGGATAGGTTAACGTTAGATATAGTGGGAATTAGCGAAGTTCGGTGGCCGGAGGAACAAGACTTCTGGTCAGGTGACTACAGGGTTATAAACACAAAATCAAATAGGGGTAATGCAGGAGTAGGTTTAATAATGAATAAAAAATAGGAGTGCGGGTAAGCTACTACAAAAAGCATAGTGAACGCATCATTATTGTGGCCAAGATACACACAAAGCCCATGCCTACTACAGTAATACAAGTGTATATGCCAACTAGCTCTGCAGATGATGAAGAAATTGATGAAATGTATGATGAGATAAAAGAAATTATTCTGGTAGTGAAGGGAGACGAAAATTTAATAGTAATGGGTGACTGGAATTCGTCAGTAGGAAAAGGGAGAGAAGGGAACATAGTAGGTGATTATGGATTGGGGCTAAGAAATGAAAGAGGAAGCGGTCTGGTAGAATCTTGCGCAGAGCATAACTTAATCATAGCTAACACTTGGTTCAAGAATCATAAAAGAAGGTTGTATACATGGAAGAATCCTGGAGATACTAGAAGGTATCAGATAGATGATATAATGGTAAGAGAGCGATTTAGGAATCAGGTTTTAAATTGCAGGATATTTCCAGGGGCAGATGTGAACTCTGACCACAGTCTATTGGTTATGACTTGTAGGTTAAAACTGAAGAAACTGCAAGAAGGTGGGAATTTAAGGACATGGGATCTGGATAAGCTGAAAGAACCAGAGGTTGTACAGAGTTTCAAGGAGAGCATAAGGGAACAATTGACAGGAATGGAAGAAAGAAATACAGTAGAAGAAGAATGGGTAGCTCTGAGGGATGAAGTAGTGAAGACAGCAGAGGATAAAGTCGGTAAAAAGATGAGGACTGCTAGAAATCCTTGGGTAACAGAAGAAATATTGAATTTAATTGATGAAAGGAGAAAATATAAAAATGCAGTAAATGAAGCAGGCAAAAAGGAATACAAACGTCGCAAAAATGAGATCGACAGGAAGTGTAAAATGGCTAAGCAGGGATGGCTAGAGGACAAGTGTAAGGATGTAGAAGCTTATCTCACCAGGGGTAAGATAGATACTGCCTACAGGAAAATTAAAGAGACCTTTGGAGAGAAGAGAACCACGTGTATGAATATGAAGAGCTCATATGGCAACCCAGTTCTAAGCAAAGAAGGGAAGGCAGAAAGGTGGAAGGAGTATATAGGTTTATACAAGGGCGATGTACTTGAGGACAATATTATGGTAATGGAAGAGGATGTAGATGAAGACGAAATGAGAGATAAGAGACTGCGTTTAGAGTTTGACAGAGCACTGAAAGACCTGAGTCGGAGCAAGGCCCCCGGAGTAGACAACATTCCATTAGAACTACTGACAGCCTTGAGAAAGCCAGTCATGACAAAACTCTTCCAGCTGGTGAGAAACATGTATGAGACAGGCAAAATACCCTCAGACTTCAAGAAGAATATAATAATTCCAATCCCAAAGAAAACAGGTGCTGACAGATGTGAAAATTACTGAACTATCAGTTTAATAAGTCACAGCTGCAAAATACTAACGCGGATTCTATACAGATGAATGGAAAAACTGGTAGATGCGGACCTCGGGGAGGATCAGTTTGGATTCCGTAGAAATGTTGGAACATGTGAGGCAATACTGACCTTACGACTTATCTTAGAAGAAAGATTAAGAAAAGGCAAACCTACGTTTCTAGCATTTGTAGACTTAGAGAAAGCTTTTGACAATGTTGACTGGAATACTCTCTTTCAAATTCTGAAGGTGGCAGGGGTAAAATACAGGGAGCGAGAGGCTATTTACAATTTGTACAGAAAGCAGATGGCAGTTGTAAGAGTCGAGGGGCATGAAACAGAAGCAGTGGTTGGGAAGGGAGTGAGATGGGGTTGTAGCGCATCCCCGATGTTTTTCAATCTGTATATTGAGCAAGCAGTAAAGGAAACAAAAGAAAAATTTGGAGTAGGTATTAAAATTCATGGAGAAGAAGTAAAAACTTTGAGGTTCGCCAATGCCATTGTAATTCTGACAGAGAGAGCAAACTACTTGGAAGAGCAGTTGAACGAAATGGACAGTGTCTTGAAAGGAGGATATAAGATGAACATCAACAAAAGCAAAACGAGGATAATGGAATGTAGTCAAATTAAATCGAGTGATGCTGAGGGAATTAGATTAGGAAATGGGACACTTAAAATAGTAAAGGAGTTTTGCTATTTAGTAAGTAAAATAACTGATGATGGCCGAAGTAGAGGATATAAAATGCAGTTTGGCAATGGCAAGGAAAGCGTTTCTGAAGAAGAGAAATTTGTTAACATCAACTATAGATTTATGTATCAGGAAGTCGTTTCTGACAGTATTTGTTTGGAGTGTAGCCATGTATGGAAGTGAAACATGAGCGATAAATAGTTTGGACAAGAAGAGAATAGAAGCTTCCGAAATGTGGTTCTACAGAAGAATCCTGAAGATTAGATGGGTAGATCACATAACTAATCAGCAAGTATTGAACAGGATTGGGGAGAAGAGAAGTTTGTGGCACAACTTGACCAGAAGAAGGGATCAGTTGGTAGGACATGTTTTGAGGCATCAAGGGATCACAAATTTAGCATTGGAGCGCAGCGTGGAGGGTAAAAATCGTAGAGGGAGACCAAGAGATGAATACACTAAGCAGATTCATAAGGATTTAGTTGCAGTAGGTACTGGGAGATGAAGAAGCTTGCACAGGATAGAGTAGCATGGAGAGCTGCATCAAACCAGTCTCAGGACTGAAGACGACGACGACGACGACGACGACGACGACGACGACGACGACAACAACATTATTATTTATATAGAGTTTTATTGCTTTGTGGTCCAAGAACGCTCTCACTTACTTCTATAACATGATCTAGCTGTTGCAATCAAAAAAATGTTTGATCTATTATCGTTTCCCATATCTATCGCATTCATGGACAGATGGTACTAAATTATGTGAATATAACAAATTCTTTAGTTTTGATACTTTTGGACAGTTCATTTTAAAGTTGACATTGAAATCACCAAGTACAATAATGCTCTCCGTAAAATGTCTTAATTCACTTAAGTCTTTCAACACTGTCTAAAAACGTCATAAAGTTCCCTGATGGGGAACGATTTATGCACACAATTATTTTGGGTTCTACAAGTTTGCACATACTGTATTCGAACTCTTTTTCAATGTGTTTTATCTTACTGAGTTTAATTTATATTCAGTTCCTTGCTCCACATATATACATGTTGCTCCCCCTTTAAAATTCTCTCTGTAAGAGCTACTGATCATTTCAAATCCTGTTATTCTGGCTGTAAGAGTTTGGTTTTCTTTGAGCCAGGGCTCAATTATACATAAAACTGCAATATTCTTTAATTGATGCATCAAAAGCCCATCTAGTTTAGCAAACTTACTAATTAGACCCTTGACATTTTGATATAATATAATTAATGATATGCTGTCTTTCGAATCCCTCACATTGCTCACCTCGTTTGGTTGCTGCTTGTCTTGAATAAAAAATCCTTCAGATGGCCTGGTGGAGACGCTTCTTTTGCTCAAGGGAAGGGTGGGTTCTAAAGCTTCTGGAGGTGCAGTAGATACTGTCGTTGCTGATACTGCTGGTATAGCCTGTTCTGTTTCTGATGACAGTTTTTGTGTTGCAGAAGATACTGTGGACTGGTCTATCAGAGGCAGAACAGCAAAAGGTTCACTGTTCATGCAGCTGTTTAATGAGTGAGGGAAGGTTTTGAATTTTTCGGCGTAGTAGTGTTTTTCCCTTGCTGTTAAGATGTAGACCATGCAGTGTGAAATGTTCTCTCCAGGGAATCTAAACACAGGGAATGCAAAACTCAATTGTCCTTAGTGATCTCTTTATTCACGATAGAAGCGTTCATAAGGTCGTGCCTATGTGGAATTCCAACAACAATAATTGCTGGTATTCTTCTTGCAATGCTCAGTTTTTTTTTTTTCAAATTTTTAGTAACTTTGGATAACTCTTATATACACATCATTAGCATCCACTATTATGACTGCGTATTGACTCTAAATGGAGAATTTTTCATCATTTATGTTCGTATGATTTCCGCCGTGAGTGCCCTCGGTTTCGCAACGGAAGAAGCGTTTACACAATAATCGTCGTGTAAGATTTCAGCAAGGCCAGTGTACCTGTGTGTGTTATTGTCTTCACATTCTGCGTGCTTAACACTGGCCACATGGGTATGTATGTTTGTACTGCTTTCAGTATATGTTTCATTCTTCCGTGCACTTATTTCTGTTTCACGACGATTATTGTGTAAACGCTTCTTCCGTTGCGAAACCGAGGGCACTCACGGCGGAAATCATACGAACATAAATGATGAAAAATTCTCCATTTAGAGTCAATACGCAGTCATAATAGTGGATGCTAATGATGTGTATATAAGAGTTATCCAAAGTACACTGTTCACAGAACCTGTGTGTGTTATTGTCTTCACATTCTGCGTGCTTAACACTGGCCTCATGGGTATGTATGTTTGTACTGCTTTCAGTATATGTTTCATTCTTCCGTGCACTTATTTCTGTTTCACGTGCACCGAGACGACAGTTTACTACTGTATGAAACGTGTTTTCACACTGTTTACGATGCATAACACTCACAGTTGTTCGTGTCACTTTACAGCAGCTTATACTCTTCCTTCAAGGTCTGAAGTGTTTAAAATAATAGTATACTAACATGGAACAGCTACTGCTGATTCCAACATGAAAATCAAGATATTTAAAAGTGACAACGGTCATGAGTATATTTGCAAATTCTATTATAAAATGGAATGGCAGAGCGATTAAATTATACTGTCATTGAAAAGGTTCATTGTAGAATTCTCGGATACAAACTGTGAAAGCAATTTGAGTCAGAAGTTACTGGCAGATGCTTTTATCATTAACTGTAGCTATACTTCAGTTTTAGATTCACCAATTCTAGAGATGCTATACGATGGAAGAAAGCATACTGGCAGATTCCAAAGAAAGTATTGAAAAGGAACTAGGACATTGAAATGTTTCGTGACTGAACTGCCAAGTAGCTACAGAATATGGTGCCCCAAAAGAAACAAAGTTGTATTTGGGATAGATGTAATTTTTGCAAAAGATAAGTTTCTATTTCAACAGAAACCGCCAGAGCATGGCATAAACAAAAGTATGGTTTACCAAATTATGCAATATATTGCAGAGAACTGTTAAAGTTCCAATTTTTTTGCTTGATGACAATAGACCAACTAAATTAACCATGATTTGGCATCTTTTAGTTACAGCAACAGTATTACCACATCGGCTACCGTGTACTTACAGGTGACATAAGCCCAGCAGGTCATTTCACAAATCCTGTTAATGTGTGATGCAGAGTAATGTTGGAGGCAGCCAATGCCAAGTACGCTGAAAATGCGAGGTGCTCTATGGACAGCTGAGTATGTTACCAATGGCAATCACGGCAGACGAAGTGTTTTGTAGCCCTGAATTCAAACTTGTGTCATAAGCTAACCACAACCTCATGATGTGTAATGATCAGAGAAAACTGCAAGTAACAATCTGTGGCAGATCTGAAAATCTGCAATCACTTTGTTTATTGTGATTAAAGCTAACCTCTATGAGAGAGAGAGAGAGAGAGAGAGAGAGAGAGAGAGAGAGAGAGAGAGAGAGAGAGAGAGAGTCAACATGATCAAAAATTACATTTGAATCAATTAAATGGATAAAAAAACATAAATGGATAAAAAACATTCTTTTGATTAGATTTAGAAATTGAAAAAAGTTTCATTTGACATGTTTTGATCCTACAACCTTCTACATCATGTTTATATGATAATCATTGCGGTAGGTAACACAGGTAAGTAGCTGGTACTGAAGTTTGTAGAGTTTTTCTGCAAGTTTAATAAACGTAACAGACTTCAGTCTACAGAAATATATCATCCATCAGTGCTTACGATAGTCAGCCAACACTGGGGAACTTTTCGATTCTGTGACAGTAGGTTATTCGATAGTGTGGGAAAGGTTCAAATCTGAGGGCACAAGATCAGGTAAATAAGGTGGGTGTGGCATGACTTCCTAAACTTCTGCTTGAGTGACAAAAGTACTGTACAGAACGCAGGCAGGCATTTTTGTGGAACGGCATTGCTTCACGTGGACTTCCTGGTCGTTGTTCTTAAACTGGGTCTGCAAGACATCTTTTCTGTTGACAGAAAATGTCCGCAATGACGTTTACATTTTGCTGAAGCAATTCATAATACACCACACCATCGTCGTCCCACCAGATGCATAACGTCTTTTGTGGATGCATGCAGTTTTTTGTATGGGATTTTCTCCTTTGTTTGGCCTCAGACAATCGTATTCATTTTTCTTTTCCTTATGTTAGCATAAAGAAATTTTTTCATCACCAGGATAGTACTGCGCTAGTGTCAGTCGCCACTGGAAAAGGAAATTTCATCGAAATGCAATGAGGGCACAGTTAGGCGATGAAATCTGGGGCTGCTGGCAGTGTGTGGTAATGGACGACAGGGCAAGGGCAAGGGCAAGGGCAAGGGCAAACATGGCACTTGCAGGCGCGGAGTTGAGACAGCACGATTTGTTTTGAGTAGTGCAAGAACAAGGCAGGAAACTGCAGCGTTGCTCTAAATTATTGGATGTATGAGGCGGTGCACTAGACTAGAGCCAGGAGTGGCGATTTGTAAATGGCTGACCTGGGGTAATTTATTCCTGCCAGTTTCTGTCTCTACGTCTGAAGCAAGGTAGGGACCAATATAAACAGACAGGCAAATTTAGCTTGACAGGGTATGCCAGGTCAGTCGAGCATTGGGACAGACCTGTGCTGGTCTACACTTATAGGGGCCAGTCTGGTAGCAATGTTATAAGCATTGTGCATAAACTTTTACTTCGTTTCTATGCAGTTGCTCGGGCTATATTCCGCATCCGGGGACACACCAGGGCAGGACAAAACGGCAGTCTGGAACTTGGAGATAGCATGATCTGCCCGAAAGAGGGCACTGTCAGCATTCTGCAGTAGGTCCAGGAGGGGCTCAGTTCCACTCTAGTCTACAGTCCATGTTCACTTCCCACCCAGTGTACTGGGGTCCCAGCGAGGTGTACCCTGCAGCAGTGCTGCGACAGCGCCAGAGACGGCAGCGGGTGTTGCCATCCAGCAAGCACCATAGCGGCAAGTTTCAGCACAGTATCCAGCAGGGCACAGGTTCGAGTCCCATCCTGTCCTGGGAGCAGTGGCGGCCCGAGGGCCGCGGGTGACCATTACATCCACCTTCGTCCCACAGTCTTACAGAGCAGGCCGAACGGGGCGGAGGGCAGTAACCGACTTCCATCGGCAGGCAGCCTTGATAACGATAGCAGCGGCGTCAGCATACCAGGAATCTGCTGAGCCAGCTGGACTTGTGGGACATCGGGTGTGCAGCATGCTTCACTATCAAATACACACATATGGCCACCCACTGCCTTTTGCGATTTTGACTTCAGACATGCGGTACTCCTACCTCATTTTTTAACCTTTCTGTTGCATGCAAATGTGGAATGATCATGATCATCACATGTCCCAGTTGGTTCAAAATGGCTCTGAGCACTATGGGACTTAACGTCTATGGTCATCAGTCCCCTAGAACACACACAACACCCAGTCATCACGTGACAAAATCGCTGACCCCACTGGGAATCTAACCCGGGCGTGGGAATGCTACCGCACGACCACGAGCTGCAGACATGTCCCAGTTCTCGTACACACTGACTTGTATCGTTTTTGGATTAATGTTTCCATGATATTCATAAAAATGCAAAGGTCTTCCTTAACTTGGAGGGTCACTAATGTCAAAGTGGTCCTTTAAATGAGAAAACCATTTTCTTGCTGTGCTATGTCGAAGAGCATTCTCCCCATACACGGTACAAATGTTTCCGGCTGCCTCTGCTGCTGTCACCCCTCTACTGAACTCCAGTAGGAAATGTTCATACTACTCCATTTGGCAGTCCACGTTCTAGCATCCACAGCTCCACTCACTATCTCCAAATTACAAAATGTAAGCTAGCAATAGTGAACTAAAACCTTACATGAGTAATGGTGTATGAAAAAGCAAAGTCATACATATGGTACATAATTGACTGTAAAGTGTTTCACATACACTAAATAAACGTTTTGTACTTTATAATTTAATGCTTCTTTTTAATACGTATTAACAAAAAGATAGGGTTCTCAGTGGGAAGTGAAAAGCTACCGTATCACATATACACCTAGCAGAAGCTGAAGTAGTTGTATTCCCAGTACTACATGATTTCATAATGAGCAAATGCAAGCCTGATACTCTAGGGGCTATCAACTTCCTGCACTTCGCATGAAACTGTGCTTTTATTTCCCTGTAGCATTATTATTAGGTCTCCTGTTGACAGCAAATAAGTCTTTAGTCTGCTGCAGATTTCGGTACCCAATTAAAGAGTGAACTTTGTCGAGTCTGCCTGGCCGTCAGTATGCGACGTACTTTTAGACTGCGAATAACTTGATAAGAACAAACACATCAAAATATTGTTGTCCAGTAGCAGCAAATAAGGTCTTAATGAAGTCTGTAGTTCATCTTAAATGTGTATGAGAGAAGACATTATTAAATGTCAATGTAGCAGATGGGAGGTATGGCTTAGTGAGAAGCACAGTAAGAGAGAATGGAAAGTAGTACGAAATCTGTATTAAGTAAAACTTAAATAGGCTATGTAGACACAAAGGGATATAGTTCAAATTTTTAAGGTCAATGAACCCCATTTTATGTATGGAAGTGGGGGGCATAGACGGACACATAGGAGGGATGGTATTTTTGGTCAGGTGGATACGTAGAGGGAATGACATTTTTGTATGGAGGTATAAAAGAAGGGACACTAACATCACAAAAATAACATGTACACAGTGTCTATCCAAAAATTGAGTTGTAAACGTGGTTGCTACAAGAATATTAAGCTGCAATGTGACATTTAGTCACAATGTCTTTCTCCAAAATAGTCCCAAGTAAAGAGACTTACCTGGAAAATGACAAATTTTAGATGTTGACTCTGTACATGATGACTTGTCACAAATCAGATTTGAAGTAATGGAGTGCAGCACATAGCCCAGCATCACCATGTGACTCCTTATAGGAAAGAACAGTTTCACTCTTTCCACCTAAATATTGTTAAAAACTATGTGCTTACGAAGTAATTATATGCTATTACTTTTAACTGGGAATATTACACGTGTGATCAATCTAACAAGAACTTGAAATGCATGTATTAGCCATCACACCGAGGAATGGCATTTGTGATTGTTAAAAAGGTATTTTATGTAATCAGTAAGTGTGGGCCCTGTATTGTATATGTATAGATTTCTGAAAAGTAACATTGGCAAGGCACGGCAGTGTTTGTGCTTCTCACCCTGCTGTGGTGGTCCACTTATGGTTTGAAGTCGTGGCTCGGCAGTGTGTCTGAAATCGAGAAATTGACACTAGCGACAATGATCCAGAAACTTTTCCGTTGCAACAAGATTGAATGAGAGCTCCTGCTATGAGCCTGGCTACTTCTACAAACAACTGCACTGTTCATGTCTCATAGTACCCTGTACCACTACTGCTTTACTGTTCCACTCACAAAAAGAGCGAGGGGAAAAATGAATATCTATTTACCTCTGTGTAAGCCCAAGTTTCTTATATATTACCTTTATAATTTATATGCAAAATGTATGCTGATGGCAGTAGAATCATTCTGCAATTGGCTTCAAATGACAGTTCTCTAAGTTTCTCTATACAGTGTTCCTCAAAAAGAATATTCCCATACGAGTTCCCAAAGCATCTCTGTAGCACTTGCATGTCATTTGAACTTATCGTTACATCCAGTAGCAGAATAGGTTGCATTAGCATCCTACATACAGCCTCCATTACAGATGAACCACACGTTCCAAAAATTCTGCCATGAACCTAATGCCTACCATTCGCCTTTCCCGTCACAATGCTGACGTGTGTTCTATTTTATATCACCTTGCAACGTTATGTTCAGATATTTAAAAGAACTTTCATTTTTTTTCTATTCAGCGCAAGCTGCCGCTCCTCAAACTAACTAAATGTTGTCTAAAGCATCTTTATCATCTTACCATCACTTAACGTCAACATCTTTCTGCACACCACAGCATCATCAGCAAACAACCGCAGATTGCTCCCCACCCTGTCTGCCAAATCAGTACGTGCACAGAAAACACTTCCCTGTGGCATTCCTGACAATACCATTGTCTTCGATGAACACTAGTCACGTTAGAGGACTTTTTTAAGAGTCGTTACATTAGTTCGTAGCGAGTCGGAGTGGATATGCACTCTCTTACAGCCCTCAATCCTTTGCAAACAAACAGAATTATGTGGCCAGAAGTAGTGGAACTGCATAGCAGGTCCACTGCATCAAGATAGTACAAAAGTGCAGTGGCAAATTTTAAAGATCTGTACGCAACACACAAGAGACCAGAGGGGTCACTATGGAACACTGGGTTTCCCACAGAGCCTTGAATACTACTACAGGCTGTTGAATGGAGCTGTGGATAGTGTGCTGCCTAATCCAGACAATTGTGGGAGCTCTCACACAGAATTACATTTCTTATTTACAGTTTAATGACAATCTTTGATTTGTCATCTCTCTGTACTTTTGTTTCTCAAAGTATTTGGAGGCTACAAATTGCAACGGGCAGCAGCATGTTTGATTTACCTGTTTCACCAGTGTGAAAAATCCAATAAATCTTTCTAACTGCAGAACAATGAATGGTTTATGGTCATCAATCTCATACCCTAACATTCACGTTTTGGAACATATGAGACAGTATGCCATGCACTTGTGATCATCCACTTACTGGGAGAGCACTGTGAAATCATCATTAAGAATGGGAGGTTAAAACCCTGGTAAACCTTTCTGTTTACATCATTAGGCCTTCACAGTCATACAGCAGAGGGCAGAGGGCATGAAATAGACTGCAAGTGACTCGTTTTCAAAAACCACAAGATTTTACATACAGCTTAAAGTGTCACTTCCTACACAAGTGTGTTAATTAGCACACCCTAAAATGAGAGTAAATTTATTTACCGCATCAAGGATTCTGTATTACTTAGGAGCAACAACTGTCTACACAATCATAACAAGATAAGGAAATTTTTAGGTATGTTTTCAGATTTACTTGCCCCCCTGTGCACCCACAAGTAGGAATAGGAGAAACTTATTCCATAATGATGTCACATAACAAATTTTGATTACTGGAAAGTTCTGTTTTAATGTAGTGTATAACCACGCAAATACAACCATTTCAGTGTTGTGTATCTGAAAACAGCACTTACCACCAGTATCTTTCTTCGGAATTTTATTGACAAATCAAATTAATAAACACTGCCAGAAATGAAAGATATCCTTAGTGGTATTTATTAAAACTCTTATGCATGTCAAACGTGTTTTATTTCTTTCTGAGTGAAGGCATAGCTGCTTACACTAATTGAACAACATTGTTAACATCCAATTCCAGCAACTGGCAATAAAGATATAAAATTGATGAAGTATGTAAATCAGTAACTTGCTTTTGTAAGAGATCAGTAACAAAATAAAGGTAAGTGGTGCATAAAAGTGTAAATCAATACCTACATATTGTAAAGACTTACAAAATATCTTCAAGCAACGACAGGAGACAACTTAAAAAAAATATTACTAACTGTCTAGAAATTACATTATTAATGTCCAGAACATACTAACAGTGAAACAAGACATTAAACTTAACATATTAAAGAGAAAAACCTGTTTTTTTTTACAATTTTAGCTTCGACAACTAAATTACAAACAAGTGTTAAGCTAGGCTATTCGAGGTAAAATGTGTTAAACTGACAAGGATTCGGATGAGATATTAAATAAATAACACACTGGTGTACTTAACATTCATATGAATACAGAATTCTATCAATGAACAATTCAATCCTATCATTTAATTTTACTTTATTGTTGCAGCAACGTATGTGCACATACAAAATTGATTGCTTGATACAAATTTCAGCTATATTCAGTCTTGCTTCAGATGGTAATGCACTCATCGCTGCACTGGTTAACAATCAACTCATCTAATAGAATACATAAATTATTACAAATTTCTTGTCCAATTAATAGACTATTGTAATTGTTGTTGTCATTATTAACACAGTTCACTATGCTGTGTGTTTTCATGTAATATGTAACTAGGCCACAGAGCACATTGTGACACATTCGATACTGTGGAATTATATATTCTGAAACTCTGATGGATGTTCTCACACCAATGTCCACTCCACTTTTGCACAGCCTGTGTCACCACTAATTTAGAGGCAGTCTTGCAGAAGGTAGTGGTAAGCTGTCAAGTCGCAGTTCACAATGCCACAAACATACATCTGTTACCCATGTCTCGTGCCTCACAAGAAGGCTTTGATGCACATCCCGATTCATATCCACTGGTTCCAAAGTCTTTGAGTTTCAGCTTTTTGCAGAATGTTGTTTTCCCTTATGAACCTGATGTCAAATCCAATATTTGAGAACTGTACTTTATAGGTGGAGTCAGGATAGGTCTGTGTGGCACCAATTTTCTCTTGGCAAGAAAACTGAAGTGTGTTCACTAGTGTCATATTACCCACTGCACCTGCAAGGGCACCAGTCCCATCGCAGCACTATTTTCATTGTTACATCCAGAAACATATAGAAATGACCTATGATTATCACAGGATGTCATCAGCTCAGGTCCTCGATGGCTCTGGAAGCTGTGAAGGGATGCTGACGGCTACAAGATTTCTCCATTTGGTCCCCAAAGCAAACCACTGGTCGGTCATCTCACGGTAGTTCAGTTATCTCCAACAATGCAGACAGATCTTGTAATGACACGTTAAAGTATTTCCCACTAGCACAACCACATCTTTTGGTGATGTCCTTGTGGAAGTGTCAGAGCTCCTGTCCGGTGTATTCCAGTCCTTGACTGTCACGTTGTATGCTAAAAAGGTGAAGCTCAGTGGCATCTTCCAATGGTTCACTGCAGTTCCGATATTAATGGTTCCCACTGAAAATTCTGTAACACTCCAGTGTTACTGTCATGTACACTAACTCTCATACTCTTGGTATACATACTAGTTTCGTTAGCAACAGTAGGGCACCAGATTGCAGGCACTCAAGATGAGTTCTTTGTAGCACAGATAATTGCTCAAATTGGCTGTCTTGACTATTGCTGATAAACATGCTGTGCTCTGCTTGCTAGTCCATTCCATTGATTCCTTTGTTCATAAATTCACCTATATGTCTGCAAGAACATTATCTGTAGATCATTGTTAACACATTACAATAAGAGAACAACACTATGGAAATGTCAATTTCCACACAGAAATTGCAAAAACACAATATTTCAAATGTGACTCACTACGAATATATAAAGCAACTATACACTACTAATACACTATAGTAAATTAATTACAAGCTAACAATGTTTCAAGTGCTGTAACAAACATGATGGCATTTATGGTTTTAGGTAAATTAACTGTACTTGCAATTGCAATACTAATGTGTGTAAAGACTCCACTAAATTTCAGTAAATATTACTACTTTTAACACTAAGATATATACATCTGATAGTAAAAACGTTTTTATGACTCAATCAAAACAAAATGTAAATAAATGAATCACTAACAGATACTATCAAACTGGAAACAAATGCCTACTGCCAAACTTCAGCTATATCATTAGGAACTCAACAACACAAACTAGAAACAGCTTAATAAGGAGATCCATATATACAAGAGGGGTCACTACCATCGAACTGACGGAACATAAGATGGTGCCCAAGGGATGTTGGCAGTAAAATGAAGAAGACATATTAGAGCTTACACAACAAAGGAAGGTTACATATTTACATTGACAAATACTGAACAGACACATAGATGTGATTCAGTTACTATAAATTTCGAACAATGTTTGAAATAATCACACACAATAATTAAATTTCTTAACATACCGTGGCATTATCCTTATATGAAGGTGACAGACTGTCCTAAACTAAGCTGCTGAGTACAAAAAATTAATTTGTTGAAACCCGTACAGCATAACAAAATTTATTTGCAACTGACACCTTTTACTGTAACAATGTGATTAAAATCTGTAAGGCTATTTAGTTCTGATAGTATTGTTAACATGCGAATACAGAGCTCATTTGTTTTACACAAAAATAGTATTGTTCTGACTTGCCCCATATGATGCATACAAATATAAAGTAACCAAGCAAAACTGAAGCTAACAGAGCTAACATTTACAGCATTAAGTACCAGTAAGGTACCTTTACACATAAAAATACCTGCAAAAATCAGTGTACAGTAAGAAAGGGAAGAATGTCTAAGCATTTATGATTATTACTAAGTTTACATTTAATTTCGAATATTTTTAAGCTAATTGTGCACAAACTAGTTTAATCACTATCAGAACTTGTAACTGTGTGCTGAGAATTCCATTGACCCCAACTAAAGTTTCCTGGAGAGCAACAAACATTTACATACATAATGTATCAACAGGTTACTATATAACATGAATGAACTACTTATGTAACCAGAAACATTCCAGATTACTACATACAGAAAATAAATCAAAGGTCATTTTAAGTTTAAGGTAAAAGATCAATTTTCAACATTTGGTAAGTACATGAAAAATTTAAGTATTTCACTTGACATTATAAGATCAGTATACAACTTCTTTAAATTGTAAAGTTTGAAAGAAGTCAAAACAGTTACAGGTTATCCGCTTTATATACAGTGCAAATTGTGATCGCAGGTTCAGTTATAGCTGAGCAGTCTAACTAAATCTGCACAAAGTACAGACTTCACACCATCCCCTGTAAGCCATTCATTTTACATTATTGTTTGCACAACATACTAATCAGTAGCATCTCTGTCTCAAATAATCCTGTCACAAACTCATAGTTTGGGCAATTACATAACATCAAATAGTTTTTTTTTTTTTGCTTATACTGAACATAAGCAGTTCTCTCAAACAGAAGTATTCATATGATCTGGGTAAATGTCAGTTTTGTCCAACTCAGATTCCAAGAGAAACAAAACAAACAGTATTTTCTACTAAGGAATAAAACTACACCATAAATTTTTTAAATGCATTAAAACCCTGATATTAAAAAATGAAGCATACCTCTCATAATTGATACTAAAAGTCTGAGATTATGTAACATCGAGCAGGCACTGAAAAAAATGATTTAATTAGAAATAATGTGAAATCCCACACCCAGTGTCTGATCGATAATTTCCATACTTGATCAATTTTCGTCACCTTAAAATTGTGGTGAGCTGATGACTGCTTTTTCAAATGGGCTAAAGAGACAACACAAAGAATTTAATGGCATTCTTAAAGTATTGTCAAGGTACTTAAAACAGCTGAAAGGCAGTGCACAACAGAACAAAATTAACAGCAAATCACCTACACCTATACGAGATGTTATTACTGTATGCATGGATTAGTCAAAAACTTTCCTTTACAATGAACATGACATATCTAATACTTTGTAAATAATCTATGGTTGAATAAAAGTAACTTACTAATATTTTCTGCACATTGCTGCCAAAATGACAATTTCAACTTTAAGCTCATAGGTACACACTAAACTCTGCAACATAACATAGTACATAAAACCAAAACCACTGGGCTGGGTCTCGAAAAAATGAGGAATACGCATACTCATTGTGACAATTGCATCAGATTTTATCTTGGCCAGACTGGCAGCAACTTTAACAAACCATAAATACACGGAAGCTTTTAAACTAAAACAAAATAATTAGTAAATCTGCAACTATCACTCACATGGCTCAGTATAGATACACCATTTCAAACACTAAACAATCTGTAAACAAAATATAGAACTAGCTTATGGAGGAAAAAATAGGTCTCAAAATAACTAGAAATATACATACACACCTTCAATTCATCTCAAATTCTAAAAGAGCAATTAAAGCTGGCTAAAACAATCCTGAAACTGTTCCTTGGGCTTTTCACAGAAAATTAAACACGATTGGTCTGGGTTAGGACTCCCAACAAGGGTAGCCTTATTCCAATAGCTGTACAACTTAACATCCATTAAAAAATGGTCAGGGACCAAAATAAAACATGCTGTTGCCTCTCGAGAGTAGTCTAATAAATTTTCTTGTTAATTTCTCCTATGACATGCTACAATTAGATTTCCTCATTGGTAAGAAGTGCAATTTTCCAGACAGAGAATTTTTCTGTTATTTAGATTTGCATCACCCACACATTCTTTACTTAATGTACAGTAGATGAGATCTTTCCTTCTTGCGAAATGAGTGATATCTTTGCTCAGTGGATAGACTTTTCACTGTAAACAAAATCATTACATGTGAAGTACTTGTCAAAGGCTGCAAGTGATGAGAAATACTGTGAAGTGCTTGCACACAACACAGTGGTTTGTTTAGAATAAGTGCATTGTCTATGCTTGTCAATACACTCCTCGAAATTGAAATAAGAACACCGTGAATTCATTGTCCCAGGAAGAGGAAAATTTATTGACACATTCCTGGGGTCAGATACATCACATGATCACACTGACAGAACCACAGGCACATAGACACAGGCAACAGAGCATGCACAATGTCGGCACTAGTACAGTGTATATCCACCTTTCGCTGCAATGCAGGCTGCTATTCTCCCATGGAGACGATCGTAGAGATGCTGGATGTAGTCCTGTGGAACGGCTTGCCATGCCATTTCCACCTGGCGCCTCAGTTGGACCAGCGTTCGTGCTGGACGTGCAGACCACGTGAGACGACACTTCATCCGGTCCCAAACATGCTCAATGGGGGACAGATCCGGAGATCTTGCTGGCCAGGGTAGTTGACTTACACCTTCTAGAGCACGTTGGGTGGCACGGGATACATGCAGACGTGCATTGTCCTGTTGGAACAGCAAGTTCCCTTGCCAGTCTAGGAATGGTAGAACGATGGGTTCGATGACGGTTTGGATGTACCATGCACTTTTCAGTGTCCCCTCGACTATCACCAGAGGTGTACGGCCAGTGTAGGAGATCGCTCCCCACCCCACGATGCCGGGTGTTGGCCCTGTGTGCCTCGGTCGTATGCAGTCCTGATTGTGGCGCACACCTGCACGCCGCCAAACACGCATACGACCATCATTGGCACCAAGGCAGAAGTGACTCTCATCGCTGAAGACGACACGTCTCCATTCGTCCCTCCATTCACGCCTGTGGCGACACCACTGGAGGCGGGCTGCACGATGTTGGGGCGTGAGCGGAAGACGGCCTAACGGTGTGCGGGACCGTAGCCCAGCTTCATGGAGACGGCTGCGAATGGTCCTCGCCGATACCCCAGGAGCAACAGTGTCCCTAATTTGCTGGGAAGTGGCGAGGCGGTCCCCTACGGCACTGCGTAGGATTCTACGGTCTTGGCATGCATCCGTGCGTCGCTGCGGTCCGGTCCCAGGTCGACGGGCACGTGCACCTTCCGCCGACCACTGGCGACAACATCGATGTACTGTGGAGACCTCACGCCCCACGTGTTGAGCAATTCGGCGGTACGTCCACCCGGTCTCCCGCATGCCCACTATACGCCCTCGCTCAAAGTCCGTCAACTGCACGTACGGTTTACGTCCACGCTGTCGCGGCATGCTACCAGTGTTAAAGACTGCGATGGAGCTGACACTGACGGCGGCGGTGCACAAATGCTGCGCAGCTGGCGCCATTCGACGGCCAACACCGCGGTTCCTAGTGTGTCCGCTGTGCCGTGCTGTGTGATCATTGCTTGTACAGCCCTCTCACAGTGTCCGGAGCAAGTATGGTGGGTCTGACACACCGGTGTCAATGTGTTCTTTTTTCCATTTCCAGGAGTGTACTTTGTGTGTCATCCCCAATATGCTTAAGGATCAAAGAAAGCCTAAACAATATCCACAAAAAAACTTAGGGTATGTATTTCATTTTATATTTTGTCAAATGCATGTATATTAGCACATTGTTGCTAATATTTAAAAAATAAGTAAATAAAATAAAAATCTGTAGATGGGCATGATAGCTTGAGACTGGTAATGGCATTTAAATAAAGCCTTTAAGAAGTATGTGGCTGGTTGCATTCTTTAACATCTTTTGTTCACAGCTGTTCAGTTCAGCAAGATCCAACATGGATAAAAGAACACAAATTATATGCTAAGGTGACAACAGCCAATGGTCTGACATTTATAAAAACATTTCAACCCTCATAAATTTTGAAGTGAGTTTGTCTATAAGACATTATAAACTGAACTGTACATTTAACTATGTGGGCCCAAATAGTATGGAAACTAAACTGTGTGCCCAATAACTCAAGATTCATAAGGGAATGCATCCCATAACCTGTGGTTATCTACATAATGCAAATAATAATGGTGTACAGTAATTGTGCATAATGTAAGATGTTTTGACATCTATTTATCATGTTTTATGTTATTTAGAGAAAAACTTGAAAATAACTGTGGGAAGCTACTGAAAGGTTATGTATGCTGAGTTGCATGCTGAACTGATTAAAAAAGTATTTTATTATTAAATTTTTGTATTCTATGCAGGCCTGCAAGAGACTGCAAATGCTTTACATGGATTGACTCAGTTTCACCAAAGCATTTCATTATGCTGCAAGAAAAAAAATCAGGACGATTTCATCCACATGAATTTTCAAAAATAAATCCTGAAGCTTATTGTCAGCAAGAAAAACAGATATAAAAACTGAAGGTGACACTGTCAAAATGGCGCAATTGATTTATTCTACAGATTCTTTAATTTTTCTAATTTCTTTAACTACATCTAGCTTGTTCCCTATCCAGACATTTTTGGTATTTCATACTTCAAATATCTGTACCTGTGCTTACAGAGGTATCAGTTCTTTACCATTGCATTATTTTGGCAACTTCACCTTCAGATTTTTATATCCGTTTTTCCCACAGCTTCAGGACTAATCAAACTTCAAGCATGTTCAAGATCCATGCCGAGATAGTAGAGGGCAAAAGCTAGTGGATATTAAGAGAAGAATTGCCTTCAGAAATAAGAGTAAATTATTTACGGACACATTAGTATACAAAGAAGAAAGATATTCACAAAGACAGTGACTTGGAGCATTTTAAATTATACTTGCAAGAATGGGCTTTGGAGAAACAGGGGGAAAAATACAGAAGCATTAGGAATGTGAAGTTGCAGATGAGCTGCCACAACATCCTGGGCTGCTAGAAAATATTTTTCGCATTTGGTTGCAGTTGCTGCAGCTTATCCCACTGTTAACCCTTTGAAATACAGATTTTCCAGACACACAACTTTGTATTTTTTCCAGGCTTTTCTCTTTAAATGTGTTTTTAGTGACACTTTCACGTTTAGTTACGTCTCTAATAGTTTTACTTCTCTATATCATGTCAATTTTCTTTCAGTCCAAGATGTTCATATACACTGCCCAACTAAGAAAGTGAAATTCACCGAAATGAAGGAAATGAAAGGCCATTGGTTGAGAGGGTATTTGATATTACTTCAGTGCTTACAAAATCGAGTCAAATTTACAAAGAACATGGCAGTATGAGCTCACTTATCAATATGACATGCACCCAATTGCCCTGCTTGCATGCAATCTTTCGGTTGGAAGATTGACAAAGCCACTGCATTCCTTCCTCGGAAAAGCTGGCCTCCGACCGTTGCAATGGTCCACAATATTCTGGATACTGACACTGCGGCAGAGTTTATGTCAAAGCTGGTGCCACATATGATCTGCAGGGAACATATTTGCTGACCATGGGAGCACCTAACACTGTGCATACAGTTGATACATACACATGCCATTGTGTGAATGAGCACTGTTCTGATGTAAATAACATCACGATACTGTCACACGAGAGGTAACAAGAGGACGATGGATACCTGAAGGACTGTTGTGCCATCACATTTCCCTCAATCACTATTAACTGCAACCTATAATCATAACCACTGGCTGTCCATACTGTGCCTTTCCATATCACTGAAAAAATGGAACATCACCCGAAGCCGCCACCATACATGCTGACAGTCGTCATCCGGGATAGTGCAGAACTGTGATTCAACACTGAACACAAAGTGACACCTCTTAGTAGTCTATCCGATGGTGCTCACACACCCCTAACATACCCTCCACGTCTCAACACTAAACACCATCAATGCTGGTGGGCTTTCTACCTTCACTGAGAATTGCAGCTTTAACGGTTTACTTGTCTCCTAATAGTTTGTACTTTTACAAAAAACACTGGTATGGGTGCTTTCTTTTCTTTTTTCACAGACTGCATATGAAGTGTGAAAGTAACGAATTTAATTTTGTGGGCTGTATAAATTTTTTCTTATTTTGTCAGTACATGTGTTCCTGATGTACATGTATTTACATTTATTTTCAATATTTACTTCACTGTTGACCGTGGAAAAGGATGTGAACGTTTTTCAGTGCTCAGTCAATTTTTACTTTCAAAAAAGATGGATCAAAGATTCTGCATTAAATTTTGCTCATTATAAACATTGGGCATGGCTTTTGCGACTACTACCGAGTACAAGAGTTTACAAGTGGTACAAATGTTTCAGAGACAGTTAAGAAGATGATGAATACGACTACCGCAATTGTTGACGACAATGTAGTAGGAGTGAAGTAAATTGTTCTGGAAAATCACACAATCGCCATCAGATAGGTTTCTGATGACTATAGCACATCAGCTGGCTCTTGTCAAACAATTTTTACGATGTTTGGGAATGAAATGTGTAGCACCAAAATTTGTTCCAAAATTGCTGCATTTACACCAAATATGACGTCTGCCACAGACTTCACTCAGCACTTGCGGAATTATGAAGTGAACAACAATCCAGAGCTTCTAAAGAAGTTTATAACAGGTGACAACACATGGGTATAAGGGTATGGTGTCGAAATTGAGGTCCAACTGTCACAATGGAAACCACATGAAAAACCAAGATAAAAACAATCGACAAGTCATCACATGTCAAAGTACCCCCTAGCAAGAATTTTAATTACAATGGGATAGTGCATCAGTTTCTGCTTAATGGCCGTATGGTCAACAAAGAATACCAATTGCGAGTTAAGTGCCGTTTGTGTGGAGCAATCCAAAGAAAACGACCAGAATTGTGGCAAAATCTCTGGTGGAAGCTGCATCACAGTAATGCTCCCACTTAACCCTTAATACATCATGATTGTTTGGGGGGGAAAAAAGGAGAAAAAAAGGAAAAAATTAACTTATACTGTCTCAGCCACCATGTTCCTGAGGTTGAAGAGAACCGTGAAAGGACGTCGTTTTGCCACACCTGATAACCAGAATAACTTTAGGAGCTGAACACCATAACAAAAAGTGAGTTCCAGAAGGGATTCCACCATTGGAAAGAGTGCTGGCACAGGCGTATTATTTCTGAGGGGGATTGCTTTCAACAGAACAGAGGTAGTGGAGATGAATAAATAAAACTCCTTAAGAAAACACAAAAATTCCCATTATTTTTTGGCCACAAGTATGTTTGGGACGAGGGCTTTGATCGTGTTCTCCATAATTGCTTGCAAGTAACTACATAATATCACCACAGTGAGCTACGTAACATCCTTCAGTGAGTGCCTCCTCAACTAATGGTGAAAAGTTATTTACTTAAATAACTTAAAAGGTTTACGTGACAGGTCCAGAGGACCATATGCAGCTACATGGTTCCTCTCCCACCGGATTTTATTTCCTAGCTTTTCTTGCCAATTATCCTCTATGCAGATCTGCAGCAAGACTGATTCCTCCTTCCACCTTTTCTTTTGTCTACCTCTTGGGCACCTTTATATAGAGTAATAGCCACAGATTTCACACGTTCATTCATTATACCAGCTGTTCAGTTCCAATAAGGCCTACAATTTTTGGTCTGCTGCAGACCTCAACCACCTCACAATTACACTAGATCATCTGGTCTCCCCAGGGGTCACACCTTCTACTGGGACACAGATTAAGGCTTTCCATCTGAAAATGAGAAGGGATTTAATTTGGTGAAAAATGAATTAGTTACATTACATCCTTTATTTCTCATCAACTGAGTCTGCACGTGTTTGCCACCACACAGTCAAAGGACACCCATTGGCAGAAGCACATGGCTTTCAGTCAAATCATTTTTCAAAGTCGGCCACTGTGGAAGACATGATCTACACATTGTAAAGATACTCAGGAAAACTTGTGTATTCATTCCAGTGGCAGGAAAATGTATATCCTGAAACAGATAGATATACACTTATAAATGAAAAAGAACTAAGTATGTTGTTGTGGTCTTCAGTCCTGAGACTGGCTTGATGCAGCTCTCCATGCTATTCTATCCTGTGCAAGCTGCTTCATCTCCCAGTACTTACTGCAACCTACATCCTTCTGAATCTGCTTAGTGTGTTCATCTCTTGGTCTCCCTCTACAATTTTTACTCTCCACGCTGCCCTCCAATGTTAATTTGTGATCCCTTGATGCCTCAGAACATGTCCTACCAACCGATCCCTTCTTCTCATCAAGTTGCGCCACGAACTGCTCTTCTCCCCTGTTCTATTCAGTACATCCTCATTAGTTATGTGATCTACCCATCTAATCTTCAGCATTCTTCTGTAGCACCACATTTTGAAAGCTTCTTGTCTAAACTATTTATCGTCCATGTTTCACTTCCATACATGAAGACACTCCATACAAATACTTTCAGAAATGACTTCCTGCAATTAAATCTATACTCGATGTTAACAAATTTCTCTTCTTCAGCAACGCTTTTCTTGCCATTGGCAGTCTACATTTTATATCCTCTACTTCGGCCATCATCAGTTATTTTACTAACTAAATAGCAAAACTCCTTTACTATTTTAAGTGTCTCATTTCCTAATCTAATTCCCTCAGCATCACCCAATTTAATTTGACTACAATCCATTACCCTCGTTTTGCTTTTGTTGATGTTCATCTTATATCCTCCTTTCAAGACACTGTCCATTCCATTCAACTGCTTTTCCAAGTCCTTTGCCGTCTGACAAAATTACAATGTCATCGGTGAACCTCAAAGTTTTTGTTTCTTCTCCATGGATTTTAATACCTACTCCGAATTTTTCTTTTGTTTCCTTTACGGCTTGCTCAATATACAGATTGAATGGCTACAACCCTGTCTTACTCCATTCCCAACCACTGCTTCCCTTTCATGTCCCTCGACTAATAATTACAATTTGTACAGAAACAAGATGGCAAACAGCCTTTCACTCGACTGAAGTTATTTTTCTTTCCCAAACCCATAATGTTTCGCAACTCTCAACTCCCAAATGCTTCAATCCTTTACATGAACATGAGGAATTAGAGCACAGCAGTAAGGTCTTGTGAAATACATTACTCGACACATTTCCAGACAGGTCTTATAATAATTTAAGCTAAACAGTGACAACAGTTGGAAATTCATGCCATTCTTGTCCAATCCCAAGAAAAGATGTATGAAAGAAAAGTGCTGTTTCCTCTAAATGTAGGCGCAGCAACAAAACTTTTTTGATGACTAATTCAGTTTTTATCGAGAATGAAAACAAATGCTAAGTTACGGATAGAAAATACTGCAAATCTATTCTCACCACGAGCATTAACCCACCACCAACTCTTCGTCTCAAGGCACACTTCAGGAGTCAAGCATTCATTTACATGACATGCTTCCACAGCCACTGTTCACTTCAGTCAAAACTTCTGGACTGGCTTGCGGGAGGACAGCAGAGTCAATAAATAAAATTATTTCCGACGTTTCATCTGCAACTGTGGGAGACATCCTTGGAAGTTTCCATTTTATCTCAAAAGATGTTTCCTGCAGATGGACCATCAGAGACAAAACATCAGAGAAGATCTCTGTACATTGACCACAGTCTTCCAGTTTTAACCACAGAATGCTCCACACGTATGTGGATCATAAATTCAAGCTGATCTTCAGGCGGCCTGTTTGTAGCATTAATTATTGTTATTAAGGATATGGAGGACATCTGCCACTTTGAAACTTAGGTTCCATGCCCTTGGTCTCATCGTAACTCTAAAAAGAAAGTTGTCCGGCAGCCAAGCCACACAAATCAATATTTAAGGAGCTGCCACTCTTAAATCACTTCCTTTAATCCTGCTTTGCAAACAGGCGGCGAGTGGCTTCTGAAAGGAATCTGGTTTCAACAATTAAAACATGCAGCATATCAGTTGAAGAATGGGTCCCTGCAATAGATACAAACATTATAAACAGACAATGTTGAACAAATGATTGTGTCATTTTAAGTATAAGCTAAAAAATGTCTCATTTTCTTATTTTCAATATAAATTATTTTTTGGCTTTTTGCATAACAATATTTTTAACTGTTTGCTGCTGAAATAAAAGGAAATGGATTATGAAGTATTCTAGATGTATGACAAAAACTTTGAAGCTTCTGTTCCAAAGTTAAGTAATCTTAAAGAGATGCCAACAGTATGTTGTACATATGACCAAACAACGCAAGTTGTCCCTTTGATCGGCTCAGTGGTTCAGCACTGCCTTTATTAATATAAATACAAGTGATTTTACTTTTGAGTAGGTTAACATATTCTATCCATCAGTTTACCTAATGTCAAATTATGAGTAACACATTTTGGTCCAGTACGGTGGTGGGCAGAGGTATAGCATAGCCATCATATTGATACTGATGAACCTGAAATGGTTCGAAAACTGGTTCATGGAACGAAACATAATTATTCAAAAGTGTGACTGGTTGCAGTTCTGTATAACTTATTTACTTTCAGGTTATTGTCCTGACAAGGGGATTATTATCAGTGTGCGCACAACTTTGACAGAGGCTATTTAACAGTGTGACAAGGAATGTCGTTTAAGAATTAACAAAAGGCCTGAAGGACCGTTTCCACAATGTAGAAATGAGCAAGTCTATAGGAGTAGCTACTCTACTAGATCCACGCTTTAAAACTCTTGCATTTGAAAGCCAGGTAGCAGCAGAAAATGCAAAGCAGCAGCTTATTGAAGCAGTAGCACAAAAGATGGGTGACAAAAGACAAACAGGCCAGAGCCATGAAACTACTTCAGCATCCACTGATCCCTCGTCATTATGGGGTGCCTATGACGCAATTGTAAAATCAACACAGCCCCAAGGCACTCCTCAGTCAGCTGCTATTGTGGAAGTGCAAAGGTACCTGGACAGCCCAGTAGTTAGCAGGAGTGAAGAACCACTTACATGGTGGCGTGAAAATAAATATATCTACATCTACATGACTACTCTGCAATTCACATTTAAGTGCTTGGCAGAGGGTTCATCGAACCACAATCATACTATCTCTCTACTATTCCATTCCCGAACAGCGAGCGGGAAAAACGAACACCTAAACCTTTCTGTTCGAGCTCTGATTTCTCTTATTTTATTTTGATGATCATTCCTACCTATGTAGGTTGGGCTCAACAAAATATTTTCGCATTCGGAAGAGAAAGTTAGTGACTGAAATTTCGTAAAAAGGTCTCGCCGCGACGAAAAAGTCTATGCTGTAATGACTTCCATCCCAACTCGTGTATCATATCTGCCACACTCTCTCCCCTATAACGCGATAATACAAAACGAGCTGCCCTTTTTTGCACCCTTTTATTTTCCCAAATATTTCGAAAGTGGTGAAGGAGAAATTCAACATAGTGGCCACTTCTGTACAAAGTGATTTCTTACTGTTCTTTTTCACTGCCAAATGGGAAAGCACAACGTATCTTAAACAAAACGTGTATATTTTCATGGAAATCGATACAGTAACCGTGGTAATTGCAGTAACACATCAAGTGCTTCTAAGAGGAAAGTGAAAAGTACCTATAGGCCTCCGAAATCTGCAGAGAAGATTGGAAATACAGTTTTTAATATTTATCTAATGTTTAAAGAAAGAGATGCCTACATTTTGTGTGTGAAGAAGTGAAACTAAATGCCACTTTTTTAGGTTTAGGCTACAAAGTTTCAATAGTGTGTGGTAAATGTGGAAACATTGGTGCATTCCCTAACAATGCCATGATTGGACAGAAGGAAAAAATGTATGCAATCAACAGACAAATTGTTTACACTATGAGGTGCTTAGGACAAGGTTTGTCAGGAATCAGCTTGTTTTGTGGAATTACGGGCTTTCCTCCTCCAATAGAACAAACATACATCCTGATTGTTGACAGACTTCTGAGCTGTCTTGTGTCACAGCTCAATACAAGAAAAGAGTTGTGACCACAATCCAACAGTCACCGAACTGACAGGCAACTGACGCCTTCTCGAAAATTATAATCATATGTACAGCTGCCATAAATTTCTTTAATAGGTCAGACTAAACACAAAAAGCCTCTTAATATCATAAATGGAACATCTCTGGCATTCTAACCCAACATCCAATACTACAAGAGTTCCTGGATACACACTGTGTGGACATTGCTCTCATTACAGAGACTTATCTCCAACCAGCCCAGGACTTAAATTAGAAATTACGTAACATACAGAAACGACAGGGACAACTGACCTGGCAGTGGAACGGCCATTCTGGTGAAAAACAGAATTGCCCACAGAACGTTGAACTCCCAAAATCTGATTAGAGCCGAGTTCACCACAATAGAGCTTCAAATACACAATAAACCTACAGTCCTAATAGCTGCCTACAACCCACCAGCAGGTCCAAAAATAGTAACAGCTGACCTGCAAATACTGCTCGACCTGGGACACACTGTAATAGTTGGGGGGTGACAAATTCCAAGCACCCTTCATGGAACTGCAGGGCAACAAACAGGAAAGGTCAAATCATACACCGAAACCTGCAAACCAAGAGGAATGTAACTGTCGCAGCACCTGACACACCAACCCATTTCCATGTCAACCATCACCTCTGTCCCCAACATCCTTGACACCTTCCTACTCAAAAACATCCCGTGGAATATTTCCCTTTCAGTTATTAACGACAGATTCTGACCACAACCCCATGGTCCTCGCCCTAGGGGGCAAGTCTTCCCACACCAACTGGGACAATTACAATGCCTTCCTAACCAACAACACCCCAAACATTCCCAACATTACCTCCAAAGCCGACATCAACCATGCAATAATATCCCTCCCGAAAGTCAGACGAGCCACCACTTATCACTCATCATACCACCAAATCCTCCATTATGCAACAATTACAGAACCTTCTCTCTGACAAGCGATACTTCCGGAAGCGATGGTAAGATTTCCGCGATCCTGCACACCGACGAAGAGTCCAACATCTACGTCGGCAGATTAGAATGAAACTACAGGACCACAACAAATGGAGGTGGGAGGAAACTCTCGATGAGGCTGAGGAAGCTTTTGCACTAAATTCTGTTGCTATTTCATGATGCTATCATTCAGATTTTACATAGGCCTGCTATGTACATCAGTGGCCTACCCCATATATGCACAGTGACGTGACTGTAGATTTAATTAAAATTCTGTTTTTTACCGGACGAGACAGGCTTTACTACAGCCACTCAAAAGGCAACATGCTGATAGTGTTTTTTGGCCCTGTTTTCTGTGTTTAAAGCCTAGTAAAAAGAGTGTACTCTTGGCCCATTATACCATAAAAAGGAGACTCCTACTGCAGATCATCTGGTAAGCAAAATAAAGATCTAAGTAGCAATTATATATATTTTCAATCAAAAAGGAATAGTTACAGGGACTTACTAAATTTTGTTCATTTTGTACATAAAGGTGGACTATGTTAACCCAAAAGAAAGGCTGTCCAGCAACAATGGACGTTAAGTGTGTCAGGGTATTCCCAATTATGCGATAAACTCGGCAACAGAGTTTAAAAAAGTGAGTATCCAACTGAATAATGTGTGTAGATATATTAGCCTGATGAGTTACATGTATGTCATTTGGCTAGCTCTTGTATATAAATATTTGTAATTCCTTAAGAAATTTGTATCGTATTAAAGGTTACTGAGAAACTGAAACGAGTGAGTCGACACAGGCACCAAAAAGTTATCTGCGGTATTATGTGGCTGCCTCTCAAGCAAGCCGCCATAATCATGGCATTGAATGTGTGAAAACAACTGGACACAAACGACCTTTGATTTCAAAAGAGATCAGGGATATAGTTACAAAGGGACAAACTCAGTTCGGATTATTAAGTTAGAACTGGAAAGATTTGTGGAAACAATTTCACTCGGGAAAACAGACCAGATCGGATGAACACAATGCTTTACCACTCTGATAGTAGAATTATGGCCGTATGTATCAGGCTCTGATTTAAAGAAAACAACTTGACCAAGATGCATTAAGGAATCAAATTAATGGGTGGGAAAAGGATGAGATTTTTTCAGACCATTTACAGATAATGGAAAAGTGCAGCCACTGCTTTGTTACCAGCACAAGTGGCAAAGGGAACTTTTGAAAAAGTATGGTAGGGTATGTTTGCTTGATGCAATACACAAGAAAACTGAGTATGACATTCCACTATTTTTCTTGGTAGTGAAAGCTCATGTATGCTATTTAGTATTTGGGATATTCTTCCTTCAAGTAGAAAACACTATCAATTTTAGGCTCTAGAAATTTTCAAGGCAAGGAACCCAGATTGGAATCCAGTTTCATGGGTTACATATTTCTCTGAGCCTGAGACACAGGCAATTGAAGGAACATTTCCAATGTCAAGGGTTTATATTTATTTATTTCATCGAAAGCAAGCCTGGCAACGGTACCTTAGCAAAAAAGAACAATTTATATGTACCGGGAGATAGTGAGCAAATTCTGAAGCTGTGGGAAGAAATTGCTGAGTCACCATCTGAAGAACAATTCTTAATTGCAAAACAAAACCTCCAATCTCATGAGTTATTAACTAGAAATTCTGGTGCACTTTATTATTTTAATAAGGAATGGCTTTCAGTATCTGAAAGGTGGGTGAAGGCCTATGAGAACAAGGAGAATTTCTTCGCCAATGTAACTACTATTAATGGTGTTGAATCAGCGAGACGCGCTCTGGCCGTCGTGGCGGAAAGAGCTCTCAGCCGGTGATGGCCGGTGCATCGGTAGCTATTGGGGCTTAGGCCTCACTGACCGCTCTGCTCTACGGAGAGTCTTCTTTCGAAGCGCAACAGTAGCGCCCGGTGGATCGGCGGAGGGTTGAGCCTGCTCCCTTTCGTCGAGAAACCGCGTAGTTGCGGAAAGCAGAATTGTCGTGAAGAGTCCTAGACTCACAGCAACCCCGTAACGTTTGTTACAAACTCCCCAGCGAGGCTATCTCGTTCTTTGTAGGGTTAATCAGTGCCAGGGGCCCGTTCACTTCGGATCACCCTGCGTACTGTAGGCCGCTTCTTTTCTTCCGCACCTCCTTGAGGGGCCGCGCCACTGCACTAACGGCGCACGCTAGGCCCTAGGGCACTCCCCCCACTTCCGTAGGGTCAAACAGTCAGGGCTTTTTCTTTTCAGAAAGAGCAAAATTGTCGTTCCCCTTTCTCCTCCCTCCCAGAACACCAAGATGGCAGATTCCACCGGTGCTTCTCCCAGCATAACCCGCAGCAAGGCTGCAGCGAAAGAGGCGCTCGGGTCGACTGTCCCCGTAGACGCCAGCGTCCTGCTTGCCGCCGTGGGGCAGGTATTGGCCGACAAGGATCGGCAGATCGCTGCGCAGGCACAGGAACTGCTGGACCAACGTCGGCTAGTAACCGACCTTTGCGGCGCAAACGACACGCCGAAACAGACTACATTGCACATCACGCTGCACTCGCCTGCTACTGGTGACACCTGCACGACCGTCCCGCTGTCGCAGCTGACTCCAGTGGCAGAATCAGCGGCGGCGGATGAGGACACAGAACAGCACTACACTGGGCCCTGGCAGGTGGAGGGTCCTCCACACAAACGCAAAAACAGAACAGGCACAAGCGAGCAACCAAACTCGCTAGGCAGCCGAAAGGCGTTGCTGCCTACACCAAAACTGACACTTCCGGCTAGGAACACCAACACTGAAACCAACATGAACCGACCTGCGGTCAGTAATAACACAACTACTGAAACCGCAGCTACGCCCGCACAACAAAAGACTGGTTTTCCCCCAGTCGTAATACAAAACTATGGAGACCTTAGCGTCCTCAACACTACATTCGAAGCGAGGCACACACCTTGCATGCTCCACACTAAATACTCTGGGGATAGGGCCTCACTGTACGTGGCTACTAACGCAGAATACAAAGATCTCCTGTGCTTCCTCAAAGAACAGGGGATTGAACACTACACGTACAGAACGGCTGAAGAGCGGACACAGCAGTACGTGGTGAAGGGAGTGGACCCCAGCACCCCGAACAAAACAGTTCAAGCGGCACTCAACTTCCTTGGTTTCGACTACAGAAGTGCTACCCGGATGACGGACTTCCGCACACACACACACACACACACACACACACACACACACACACACACACACACACACCCGCCTACCACACTACCTGGTCGAGATGGTCGATACGGCCTCCTCCCGCGGCCTTCTGCAGATAAAAAGCCTTCTGCAGATGGACGTAAGGGTAGAGTTATATGAACCACCACTCGTCCCCTAACAATGCGACAACTGCCAGCGATTCGGTCATTCGGCCCTTCGCTGTCGCCTGGCACCCCGTTGCCGCGGATGCGCTGGCAAACACGCATCCAACGCTTGCACACAAGTACAAGGGAACGTACGCCGCTGCGCCAACTGTGGTCAAGGCCATGCGACCAACTACAGGGGCTGCGACGTATACAAAGAGGCGCAGAGGCGTAAAACACAAGTTAGAGGACCCAGCGCCATACCACGACCAAGGCCCGCACCAAACCGTCAGGAACGGTGTACGCGCCCTGGAGGAGCGGTGCGGGCGGCGGAACCTCCGCGCCCATCACACGCGCAAAACACAACCGCTGCGACAACAACACAACCGTCTCAGCCAACAGAAAACACCTCAACCACACCGGTTCCAACACCAGCTCCCCAAAACAACACGACCCCACACCCTGAGGCCACGGCATGCGAAAACACACAGACCGCACAGGAAGAGACACCCACACAAGGACCCCCAGAACCGAAAACCCAGAGAATGCGTAAGCGACCTCGAGGGAACAGGAACGGGAACACACGATTGCCACAACAAACCACTCCGCAACAGAACACAAACGCAGGCACACAGTCAGCAAGCCAGCGACACCAGCACACACACTACTCCACCCGTCACCACAACTGTAACACAGGCACCACAGACTGCACCACACAGCAGCAACACAAGCGCCAGCCCACACACAACGCCAACACCCGCACCAGCGGCCGCTAACACCACAAACGAGCCACAGGCCGACATGCACAACACAAGGTGGAATATTGGAAACACTATTTCCCAGCATACGACCCAACAGATCCTTGCCAGGATCTTCTCGGTCGTCACCACACTGTTCACACAGCTCATGACTGCCCAACAAACAGCATTCACCACACTGTTCACACGCCTACATGGATAATACGCCACACCCGGGCCCCTTCGCAAACAACCAGACACTATCACAGATCCTGTTCTGGAATGCAGGCGGGAACAACAACAAAAGGGCGGAACTTGCCGTGCTCATGGAGCGTAAGGGCATCCTTATCGCACTACTGAGCGAAACTAAACTCAAACTGCACAACCACTTAAACTTTACCACCTAAACTTTACCCAGCTACTGCGTCTATCGTACCGACCAACCGGATGGCTCTGGTTTCGGTGGAACGGCTATCATTATACACAAAGACATTGAACACACAAACAAAGTGCTCCCTGAACTTGAAAGATTAGAGGCAACCACCGTAAGGGTCAAGTTCAACGGAGCCTATACCACACTGGTGTCAGTATACAACAGTCCTAAGAACATTAACACACGTGACATCAGCACTATACTCAACATGTCACCGCGCATAATAGCCGCTGGAGATCTTAACGCGAAACACCCAGACTGGAATTCACGTATAAGAAACTCCAACGGCAAAAAACTGTACGAACATGCGCTAGGACGAAACTACATTACACTAGCGCCGACCGAACCGACGCACATTTCCTACCGGAGGGGACAGAGGCCAGACGTATTAGACATGGCCCTCATCAAGGGCATAGCGACACTCAACGTTACTGTTGAAAACGATCTGCCCTCAGATCACCAACCCGTTATGCTGTACATTGAAGAAACACTGCAGCACATTGACCAATGCAGGATGCTCGACTACAAGCGCGCGAATTGGACATTGTTCAAGGAAACGCTTGACAGTCACATCCCACCTACCCACGCAATTAATGAGACAGCCCAAATAGATGATGCTGTTGAAACCCTCACTAACGCCGTCCAAGACGCAATAGCCGGCACCATACCAATCCGCACGCCACAACAACACAGTGCTGCCCTGCCCCAGGAGATCCTGGGCCTTATCTCAATGAGGAACCGCCTCAGGAGGTATTGGCAGCGTACCAGGCGCCAGCACTTCAAACGGCACATTAACAGGCTCCAGGGAATAATCCGGGACAAAATACAAACATTTAAAACACAACAGTGGGACCAAAAACTAGCAGGGCTAGACACCACGCGACCTGGCGTGTGGCAGATGGCCCGCCACTTCACCAGGGAGAAACACTACACCCCCACGTTACAAGGGCCCCACGGACCAGCATATTCTGAGGAGGAAAAAGCTGAACTGATGGCCCTCACACTTGCAGCGTCATTCACACCGAACATGGACCCTTCAGATCCAGCGTTCACACTTGCAACTGACCAGGAGGTCACTCGCATCCTGGCCCAACCAGCGCGCAACAACATCCGCCAGGCTAGCACAGCTCAAGTGAAATGGGCCATCATGCATACCACTGCTAGGAAGGCCCCTGGCCACGATGGCATTCAAAACCGTGTCCTCCAGGACTTCACGGATAAAGCAATAGAATATCTCACGCACATCACGAATGCCATACTCAAACACCAACAGTTCCCCGCCTTTTGGAAGACGGCCAAGGTCCTGATGTTCAGGAAGCCGGGGAAAGACCACTCCCTCCCACAAAATTACCGACCCATCAGCCTGCTGAGCGCGCTCAGCAAGATTGTTGAGAAGGTAATACTAAAACGACTCACTAGGCACTGCATTACAAATGACACCCTGAGGCCGGAGCAATTCGGCTTCAGGAATCACCACTCGACAACACAACAACTCCTCCGCGTCGTCGAATACATCACACACGGATACAACACGAACAAAGCAACTGGTGCGGTGTTCCTGGACATCGAGAAGGCTTTCGATCGTCTATGGCACAACGACCTCATACGCAAACTAAACAACGCAGGGTTCCCGACGGGCTCGTACGTCTCATACACTCATATCTCACGGACAGGAGTTTCAACACTGACGTGCAGCGCAAACAACACGACATGGTATACAGGCAGGGGTACCCCAAGGAAGCATCCCAGGGCCCTTAACTGTTTAACCTCTACATTAACGACCTCCCAACTACACAACACGACGATGGCAATCTACGCGGATGACACTGCCATCCTAGCGCAAGATTGGAAGCCGTCTAACATTAACTCACGACTACAGACGGCACTCAGAATGGCAGAGCCTTGGCTGGTGAAGTGGCGTGTTACAGTGAACGTCGACAAGTGCGAAGCCGTTCTGTTCACCAGAAGACCGAAACTACTGTGCAAACATCAACACTGCAATCAAATAACACTACACGCACGCCCAATAACTTTCCGAGAGAAGGTCAAATACCTCGGTGTCTGGCTGGACCGGAAACTACTCTGGGGGGACCACATCCAACACGTGACCAACAAAGCAAACGCGAGGCTCAAACAACTCTACCCTATGCTTAACAGGCATAGCACACTGAATAGGAGGGTGTCCAGGTCCATGTACACCACACTTATCAGACCTCTGATGACGTATGCTGCTCCCGTTTGGGGATACGCTGCGCCCACACGTGTGCGCTGTCTGCAGCTCATACAGAACAAAGTACTCAGAATCATAAGCAACGCTCCGCACTACACGTGCACCGCGGACCGCTAGATACCATCTTGCAGGTATTCCAAAAACTCTCCACACAACTGTACAGAAACGCGAGACACTCGCGCAACCCGTTTATCCTTTCTCTGGGTAACTACGACCACAACCATAGATGGAAACATAAGAGACCAAAAACACTATTAGCACGAAACTGCCACACACACCCCCCACACTGAGCTGATCTATGACCAATCGCCCACTAATATATGACGACCATGAAATGTTTCAGGGACGCAGCAGATCCTGGAACGAGCGCCAGCAACGACAACGGTAACAATGCACGATACCTCGCACTAACATAACCACACCTTGCATGCACTGTCATAGCTAGCAATCCGCTACTGCCCTTACTACCCGTCATACTGTCGCAGAGGTTTTTTTCCCTTGGCGCTTGCCTTGGCACTTTTTTTCCTCTGCCTTTACCACCACTACCCTTCGATCGTTTTCGACCACTTCTACCTCCTGATGGACTATGTAAATGAGTAATCTTACCCAGATGCATGGATAACATCACAGCCTGCATCCTGTGACTCCTGATTCTAAAACTAATGTGTTATACGGAGGTGACAGTAGAACTTTTGGTTTGGTCACCACGTTGGTGCGGGCGTGGAGGGGGCCCATCCTTGTGTGTTGGTGTTGAATCACTAAATAAAAGAGTGAAACATTTTTCTTAGACATTTAGTGGAGAAAACATTGACAGGTGGTGATAAAGTTTTAGTAAATTATTTCCTCCCTAGCCTGTTTAAAAAATATTCTCTTACAGCAGAGATTCCTCACTTCTTGCATAACAAGTCACACGAATTTGTGAATCACATAATTCAAAGATTCTTCAGCGCAAACTGAATTTACCAAAAGCTCAGTGAGAGAAATGGGTGAGGGATTATTTTGTGTAGAAAGTGCTGAGGCCAAGGATTGTTACTATGTAGTGAATTTTGCAAAGCGTAATTGCACATGTGAAGACTTCCAAAGGTGGAAATATCCATGCAAACATTTCTGCACCATTTTTGTTTATTACCCTGGCTGGGACTTTTGTAAGTTCAATGACAGAAGAACAGCCCTTTAATTTGTCTCAATGAGACCTTTGGCTTTGGCTCAAGCAGCAGTTGGTCTGAACCTCCCAACCCTGTATTACAAAGTTCAGGATACCAGCAGTGAGGAGGCAGTGACAATCCCAGAAGCTCTACTTCAGAGGACCAAGATGCACAGGAATTAGCAAGGCAGGTCATAAACCTGACCGAGCAGCCATTATGGCTCCCCGTTTCCCATCCTTTTTCCGATCGCCACGATTGCATGTGATGTCTTTTGAATGTTCAGTAATGGCCAAAGTTTCTCCTGTTCTCAGTTCTCCAACCTGCCTTACCAACCTTGTAAACACTATTTCTGCTCAATTTTAATGTCGCGAGGTCACCTCCCTGCGAAATTCCGGTCCTATGGTTGGCCAATTCAATTGCGCACCTGTTTTTCATGGGCGCCAACCGCCCTCTGTGGATGGGTGGCGGACAAAGGGGCAGTAGGGCAGTTCTAGTGTGACCGTGCTGGAGACCGGAGGGACCGTTTCCAGGAGATGAAGTTCAACAAGCACGAGTGCCGACGTAACCCAATAGGTCGTTGTGAATAGTTTCGCATCTTGCGGGTTTTATTGCTTTGCGATTCACGCACAGTAGCATCTTCTTAGTCATTGGCTAATCCCTGGTGGTGGTTGGTGCACACCTGCAACCCCTTGCTTTACTAAATGGGATTTTATATGATAATATGGCGATCATTACTAAAATTCCTGTCCTCCTATCATGGCGTGTTATGAATGTACACGATGGCAGGCTGCTGAACTCATCTTTTTCCCCCCACCCCCATTTGGTTGTACTATTTTTCGATTCTTAACTGTTTAATAAATGAGACCGTAAATGTTATATTCTCTCTCTTTCCTTACGTGAACTCACCTCTAGTGCAACAGAGTAATGCAGAACTATAACTGTTGCTATAAGGTCGTGCAGGTCTCGCACCACTTGATGTGGTGGAAGTAGTGGCCTCTTTTTGCCTTGCTCGTTTAGACAAAAAATAAAAATTACAGCCCTTACTGCAAGGAATAATAAATGTAAAAAAAAATGAGCCACCGCTTTTAAACCCTATACGTTTTAGTCAAATTTGTATGTCGATTCTGGCTTTACCAACCAAATATTTCATTTGTGTGTACCAAACACGTTTTGTCTATTCATGCTAGGCATTCTGAGTGCTCAATAACAAAAAGAAAATTAGATAATTATAAATATTCTGAAAAGAAAATTATTTTCTTAGTATTACACTAGTTTATTTCAAAACTTCTTTTCCGAGGTCACAGTTTTTTTACATGATCTATATTTAGTGCACCCTGAATTAAAAATGTAACTCACTTTGCTGAATAAGGTCAGATTTCTTCCCTACCTCAATTTTCAGGTAGTGGTCTATTAGGTATAAAGTGACTGAAGTGTTCTAAATGTTTAGATTTGTCACAAGGCAGAATTATTTCCACGTCATATTGCAGTAAACTGGAAAGTTGCGTGACTTAAGTTTCCTGAGTGAAAGCAATATTGTTACAGAATGAATCTGAAGTGCACGAATTGTCCTGACCGATTTTGCTGCATATTGGATAAGTCATTAAGCCAAGTTAGAAGCTAACCACCACTCCTTTTGTAACGAAAATATCTTGAACTCTTTGGAGCTGAAGAATCTAATTATCAAAGACCTTCCCTTTCATCTGGTTTGCACAATGTTAAGTCACAAGCCCTCCTGAATCCTCAGAAAATTCCTCTTTCACTGCTGCACATTAAAGTTGGTTTGATCAGGGCTTTTACTTTGTTAAAACAAATTTCCATGTTTCATTGAGGCTAAATTTAATGCAGGTATTTTTCATGGCCCTCAGATCAGCGAGCTTATGAAAGACAATTTGATGAGTGTGTGGAGGATACAGTGACAAATGCCTGTCTGGTATTGAAATCTACAATAAAGAAATCTTTCTTGGCATCTATATGAGCCCATAACATGAAAATACAGCCTACAAATTTCAGCAAAACTTCAAGATACATGGTGTTCATATGTCAATAAAAATGCACTTTGTCAGCTCACATTAGATTACTTTGCTGAAAACTGTGGAGACAATAGACAGGGGCACGGTGAGCTTCATGAAGTGCATCGGAGTAATGGAGAAAAGTTACCAGGTTCACTAGGATTAGAACATGCTTGTGGACTATTCTTTGTGCCTTAAGAGAGATTCTAGTTACAAAACACATACTAAAGTCTTTCAATAGAGCATTTCTTCCATAAAATAATGTTAATGTACAATCTCGTATACAGGATTTAGGCATCATCCATATGTAAGTTTTCAAACCATAATCCGCATATTTATGTTGAAAAATTTCTTAAGTGCCTTGTTTCAAAATGAAATAGCAATGAAACCTGACCTGACTCAAGAAAACGAGTTTCATTTTTTATTTCAGCTAGCATGAAATATTAAGAATCAACCTATAAAATGACCTCTAAAACGACGGAGATCAGTAAGACCACTGAAAATGCTTAATGTGAATAGGCAGAACATTTTTGTACACACAAAAGAAATATTTAATAGTGAAATAAGTTTCTTCTTATCTATAAGATGAAGCATAGCTGATGCAGAACTGGGGAAAGTTGCTGCAAATATTGGAAACATTTGTAATGTGATACACTTACTGTTAAATATATTGGCTGCAGTGTGTCATAGATGGGACGATTTTTTCCAAGCAGTGGAGATGAAATGGCACAGCTGTATTTCAGGTCTTCATAGCTTCTGCCTGTAGCCAGAAATTGCAACGTTGCCACTAGTCGCTCCTCAACACTGATAGTAGCTCTTATATGCATTTCTTTCTTCTTGATTTTAGGCCGTATGTTATCCAGTAACTCACAAAAAGTATTGTCATCCATACGTAAGAAGTTTTTATAGTCTGTAGGCTCTTTAACCTACCGCGCTGGGGCCGTGCGCTGCTGTACCCGCCTGGGTACTGTTAATTCCTTCCTTTATGCGAACAGGTATGCAGTCTAGAGATTTTCGTTCTTCAGTCCAGTGTTAGTTTGGTGTAGAGTTGGAGACAAGTTGTTATTGTGAGACATTTTGCTGTTGCTTGTGAAAATGTTCCTGCTTTTGAATGGGTGTGTGGCATACGGTTGTAATAACTGTAGGGAGGGGGTGGGGGAGGGAATCAAGGACAAGAATTTCTTTCCACAGCTTTCCTAATGATCCAAAACTGAAGGAGAAATGGATTCGAGCAATCAGAAGAGGCAACTGGAAACCAACTCACAGCTGTATCTGCAGCTGTAATTTCAGCAAGGAATACTTCAAGAATTTTTCTCCTTTTCGAAGATATTTGAGAGGGGAGGAAAATAAAATTAAAAAAAAGCAGTTCCATCGATATTTAGTTCACATCCACAGCCATCAACATCAGCTTCAAAGGTAAGAAGACAAATGTGTTACTTCGCCTATTCCATCGTCAGTGTCCGAAAAAGTACCAAAAACTGATTTAACGATGACTCTAAACAGAAGAGACTGCAATTAAAAGTGACTAGTTTAACAGATATCGTTAAAGAACTAATAAGAAAAAATCTTATTCAGTCAGAGCACGGCGATTTGTTGTACAACATTTCTCCAAGATCATTGTCTTGTGCAGAGTGAGGAAAGCGTGTGAATCCAAACATGAAGAAACAGTACGATGACCGCATACAAAATTTCGCCACAACATTTCATTTCCTCTCTCCTAAGGCTTACAACTTTATACGACACACTTTTCAGACTTGCCTGCCGCATCCACAAATAATCGCTAAGTGGTTTTCTTCCATCAATGCTGAACCAGGTTTCAGCTCAGAAGTCTTACGGGTATTGAAAGAAAAATGCAAATGGACTTGTGTGCAGTTTGATATTCGATTCAATGGCCATTCGACAGCATATTGATTTGGATGGAAAAAGTTGTATGGATACATGGACCTCTGATGTGGAAATAAGGACGACAGATGCTCAATTGCCAATGAAGTGCTGGTCATTCATCTCATGTGCATTATTCATTGAGGAAAATTCCTCTGGGTTACATCATCATTAAAAGGATCACTAGCGAACAAATTTGATTTCTCAGTGTCTGCAACTTATGTCAAACAAACATAAAAGTCGTCTCAGTCACCTGTGATTGTACTTCATCCAATTTTGCTTGTTTCGGAAAATTTTGTTTTAATTTTAAAGACCCAAAGCAGCTGGTAACGCATATCGAAACAGGACCTCATCATGTCAATGTGTTTTTCGATCCATCACACATGCTAAAGTAAGTAGGCAATTCTCTCCATGACTTGCAAGAATTAGTGGACTCAGATGGGAGAGGTATATGCTGGAAAGTCTTCGATAAACTGTTACATTTGCAACAAATGGAAGGTGTGAGTGTAGCTAATAAAAACAAATCAGCATGTCTGGTTCAAAAATAAAAAAAATGAAAGTGAAGCT
The DNA here is from genome assembly GCF_023897955.1 of Schistocerca gregaria. Classification (NCBI taxonomy): domain Eukaryota; kingdom Metazoa; phylum Arthropoda; class Insecta; order Orthoptera; family Acrididae; genus Schistocerca; species Schistocerca gregaria. The sequence goes on along the minus strand of NC_064929.1, from coordinate 201,124,646 downwards.
AGCAGCTCAGTTGCTTAGGAGTGTGACAAATGCACTGAAATATTGTAAAATAAAAGGCATTCCAAGCTTCTAAAACTGATGGAACTATCAAATTCGTGAATATTTTTAATGTTCTAAATTCCAGAGCTATTACAGAAAAATATTTAAAACAAGCAATAAATGAAAATAATGAACTTAATGTTTGTCTAACTTTAGAGAGCAGAAACTTACATTCTGCAACTAAAAAAAAGGCAGATTAGTACTCAATGGTCCCCATAAAACAGGTTTTATGGGTTTTCTGATACACAACAGCAATGTATGTCAGGCTTATAAAAGAGAAGTTGTTGAAATATGTGCCTATGTATAAAATAAGTCAAGACCATTTGGATAGATTGTTCTGCTATATCAGAAGGAGAGGAGGAAACAATGACAACCCAAGTGCTTACAAGTTTTGCCACTTGTTCAGGAAAATTATTGTGCATAAGCAGTTGCATGAAAGTGATGTTAGCAGTGGAAATGTAATACCACTTGATAAAATTGACCCTTTGGGGCTTGGAATTGAAACTGTGTGTTTACACCTAAATGAACCTTGTTGGACACAGAAGTTTCAAGGGGAAGTGATTAGGTAGATGAACCCTTCTTACCAATGGAGCCAGTTCTTTCCACGTTAAGTATGGATGTTGTGGAATACATTGGAGGATACGTTGTGCGGAGCCTAGGGTGGAAAATAAAATGTGAAGAATGTTTGGTGGCAATTAGAGGACATAACAAAAATATGCCTTGGAACTTAGCTGTAAATTAGGTTTCAATTAAAAACTGTGGAAGGTTGGTGCAGCCTTCATCTGATGTGAATCACATATGTAGGATTTGTGAAAACATTTTCAAGACAAGAACATTGAAGAGAGATACCAAAGAGCAATCTTACCTTTCATTGCTACAGTTTGCTCAACCAGTGCTCAAATCTCTGTCGACTAGCCACACTTCTCAAATGGTGGGGAAGACAGTCAAAGAAACTGGATAATTGACAGCACTGGGAAAATTTATTTTAGTACTAGAATCAAGAAATAGATTTGTTAAAAACCAGAATATTGAGGAACACAAAATTAGACGAACTTAAAAAAATTGTCCATTTCAAAGGCCAATAATAAAAATTTGTTAGAAATAATTAAGCTTACTCATTTATTTATTTATTTACTAATTTCAATGTATGCAAATGTTCAAATTAATAAGGCATTAATTTTGAATTATGCTAGGATTAAAAAACAGCTTTTTCCGTTATGATTTCTAGGAAGAGAATGGCGCAGAGAGACAATGAGAAAGAATTGTGCACAACCTATTTGCTTTTTCCGTTATTTCTTTTGTGAAATTATCAAACCATCATCTACAGGTAATTTTGGATGCTTATTGCCGTGCGAAAATAATAAAATTAGCAAGCAACTATAGTGTGTGTTAAAAAGTAAGTTCTTTCAGTGAAAGTAATGCCATGCAATTTGTTTTTAACTTTTTTTATCTCGCCACCTATATTATTTAGTTTATTTGTTCATCTCCACGAATATGTTAATAACTAACAACTAGATATCAGAAAATCAGGTGAGATAATGTAGTAAGCAAAAAATTTGGAAGCAAACAGGAGTGCGGGCTGTGTCCAGTCGCTAGGTAGGTGCACAGAGAGGCAAGGCAGGCAAGCACATGCCGGCCCGGTCTCTGTCGTGGGGAAGGCCGCTCTATTTCCTATGCTCTGTGGTCCTGACCCCATCCCCTATAGCTCGCTCATGAACGGGACCTCGCCCTACCCCCTATAGCTCGCTCAGGAAACGGTACCTGCATTTGTGTTTTGGAGCCTTTGTGTTTTCTTTATTCGCAGTAGTTGATTTGTGAGTGCAGTGTGCACATGGTATTTTTGTGCTTGCTTTATTCGCAGTGGTTCCTTTGTGAGTGTGTGATACCTTCGTTTCGTGAGTCTTTTATTCCTATTGATTGTGCTCACAGTGTAGTGTGTGTGTGTTGCAAAAATGAGTGCCTTTAAATGCGAAGTGTGTGGGCAAGAGTATAATTACAGAAAGAATCTGAGTCAGCACATTTGCAAAAACCATGAACAGGAACTGCTTGTTGCCACTCCAGCACCTGTAGCTTCTTATCAGTGCTACGTGTATGACAAAACTGTTTCCTCTTAAAAATAATTTTTATAGGTACCAACGAAATATGATTTACAGGAAGGGGGAGTTCAAGTGTACATCGTGCATATTTGAAAGCAGTTCAAAACGGGGTTGGATAGATTATTTACAAATTGCTCAAATGAAGAGGAGTTTTACATTCTGAAGAAGACACTGAACACACGACACATTTAAAGTTTATTAACCCTTTCGTGGCTACGGGCATACATGTATGCCCGGCAGTTAGAAGACCAGACGGCTACGGGCGTAGATGTATGCCCAGCCGGCGGGAAGTCCAGGCGGCTACGGGCATACATCTACGCCCGGCAGGCGGGAATACCAGACGGCTAATGGCATACATATACGCCCGGGCTCGGGAACAGGTAAACGTTCACAATAGAGCGGCTGCTGGCTGTTGTCCACTTTTCAGACAACACTTTCATTGTCTGGTCTTCTTTGTAAAGTGAGAAAGCACTTTAGTTTTCCCCTCCCCTGCACACTTTCTGCTTACGAGTCTAACAATCGGCCAGTCCGTTTTTCGCTTCTGGTGAGACGACAGCGTTCGCGTGTGTAGACTTTGCCATGTCGGGACACAGTTTATCGGACAAGGAAATCATGGATATCCTCATGAATAGCAGTGACGAAGATTGTAGTGATACTTCGGAGCTTTCTTCCGATGAAGAGTTGGATGCTCCTGGACTTATTGCTGAATCCTCGGTATCACGAACAGAAGATTCTTCCTCTGAAGACGGAAAAGAAGATAGAGTAAGTGAAACTTCGTCAGGAAAAAGAAAGTATGACTGGACGGAGAATCATCCTGTGACGAAACGACACCGTTTTGTGAACACATTTAGCGGGTTAAAGGTGGACTTCGAAGAGTCAGCAAGTCATTTAGATTTCTTTTTGTGCCATTTGTACACAGATCAATAATTATTATAAATTTATTACTGAAAAAATGACGACAGTGCCCAGTAGATTAGCACGCTGGAAGCATATAGAGCCATCAGAATTTTATTGTTTCCTAGCATGTTCTCTGCTTATGCCTAGAAGTAAAAAGTTAGAAGTGAATGAATATTGGTCGACAGATTCTTTGCTTCAGACACCAATATTTTCTAACATAATGGCCAGGGACCGGTACAAATTGATTCTGCGTTTATTGCACTTCTGTGACAATTCCACCGCGTCTCAAGATATTCTTGTAAAGATACGTCTCATTGTAGGTCACACAAGAAATAAATTCCGCGAGGCAGTAGTACCCTTTGAAAACCTAGTGATCGACGAAAGTTTGCTACTTTTCAAGGGAAGGCTCCGATTCAAGCAGTACATACCAAATAAACGTAGTCGTTTTGGCATTAAAATTTTCGTCCTTTGTGACGTAGAAACGAATTATATTCTGGATTATATTATCTACACTGGTGCTGCCACGGAAATAGAATCTGGAAATTCTGATTGGGGAAAATCAGGCGATGTTGTTGTGAGTTTGTTATTGCCATACCTCAACAAAGGTCATACCATTTATTTGGACAATTGGTACTCGAGCCCAGAATTATTTCTATGGCTCCACAAAAAATGTACAAACGCCGTCGGAACAGTACGAAAAAACAGGGAACATCTACCACCGTTACCAGACAAGCTGAAAAAAGGGGAAGTACAGTTCAAATCTTGTGGAACATTAATGGCACTAAAATGGATGGACAAGAAAGAAGTGTGGATGCTTTCGACCGTAAATGGACCAGAGTTTGTGGAGACACAGAAGAAAGAACATAGAACAGGCCAAAACAAATTGAAACCCACCTGTGTCGTCAGCTATAATAAGTCAATGGGTGCAGTGGATAAGACAGACATGCTATTATCTTCTGTACAGTGCATCCGAAAGACACTGAAGTGGTACAAGAAAGTATTCTTTCATTTGACTGACTTGTGTGTGCTGAACACAAAAACTGTTTTTGAAATACAAAAGCAACAGAAGATACCACTAGCGAAATACCACTTGGAGCTAATCCGTCAATTGCTTGACAGATTTCATAGTCAAACGTGTAAAAGTGCGATCCCACGGACAACCAAAGAAGAAAGCCCTTTCCGACTGCAGAATAAAGAGGGACATTATCCAGGGTTCCTCGTAGCAACGGAGAAAAAGGAGATTCCCCAGAGACGCTGTGTAGTATGCACTGCTCATTCACAACGAAAAATGACACGCATAAGATGCAAAAAGTGCGATGTGGCTCTCTGCATGGTGCCATGTTTCGAAAATTACCACACGCTAAAGAAATATTAGCACGTTTTAGTAACTTTGTACGTTTCAAATAGATAAAAGTAAAAAATAAAAAAATAAAAATAAAAAGCAGATGATGATGATGAGTCCCATACTCCGTTTACCGAGCGTAGGGGAGCGACGCGGGAGACCCGCGCCGCCATACTAGGCAAGGTCCTAGTGGAGGTGGTTTGCCATTGCCTTCCTCCGACCGTAATGGGGATGATTGATGATGATGATGAAGACACAAACACCCAGTCATCACGAGGCAGGTGAAAAATCCCTGACCCCGCCGGGAATCGAACCCGGGACCCCGTGCTCGGGAAGCGAGAACGCTACCGCGAGACCACGAGCTGCGGACAAAAAAAAGCAGATAAAAGTAAAAAAAATGGTTTTTAACTCAGCCAGCGGCAGTCCAAAGCCTGCGTCGAAAATGAGGATGGGAAACCATTAAAGTAAACCGTACTGAACGTGACGGGCTGAAAAAGAAGACAGCGAGCTAGAAGAAGGTAGGCGTTTACTATCCAATTTCTTACTGTGGAGAATCGACTTTAGGTTTTAATTACAAACGAAGGCAAGGGCCTATCGCAAAATGAGTTATGCAGATATATTCCTTGTTTAACTTTTAGTCTGATTGCATGACAAAATTAGGTTTTAAATTTCTGTAATTATTATCTATTTAAGACCGTAGTAAGAATATTGTTCGAGATTTGGGCGTTTTCGCTACGCACAACTCTATTTAAAACTATATATCTTGAAATACATTCATGTGATGATAGTGGAATTTTAATATGTTTTAGGCACATACATCAACGGTGTAAATCTCTAGTTAGAGGATTTTGGAATTACTATTAAAAAGTTCCTATCATTTTTCTAAACCAACCATTTTTCAGCCCATAATAAACATATAACTGAAAGTGTTGGCTATTTTCGAAGCTCTCTTTCGTTGTTATCAGAAACTATAACCAAAGTGACCATACAGAGTATAGTGTTTTTTTAAGGCACTGCTGAACAGTGGTTCTGTGCACGCGGCAACACGCGGGAAGCCTGCGGCGGCCGTAGCCTGCAGCGGCCACAGGGCTGCGACAGCCGCCGCCGGCCAGGCGCGCAGTGCGCTCGTCCCTGTCACCCGGCCAGGCAGGCAGGACGCTCAGCCTTCCAGCTGCGAAAGGGCTAAAATGCATGCGTCTACTAGCTATACTCATTATGGTTGCCAGCAGTCAGGTAACTTTACTTCCAAAGGTAAAGGCACAAGACATCGTAAATTGACAGTCAGCAACATAATGAATGGAAGGAAAGTGCACTGCAGGTATGAAAGTAACTGTACACGAAGTTGGCACATAAGTATGTTTTGTATCAACCGACACTGGTCACAAACAATTTTTAAGGCACCTGCCCGAGAGTCAGAAAGAACAGGAAACCTTAGCAACAGATACTGCAATGGGACGTCCGTATGACAAAGTTCTAGAATGCAGGGAATCCATTTGACTACCATTCAAGACTTACTCTTCCACATAAAAGTATTCCACTTCCGCGTTTTGGTGATGACATTAGAGAAAAATCGGCATTTTTTTTTGGTTGTGATGGTTTTCTTCCAAGGTAGCGATATTACAACTTTGCAGCAAGCTATAGCCTCACCTCCAAGCCATTTTGACATCAAAATGACGCAATCAGTGTTGAAGCTTGGGTAAAAAATGACCAAGAGTGAGAATCTGTGTGTGTTCTATAAACCACAAGAATCGACTAGTGAACATCAAGAACTGATGAGTTAAGATTTCGTATTAGTGATAATGAACAGAGCACAACGCAAAATATTATCAAAATATGGAGATGACAATCTGTATTGATGGAACCCATGGGCTTAATGGGTATTATTTCGGACTGACCACTCAGACCTGGATGATCTCGGGCAAGGATTTCCATGTGCTTTTCTAATTTCGAACAGGAAGGTTTGCCCCACTGTATTCATGTCCGAATGGCAGAGAGTTATATAGTATTGCATGTAACATGGTAATGGGTGCTCCTAAGATTAAACACTTTTGTACTAGGCATGTGTACAGTGTGAGGCAAACTAATATCAAGTGGAAAACTGCAGATCTGGATAAAAGAAATGAGGTGGATCGGCTCATTAAAACGGTGTCAATCTTAAAAAATCCAAGTTTGTGTCAGGAATCACTGCAAAAAGCACTGCACAAACTGAGTAGTGACCCTGACATTATTTGCTCCATACTTAAAGATACACTAGAGGGAAATGTTGAGTGTTGGGCCTGCTGTCAGAATGTATGTCGGTCTGAATACCAACACGCGTGAGGAGAGTATGCATAATACATTAAAGAAGAGACATGGTACTCTAAGGCAGATAAAGGAACTGGACAAAGGCATATCTGCACCAATGTCCCTGGTTACAGCCAGTATGTTTGACTGGCTGATAGCAAATTTAAAAGGGAAGGTTACAAGCAAAGTTCCGGACATTCGTAATAAGCACCAAACTAGTTTGTTAATGAACAAGGACCTCATCACTGAGGTAGATGGTGGTTGGAAAGTGCCATCCACAACTTCAGAGGTGTACATTGTTAAAGATAAGTCAACTGTGAGTGAAAATTAAAATGTAGTGATTGCTATGTGTGCATACATAGGTCTCATCGTACATGTATGAATTACAGTATTAGATTCAGTATGTGTAAGCACATTCACACCGTTTGCTGACAGGAAAGTGTGGGTGAAAACCCTCTGGAAAGTCCAGAGGTACTGGGTACTGATGTTGAAGCCACCAGTGAGCAGCTATGTTAGCCGAAGTAAGCACAAAAACTGTTTCAAAAACACCAGAATCATTGTTAGAAGGGAGACAAAAGCATATTTCAGAGTTTTTCACTATTGCCAGTGGAAGACAGACTGAACTGCAGTTAGCCAAAAAACTTTCATCTTTAAAGGCATAAAAATATTTTGGATTTGAGGTCCGCCAGTTATGCAAAACACCGTTTTTCTTTAACACCCAAACATGTTTCGGCACCACTGTGCCATCATCGGTGGGTTTCCTTTTTATTTTGCACTGTAATATGAACATTTATGTTAGAAGTTTGTAAGGTTATGTTAATATTTAGTAGAAACAATCTATCGCTTTTTTGTATATACCTTTACATTTGATGAATGTGAAATTTACAGATCCCTTTTATGTTGTAGCTTGTCATCTGTCATCTGTAACCAAACTATGTTGTTTAGAACGTTTTTGGTGGGAATTAACCTATCTTTTGGAATGTAATTTAGTTACTAAAAAAAAAAAAAACCACAAAGACGCACCATTCACACACAAAAGAAATACCACATAAAAATGACAACACAAAAAAGCTAAAGAAGCGTACAGAAACACAGAAACACACACACACACACACACACACACACACACACACACACACACACACACAAAGATAAAACACAAACAAGATTCAAATTTAGCGCCCAACTCTAGTGAACAAATGAACATCGACTGGGCTGGGACACACAACAAACCGCGATCATACTGTGTTTTGGCGAGGTGGAAAAGTGTGTGATAAAACCGGCTATACTTGCGTGTGCATCACTACACGTCAACATAATGCGGGAAATGAGAGTGCTGGCCACGGAAAACTGTAAGTAATAACCGAATATAGGTGCGAAAACATCGCGAGGTTGACAGTTACCACTCCTTTAAAGTTGTGCTCTCTTGTCCCTTTCAACAAAATATTTTTTTGCAGTAAATTTTGTTGATATCCATTTACGGTTAACAGATGACATACTGATTACATGGGTTATGAACTGAAGGGTTTACTCACAATTGCAGTGGATAGGCAGGTGTCTAGCAGCCACTCATGTTCTGTGTACAGTACCTGACATGTCGCAGCAGAGAAATACCTCATCGCACAGGTGATGCTCAGGCTGGGAAGGAGGTTCGCGTATCACAGCAAGGACAATCCTGGACCCACTAGACATCACTTGCTCAGAGAAATAGTTGCCCACCTGCAACACAGTGCATAACAAGTTTTAGGAAGACAAATTACATAAAATTGATAAATTTGAATATCCTCATCAGCTAACAGCACAACCATGACCAAGTGGCTAATAAACTCATAAAAAAGACGTAAATGGCCTTTCAGTGAACTAAGGAAATGTAATCATAACAGCATCTACATACTGACAAGAAAAAATCCCAGATTTATCTGTTAAAAATATACATTTCCCCAGGTGAAAATACACTATATACTGGGTCAAACTACATTTTCCCCTTGTAAAGGGACAGTAAACTTTACCTCAGAGCTGTATAACTCAGTCCTTTTGATTGTAACGGTTTTATACACTGGTATAGAACTACTTGGCACTTTAGGCTTACATTAATACAAACATACTATAACTGCAAGAAAAATTAAGCTTTAATATAGAATATTAGTTGTCAAAAATAAATGTATATTTATTTACCTTTTTTTAACAAGGCTGTGGTTATTCAAAATCATTGCTTATACTGCAGCTGCTCAATATTTCTTAGAAGCATGATTGTAATTTTCACTTTTGTGCACTAAATATTTTGTGAGTCACCTGGCTGAACACAAGTTCCATCAAGCAGTTTGACTTTTCCACAAAAAAGCCAGTTGCATGTGAATTCCTCAACAACTCATCTCACTTTTTTTAAAGAATAATTATGTTTTGCATCATTATTTCACAATTTGTAATCAATGATAGGACTAAAATAAATGTGATTAACATTTAAGTGTGGTCTTTATTAACGTGTTACACTCAAGACATATCAAACAAATGTGCTGGTCAAATTTTAAGCAATGGCATAAATGGTTTGTTGTCTGGTCATGAAATTTTTTGAAGTGCCTCGTCTTCCAGATGTTTTGACAGAGTGAAATTCACAATGATTTAAGAAAAGCATTGCACTTTCTCACATGTAACATAGCCTAAATCACATTGCATAAAGGAAAATTTAAATCGAAAGTAATGCTTATCACTCAACCATTCGCAGTTTTCCCTCGACTTGCTACTAATATAAACAGCTGTGAAAACATCCTCACCAAAAGCAGTCTCCTTATGAAGTGTCATTGCATGGTCTCTGCCGTGAAGACCAAAATGATTTGCTGTCAGCAGACACTCTTGCTTTGTGTTAAATTGCAGAGAGTATGTGTCATTTACAACAAAATGTTTATTTTGATATCATTCTTGCATTTACATTTTACTGCTGCAGTACTATTCTGTGAAAGTGGGCAAAAATAAAATTCTGTGTAAGACAATCAGTTCTTTCCAGCCAAATTTAAACAACTGAAACAATTACAAATCCATGGAATTTTGAATAACCCAAGTTTTTTGCAAGTGAAGAAATTACCACAGTTTTTCTGGATTTCCCATTGCATGTACACCCTATATGAGACCTTTTCCCTCTCTAGCCAAGGTACAGCACAAACTCTGTGTCAAGGATGGGAACAATCACAGCATTTCCCTTGAACGATTTCGGAAAAATCACGGAAAACCTAATTGTCAATGTCCGGTTCCAAGTTTGAACAGTCGTCCTCCAGAATGCAAGTCCAGCGTGCTAACCTATGGGCTACGTTGTTCAGTTGCAACTACAGGGCTATAGGGTGGATGAGGATGAATAGTCCACTGAATGTTTGTGACCACCTGTTGGGTGCACATACTTTTGTCATGCCTTGCAATGTCATGGTGATACACTGATCATCTCAAATTAGTGTCTGGACATTCCAACACTGCAACATCACAGGTGAGTGTGGCTCGCTGGCACGACCTCACTGCAATGATGACAGACACTTCACCCACCGTGTCACTGCCGTATTGTTCACTGCCAGATCTCAAGAGACATTCCGCAATTCCTTACCAATACCAGTGACACTGGTTTTCAAGCGAAACAAATTCAATGGCAGCTCTCTGCTTGGAATGCATCTGTTGCAGATGTTATTTTGAAGGCTATGTATAGTGCCACTATATTGGAACTTCATGAAACTATAGGGACTGAGGTAGGTATATTTCATGCTGTCCCACAACTAATTCCACATTTATTCAAATGAAACTGGCCAAGAAGAAAGAGTAATGTTACATCACCCACTGAATGCCCCTCACATTTAATTATAAAGTGACTGAATGAACTGCCACTACTCACCTTATGGAAACAATTTGAAATACTACTGATACATAAACAAAAAACCTATTGGCTACTGAACTGCTATTTCCTTTCTCAAAGTGAGATACTAGGCAGAAAGAACTACCCACTGAGGAAATCACCTCTTGCAATGTTGAGGGGAAAGTAGGATGGAGGGAGGACAAAAATAAAGTTTTTTCACCACATGCCTGGAATTTTTAAGCTTCCAATTGCTTGAAGCATTAATAACAAGGACACCTGGTCTGAAACCCACATATTCCCGTAGGTGTCCCAATGCTCTTAGGGGTCAAGCTACATGAAGTGGTCCAGTGATGGTTGCTTGACCATTTTTAAATATTTTCATTTTTTATATCTGATTGCTCTATATTTGACAAGTTCAAAACAGTTTTTTAAAAATAATTTACGTTGCACCTTTACTGGATGGAGGCCATTTTTATTTGCAGGCACACAACATTTTTCAGTCTGGAGACATTAGCAAAAATTTTAATATCTCTGCACTGGGTTAAGTTACAACATTGCATATGACATGATTGTTTTTAGAAAAGTGTCGTCTACAACATTGTCTATTACACAAGCTACCCTAAAGTAAAAAATGACCTCCATAGTTTGGTATCCAAATTTTGAAAATCCACTTTTTAGGCCCACAAATAAAAAACAGAGTGATTTATATTTTTTCCTATAGTTAGATATCACACACTACTAGCCTCCTATAGAGCAAGAACACTTACAAATGTTTCCTTAATTTTTATGAATTTTTTTAAATGTGAAAAATTTAATTTTTTGTAAAGTTTTGGGTTAGTTATTTCAGGTGGGACTGAATATATAAATATGATTTTTGCACAGTTTGTACACCTATATGAGAGAAAGGTACTATAAGAATTTCAACATTGATATGACTGAGCAAAGATATGAATTTTTGAAAATGAGGAGAATTCACATTACTCTCCAACTTTCTTTTGGCTGTTGCCTATTTAAATGGTTTATTGTTTCATTGCAATAAAATTTACCTATGACATATTTAGTAAACACTATCACCCAATATTCATTTAGTTTATTTATGTTTAATAATGAAACATTAAACAATAGGAGATTCCACTTTTGTTCTACAGTAATAAAATTGTTGTGTGTAGCAATGTAGAAGTACATTATTGCAGAGTGTGGCATTGTTGTGATCAGTCTGTTCTGAAGAGACTGTTAAAGAGTGGATGTACATACTTCACTGAGTGTCATATGTGTTAGGTGCTTTGTCCTGTGTGTAATTTGAAATTTTGAGAAAATAACTGGAATGCAATAACATGGATGAAAAGTGTGTTTAATAGACAGACAGTGAATTGAGTCACAAAACAGTTTACAGTTCAGTTTCCAAAAACTTAAGAAATGTCTATGACTCTGATGAAGCTAGACAAACTTTGTTTAAATTTCGAGTACATTCTTCTCTAACATCAGACTGTGAGTATCATGATCCACTTACAGTTCATAAAAAGCCTATTACTAAGGGTTTGAGGGAAATAAAACCTGAACACATGTCTGATGTGAGAGTGAAACAGCTTCCCAAGTGAAATGTAATGTGATTCCTGAAATTCCCTGTGCTCAAATTGTTACTCAAAAATATTGTGAATCTAGAAAATCATGGAACCTTGTTAATGACATTTATATTCCTAATCAGGAAGCTGTTAGCATATTGGATTTCGCTTGTTCTAAGTTAGACGTATCTCCTCCTTCGAAAATAATGAAATTAGTTAGCAAAAGAAAAGCAGCTATTGAAAAATAGGTACAACAAATTTCAGACAAAATTAGAAAAGACTTGGAATAATGGTTTAATAATTCAGATACCAACATTATTTCTAAAGAGGAAGAAAACCTACCAGCAGCATTATCTAACACTGAATATTTGGGTTTAATAGAGAAATTAAAAATTAAATCTTCAGTGACGTCCAAAATAAAAAAAGTTCCCTGACTCATGGTCAAGAGCAAAAATAGTTCACGAATGCAACGTTTCTCATCGTTTGGTTAAACTAACCAGAAAATTAGTTAAAGAGCAAGGCATTACTCCTGTTTCAGGAAAGAAGAAAGTAGGTGTAAGTGAAGAAACAAAAAATATCCAGCAGTGTTTTGAAGATGATAAAAAAGTATAATGTGCCCAGGTTTCAAAGACTGCAAAAGAGTTGTTGTAACTGGAGTTAAAGTAACAAAGCAGAAACAACCAGTGCTGTCAAATTTAAATGAACTTTTTGCAGCTCTCAAAAATTCTCATCCTGAATGCAAAGTTGGAAGGTCAAAATTTTGTGACCTCCGCCCTAAGTGGTGTATTTTGGCTGTATTCTCAGGGAGACACTCCGTATGTGTTTATTTATATCATCAAAATGTCAAACTGATGATTGCGGGTACAAAACTCAGCGATCTTGACTACAAAGAGTTGCAAGATTTAATGGTCTGTGACACAGTTATGACTGCATGATGAGTTTGTGTAGTAAATGCCTTGGTAAGGAAACCGTTATTGAATTTTTTTCACAAATATGATGAGAAATGCCAGACAGTATTACCTTGAAACAGTGGGTCACAACTGACAGGGCAGAAATGATACCAGTGGTCAAATTGCAGGAAGAGTACTTGGAATCTTTAATTGATAACTTACAAAAACTCGCCACTATGCTTCTAAAATCCAAAGTAAGTTTTTGAAGGACAAAAAGCAAAACTACATGAAACTGAACGCAGAGTGCTAGCTGATTTTGCAGAAAATTTTACATTTGTGATTCAGAGTGCAATACAAGGGTACCAATGGGTCAATGACCAGGCAACATTGCATCCATTTATCCTCTACTTTAAAAATGAGAAAGATGAAGTTTGCAGTTCTTCAATTTGCATTCTAAGTGACTACTCCGAGCACAATTTTTTTAAATTTTAGTTGTTGAGCAACTAAGAAATTTAAACTTCCTGCCAGATTAAAACTGTATGCCCGACCGAGACTCAAACTCAGAACCTTTGCCTTTCGCGGGCAAGTGTTCTACCATCTGAGCTACCAAAGCACGACTCGCGCCCGGTCCTCACAGCTTTACTTCTGCCAGTATTTCTCATTCAGGAAATACTAAGAAATTGCTCTGTATAGAATGGAAGAAATGGCAGACGAGTCTAAATCTGCATGTTCAGAGAATAATAACTGCTTCCTATTGCTAGGCATCAAGCTGACATGATTTAAATTTTGTAGTAAATTTTATTGAACATTAAATTCTTTGCTTCACTGAGTAGCTGGTTCAAGGTTTTTATGGCTGAATACCTCACTCCATTGTGCTACACTATGGTCAAGTGCTGGACAGAGTAAAACTTCCGTCTTCCAGCGTTATATTTGTGAATGTTACTCCCCTTTTCAAAATTGTGATTGGCTGTTGATAAATTTCATTAATGCATAACAGTACTACGAGGCTGTGAATAGTATGCCTAACTCTCTCAATGGTTGTCAACAGGATGTTTTACAGTGGACACCACACTTTACATGCAGTATACGCTTCTTTTCACCGAACTCTGATTACCACAATTTTTTTACAATGCCGTAAGACAGTGAATAAAAATAGAAGTCAACATTTGACAATTTTAACTTCAAAATCTAATACTACCAGTAACACAAACGTTTCTGGACTTAAACATTTACAAAGATGTGAATGTAGATGTTCTTTCAGTACTATCATCATAGTTTAGTATAATGCATGAACCACACTATAGTAGAAGATGAACACAATCATTGTGTTAAAAAGCAAAGCTGACGAGTCTTTGCCGAAGTCGACATCTACCAATATGCACAAAGGAAAGTTTGAATGGGGTGGAGGGATAACATAATTTACATATCTATGGACCTTGCCGTTGGTGGGGAGGCTTGGTGCCTCAGCGATACAGATAGCTGTACCGTAGGTACAACCACAACGGAGGGGTATCTGTTGAGAGGCCAGACAAAACGTGTGGTTCCTGTAGAGGGGCAGCAGCCTTTTCAGTAGTTGCAGGGGCAACAGTCTGGATGATTGACTGATCTGGCCTTGTAACAATAACCAAAACGGCCTTGCTGTGCTGGTACTGCAAACGCCTGAAAGCAAGGGGAAACTACAGCCGTAATTTTTCCAGAGGGCATGCAGCTTTACTGTATGATTAAATGACGATGGCATCCTCTTGGGTAAAATATTCCGGAGGTAAAATAGTCCCCCATTCGAATCTCCGGGAGGGGACTACTCAAGAGGATGTCGTTATCAGGAGAAAGAAAGCTGGCGTTCTACAGATCGGAGTGTGGAATGTCAGAACACTTAATCGGGCAAGTAGGTTAGAAAATTTAAAAAGGGAAATGGATAGGTTAAAGTTAGATATAGTGGGAATTAGTGAAGTTCGGTGGCAGGAGGAACAAGACTTCTGGTCAGGTGACTACAGGGTTACAAACACACAATCAAATAGGGGTAAGGCAGGAGTAGGTTTAATAATGAATAGGAAAATAGGAATGCGGGTAAGCTACTAAAAACAGCATAGTGAAAGCATTATTGTGGCCAAGATAGATACGAAGCCCACACCTACCAAAGTAGCACAAGTTTATATGCCAACTAGCTCTGCAGATGACAAAGAAATTGAAGAAGTGTATGATAAAATGAAAGAAACTATTCAGATAGTGAAGGGAGACGAAAATTTAATAGTGATGGGTGACTGGAATTCGAGCGTATGAAAAGGGAGAGAAGGAAACGTAGTAGGTGAATATGGATTGGGGCTAAGAAATGAAAGAGGAAGCCGCCTAGTAGAATTTTGCACAGAGCACAACTTAATCATAGCTAACACTTGGTTTAAGAATCATGAAAGAAGGTTGTATACGTGGAAGAACCCTGGAGATACTAAAAGGTATCAGATAGATTATATAATGGTAAGACAGAGATTTAGGAACCAGGTTTTAAGTTGTAAGACATTTCCAGGGGCAGATGTGGACTCTGACCACAATCTATTGGTTATGACCTGTAGATTAAAACTGAAGAAACTACAAAAAGGTGGGAATTTAAGGAGATGGGACATGGATAAACTGAAAGAACCAGCGGTTGTACAGAGTTTTAGGGATAGCATAAGGGATCAATTGACAGAAATGGGGGAAAGAAATACAGTGTAAGAAGAATGGGTAGCTCTGAGGGATGAAGTAGTGAAGGCAGCAGAGGATCAAGTAGGTAAAAAGACGAGGGCTAGTAGAAATCCTTGGGTAACAGAAGAAATATTGAATTTAATTGATGAAAGGAGAAAATATAAAAATGCAGTAAATGAAGCAGGCAAAAGGGAATACAGACATCTCAAACATGAGATCGACAAGAAATACAAAATGGCTAAGCAGGGATGGCTAGAGGAAAAGTGTAAGGATGTAGAAGCTTATCTCACTAGGAGTAAGATAGATACTGCCTACAGGAAAATTAAGGAGACCTTTGGAGAAAAGAGAGCCACTTGTATGAATATTAAGAACTCAGATGGAAACCCAGTACTATGCAACGAAGGAAAAGCAGAAAGGTGGAAGGAGTATATAGAGGATCTGTACAAGGGCAATGTACTTGAGGACAATATTATGGAAACGGAAGAGGATGTAGATGAAGATGAAATGGGAGATAAGACACTGCGTATAGAGTTTGACAGAGCACTGAAAGACCCGAGTCGGAACAAGGCCCCCGGAGTAGACAACATTCCATTAGAACTACTGACAGCCTTGGGAGAGCCAGTCCTGACAAAACTGTACCATCTGGTGAGCAAGATGTATGGAACAGGCGAAATACCCTCAGACTTCAAGAAGAATATAATAATTCCAATCTCAAAGAAAGCAGGTGTTGACAGATGTGAAAATTACTGAACTATCAATTTAATAAGTCACAGCTGCAAAATACTAACACGAACTCTTTACAGTCGAATGGAGTAACTAGTAGAAGCCAACCTCGGGGAAGATCAGTTTGGATTCCGTAGAAATGTTGGAACACGTGAGGCAATACTGACCCTACGACTCATCTTAGAAGCTAGATTAAGGAAGGGCAAACCTACATTTCTAGCATTTGTGGACTTGGAGAAAGCTTTTCACAATGTTGACTGGAATACTCTCTTTCAAATTCTGAAGGTGACAGGGGTAAAATACAGAGGGCGAAAGGCTATTTACAATTTGTACAGAAAGCAGATGGCAGTTATCAGAGTCGAGGGGACATGAAAGGGAGGCAGTTGTTGGGAAGGGAGTGAGACAGGGTTGTATCTCTCCCCAATGTTATTCAGTCTGTATATTGAACAAGCAGTAAAGGAAACAAAAGAAAAATTCAGAGTAGGTATTAAAATCCATGGAGAAGAAATAAAAACTTGAGGTTCGCCGATGACATCGTAACTGTGTCAGACAGCAAAGGAGTTTGAAGAGCAGTTGAACGGAATGGACAGTGTGTTGAAAGGAGGATATAGGATGAACATCAACAAAAGCAAAACGAGGATAATGGAATGTAGTCAAATTACATCAGGTGATGCTCAGGGCATTAGATTAGGAAATGAGACACTTAAAGTAGTAAATGAGTTTTGCTATTTGGGGAGAAAAATAACTGATGATGGTCGAAGTAGAGAGGATATAAAATGTAGACTGACAATGGCAAGGAAAGCATTTCTGAAGAAGAGAAATTTTTTAACATCGAGTATAGATTTGTCAGGAAGTCATTTCTGAAAGTATTTGTATGGAGTGAAGCTATGTATGGAAGTGAAACATGGACGATAAATAGTTTGGACAAGAAGAGAATAGAAGCTTTCGAAATGTGGTGCTACAGAAGAATGCTGAAGAATAGATGGGTAGATCACATACCTAAGGAAGTATTGAATAGGATTGGGGAGAAGAGAAGTTTGTAGCACAACTTCACCAGAAGAAGGGATCGGTTGGTAGGACATGTTCTGAGGCATCAAGGGATCACCAATTTAGTATTGGAGGGCAGCGTGGAAGGTAAAAATCGTAGAGGGAGACCAAGAGATGGCTACACTAAGCAGATTTAGAAGGATGTGGGTTGCAGTGGGTTCTGGGAGATGATGAAGCTTGCACAGGATAGAGTAGCATGGAGAACTACATCAAACCTGTCTCAGGACTGAAGACCACAACAACAGCTATGCTTAAGAAGGGGGTAGATGAAGTTCACTTCAATGTTGTTGGTCTGTTTACTTCTACATTACATTATTAACCTTTTGGCTTGTGCCTATGTGCAACTGAATATGTACAATTTTGGTTTTGACAGACGAGTCCTCTTCATTTATTGAAACACGGCTGCGAGTTTTTCACACTGCGTAAGAACTACACATTCCTCAATGAAACTCATATTTGAACACAGAAGGCTTCCTTCCTTCCTTAAGATCACAACCTATTGTCTTTATTACCTGCATAGGCTATCTGTCCTATCCTCATAATGCGTGTTAGGCACACTGTGTTGTACATTTTGGCCTACAGTGATTTGTAATTTACTACCTTTACAAATCATATAATTGTGGCAAACCTTGAACAAATAATGATAAATAAAAATAAATGCTGAAAGAAAAAGTCAAAACAGCAGAAATGAAGAGGAAAGTAGGATGACAAATTAGCAGTGACAAAGTAAGGGCTCTCCTACACATTTCAAAATTATGTCATCCCCACCTCCTCAAGGAACTACTCACTACGAGTCTAATCAGGAAGTGTTTCATGTAATGACTAGTATCATCAGTTTGTGGAGGTGAAGCTTATACACACCTAACAAACTACTTCCGGTATTTCTTTTCAAGAAAAAGTACATTAACAATAACATAAATTTTCTTTCAAAATTGAACTTATTATGCATACAAGATTCAAGTTAGAGCTGTACAAAGTTTACGTCTAAGGAAAGCTCATTTACACAAAGCAGTACCTTTGGATTCATCATTTTCTTTATCTATTGCTTCACATCTTCATATCGGCCTCGAACATTCCCTTGTTTTCGAATATTACGATTCCATTCTATTCCAGGTTTAGTAAATGAAAAACTATAAGAAATTGCCGGCATATTTGCAGGGCAAATCAAAATCCACTGATACCTGCTACGTGACAATTTCAGCAAATAGAGTGAATATAATGTTACAGACAAATTCGTATTATCTTTCCATGTGCATGTTAACGCAATAAATGATTGGTCAAGGATACAGGCTAATAAAGATTTCATTTACCGGATGGCCGATCTCCCTCGGAATCTGAGGTAACAAAGGCATCCTTTACGTGCAGCTGAAAGTAAAAACTGACTAACCTGGAAATTAAATGTGCGTGATATCAGGATAAGCAAACAGCATAACGTGTAGTTATTAAACTTGCCCACGACACAGCGTGCATGAAAGCCTAGAATCACGTATCAAGTAGTTCAAAGCGAACGGGCACACCGCCACAGTTCTCAAGTTGTCAACACGTGACCACTGCTAGACGTTCTTTCAAACCAATGAGGTGAAACAAGTGAACATCTTTTAACAGAAAAAAAGCGACGGCGCCAAACTGTGACCAAACTAAATTACAGAACTTCTAAAGAGACCACTAATTATATGAGAAGCTTTTGATATATTAGCATACAGATGTTTCACAATTCATCAAATGGAACAGGTATCTCAGTAACTCATCATAACTGGAGAGAACCCAAGAAAGAATATTTAACACCACGTTGCTGAAACACGAAAGAATCGCCACTCGCTAAATGTTGATGCGTGAATCTTTCGCCCACTAAAGGGCCCTGTTGTAAAAAAGGAAAAATGTTCTTAACGTTCAATGTAGTATTCCTTGGTATTTTCATGAAGAATGTTTTGTTTATATAGGATCTCCTTGAAGTTCTTTTTTTTTAGTTAAGTGCCAAATCTCCATCCTACGGAAATATACCGTTTTAAATGAAACTGTATTGTTCAGACTTAATAATTTGCAACAGGTTATGGGCCGAGGCTACGTGAAACTGAACAAAATACAGTTTTTTTTTTCAAGTTTGATTCAATTCAGTGTGTGCTGGTAGAAGCTACCTGTTGTTGAATCTAGAGTACGGCAAGAATATGGAGACTATAAAGTGATTATGGATAAACTCGAAGGGCCTGAAGATTGGGCAAAATGGAAATAGCATATCTCTATGGTACTCCGTTCATATGAACCGGAAGACGTTATTATCGGTACGCGCGAACCCTGAGCGCTGCCTCGGTAATCAAGTGAACGAACAGAAGGCAACGTACGCAGCGTGGCAAAAGAATGACGCGAAAGCGGCAAGTTTGTTAGCAAGTGCGCAAAGGAAACCAGTAGCTATACTTGCATTGACGTGCAGAAACGCTAAAGAAATATGGGGCAAACTACATGCGAGATTTGAACGTAGTAGCACGCAAAGCTTGAACATGTTAATTGAAACATTCTTCCGTGTCAAACGTAACGAAGCAGAAGATATTAGCTCACATGTTGCTAAGCTACAAAAGTTATTTGTAGATTTAAATGATGAATTAACGAAACATGAAGAGAATATGTTGTCTGAAAGAATATTAAGGTCGAATTTTATCTACGCTGGGAGAGGAATATGATAATTTCAAAGAATTCTGGGACACAATACCAGTTGAAAACCAGAATTTGGACTTACTTATTGAAAAACTTTGTGCTATTGAACTGCTTGAACAAAGTACAACGGATGTAAGTGCACTGGTTGCGTATAACTCACGAAAAAAGAAGATGTAAAAAGAGAGAGCAAAACAAAAATTTCCGTGTAACAAATGTAAACAACTAGCACACTGGGCAGCGGAGTAACCACAGAACCCTCGTGACTGCAATAACGAGCGGCAAGGTGAGTGAAAACGCTGTGTTTACTTCGTGTGCCATGGGTGTGTCTACTGTAAATTATATTGACGTAAATAAATGGTATTGTGATAGTGGCGCTGCGCTACGAAGCATATGACCCCGAATAAACAATACTTCGTCTTTTACAGCGTATTTGATGTTCCTGAAGTGGTTTCATTAGGAAGACAAGGTACTAACATGCATGCACTTGGTAAAGGCACAGTTTACATCGAAATAAGACGAAACAATGAGTGATATAGGGCCAGGTTGGAGAATATTTTGTATGTGCCCGATGCTTGCACTCATTTATTCTCTGCCACAGCAGCTGCAAGTAACGGCTACAGAATAACATTCGATTATAGAAGTGTTGTGATTTAAAAAAAAATCAGCGGCGACATCGTCATGACAGGCTATGTGGAAACAATACTACGTGTTGAATATGCGTGTTGTCAGACCAGAAAACAGTGATCAAGTAAATATAGCGACATCTGAAACACTGCAAATGTACCATGAAAGATTCGGTCATCAAAATAAGCAACACATCAAGAACATTTTGAAGAAACTTAACATCAGTGTAGAAGGTTGTAATGATGAATTTTGTGACGGTTGTGCATTAGGAAAAATGCACAGAATACAATTCAAACAACGAACAAACCGCCCCACAATTACTGGCGAATTAATTCACGCAGATGTCAATGGGACCAATGAGTACAGAGCTGTTTGAAGGAGCTCGATATTATGTATATTTTAAAGACGATTTCAGTAAATTTCGTCGAATTTTTTTTTCTTAAGCACAAACGTGAAGTTTACGATATGCTTAAGCAGTTTTTAAATGAAGCACAAACCAGAAGACATGTTAAACAATTTCGATGTGATGGTGGCAAGGAATTTAACAACAACATGATTAAGAAATTACTCATGGACAAAGGAACAAAATTACTGATTTCTCCACCGTTTACTCCTGAACAAAACGGTGTGGCCGAACGTGAAAATAGAACAATTGTTGAAGCCGCACGTTCGATGCTAAACACAAGTAAGCTACCAAGAGGACTGTGCGCAGAAGCATGCAATACAGCAGTCTGTATTTTACATCATTCTTTAAGGTCTTCGGTTCCAGACAAATTTCGATATGAGCTGTGGTACAATCGATCAATGGGAAAACTTGATTGTCTCAGAATTTTTGGCACAGGTTGCTATGTTCATATAAGAAAACAATTCCGTTCAAACTGTTTTTGGACAACTCCTTGGTTATGTCAATGACAAAGATGGATTTAGGGTCTGGGTTCTTTCCAAAAGGAAAGTTGTCTTGAGTCATGATACAAAATTTAAACCACAGATAGTGTGTAGCTCGTACAGTGATCACATTACCTCCTCGTCAGTCTGCTTCTGGGGGAAGTCAAAGTGAAGAAAACCTTAACGGACTTGAATCTGGAGGAAGTCAGGAATCAGGTGGCAATAACAAAAAAAAAAAAACAAAAAAAACTGCAGAATTCCTGAAAGCCAAAGCATTAGAATCTTCTAACGTAGATGAACTGGAGAACAGAAGACTACGAAGAAAACCAGCCTGTATAGAAAGTGGTGAGTTCTTGATGTTTTCAAAACTTACTGCTGGCGAACAAGAAGATCCAAACTGTTTTTCTAATGTATTACAGTCGAATGAGAAAGAAAATTGGATGCAAGCTATCAATGAAGAACAAGAATCACTAAAGAGAAACAATACTTGGGTATTAGTTGAGCGTCCTATGAATACCAAAGTATTACAAATTCGTTGGGTTTTACGTCGAAAAGTTTCAGCTGATGGAAACACTCGCTTCAAAGCCCGATTAGTTGCTAAAGGATATATTCAGCAAGCAGGAATATTTTTGAACGGAATACTTCAAGATGAAGTATACATGGAACAACCAGAAGGCTTTGAAGATAGTACGCATCGACTGTGTCTCCTGAAACGGAGTCTCTATGGACTAAAACAAGTACCACGCTGCTAGAACAAACGGCTTATGGGCGTTGTGGAGAAAGCAGGTTTTCGGAACAGTGCTGCAGATCCTTGTTTGTTTTATCGCAAATGCCACGAAAAAAGACTTTATGTAGCTATTTACGTTGATGACGGCCTAATTCTTGGCAGCGACGAAGAAGAAATAACAGCATTTCTGAACACTTTACAATGTGGATTTGATATAACATTAGGGACTCTTGACAGTTTTCTTGGCACAAAAATAAAACAAAATGAAACTAGAGCAACTATGATAAGTCAAGAAAGGTACAGGAAAGAAATACTGGAAAGATTTCGAATGGCAGAATCTAACATGAATTCAACTCCCATTGGATATGAAGAAAATGATCAGAATGAAACAGAAGCAGTTTCGTCCTCTGTTTCCTACAGCGAGGCAATTGGATGTCTTACGTATCCCTCAATAGCATTCGTCCAGGCATACGTTTTGCAGTCAATAAAGCTGCTCGAGCTATGAGAAAACCAACTGCTTCAGACTGGAACCGAATTAATCTGAAAGGTACAGTAAATTATGGCATTATCTATGATAGAGAAGAAAATCTGAGAATTTACAGTGATGCTGATTTTGCCTGAGACAAAGAGACAAGACGTTCAACAACTGGTATTGTGGCAAAGTACCACGGGGGGCAATATCATGGACAAGTCAGTTGCAGAAGGTAGTCGCTACTTCTACAAGTGAAGCAGAAATCATTTCAGCAATTGAAGGAGCCAAACAATTAATTTGGTTACGTCGTTTACTAAGTGACTTGGTTGAAATGCCGGAACAACCCGCAACACTTTATATTGACAATGCCAGTGCATTAAAACTGGCAAAAAACCCTGAATATCATTGTCTGTCAAAACACAGAGGTCCGACACTACTATGTTCGCGAAAGATTTCTGAATGGTGAAATTTTGATAGATGGAAAAAACCAGTTAGCTGAACTGCTGACAAAGCCACTTGAGCGAGTTCGATTCAATTTGCTGCGTGCAGAGAATGGTATGAAGGAAGTCGAACGGTAACTCTTCTTTCATATGACTGTTTTATTTATCCTTTTGGAGGAAGTGTTGTAAGAAAGGAACATTGTTTTTAACGTTCAATTTAGTATGTTTCGTGTATATAGGATCTCCTTGAAGTTGGTTTTTTTTTCCAGTTAAGTGCCAAATCTGAATCCTAAAGAAATATACCGTTTTAAATGAAACTGTATCGTCCGAACTTAATAATTTGTAGCAGCCTCCACACAAGCTACTTCATGATTGACAATCACGAAGTACAAATAAGTATACCATCGCTAACCGAGAGGCTACTGGCTAGCGAACCGATTGGTGAACAGGAGCTGGCAGGCAGAACCAACGCGCCTACCACTCGCGCCCCTACTTAATCCCCACCCCTGCCATAGCGCACACGTGGTCAATGATTAAATTAAATTTACGGAAGCTGTTTGTCGTACGTTCATTGTTTCAGTCCAGTTTTGTTTTTAGTTGTACGAAGTTTGAAGTGTTCACCTACAGTGTGTAACATGTTATGCACCATGCCATCCGAAAAAAAAAAAAAAAAATGTGTCTTGGATAGCTGACCATTATTGAACATTGAAAGGGTGGCATTTACTGAACGAAATCAAAATTGTTATAACTTCTGAAGTGTTCGCGTTAGGGACATTCAAACCGCGCGTTTGGCCGCGGTGCATGATGGGAATTAGTATGTATTGTATGGTGTGGTTTGCGAAGAAGCTCACTTTCATTTGGATGGGTACATCATTAAGCAAAATTGATGCATTTCGGGGACTGAGAATCCGCATTTCGTCAGCGAGAAGTCTCTTCATCCTCGACGGGTGATTGTGTAGTGTGTAATGTCCAGACACAGAATAATCGGCGAGATGTTTCCTGATGGCACGGTGACGTCTGAACGATACGTGAAGGTATTGGAAGATGACTTCATCCCCGTTACCTTAAGCGACCCTGATTTCGACAAGATGTGGTTCATGCAAGACGGAGCTCGACTCCATCGAAGGAGGAAAGAGCGAGTGATGCCCTGGAAGAGCACTTTGGGGACCGCGTTCTGGCTCTGCAGTAGCCAGAGGCCACTGACATAGGCCGAGATTGGCCGCAATAGTCTCCGGATCTGGACGCGTGCGACGCCTCCAGGTGGGGCTATGTTAAAGGCAAGATGTACATAAATCATTGCTGAGCTCAAAACAGCCATCCAGGAGGTCAACAACAGCCATCGATGTTCCGAAAATTAGACAGGTCATGCAGAATTTCACTGTTCGTCTGCGCCATATCATAGCCAATGATGGCAGGCACATCGAATGTCGTAATCTAAATCCAAGTATATTTACTGATGTTTACCTGTTGGAAAGTGTGTGCACGCTATGGTTTGTGAACGTTTACATTTCTCTTCATATATTTCAATAATTGTCATACGAGGGGAATGTTTTATATTGTAGAATTTGCGAGAGAAACGATTCGTGCGAAAAAAGTTTCAAACACATCGACGTGGCAAGACAAATCTTCAGCCTCCAAAGGTAACAAAAAATATTGCTCTAATATTAATCTATATGTAGCATTCATTTCAAGTAATACTCCTCTTCACAAACTTAACAGAACCTTCCTCAAAGTTTTCTGCGCCAATATTGGTTGAATCAAAATATATCAGATGACTGAACAGTGCCTAAAATGTACATCCGGCCATTTGTGTACGTGTACTGAAAGACGCAACATTATTTGGATTTCAGCTTACGAAACTAGCGACACTTGTGGCCATTACATTGCAAATTAAGTTGTCGGTGGTTTAAAACAAGATCCGCCTGCTCCGTATTTAGTGGCCTACGATTGCCAGTTTTTTTAATAATGGTACTAGAAAAATGTTTCCAGAATCACCTGCAGA
This sequence comes from Schistocerca gregaria, assembly GCF_023897955.1. Taxonomy (NCBI): domain Eukaryota; kingdom Metazoa; phylum Arthropoda; class Insecta; order Orthoptera; family Acrididae; genus Schistocerca; species Schistocerca gregaria. Next base: position 201,099,460 of record NC_064929.1, on the reverse strand, counting down.
TTAAAGGGTGTTTGTGATTTTCTCAGATGCTACTCCCTATATTGTCAAAGCAGTATGCCCTCTCAGTATTTTATCCCAATTTGGTTCATAAGCCATACTTTGCTCACGGAGTACATCGCCTTCCTGAAGTAGTACAATCCACGTTTAGGAATGTAAATAAACTGATTTCGTCTACAAAGCAAGCTTTCCTTAACGCATATCCTCGCATCAAGACCTACAAAGAAAAACTACCAAACTTGGCTTTACCTCCAGAACTAGTGGTAACTCGTTGGGATTAGCGAATAAAATTAGTCTGGGGAAATTCTCAGTGCCGGACGTATTGTGTTGTTGTTGTGGTCTTCAGTCCTGAGACTGGTTTCATGTAGCTCTCCATGCTACTCTATCCTGTGCAAGCTCCTACATCTCCCAGTACCTACTGCAACCTACATCCTTCTGAATCTGCTTAGTGTATTCATCTCTTGGTCTACCTCTACGATTTTTACCCTCCATGCTGCCCCCCAATGCTAAATTGGTGATCCCTTGATGCCTCAGAACATGTCCTACCAACCGATCCCAGATGTATTACCAAGACAATTTACAGAAAAGTTTGAAAACGTTTTGGACAATAACCAACTCTTTGAAGCCTTGTCCCAAATTGATAAGTTTCATTAATGACACAGGTGAACTTTAGCTTTAAGAATTTGAGTGATCGAAGACAATTTCTTACTATTGAACATGTGTAACAATGAGTGTGTTGTATATTAGTACTATTGCCAAGTGATAAGTATTATTCAGTGTTAATTTATCCGAAGATAAATAATTTACTTTTGTTTGTACAAAAAAATCATGTATCATAGTTGCATTTCAATATACACTGAACTGCTGTCGCATTGCACACCTTGACCTCGTGTTGACATACTGTCCCCATTTTTTTATTTACACATTAATCCAAAAATAAATCTAGCCATAATTTAAGTATATGCAATCAACAATACAATATAAGAATCAGCTTAATTTTTCATGGAACTCCTCGACAGGCCAGCAGGTGTGGCCGAGCGGTTCTAGGCGCTTCAGCCTGGAACCGCACGACCACTACGGTCGCAGGTTCGAATCCTGCATCGGGCGTAGATGTGTGTGATGTCCTTAGGTTAGTTAGGTTTACGTAGTTCTAAGTTCTAGGGGACTGATGACCTCAGCTGTTAAGTCCCATAGTGCTCAGAGCCATTTGAACGAACTCCTCGACAGAATAGAAGTGACCTTCGAGGAAACTTCAGTTTTGATTTGAAATCGGGTGTATTACTGTTAAGATTCTTTAATTCTTGTGGTAGCTTACTGAAAATGGATGCAAAGCTACTTATTCTTGGGAGTAAGCTGATATTTTTAATAAGAAATGGCAGTATTACGCCAAAGTCAAAATACACAGACTAGTGAACCGCCCATTTCTAAGCCAAAAATATCCTTTTAGAATGGGATGAGTTACCCCAAAATATAATACCATATGACATTAGTGAATGAAAATTAGCAAAGTATACTAAATTTCGAGTCGACCGATCACTTACATCGGATACCATCTGAATAGTAAAAATGGCAGCAGTAAGTCTTTGAACAACATCCAGGACGTGGGCGAAGACAGTTTATTATCTATCTGAACACCTAGAAATTTGAACGGATCAGTATCACTAATCATATGCCCATTCTGTGAAATTAAAACGCCGAGTTTTGTTGATTTGTGTATAAGAAATTGTAAAAACTGAGTCTTACAGTGATTTGGCGTTAGTTCATTTTCTACAAGCCATGAACTTATGCCATGAGCTGCACTATTTGAAACCGAGCCAATGTTGAATGCAACGTCCTTTGATACCAAGCTAAAGTCATCAGCAAACAAATATATTTTGTGTTAAACGTAAAACTAGAGGGCATATCATTTATATAAATAATGAACAGGAGTGGCCCTAACACTGTTCCCTGGGGCACCCCTCATTTGACGGTACCCCACATCACAGCCATACTCAACACTGAATAATGACCTCCCACTACGATTTTTACTCTCCACGGTGCCCTCCAATACTAAATTGGTGATCCCTTGATGCCTCAGAACATGTCCTACCAACCGATCCCTTCTTCTGGTCAAGTTGTGCCACAAACTTCTCTTCTCCCCAATCCTATTCAATACTTCCTCATTAGTTATGTGATCTACCCATCTAATCTTCAGCATTCTTCTGTAGCACCACATTTCGAAAGCTTCTATTCTCTTCTTGTCCAAACTATTTATTGTCCATGTTTCACTTCTATACATGGCTACACTCCATATAAATACTTTCAGAAATGACTTCCTGACACTTAAATCTATACTCGATGTTAACAAATTTCTCTTCTTCAGAAACGCTTTTCTTGCCATTGCCAGTCTACATTTTATATCTTCTCTACTTCGGCCATCATCAGTTATTTTGCTCCCCAAATAGCAAAACTCCTTTACTACTTTAAGTGTCTCATTTCCTAATCTAATTCCTTCAGCATCACACGACTTAATTCGACTACATTCCATTATTCTCGTTTTGCTTTTGTTGATGTTCATCTTATATCCTCCTTTCAAGACACTGTCCATTCCGTTCAACTGCTCTTCCAAGTCCTTTGCTGTCTCTGACAGAATTACAATGTCATCGACGAACCTCAAAGTTTTTATTTCTTCTCCATGGATTTTAATACCTACTCCAAATTTTTCTTTTGTTTCCTTTACTGCTTGCTCAATATACAGACTGAATAACATCGAGGAGAGGCTGCAACCCTGTCTTACTCCCTTCCCAACCACTGCTTCCCTTTCATGTCCCTCGACTCTTATAACTGCTATCTGGTTTCTGTACAAATTGTAAATAGCCTTTCGCTCCCTGTATTTTACCCCATGCCACCTTTAGAATTTGAAAGAGAGTATTCCAGTCAACATTGTCGAAAGCTTTCTCTAAGTCTACAAATGCTAGAAACGTTGGTTTGCCTTTCCTTAATCTTTCTTCTAAGATAAGTCGTAAGGTCAGTATTGCCTCACGTGTTCCAGTATTTCTACGGAATCCAAACTGATCTTCCCCGAGGTCAGCTTCTACTAGTTTTTCCATTCACCTGTAAAGAATTCGTGTTAGTATTTTGCAGTTGTGGTTTATCAAACTGATAGTTCGGTAATTTTCACATCTGTCAACACCTGCTTTCTTTGAGATTGGAATTATTATATTCTTCTTGAAGTCTGAGGGTATTTCGCCTGTTTCATACATCTTGCTCACCAGATGGTACAGTTTTGTCAGGACTGGCTCTCCCAAGGCCGTCAGTAGTTCCAATGGAATGTTGTCTACTCCGGGGGCCTTGTTTCGACTCAGGTCTTTCAGTGCTCTGTCATACTCTTCACGCAGTATCGTATCTCCCATTTCATCTTCATCTACATCCTCTTCCATTTCCATAATATTGTCCTCAAGTACATCGCTCTTGTATAGACCCTCTATATATTACTTCCACCTTTCTGCTTTCCCTTCTTTGCTTAGAACTGGCTTTCCATCTGAGCTCTTGATATTCATACAAGTGGTTCTCTTTTCTCCAAAGGTCTCTTTAATTTTCTTGTAGGCAGTATCTATCTTACCCCTAGTGAGATAAGCCTCTACATCCTTACATTTGTCCTCATGTTTGAGATGTCTGTATTCCTTTTTCCCTGCTTCATTTACTGCATTTTTATATTTTCTCCTTTCATCAATTAAATTCAATATTTCTTCTGTTACCCAAGGATTTCTACTAGCCCTCATCTTTTTACCTCCTTGATCCTCTGCTGCCTTCACTACTTCATCTCTCAAAGCTACCCATTCTTCTTCTACTGTATTTCTTTCCCCCATTTCTGTCAATTGTTCCCTTATGCTCTCCCTGAAACTCTGTACAACCTCTGGTTCTTTCAGTTTATCTAGGTCCCATCTCCTTAAATTCCCACCTTGTTGTAGTTTCTTCAGTTTTAATCTACAGGTCATAACCAATAGATTGTGGTCAGGGTGCACATCTGCCCCTGGAAATGTCTTACAATTTAAAACCTGGTTCCTAAATCTCTGTCTTACCATTATATAATCTATCTGATACCTTTTAGTATCTCCAGGCTTCTTCCATGTATACAACCTTCTTTCATAATTCTAGAACCAAGTGTTAGCTATGATTAAGTTGTGCTCTGTGCAAAGTTCTACCAGGTGTCTTCCTCTTTCATTTCTTAGCCCCAATCCACATTCACCTACTACGTTTCCTTCTCTCCCTTTTCCTACACTCGAATTCTAGTCACCCATGACTATTAAATTTTCGTCTCCCTTCACTATCTGAATAGTTTCTTTTATTTCATTATACGTTTCTTCAATTTCTTTCTCATCTGCAGAGCTAGTTGGCATATAAACTTGTGCTACTGTGGTAGGTGTGGGCTTCGTATCTATCTTGTCCACAATAATGCGTTCACTATGCTGTTTGTAGTAGCTTACCTGCATTCCTATTTTCCTATTCATTATTAAACCTACTCCTGCATTACCCCTATTTGATTTTGTGTTTGTAACCCTGTAGTCACCTGACCAGAAGTCTTGTTCCTCCTGGCACCGAACTTCACTAATTCCCACTATATCTAACTTTAACCTATCCATTTCCCTTTTTAAATTTTCTAACCTACTTGCCCGATTAAGGGATCTGACATTCCACACTCCGATCTGTAGAACGCCAGCTTTCTTGCTCCTGATAACGACATCCTCTTGAGTAGCCCCTCCCGGAGATCAGAATGGGGGACTATTTTACCTCCGGAATATTTTACCCAAGAGGATGCCATCATCATTTAATCATACAGTAAAGCTGCATGCCCTTGGGAAAAATTACGGCCGTAGTTTCCCCTTGCATTCAGCCGTTCGCAGTACCAGCACAGCAAGTCCGTTTTGGTTATTGTTACAAGGCCAGATCAGTCAATCATCCAGACTGTTGCACTTGCAACTACTGAAAAGGCTGCTGCCCCTCTTCAGGAACCACACGTTTGTCTGGCCTCTCAACATATATCCCTCCGTTGTGGTTGTACCTACGGTATGGCTATCTGAGGCACGCAAGCCTCCCCACCAACGACAAGGTCCATGGCTCACTATAGTGTTTTTAATTGGCTACTGTAGCTTGATTGAGACTACCTGTAACATTTTGATGTAATTCCCACTTTGTTCTACATGATATCCTTGACACACGTGTCAGCCACCTAGGCTGCCTTTTACTGCTAATACCCATTTGGAACGTTCTATTGGAAAGCAACTCTCAAAGAGCACAATAAATGTGTTAAGGATAGAATTCTATTTGTCATTTATGTTATTGGCACTATAAACATCCTGGCACTCTTATCCCTCGAACAAATTTAAAAACACTCTATTGCCCCTGGATTAACTTCCCTACATAGTTAGTAACTATATGTGACATTTGTTTGAGTACAAAGGCCTTTTAGTACTAAAACTTGTGCATCATGGTCTAAATGGCCATTCACCCTTTTACTAACAGAATGCCCATCTAGTAATGGAGAATGAATAAAAATATTGTCTATAGCTGTGCTTCTGTTCCGCTGAATCCTAGTTGGAAGAAAACACAATATCTGAACAAGATCATATGAATTTAGAAGATCTACCAACATCCCATTTCTTGCACCATCATGTACAAAATTTATGTTGAAGTGACTAATTTCTGATACTTCTTATAAAGTGAATCAGACTCTAGCTTGAGCAGAAATGCTATGAAGTCAGAGTTAAGGAACCTGTAGACAACAAAAATTATAACTTCAGTTTCACGCAATTCAACTTCCCTTGCACAACATTCAAATATCTGTTTAGTGCAGTGCTGTCATACGTCTGTGTACTCAATAGAATACTGCATTTTAAGTATATGGCCACTCCTCTACTCTGCAAGGAACTCCTTGAAAAACAGGCAGATAATCTGTATCCTGGTAAAATAAGCCTCTGAATTGTGAAATTATTTAAGTGGTGCTCTGATATACCAACAATTTCAGAGTCAACATCTACAAGCAGTTCACTAACTTTATCTCTAATCACTACTGTGCCACAATTTTCTCTTGGCAAATTTGAAACTTGATGAGATGTACTCTTTCAAGAGCATTTATACAGATGTGGCAAAAACAAGTCACATTAAAAGATTTTCTTCCAAGTGGTGATAACCGTGTATGGCGTCAACACAACTTTAATTATCCTTCCCTTGAACCACTGTATTATATACAGGGCTAATACATAACATATCTTGATTGGCATTAAAAAAAAACAGTACTTTATGCACATGGAATGAGATGGATGTAGTATTAGACAGTCATCACGTATGTTTAAGAGAATATGGCAGTGTTATCTGAGATTTAACAAGTGAGGATGATGTCAGATGGATGCAGGAGTCAATACAATTATACATTTTATTATTTGCTAATCGCCCAGGGCGTATAGTGGGCATGCGGGAGGCCGGGTGGACATACCGCCGAATTGCTCAACACGTGGGGCGTGAGGTCTCCACAGTACATCGATGTTGTCGCCAGTGGTCGGTGGAAGGTGCACGTGCCCGTCGACCTGGGACCGGACCGCAGCGACGCACGGATGCACGCCAAGACCGTAGGATCCTACGCAGTGCCGTATGGGACCGCACCGCCACTTCCCAGCAAATTAGGGACACTGTTGCTCCTGGGGTATCGGCGAGGACCATTCGCAACTGTCTCCATGAATCTGGGCTACGGTCCCGCACACCGTTAGGCCGTCTTCCGCTCACGCCCCAACATCGTGCAGCCCGCCTCCAGTGGTGTCGCGACAGGCGTGAATGGAGGGACGAATGGAGACGTGTCGTCTTCAGCGATGAGAGTCGCTTCTGCCTTGGTGCCAATGATGGTCGATGCGTGTTTGGCGCCGTGCAGGTGAGCGCCACAATCAGGACTGCATACGACCGAGGCACACAGGGCCAACACCCGGCATCTTGGTGTGGGGAGCGATCTCCTACACTGGCCGTACACCTCTGGTGATCGTCGAGGGGACACTGAATAGTGCACGGTACATCCAAACCGTCATCGAACCCATCGTTCTACCATTCCTAGACCGGCAAGGGAACTTTGCTGTTCCAACAGGACAATGCACGTCCGCATGTATCCCGTGCCACCCAACGTGCTCTAGAAGGTGTAAGTCAACTAGCCTGGCCAGCAAGATCTCCGGATCTGTCCCCCATTGAGCATGTTTGGGACTGGATGAAGCGTCGTCTCACGCGGTCTGCACGTCCAGCACGAACGCTGGTCCAACTGAGGCGCCAGGTGGAAATGGCATGGCAAGCCGTTCCACAGGACTACATCCAGCATCTCTACGATCGTCTCCATGGGAGAATAGCAGCCTGCATTGCTGCGAAAGGTGGATATACACTGTACTAGTGCCGACACTGTGCATGCTCTGTTGCCTGTGTGTATGTGCCTGTGGTTCTGTCAGTGTGATCATGTGATGTATCTGATCCCAGGAATGTGTCAATAAAGTTTCCCCTTCCTGGGACAATGAATTCACGGTGTTCTTATTTCAATTTCCAGGAGTGTATATAGCTGAAAGAGAACTCGTGCAAGTTTGTTAGCTAAGTAATTTATATGTCCATCCCAAGATAGTATTTTATCAACCATAATTCCAAGTAATTTTACACTCGGACCGCAGAGACAGGTACCTTAGTGTCCAGTAATGACTGATGTGTAGAATGATTGAATTTCGAACTTAAAAAGAAAAATATGAGGCATTGTTGAACCAAAATCGTCGACCGGAGATGAAATACGAGGGGAAGTGGATTTCTCAATGTCATCTTAACCAAAGGTTAGTGTCTAGTACTGATTGACGTATGAAATGATTGAATGCAGTGTCAAAGCATTCCATGGTGGTATGATAGTGTCAAAGCATTCCATGGCGGTAAGCTTTTCTCTCATTAGTCTCTCGAATGCTGAACACATAATTAGAGACGAGCAAACGAAAAACAACGCACAGCCCACAAACACAGTACAATACACGATTTAAACGCAAGGAACGCAAAACACATTCAAAAGAATGACGCAGAGCACAGCGCTACCCTGTCACAATCTCTCGAAAGTTCACAAAAGTCGAATAGTATATATACGGTTTCTATCGTTTTCGATGTAGCGTGTATACGTCATAATGACGTCACATCGTATCCAAGTCCGGTTGAACTTAGCATCCTCCTCTTCTCCCCCGCGCTTTTCTATTCAATGAGCTTAACGTAAGAATACAGACAAACCTAGCCCCCTTCTCTCCAATGTCAGAGACAGACCTTTACATCAGAGAACTCTCATGCCCCTGCATATCGATGCATCGCCTTCCCATGATTCTATTAATTTCGTTTCAATATTCATTGCCATTCTATCCACAATGCATACTACTTACCTTGCTCTCAACCCAATCGCGGACTATTTAGGATAAGTGGGAAAAGTGGGTTTTCATACATTATACCAAAACAACACTGCAGGTTGGTTCGATAAAAATCAACAGCTCAGATAGAGCGTCAGATACCTTATGTAGCAAGATTTTCTAGCAATTACATGTGGATAGTAATTCCCGTGTGAATATGCTGATATTTTTGTAGTGACAGCGCCATTGGGCTATCAGAAGTAAATTCGGAAGAAGATGGCAAAATTCATGGCGCTGTGTTGACCGTGCCTGCGCTCGATATGATGGAGCCTACTGCTCTTCCTGTTATTTTATTTCTTTCGTTCTGAGGTGTACCACGAAATAAAATTCTCATCCGCTAAACGAGTTTCGCTTCTATCCGAAAAGCTTCTTGAGTAACTCCACAGTGAACATTACGTAGAGATGATACTTGTTTTTTTAAGTATAGGCATATGTTTAAGGATAACGAACTGTAGTCGAAGTTAAACCAGATGTTGTTGTTGTGGTCTTCAGTCCTGAGATTGGTTTGATGCAGCTCTCCATGCTACTCTATCCTGTGCAAGCTTCTTCATCTCCCAGTACCTACTGCAACCTACATCCTTCTGAATCTGCTTGGTGTATTCATCTCTTGGTCTCCCTCTACGATTGTTATCCTGCACTCTGCCCTCCAATACTAAATTGCTGATCCCTTGATAGCCGGCCGCGGTGGTCTCGCGGTTCTAGGCGCGCAGTCCGGAACTGTGCGACTGCTACGGTCGCAGGTTCGAATCCTGCCTCGGGCATGGATGTGTGTGATGTCCTTAGGTTAGTTAGGTTTAAGTAGTTCTAAGTTCTAGGGGACTAATGACCACGGCAGTTGAGTCCCATAGTGCTCAGAGCCAGATCCTTTGATGTCTCAGAACATGTCCTACCAACCGATCCCTTCTTCTAGTCAAGTTGTGCCACAAACTTCTCTTCTCCCCAATCCTCTGCAACACCTCATTAGTTATGTGATCTACCCATCTAATCTTCAGAATTCTTCTGTAGCACCACATTTCGAAACCTTCTATTCTCTTCTTGTCTGAACTATTTATCGTCCATATTTCACTTCCATACATGGCTACACTCCATACAAATACATTCAGAAACGACTTCCAGGCACTTAAATCTATACTCGATGTTACAAATTTTTCTTCTTCAGAAACGCTTTCCTTACCATTGCCAGTCTACATTTGATATCCTCTCTACTTTGACCATCATCAGTTATTTTGCTCCCCAAATAGCAAAACTCCTTTACTACTTTAAGTGTCTCATTGTAAATAGCCTTTCGCTCCCTATATTTTACCCCTGCCACCTTCAGAATTTGAAAGAGAGTATTCCAGTCAACATTGTCAAAAGCTTTCTCTAAGTCTACAAATGCTAGAAACGTAGGATTGCCTTTCCTTAATCTAGCTTCTAAGATAAGTTGTTGCGTCAGTATTGCCTCACGTGTTCCAATATTTCTACGGAATCCCAACTGATCTTCCCCTAGGTCGGCTTCTACTAGTTTTTCCATTCGTCTGTAAAGAATTCGCGTTAGTATTTTGCAGCCGTCAGTTATTAAACTGATAGTTCGATACTTTAAACATCTGTCAACACCTGCTTTCTTTGGGATTGGAATTATTATGTTCTTCTTGAAGTCTGAGGGTATTTCGCCTGTCTCATACATCTTGCTCACCAGATGGCAGAGTTTTGTCAGGAGTGGCTCTCCGAAGGCCGTCAGTAGTTCTAATGGAATGTTGTCTACTCCCGGGGCCTTGTTTCGACTCAGGTCTTTCAGTGCTCTGTCAAACTCTTCACGTAGTATGATATCTCCCACTTCATCTTCATCTACATCCTCTTCCATTTCCATAATATTGTCCTCAAGTACATAGCCCTTGTGTAGACACTCTATATACTCCTCCCACCTTTCTGCTTTCCCTTCTTTGCTTAGTACTGGGTTTCGATCTGAGCTCTTAATATTCATACAAGTGGTTCTTTTTTCTCCAAAGGTCTCCTTAATTTTCCTGTAGGCAGTATCTATCTTACCCTTAGTGAGATAAGCCTCTACATCCTTACATTTATCCTCTAGCCATCCCTGCTTAGCTATTTTGCTCTTCCTGTCGATCTCATTTTTGAGACGTTTGTATTCCTTTTTGCCTGCTTCATTTACTGCATTTTTATATTTTCTCCTTTCATCAATTAAATTCAATATTTCTTCTGTTACCCAAAGATTTCTACTAGCCCTCGTCTTTTTACCTTCTTGATCCTCTGCTGCCTTCACTACTTCATCTCTCAAAGCTACCCATTCTTTTTCTACTGTGTTTCTTTCCCCTATTCTTGTCTATTGTTCCCTTATGCTCTCCCTGAAACTCCGTATAACCTCTGGTTTACTCAGTTTATCCAGGCCCCCTCACTTTAAACTCCCACCTTTTTGCAGTTTCTTCAGTTTTAATCTACAGTTCATACCCAATAGATTGTGGTCAGAGTCCACATCTACCCCTGGAAATTTCTTACAATTTAAAACCTGGTTCCTAAATCTCAGTCTTACCATTATATGATCTATCTGATACCTTCTAGTCTCTCCAGGCTTCTTCCATGTATACAACCTTCTTTTATGGTTCTTCAACCAAGTGTTAGCTATGATTAAGTTCTGCTCTGTGCAAAATTCTACCAGGCGGCTTCATCTTTCATTTCTTAGCCCCAATCCATATTCACCTACTATGTTTCCTTCTCTCCCTTTTCCTACTACCGAATTCCAATCACCCATGACTATTAAATTTTCGTCTTCCTTCATTATCTGAATAATTTAATTTATTTCGTCATACATTTGATCAATTTGTTCATCGTCTTCAGAGCTAGTTGGCATATAAACTTGTACTACTGTAGTAGGCGTGGGCTTCGTGTCTATCTCGGCCACAATAATGCATTCACTATGCTGTTTGTAGTAGCTTACCCGCATTCCTATTTTTTTATTCATTATTAAACCTACTCCTGCATTACCCCTATTTGACTTTGTATTTATAACCCTGTATTCGCCTGTTCCTTGTTCCTCCTGCCACCGAACTTCACTAATTCCCACTATATCTAACTGTAACCTATCCATCTCCCTTTTTAAATTGTCTAACCTACCTGCCTGATTATGGGATCTGACATTCCACACTCCGATCCGTAGAGCGCCAGTTTTCTTTCTCCTGATAACGACATCCTCTTGAGTAGTCCCCGCCCGGACATCCGAATGGGGGACTATTTTACCTCCGGAATATTTTACCCAAGAGGACGCCATCATCATTAACCATACAGTAAAACCAGATGATGCTGAAGGAATTAGGTTATGACATGAGACAGTGAGACTGGTAGCCATTTTTTGCTATGTGGGTAGAAAGAAACCTGATGCCTTCAGTAGTAAAATATATGTGAAATGCAACAAGAAATCCTTTTTGATCGGGTAAGCATGCTAATATACCGGGTGATCCAAAAGTCAGTATAAATTTGAAAACTTAATAAACCACGGAGTAATGTAGATAGAGCGGTAAAAATTGACACACATGCTTGGAATGACATGGGGTTTAATGAGAACCACCCCATATTGCTAGACGCGTAAAAGATCTCTTGCGCGCATCGTTTGGTGATGATCGTGTGCTCAGCCGCCACTTCCGTCATTCTTGGACTCCCAGGGCCCCAGACCTCAGTCCGTCCGATTATTGGCTTTGGGGTTACCTGAAGCGGCAAGTGTATCTTGATCGACCGACATCTCTAGGGATGCTGAAAGACAACATCCGACGCCAATGCCACACCATAACTCCGGACATGCTTTACAGTGCTGTTCACAATATTATACCTCGACTACAGCCATTGTTCAGGAATGATGGTGGACATGTTGAGCATTTCCTGTAAGGACTTCATCTTTGCTTTGTCTTACTTTGTTAAGCTAATTATTGCTATTCTGATCACATGAAGCGCCATCTGTCAGAAATTTTTTAAACTTTTGTAATTTTTTGGTTCTAATAAAACCCCATGTCATTCCAAGCATGTGTCAATTTGTACCTCGCTATCTACATTATTGCATGATTTATTTAGTTTTCAAATTTATACTGACTTTTTTATCACCCGGTATATCTGACGTTCAGGAAACCTTATCTGAAAGTATATATTATATAATGTCGCTTGCTTTCAGTAAACATATAGACAATACATGACAGGGCTTTCTCGTCATCTGAATCACATAAAATGGGAATAACAATCAGAGGGTTATTACTAAATTGTAGGCACATGGCCACACCACATATTTAAAATTTGGAGAGCAGAATCTCTCTCGATAGACTGGATGTCTGGATCCTATCATGAAATGGTTCAAATGGTTCTGAGCACGATTTAACTTCTGAGGTCATCAGCCGCCTAGAACGTAGAACTACTTAAACCTAACTAACCTAAGGACAGCATACACATCCATGCCCGAGGCAGGATTCGAACCTGCGACCGTAGCAGTCGCACGGTTCCAGACTGTAGCGCCTAGAATTAGCTCTGCCACACCGGCAGGCTACCATGGAATATTCAGGCTACGAAAACACGAACTTATTGCTGTCAGCGTGGTCCAGACTGCAACGTTGAAGGCATCCTTGATAACCCTGTTGGCATAACAATGATTTGCAGCTGTGGGACTGAGTTATCCTGCTAAATTCACCTGACATTTTCTTGTCATCTGTAAGAAATATTCTGAATATTCCCTCTGATGATATCTTACTGAGTTAGAAATATTTTGTGAGTACAAGGTCATTTCATGCAGAATCTACCCCTTGTCCCATTCTTCACGTTGCGAGTGTTTATGTAGGAATTCCTTGGCATCATAGTTGTAAAGTAGTGACTTTATAAAACGGTAGTTGCCTCAGAAAGCAGTTCCAGGCTTGCTGCAAAATGTGTGTGTTATCAATTCCTTTCAGTAAGTTTCGAATCAGGTGTTACCTGTCACATGTGTATCCTAGCAAACTGACAGGAGTTGCCATGATCATAGACCTCACTAATCTTGTCACACCAAAATTACTGAACAGATTCGAAGCATCTATAGGAGTCACGAATTTGTACTTTGTTCAACTCGGTCTGAAATAAGAGGGCAAAAATTACAGGGACTATGACCAAGTTTGTTAGTATGCATTATCTGTGGTAGATCTGGAGGTGGAAACGTACGAAAATGCACAACTGCACTTTTGTGAATTCTGTTTTATTTTCGCATCAATATTGTATTGAACCCACCATCTGGTATCAAAGCATTACATTAGCATCTATTATATGTAATTATTTTGATAGTACACCTCGTAATATAGATGAGTAGGAGACAAGACAGGACGTAGATAATGTCCGTTTGACGTCAACAGTGTGTTACATTTTACTTTTTTTGAATAGGAATATGTTGCTATCCAATCATTTGAGGTTTAGTTAAAATAACCTTACGCTGGAAAAGAATTCGCTTGTATTTCTCGTTGTGTGGTCTGCTGTCAGTTTGAAGGACTCCCTTTACATCGGCAACTTAGTGCAGCTCCACCGAGGGCTGTCTGGTGTACGGTGAAGATAATAATGTGAAAGTGGCGAGCTGTCGAAGACGATCTTCATATTGTTAGCGCGATTGGTACTTCGTATATTCTTGACGACTTTTAGCACCTCTGCGGTCAGTCACCAAACTTCAGAATTCATGTTGAGTAATGGTGCTAAATTGTCATAATATTTTCTTTTTATATTGATGAGTCATCTGGATAGTCGTCACGTTCAAGTGCCATCTACATCGCAAATTTAATATTATGATCCTTACGTTTTGTATTTCATAATCTGAACTATCTGCATTAACTGTCATTAGAGCAATGTCAGGGAACAGAATGCAGCAGTGTCTTGGTAACTACTTGGGGACCTGCCTGAGTCATGTTGTAAGGAAAGGGTATTTACTGGTTCACATTATATTACACTAGCGAGAAGCACCAAATATTCCTTTGTCTCTGCAAACATCCAGAGCAAAATTCAGTAACAAAATGCTAAGAAGATATTTGCATTGTGCCAACTCAACGATCAACCTATTTTTATAGATTTCTGTTTTCACCGACATTCTCGTTCTACATTACAATAAACTTCATTCATTACTTGCTTGTTCTTGTTACGATTAATATTGACATTCTTTCACTCGCAAGAGTTTTCATATCCCTATTTGGTATTGATGCACATGAAGAGTGGCTGTGAAAGAAGGTAATACTGAATGTTACGTCATGCAGAATACTCTCATTTACTTCGGCACTTCGTGATCAAAGCTTCAGGAGAAGTGAGATACGTGGTCAATGGCAGGACAGATATACTGGCACAATTCTGCAACTACTCCTGTTGATTTAACAGTGTTACCAGATAAACTGGTGCTGCGGAACCGAAAATGTAATACGGACTATGCCACAGTATCAGAGAACTGCTAATTTCGGACCATGACCGTGAATTACCCTTGGGTCAGCTGCTGTAAATGTAAGGCTTTGTTTGATAGTCTTGTGCTGATTCTGTCTGAATAAATAATGCCAACGGATAAAAAACGGTTTAGTTTTGAGACCTAACCCTCAATGGGGAGACGTACAGCGGTCTATTTCATGAATTCCAAGGAAAATGAAAAAAAGGGGCAGGAAGGGATTCATACAACTAGTTTCATGCAGAGACATGCATTTGGAATCTGTTCATCGTTTAAGGGTCAACAAGAGGGTAACATTACGAAACAACGATCAGGCTACTTAGGATGTAATAGAGCATACAGATTTCAAGGGGGAAACGTATAAAGACGCAGACTTCCTCGTTATCCATATGTGCGGCATATCTTTCGTGTTAACGAAAGTAATATCCCGCTTTACTACTTCTTAAATCTCAAATGAAATGAATGCCATGTGGAATCGAATATTTGTTCACTTCGTCTTTTCTTGCTTCCATCCCTGCAAATGTTGCAAAAGATTGCACGTGGACACATTTCACATCGATGCGCAAAGCGTTTAATATCTTACATTATACACAATTCAACTAACCTTTCGATGTATTTTTACTTCGTTTGTGTTTTGAAATGATTATGAACGTTACGAAAAATTCTCACGTGCTTTATGCTGAATGAGAAACAATGAATCATCGGTATTTCTTTCCCTACATTGTAATATTATGTCGGCGTCAAGAAACTTACATCATTCTGGAATTAATGATAATTGAATGCCTCAAATGTATACATAGACCACAAGGCGACGTCAGACACATTCAGGGGAGAAAGCCGCATAGAAAACAAACGCCCGCGCGTCTCCCCTCTGAAGAACTGTATCGGACAATCACAACAAGCATTTCGCTATAGAGCTCCCTCGTAAGAGAATTGGTAGCGTCGTAGCAACTGTTTGTCAACACTGTGAGAGTGCATTAACTTCCGGGAGTAGCCCGGCATTATGTCGCCAAGTTCCCTTGGCATTTGTTTTTCACATCGAAGACTCATACAATATAATCCACTGTAAGATGAGACACTTAGAACGTATATTTAATTTCTGGTTACGTTTTGAGGCTCAGGCAATATCTCAATGACTATATTCCACCTGTTGCCGCCTGTGTGTCGTTAACTCAGTGATTGCGGTGCTAGTGCTATATGAGATGGCAGTTCCAATCTCGGTGAAGGCTGCTGAACACAACCTTTTATATTCCATTTTAATTAATGGAGTTGCAAACAACAAGTAAAACTTCCTTACATGAAACCTGAAGAATGCCTTTACACATAAATATTCGTGCAATTTCGCATCGATATCTGGATGCATTGTTTAGGGGTAAGCCCGGAAAAACGACGACCTCCGGAAAAACGCCGACCTCCGGAAAAATATGAAGTGGGAACTCCACATTAAAACCAGGCAGACCACATGTACGGACAGAGGGTGTATAGCATTGTGAAGGGTGGTTGTAACAAAAATCTCGTGAAATCAGAGGTAGGAATCATGCATTAGTTTCAAAATGCTTCTAGCAGCCCAGATGTTATGAATGTACATATGGAGTTAATAATTCATGTGTTATAATGGTCGAGTAAACTCATGAGCCATGCATCTCTTCAGTCAGTCCTGAGCGACCCATCAGACAGCGGATGACTGAAAACGAGTGATTAATCATGCTATACCCTGCCTCAGTCCCATGGAAGGGTTCGGGTTTTGTGCATCCCCTACCGTCTGTAGTGCTCAGACTGAAGTACAGAAACGGCGGTATTACAGTATGGACGTATTCCTCGTGGTTATGGTGTGATCCCCTTGTAAGGTTCTCATATGTTTTCCACTATTTTAACAAAAATAGCATGCTGAGCGAGAGGTAAGTCACTTATTTCAGGGCAAATGTCGCCTTGCATTCTAGGACAAACAGTGTGTGGTCTGGATTGTCAGGTAGCATGCTAGCAATAGCAAGCACATCAATTTTCGGTTGGTAATAACTAAAAGTTATTTTCTTCCGAGAAGAACAATAATTTATTTCTGTGAATATACCATGTCAAACATTGCACTTCATATCATGCAACGTTCATAATGTACTTCGGTACTGAGTTTTAGTTCTTTAGTTTTCATTGACCATATAATTAGTTTCTTTTGACATTTAATTAGATTAGTTTTCTTTATTTGAAATTTTGCGTTTCATCAGATTAGTCTCTGATAATGCTTTTGCTTTCTACTACGGGTTGATGTCCCTAGAAAAGAACTCGCGGAGGATGTTAATACCGGTCACTAAAGCTGAACGTTTTCTTTTAAGGGGAGTACGTATGGCGGAATTGGTCAAAAGTGACATTTTTGAATTATTATCTCTTAATATTTGATCTCTCCTGAATAATTTGATGCATTATTTGTCAAAAAATTCCAACTGAAAGTGTAGTTTTTATCATTTCAAAGTTGATAGTGCATGTGTAAAATTATCCGGTCGTTCTGCACAGACTTGCCTAAGTATCTATCTCTTGAACTATTCAATCTAGAAGGCTGTGGTTTTCAGCTATTTATTCCTTGAAATAATGTTAATGTTCGAGTTAAGAGGTTGGCTGTACTGTGTAAACAGAAATGGTCGTATATATATATATATATATATATATATATATGCATTTTGTTTATTTACTTTGTGGCTGTCGTGTTTCACAAGTTTTGAACTGAAAACAGTCGTTTGGTGTGATAGTATACGATCTTATACCTCTTTTCAACATGACGAAAAGAAAGGGCTGTTTTAAGAAGCGACGTTTCCATGGAAATCAGCAGATTACAAAATCTGAATCCAGTGTTGATCCTGAAATCGACTGAAAGATCTGTGAAAACAGACCCATGTTAAGGACACGCCTACTAGTGCTTCGAAGAAGAAACTTTGAGACCCTGAGGATTTATTTATTGGAAAATATCAAAATAGTTTAGGTTATGTTCTTCTAGATTTGAGTGTGTTAGGACAAGCTGTGTCAGATGCTGTGTCATGTAAGGTTTGTGGTGGGCAAATTAGCATCTCTGAGGACTCATCTGCAAGGACTGAACTGGCTAACAAACTTGATATTCAGTGCGAAGTTTGCAGGCTCTCGACATCATTTTCGACTTCTGAAAAGTGCAAGAATGACTTGTTTGAGAGCAATGTTAGATTCCTGTATGGAATGAGGTGCATTGGGAAAGGATTGACGGCAGCTGAAGTATTATGTGCAACATTGAACTTGCCAAAGCCACCAACCAGATCAAGTAAGTACATACAAGAGCAAATAAATACACACAAGATCAAGTAAGTGCACACAAGATCAAGTGAGTGCACACAAGATCAAGTAAGTGCACACAAGATCAAGTAAATACACACAGGATCAAGTAAGTACTCACAAGAAATTGGTGAATGTGTCCAATCTGTTGCTGTTGCTTCTATGAAAGCTGCCTAAGAAGCAGTAGAATTAAATAACACAACAGACTTATCTTTGGCAGTTGACAGCACATGGCAGAAGGGAGGTCACACATCAAAAAATGCAGTTGCAACTGTTACTAGTGTTGACACAGGTAAAGTTTTAGACATTGAGGTGCCAACTAAACACTGTCATCAGTGTAAATCAGTTGACGAAACAAGTGAAAGCCATAAAACAAATTGTGCTAAGAATTATGAGGAACTAGTGGGGGTATGAAGGCTACTGCAGTTGTTTCTATGTTCAAACGTTTAAAACAGGAGAGAGGTGAGTGATACACTGAGTACTTGGGGGATGGTGGTCCAAAAGCTTACAAATCAGTAGTGGAAAGCCAACCTTATGGTAATAAGCAGATTGTTAAGATTGAAATTGTGGGCCACGTTCAAAAGCGGATGGGAACACATCTCCGAAAATTGATGCAGACAAAAGAAGAGAAGTTATCAGATGGAAAGACTCTAAATGGTAAAGGAAGACTTGCAGAAAAAACACTGATGAACTTCAGCATTATTATGGAAAGGCAATAAGAAACAATACACATGACTTACAAGGGATGAAACGAGCAGTGTGGGCTACATTCTTGCACAAATCTTCCACTGATGACATACCTATACATGGTCTTTGTCCACCTGGTGCTATTTCATGGTTCAAGTACCGCAAAGCTCAGGCAGCAAGTAGCAAGGAACAATTTAGGCGCAAAAATAGCATACCATCTGCAGTGATGGAAGCTATTAAACCAATATATAGAAAATTAGCTCATCCTGCCCTCCTTTCCAACTGTCTACACGGTCGAACAAAAAACCCGAATGAGTCTTTCAAGAACGTAATTTGGACCCGCATACCAAAAAAATGTCTTTGTAGGAAGGAAAACTCCTTGCTTGGGTCTTTGTGATGCTGTGATAACGCTTAATGATGGTATAAAGGGAAGAATTGGGGTACTAGAGGAACTTGGTATCACTCCAGTTGCCAACACTCTGCAAGCCTTTCAGCGAATGGATCAACTTAGGATCATGAAAGCCCAGCATGCAGCAGAGGAAATGACTACAGATGCAAGAGGCAGGAAAAGAAGGAAGCTTCTAGGTTTGCAGGATAGTCAAGAACAGGTTCCAGATAATGCTGATTATGGACCTGGCTATTTCTAGAAGCTGGCATGCCTCTATGTGTAAGTTAATATCAAATAAAATGTCTGAACTTGATTCGCCAGAAATGAAATTTTTAAAATTATTGGACCCATTATCTCAGGAACTATTACACATACATATCACTAATTTTACACTATGTTACCACTTAGTATACTGCAACTACTTAACCTCCCACATCATCTCTACCTCTAACGGTTTTTTTACTTACAGAAGAGAAAGTGGACTTTTAAAAGAAAATATTGAGCAACATTTAAAAAAAATCATAACTAGCTAATTATTTCTCTGTACACTTTGATTATGATTCAGTAATCAGAAAAGGAGTGATACTATACATCGCAAAAATTTCAGATCTCTGTCACAGGTTATGATATAATGGGTCATCAATACTGCAAATCTAACACTGCGGGTATAGGAGGTATGTACTCCTCTTAACAGATAAGGTGGTTCATGGTGTGGGTTCCTGTAGTCATGTCCTAGTTCACGAACCACGGGCAACGTATGAGCGGCCAAGTAAGTGGTCCTGACAGTCGGGATACCAGTTACTTTGGAATAAGGCTAGGCATCTCTGACATATTCTGAGTCATGGTCACCTTTGTGCTCAGACGGCCAAGACCGCCAAATCCACCGGTTAGCCCCCAACCGTTAGGGGTAAAACTCATGGAACCCTGGGCAGGTAAGGCTAGAAACCTGCTTCCCTGGTACTTTAAATATGATGCTGGCAACAATCAGAGCAAAATGCCTCAGACCTTTGGAGGTGACGGAGTCCCACCTCTAATTGACAAACCAGGGACGCCTAAGATACGACTCGGCAAACGAATGGTAACTGGTAACAAGACGGGGAGCTATTAATATCAGGGGGGGGGGGGGCTACCCTGGGAAGAACGTAGAGCTGGCAGAGGCTGCAAGTAAGATGGGGCTGGACATTTTAGCTGTAAGTGACATTCGGGTAAGGGGGTGAGAAAGAAGAGGAAGTGGGAGAATACAAGGTTTGCCTGTCAGGAGTCAAAGCAGGAATAGCACAATGGGGTGTAGGGCTTTACATCAGGAAAGAAATGGAACCCAGCATAGTTGCAATAAGGTATGTAAACGAATAACTGATTTGGACAGATCTGACAGCGTCTAGCAAGAAAATTAGGATTGTGTCAGCATATTCGCATTGTGAAGGGGCAGATCAAGATAAGATGGATAGTTTTTATGACGCACTCAGTGACATAGTTGTTAGAGTAAAGGACAAGGACAGTGTTCTGCTCATGTGTGGTTTTAATGCCAGGATTGGAAATCGAATAGAAGGATATGAAAAGGTTATGGGTAAATTTGGAGAGGATATGGAGGCCAACACGAATAGGAAACAACTTTTGGATTTCTGTGCCAGTATGGGCTTAGTAATCACAAACTCCTTTTTTAAACAGAACAATATTCACCGGTATACTTGGAAGGCAGGGGAACCAGATCTGTCATTGTCTATATAATAACAGATCGGGAATTCAGGAAGGCTGTGAGGGACACACGTGTATTCAGGGGATTCTTTGATGACACTGATCATTATTTAATCTGCAGTGAAATTGGTATTGTAAGGCCGAAAGTGTAGGAGGTCAGGAGGATAAGAGTGGAGAAACTTTAGGATAAGGAAATCAGGCACGAGTACATAACAGTCAGAAAGGTACCAGTTAGTTGAAGGTAGTCAATTACAGTCATTGGAAAAGGAATGGACAAGGTACAGGGACACAGTACTAGAAGTGGTTAAAGAATGTCTTGGAACAGTAGTGTGTAAAGGTAGGATGAAGCAAATATCTTGGTGGAATGACACAGTCACGGCAGCCTGTAAAAGGAAAAAGAAGGCGTATCAAAAATGGATACATACTAGAACTCAGGTAGACAGAGAAAGTTATGTTGAAGGAAGAAACAAAGACAAACACATAATTGCAGCATCCAAGAAGAAATCTTGGGAAGACTTTGGAAACAGGTTGGAAACTTTGGGTCAAGCTGCTGGAAAACCATTCTGGATTGTAATTAGCAGTCTTTGAAAGGGAGGTAAGAAGGAAATGACAAGTATTTTGGACGGGTAATGAAAACTGCTGGTGAATCCAGTGGATGCATTGGGCAGATGGATGGAATATTTTTAAGAGTTGCTCAATGCAGGTGAAAATACGATGAGTAATGTTTCAGATTTCGATGCACAATAGGATAGGAATGATGGAAATAGGATCACATTTCAGGAAGTGGAGAAAATGGTCAATAGATTGCAGCACAATAAAGCAGCTGGGGTGGATGAAATTAAGTCGGAGCTCATCAAATACAGTGGAATGTCAGGTCTTAAATGGCTACACAGGATAATTGAAATGCCGTGGGAGTCGGGACAGGTTCCATCAGACTGGACAAAAGCACCAATCTTTAAACATGGAGACAGAAAAGATTATAACAACTGCAGATGTACCTCTTTAATCACCATTGTGGGTAAAATCTTCTCAGGTATTGTTGAAAGGAAAGTGCGAGTATTAGTTGAGGACCAATTGGATGAAAATCAGGGTCGGTTTAGGCCTCTTAGAGGTTGTCAGGTCCAGATCTTTAGCTTACGAAAAAAAATGGAGAAGTGTTACGAATGGAACAGGGAATTGTATCTATACTTTATACATCTAGGAAAGGCATTTGACCGAGTTCCTAGGAGGATGTTATTGTCCCGTTCTACGAGATTATTGAATAGGAGGCGAACTTTTGCAAGCAATTAAAGGTCTTTACATGGATAGTCAGGCAGCAGTTAGAGTTGATGGTACATTGAGTTCATGGATCAGAGTAGTTTCAGGGGTAAGACAAGGCTGTAACCTGTCGCCACTGTTGTTCATATTATTTATGGATCATATGTTGAAGACAATAGACTGGCTGTGTGAGATTAAGATATGTGAACACAAAATAAGCAGTCTCGCATAAGGGGATGACTTAGTAGTGATGGCAGAATCGATTGAAAGTTTGCAAAGTAATATTTCAGAGCTAGATCAGAAATTTAAGGACTATGGTATGAAGATTAGCTTCTCCAAAACAAAAGTAATGTCAGTGGGAAAGAGATACAGACGGATTGAGTGCTAAATAGGAGGAACAAAGTTAGAACAGGTGGACGGTTTCAAGTACCTAGGATGCATATTTTCACAGGATGGCAACATAGTGAAAGAACTGGAAGCGAGGTGTAGCAAAGCTAATGCAGTGAGTGCTCAGCTGCGATCTACTCTCTTCTGCAAGAAGGAAGTCAGTATCAAGACTAAGTTTTCTGTGCACCGTTCAACCTTTCGACCAACTTTGTTGTATGGGAGCGAAAGCTGGGTGGATTCAGGTTACCTTGTCAACAAGGTTGAGGTTACGAATATGAAAGTAGCTAGGATGATTGCAGGTACTAGTAGATGGGAACAATGGCAGGAGGGTGTCCACAATGAGGTAATCAAAGAAAAACTGGGAATGAACTCTATAGATGTAGCAGTCAAGATGAACAGGCTTAGATGGTGGGGTCATGTTACACGCATGGGAGAAGCAAGGCTACCCAAGAGACTTATGGGTTCAGCAGTAGAGGGTAGGAGGAGTCGGGGCAGACCAAGGAGAAGGTACCTGGATTCGGTTAAGAATGATTTTGAAGTAATAGGCTTAACATCAGAAGAGGCACCAATGTTAGCACTGAATATTGGATCATGGAGGAATTTTATAAGGGGGGACTATGTTCCAGGCTGAAAGCTGAAAGGCATCAGTCTTAAATGATGATGATGATGACACAAGGCAGAAATGATGCTATGGGACATGTCAGCATACGGAATCTGGAACAACTATTTCTCATTCGTTTCTCTCGTAAAAATAGGCATAAACCATAGAAACTTGCTCTAAAATTGATACAGATGTACCAGTTATTATTGCTCGAGCGTGATAATGAGCTGGGAGATTTCATAGCAGCAGCGGCTGTGGCAGCAGCAGTACCTTAGTATTAGTCGGAGCGCATTGAACGTTTCATAGATTTGATTCTGATCCACTGTTGTAGAGAAAAAAGATGCATGATTGTAGCATACGATTTGATCTTTTGTTTCAATGTCACTGACGTGTAACTATTACAAATTCTACGTTCAGTACGACTAACTCCCTTTACATCGTAGTTTTAAACTACAGGATTTGTACCAGGGTGTATATGTGGACAAGGAAAAAAAATCCTGACTTTCCCGGATTTCTCGGTTAAAAATACACTTTTACCGTGTTAACTGACAATATACTCTTCCTCAGCACTGCAAAACTCATCACTCCTTTGAATGTTGATGGTTTTAAAAACCCTGACTTTCCCGGATTTCTCGGTTAAAAATACACTTTTACCGTGTTAACTGACAATATACTCTTCCTCAGCACTGCAAAACTCATCACTCCTTTGAATGTTGATGGTTTTATATACCGATGTAGAATCCCCGGCACTTTAGAAAACGAAACTCAGGGGGAAAACACGTTTTGAAAGACCTTTGGCGTGCAGCAACATGTACGCTGCATATTTTCGCATTACGAAGGTATAAATCTGAAGTCCAGCAAACACCGCATGTCACTTTGCGAAGCATTGAAATCGATATTGCGATATGCTTTCGAAAGCCAGACACGTGTCACATGATCTCAACAGCTGATGACAGCATAAGACACGTGATGCAGTCAGTCAATAGCAAGATCACTCTTTAGTAGCGTCACCTGATCTCGCCACCTGATGGCAGCATAGGACACATGATGTAGTCAGCCAATAGCAAGATCACTCTTCAGCAGCGCGAACACACAAAAAAAGAAAAGTTAATGGTTTAAATTAATATACATAGCATTCACATATAATAGTGGCCTCTAAGATTAATAAGCTGGAAGAGACGCTAAGTTCCCACATTTTACACGTGTTACACTTCAAGATACATCACACAAATGTGCCAGCAAAATATTTAACAACGATGAAAATGTCTGATGATCTGGGCTCGAAATTCTTCTAAATGGTCGTCCTCGAAGAGTTGATTTTTAAATGAGAGTCAAACGCTTTGTGATTTAAGAAATTCATCTTGCAGAAAAGGAAAATGGGTTTGAATGCAACGCTTTTCAAACCACAATTCGTAATATTTTCCTGCGACCTGTTAGAAATAGGTTCGTTTCAGCAGTTGGAAAGCGCCAGATAATTGGCGTCACCGCGCTTACGCAGCTACGATGACGCAGGAAGCCCACATGTTCGTACGTGTAAAACATTAAAAGATCTTACATTATGTCATAAAAGAAACAAGACATCAGAGGATACTTCAAGAGCATCGGAATTTCGTGAACCGTACTAAAATGCATAATTCGGCTTAAAATGCACATTCATATGTCCAGATTCGTATGTAAATTTTCTTGGACTACCAGTACTGTATTATCTCATATTTGGTTCTTTATTACGGTATAATGACATACGTGCACTTAAAATGCAGCGAACAGCTGAAACTAGCCAATAGTGTGAAATTAAATACTTCGTTTCAAGTAAAGCAGAAAAGATTAATTAAAGTCAAACCTCTTCAGCAAACCGACAAAAATAACTTCATTGTTCTGCAAGGCGATTAATGCTTGACTGCCAGGAAGGTGGAAATAAAGTCTAAAACTCTAACGTGTTTTAGGCTTCCGTAATCATGCGAACGTATTGAATTCATTTGATAATTCCCGGCCGCAATAATCCGTTTGTTATTTAACGTGGGAATAATAAAGCCTTTGACACACTTTGCTGTTGGCAGATGCTTGTATGAGCACTGTGTTTTGTTGTTGTATACGGCGCATTTTCCCTATCGTTCATGATTTGTTGCTGCAGTATTATTCTGCAGTAGCGGGATACAGTAATATCCTTAGTTCGATCATTGGTTCTTACCAGTAAAAATCACAAAAATTTAACTGAAAACTACAACAATGAAAAATTCCCGGAATTCTAATCAATTACCGGGTTTTTCTCGCTTTTCTCCCGGATGAATCAATTCCCGAATTTTTCCCGGATCTCCCGGCCGTCATGGGTCGTTTACACCCTATACTCGTTATGCTTACGTCACATTTCCGTGTAACAAACTTTTCCCTCAACAGCAATTTGCCTAAGAGTATAATGCCATAAAACATTACTGAATGAAAATAGGAAACGCAAGTCACATTTTTGATGTTTTCATCTCCTAAATCAGATGATATCTGTAACACAAAAGCTGCAATGTTTGGACGTTTAGCAACATATGGCTTACCATTAAGGTTCTTATCAATAAAGAAATCATCATAGATGTGTCTCTTACATTACCTACATGACTGTAGGAGATTAAGCTTTCATGATGACATTAAGAGGCAAAGTGGGGTAGTCTTCAGGAGGAGGCAGGTAGATGAATTCTCTCTTTAATCTTGCTGGGCTATCTACACCTAATGCTAGAAATATTAAATTAAGAATATTTAGCTAATATATATATGCAACTGAATATTTACAATATTCAATTCGCCGGACACACTGACTACCAAAGGTGTCCTCAATAAATTAAGGCGAAATGCATCCAGAGAAATCAAAATTGCATTTATTTTTTTTGTGCATTGACATAACCCGAAAATTATCAAGGGGGGAATGTATGTAAAAGCAGTAAAAATGTTGTACTTTTTACCACATTGCCTGTAGGACATTAGAAATATTATCTCCAACTTTCAGAGTTTAATTACTGCTACAAATTATGTAAAAGCCACCTTGTTTAAACCAATGTGCAATCCACACACCTTTTCTACACCTCTATCCTTATTTACAATATTTTATTACTTTCTGCCATCAGAGAAAACATCTGTAAAGTATAGAAGCCTGTGAACCGAATTACCAAGCAATTAACATGATTCATTAAAGCAATGTAAACATGGTCGAACACAAAATCCGAATGAAACAAGGTTTTTATTTTTTTCTCTCATGAGTCTCCCAACTGGTTTGATGTGGCCTAATACAAATTCCTCTCCTGAGCCAACCTTTTGATCTCCAAGTATCACTTGCCTCCCACTTCTTCAATTATCTGCTGGATTTATTCCGATCTCTGTCGTCGTCTACAGTTACAGCTCCCTCTAGTACCACAGAATTATCCTTGCTGTCTTAACAGATGTCCCTCCATCCTGTCCTCTCTTCTCAGTGTTTTCCATTGATTTCTTTCCTTGCCCATTCTGTGGAGAACCTCCTCATCCTTGTGTTATAAATTCAAAGCATTAATAACGTTATTCAGAAGGGAAACGTAACCATTATCACAATGGCCCTCATGTGATTGAACATTGTCTGAAACTAGCCATCAGTGTCCCGATCAAATAAAAATCTAGATTATAGATAATATGACAACACGTGCAAAATTTGTTTCACTATATATATCAAACAGTGAAAGTTACATTAGCTTCTCTCTTTCAAATATCTCTCCCCCCCCCCTCAACATACATGATCATTTAAATGATCATTATTTAATTAGTGAAGTAGGGTAAGGTGTCCTAAAACTGATACAGCAAAATTTTTCCAAAAAATGGTACACCCAGTCTATTCATAAGAAAACTGTTCTTATCACAAATGTTCCTACTATTAATTATGCTGCTGTTCTTTGTGAATGGCCAGTCATATTTTGTTTTTTTCCATTATTAACTCAGCAGTGCTGTAAAAATAATTAAGTCAGTTGCCATTTTTCACATCGAAAATAAATATGCACACAGTCCTACAACATTCGTCACAATCTTGGAAATATTGATTCTGTATCCACCAAATTTGGATTACATAGACAGATTTGCTCTGTCTGCTGGATTATTCATTACCTTCACATTTATTATATGAAGTTTATTAATAAACAGTCAATACTATCCCTAAATATGATACACTCCAGTCCCAAAATATGATAGAGCAGTTTCCTGAAAGTGGTACACTTTTCTTTAATCATGCCGTTCTGTTCACTGAAATGTTACTTGCAGCAATTGGCACTAATGCAGCAGCTGTTTCGCTTTATTTCGTGATATTGTTGACAGTGCAGCAAAAATAGCAGCAGAGGATATAGACTGTGCTACAGTTTTGAGTTAGTGGTGTATTGCTGTTCTTCTCAGGTCTCTTTCACAGGTAGGCCTAAGTATAGGTTTCATCTAAAATAGGCCCCAACTGTTCTTTAATTTATGTTATGCCAGTATTATATAATATTAAATTGGAATATTTAGGGTCATGACAGGAACAGTATGGCACCTTCATATAAGAAAAAAGAAGGCCATATAGTAAAGAAGATATTTCTTCAGCCATACAAGAGGTGAAAGATGGAGCTTCACTGGATCATGTGGCATTGAAATATAAAATGGATAAAATGTTCCTGCACAGAAAGGTACACAGTACTCACTCAGGTGTGCAAGATAGGAAAACAGACTTGACAGCAGATCAAGAAACAACTATCTAATCACTTGACGACAATTGCTAAATGGGGATTTCCAATTACAAGAGCTGGTTGTTCAAGACTTTGTGGAACAAAATGGTTTGACCACTAGTTTTAAAGATCTAAAACCTGGTGCAAAGTGGTTCAGATATTTCTGTTCGCGAAATTCATTAACACTGAAGAAGCCAGAAGCTCTTGAAGCGAATTGTAGAAAAGCTACAAGTGCTCCTTTTATTATTTATGATTTCTATGATAAATTAGAAGCAATATTGGAAGAGCTGGATATCAAAGATAAACCAGCCAATATATGGAATTTGGGTGAGACATACTTTTCAGCTGACTCTTCCAGGGTACGAGCTGTTGCAGGTATTGCTCAGAAGTTTTTGCGGGATATTCAGGGTTCTGGAAAATACAATAGAACAGTGTTTGCTTTGTGTGTGTGTGTGTGTGTGTGTGTGTGTGTGTGTGTGTGTGTGTGTGTGTGTGTCAGCTGCAGGCAGGGCTCTTCCATCACTTATAATTTTCGAGGGAGTCCACCTATGGAGCTCCTGGAAGGGAGCATGTGATTTATCTGGCACATTTTATTCAACTGCTGTTAATGGTTTCATGATGTCATCAATCTTTTCGAGCTACTTCAGTCATTTCTGTGACACTGTGAAAGAGACCTTTACTTATACTGTTGGATGGCCACCTCAGTCATTTAGATCCTACAGTAATTGAAAAAGCAAGGAATGAGAGAATTGCAATTGTGAAGCTGCCCCCACATACAACTGACCAGCTGCAACCTTTAGACAAGTGTTGCTTCAAGCCTTTTAAGGACACTTTGAATACTGAGTTGATTCAGCGGCAAAAAAGCAGAGTCACAATGTGAGCATCTGCGGCTTTCCCCCAGACCACGGCCGCATACTCTAACAGTGGGCGAACCAATGTTAGGTAAAGCGTGATGCCGTGTTGCGGTGGCAATGTCGACTGCGGGTTTAGCAGTGGATACAGGGCGCGTAGGCGTCCAATTGCTCTCCCTTTCACATCACGGATGTGACGCTTCCAGGTGAGCCTGCGGTCTAGGGTAACCCCTAGGTATTTCGCCGTCCCACTCCATGGGATAGGTTCTCCCAGGATTTCGAGCGGCGTAAGCCCTGGCGGCAGAAGTCTTCGAGTGAAGACGACTGCCTGGCTCTTTGTGGCGTTGAATTTCAACCGCCACTTTGTTGCCCATGAGCCCAAGGCGTCGCACCCGCGTTGGAGGCGGTTTTGCAGCACCTGGGCATTCATGCTACGCGTGAACAGGGCTGTATCATCAGCGTACAGCGCCTGTTCGACTCCTGCCACTTTCGGCGCGTCTGCAGTGTACAGGGAGTACAGCGAGGGGCCGAGAACCGACCCCTGCGGCACCCCTGCACGTATCTGCCGGTCTGTGGACGTACCGTCGTCAGCCCTCACGTGGAAGGTTCGTTCGGACAGGTACGACCGCAGCAACGTCATGTGAGACGTCGGTATCCCTTGTTCAAAGAGTTTGAACTCGAGACCGTCGTGCCACACCGAGTCAAACGCTCGGGAGACGTCGAGGAACACTGCGCCAAGGAATTCCCTTGTTTCCAGTGTCCTCATGGCCGGTTCCACCACCTGCAAAAGCTGGTGGGAAATGGCATGCTCTTCTCGGAATCCGAACTGCTCGTCCGGTATGATGCCCTCCTGGGTGACGTGTCGCATCAGTCTTCTCGCGTACAGCCTCTCGAAAACTTTCGAGAGGGACGGGAGTAGTCTGATGGGTCGGTAGCTCGATGCCTGGCGTGGGTCCTTGCAGGATTTCAAGATGGCCACGACCTCCGCGTGTTTCCACGCAGAGGGGTAGTCACCCGATCGGAGAATCTCGTTGAAAACATCGGCAAGTTGCCGGTGTAGGCCCGGCGGAAGGTTCTTCAGCAGGAGGTTTGTGACGCCATCGCTGCCTCCAGCCTTCTTGGGGTTGAGCGAGCGAAGCTGCACAGCAACTTCCTCCTCCGTTATCGGCTCGATAACGTCGCCTTCCTTCCCTGCGGCGCGGAAGGTTGGTATTCGCTGTCGCCGGCGTAGGAAGGACTTTACCACCCTCCATGCACTGCCACCCTCAGGATTGAGGGTAGACACAAGGTCTTCCCATTCCTGGTTCCGGTAATGCTCGAATGCTGCCTTAATTTCCCATCTCATGCGGTTTAATCGGCGCTTCGTGTGTGGTTGGCGAGTGAGCTGCCATTCACGAAACAGTCGGTTCTTCTCGGTGATCGCGTCCAGGATAGGGCGCGGTAGCTGTCGCGAGAAGTCTTGTCGTCCTTTGCGACGTCTCGGCGTGGCTTCCTCCGCTGCTCGGAGTATTCTTCGGGTGAAGACCACGGCGGGATTTGGCGCGTCCTCGAGCACTTCCAGCGCTTTCGTCTGAAAGCGCTCGGCGTCGAGCCTGCGATAGCTCGGCCACGTCGAGGCCAAAAAATGACCGGTACGTGGTCGGAGGAGAGAACGTTGCGCGTCTTGGCGGTCGCGAAGTGCCCGATTCCCCATCAGAAGAACAATATCGAGCACGTCGGGCTGTCCCCGTGCAGGGAAGATCGTGGGGTCAAACGGCCCCACGGTGATCGCGCCGATGCGGTGAGAGGCGGCGCCCGCTGCGGCTAACAGTTCGCGAGTTCCATTCGGTGTGTTTCGCATTGAAATCCCCGGCAATGAAAGCTCGCCCCTGCAGCGACAGCAGGACGTCGAAGTCGGCTTCGTCTAGCGGTCTGCCAGGCTGCCGATAGAGCGACACGAAAAGAATCTTTCCGGCAGCGGTGTTGACGGCCACTCCTGTGGCTTCCAGCGCGTTGAGCGCCGGCAGTTGAACTCGGTGGTGGCGCAGTGACTTCTTCACGTAGATGGCAGTGCCGCCCCCCTGGGTGGCTCTGTCATCTCGGCAGCAGCAAAAATTTGCTGCTCGGACATCGACCCCGAGTTTGAGGAAGGTCTCCTGCGCAAGGCAGATGTCGACCGCCTCGTCCCGTAGGAATTGGCGAAACTCGCCCTGCTGGTGGTGGAGACCCCGAGCGTCGAACGTGCGTATGGTTAACCCACAAATATGGTCGTTATCCATATTAGGGCTGGCTTCTCCCGGCGGTGGCCTGGAGGGCCGGCGTCACTGCTCCCACGAGGACTGGTAGCTGCGTCATCAGCTGGTGGAGTGACCGCAGAAGCGCGGCCAGCTCGGTGGTGTCTTTCTTCGCTGTTTCGGGAAGGTCTGACTCCTTCGCGACGTTTCTTGTAGTCGGTAGCGGAGCGGCGTGCTGGGAGCGCCCTGCGCGGGCGGCAACCCTCCTTACGGCCGCGAGCGCCGGCAAGCCGGCCTCCCCGACTGCAGGCGGTGCCGCGGCGAGGGGAGGGCAGCTGCGACGGCTGCGGTGCCGGCGCGGCATCCCCTGCGAGAGGCCGTGGCCTCTCGGCTCAGGTGGGGGGGGGGGGGGGGGGGGGGGGGGCGAGCGGCTTCCCTTTAAGGCCCGTCCACACGCAACGATCTGTCTGCGTACATCACATCTGCGCAGACAGATCGTTGCGTGTGGACAGAAGATTTGCACCAACCTCAGGTGTGTGCAAAGCTGGAAGTTGGAGTTGGAGGTTTGAGCGAAACCTCTCAAATCTGTGGGTTCAAACCACATCTGCGCAGACAAGTTGGAGCGTGTGGACAGGAGATCGCCGCAAATCTGGCGCTAAACAGCTGCTTGTTCAGTCTAGTGTTTGTATTTGTGCGCACAGGGCATTAAAATGGCTGATACTCGTCAGTGTTAAACCACCCATGTTTGTGGAAGATTAAAGTGAAGAATATAGTGACTGAGACAAAAAGACAGAAGCATACAATGCTCTAATTGAAAAGTTGCGGGTATTATTTCACTCAACTCTTGTTTCGACATTGCAGTTGAAAATTCCAAATCCATGTAGCAGCTTCCTGTTGCTAGGAATATTAATGTTACCGCCAGCCGTTCATGAGGAGAAATTGCCCTTCTCTACACAAGTATTTTGTCTCATAATATGAGGGGTTACAAGCTCTAAGAGATAATTATAAGTTTCGACATGCATCCGCAAATAACTTCGCCAGTCGTTAGGTTCGCCCTGCAACTCTCGCAGTAAATTTACGTGAGAAAACTGCTTTCGCTTTAGCAGCCACTGTCTACTCCATTTTGACCGCTTTCTCTGTTTCCTGCGGTCGGTCTGAATGTTTTTTGCAACACAACTTGCGAACACAGACCACAACAGAACTTCTTCCATATCTATATTTCAAAATAACTGAATTAAATTTTTGATGTTTACGGGGAGCGTAGTCGCTTGCTACTGATTTATTTTCTACACCGACAGATGGCGGGCGAGTAGTAGATTGGGGTTTGGGTCGTGTGAACACACCACATTTGCAGCGATCTTTTGCACGTACAGACATCTGCGTCGATGTCTGCGCAGATAGATCGTTGCGTGTGGACCGGGTTTACGGAGTACAGCGAGCTCCGTCCCGTCGGTCTCGGCTACTTCAGGTACATCTGCAAACCGGTTTGCAGCCTCGACCTGTTCTGGCGTCACCGGTCCAAACGACCTGGGTTTCGCTGTGTGGCGACGGGAGGGCGCGATGAAGCCTTCTTCGTCCGGCTCCCTCGGCGATGCGGTCGTCGCCCTGCGGCGTACCCTCCTCTTCTTCCGCCTGGCGCGACCGGAACTTTCCTGGGGGGAGGGAGTTCCTCTACGGCCGCGG
This sequence comes from Schistocerca gregaria, assembly GCF_023897955.1. Classification (NCBI taxonomy): domain Eukaryota; kingdom Metazoa; phylum Arthropoda; class Insecta; order Orthoptera; family Acrididae; genus Schistocerca; species Schistocerca gregaria. The sequence goes on along the minus strand of NC_064929.1, from coordinate 201,066,884 downwards.
CTGGGCGCTTCCGTGAGGTTTTCTCGACCTCCACAGGCTCGTCACCTCACCTGGACGATGGTGAGAGCGAGGCGGCTTCTGTAACCTGCACGGCTGGTGCGACTGCTGGCACCTGCAACAGGCAATTGCCTATCGCGAAACGCAGGTAACTGGGACCGGAGTCTCATTAGAACCTCCACCCTGTCCGCGTCTGTTCCCATAGCCAGACGTTGCACGGCGATGCGGTACTCATCGGGAGTCAGCATGGCCGCGGCGGCGGCAAGTTCCTCCTTTGTCAGGGGGATCGGCGGCTCGATCCGTCGTCTCGGCAGGGAGACTGTGCGGGCGCGGAAGTTTCCACGTTCGTCCGACGACCGCGAGCAGCGCTCTCACTCGCCGTCCTCGTCGGTGGTGGGGGGCCAGACGCTGCCGTCGTCCGGGAAACTTCCCGTAGACCGCCATCTGCCTCACCCTCAGTCTCGCCGGAGCGATCGTCTCGTTCGAGCTCCTCCTACGTGTCGTAACCCCGAGCACGACAGTTTTGCTCTATTGAAAGACACGACTGTTTGCTTTCTCAGTCGATGGGGTCACGCCACGTGGATTTTGCCGCACGAGTTCCTAAAGACCTTTGCAGGCTGTCGACTCAGAGAGAAAAACGCTGGTTAGCGAGAACACGCAAGGCGAGTAGCCAATTGCGTGAACCCGCGCAACCGATCGTTACAGAATCTCGAGCGGGAGGTTTGCCTCAGCAGCTTCAGCACAGAGCGTCCGCACACTCCGGCAGCCACAGGGCAAGTGCGTGTCGCGTGCGTGCGTGGCTTTGACTCCTGACGTAAGGGTGTTGTGTGTTTGGTTTGTGAGTGTCGTAGATGAGTGTTTATAGATGTCGTCGTGTTGTGGTTTGTTGTGCTCTCTGCTGGTATGTTAGAGGGTTTTCGTTTCTGTGGTGTAATGGGATTTGACTAGTGACGTAAGGGTGTTGTGTGTTTGGTTTGTGAGTGTCGTAGATGAGGGTTTATAGATGTCGTCGTGTTGTGGTTTGTTGTGCTCTCTGCTGGTATGTTCAGGGTTTTCGTTTCTGTGGTGTAATAGGATTTGACTAGTGACGTAAGGGTGTTGTGTGTTTGGTTTGTGAGTGTCGTAGATGAGGGTTTATAGATGACGCCGTGTTGTGGTTTGTTGTGCTCTCTGCTGGTATGTTCAGGGTTTTCGTTTGTGTGGTGTAATGGGCTTTGACTCGTGACGTAAGGGTGTTGTGTGTTTGATTTGAGAGTGTCGTAGATGAGTGTTTATAGATGTCGTCGTGTTGTGGTTTGTTGTGCTCCCTGCTGGTATGTTCAGGGTTTTCGTTTGTGTGGTGTAATGCGCTTTGACTCGTGACATAAGGGTGTTGTGTGTTTGGTTTGTGAGTGTCGTAGATGAGTGTTTATAGATGTCGTCGTGTTGTGGTTTGTTGTGCTCTCTGCTGGTATGTTCAGGGTTTTCGTTTGTGTGGTGTAATGGGTTTTGACTCGTGACGTAAGGGTGTTGTGTGTTTGGTTTGTGAGTGTCGTAGATGAGTGTTTATAGATGTCATCGTGTTGTGGTTTGTTGTGCTCTCTGCTGGTATGTTCACGGTTTTCGTTTGTGTTGTGTTGGTCTTTGACTCGTGACCTAAGGGTGTTGTGTGTTTGGTTTGGGAGTGTCGTAGATGAGTGTTTATAGATGTCGTCGTGTTATGGTTTGTTGTGCTCTCTGCTGGTATGTTCAGGGTTTTCGTTTGTGTGGTGTAATGGGCTTTGACTCGTGACCTAAGGGTGTTGTGTGTTTGGTTTGGGAGTGTCGTAGATGAGTGTTTATAGATGTCGTCGTGTTATGGTTTGTTGTGCTCTCTGCTGGTATGTTCAGGGTTTTCGTTTGTGTGGTGTAATGGGCTTTGACTCGTGACGTAAGGGTGTTGTGTGTTTGGTTTGTCAGTGTCGTAGATGAGTGTTTATAGATGTCGTCGTGTTGTGGTTTATTGTGCTCTCTGCTGGTATGTTCAGGGTTTTCGTTTGGGTGGTGTAATGGGCTCAGTTTGCTGTTGCACATTATCCAGAATTGTTAGAGTGTTGGCTGGGTTTGTAGTGGAATTCGTTTCAGTGAGTTAACGATTTTGTGTGAAGGTTAATTTGGTGTTGTTCGCTGTACATCGTGTGTTAATTCTGGTAAAATTAATCGGTTGTTGTTTTTGTTCAGGAATGGATATGACGTATAAAATTAACAGTGCGCAGGTCAAGGGAAGTGTTCGATCCCAATGTGTGGCTGTGTATGTTGATATTGGTATCGGGAGATGTTTTTGAGTTATATAGGCCAAGGGAAGTGTTTGATACTAATTTATGGGATCTGGAGCTGCTGTTGAGCTATATAGGTCAAGGGAAGTGTCCGATTCCAAATGATATTGTGTTTAGTGGCGTTTGGGGTGTTTTGTGATGTCGGTTTTTTTCGTCGTTTTGTGTGGGTTTGTGTGGGATTGGTTGTCTAAATTTGTTTATATTTAGTTTGCTCCCACCCAATTTCTCGCGCTTGTCCCGTTAGTGTCATTAGGCTTTTTGTGAAAAGTGTATGTGGCTTTCGATGTATTTTCGTCCTCATAATGTGTACGTAACCACATTATATGCGCCATATTCGAATCGTGGTTTATGGTCGTTTCCGCCATATTTGTGGCGTCATGCGTCAAAGCAGACGGGCGGGATCGGACGCTTCCGTATTTCCAATTAACATTATAAAAAAGCTGTTGATAAAGATCATCTGTAAAGATATAGCTTGAGAGAGGCAGGTGTTGGTCTCACCTCCATAAATGAAACCTGTCGTTAAATTGAAAACCTTTGTGTATCAGAGGACAGACTTAGTCACTACTATTTCATCTTTCTGCTTTCCTCTGCATTTCTGCCTGTTTGCGTTTTCATTGCAACCAGTAATACTTCAGTTTTCAATTGTGAACTTTTCACGGGAGAAAGTGAAGTTCTTGTGCACTGTAAAACATGTGGAATTGACATTCATTAGTGGGTTACATCAACAAAAAACATGTTGGGATATTTGTTTGCACTAGGTAAGGTGTGTTTTTCTTTTTTTAAAAAAGAATACTGGAAAGGAAAAAAATGTATATGAAAGACAGTGTTAGCTGCTTTAAAATGGCACTGTGTATAATTCTTTAAAGCTGCAAATCTAAACAAAAAATAAATAAAACACTCTCATTTTTTTTGGACTGAAAATCTTAAATATGATAAGACTGGTTCAAAATGTGATGCACATGAGATAGTCTTAAGTACAATGAAGATAGGAGACTGAGGTCTTAAAAATGAGATAGAGCACACAAAAAATGATACTTATGTATAACGGAGTTTCCTTTCACAGATTTTTTAAGGATATTTATGGCATGAAATGAACGTCGATATCAGCTACGAAAACTTCTTTATTGGTTTCTTCTCCTTTCGACATTATTAAGTTAATCTACAAGGAGTAGAAACTGTTTACAATTATACTTGATATATTGACACTGATACAAAAATAACAAATGCACAAAAGAGAATCACTGTCTCTCTCTCTCTTTTTTTTTTTTCATGAACATCAACAGGACCGTTAAACATAAAACAGATTCCTTGTCTGATATTTCCAAAACCAGCAGCAACATGGGGAATTGCAATTTCCCTACCATATCACTCTGATTAATCAGAGAAATGTCTTTTGCATATAATTTAAAAACTGTTTTGTCCTTGTCTACAGACTCTAGAGCCATAACTTAAAGATCATTTTCTAATGTTTTTTGAATGGTGCACACATACCTATAGCTGTAAGAATTTCTATTCCCTCCTTGATATTTAGCCAAAATATAATCTCCTTCAGCTGCATGTGCTGGAATACTCATTACAACAGGATCTGGTGTGGATTCTTCTAACAGATCGACATAATCAAGGCTGTCATCACACTTCAAAGAGGTGTCGGAATCTGAATCAGTCTCCTTAGGCCTACGCTTTTGTGTATTTGCAGTAGTTTTGGCTGTAGGCATACATTACCTAGTCTTCTGCTTTTGGCTTAAGCCGAATCCTTTGTTGTTTGGAGGCTATTCTTTTTCAGCAATGAGTTTGCTGTATTCTTCTGAAGTTATTACTTGTGACATTGGGTCGATGCGACTACGCTTGGTCACAGGTTTCTCAGTTTTTCTTATTCTCTGAAAGAGTGAATTTTCTAAACTTGCTGATGATTCACTGCTGAAAACAGAGGTTACAGTAATTTTTTCAGAACCACTAGCTTCAACTTGACTGTCATCAGAGCAAGGCAACAGGGTGTTCTGTTCCGAAATGCTGAGGTCTGGCTCACTGATATTTGTGGATTTGTTCATGTCAGTTTTGTTTTGGATATTATATCTAATTCTTCAGGATCCAGTAGATGAACAGGATACCGTGACCTGTCTTAGAGCAGGTTGCTGTGTTCTTGAAGCCTGATGTTATGTTTTTAGGTTTCAAAGCATATGGCCACACTTTACACAAAAGATCCACCACGCGTTGGCCTGACCTGCTGAGGGATTAAGTTTTACTAATCCCTCAACAGAGTGTGTCTTTCTCTTTTCCAGGTTAAACCAGACAGGACCAATCGACAAGAGTGTTAATATATATTTCTCTCTCTTACAGGAACCGCAGGAATGACAAATTTTTGTCTGAACTGCAGCACCACGAGCCAAGGACAGGCTCGTCATTCCAGCGTCAGCGTCAACGAGTCAAAGCCGACGCGTGGGATCGAACGCTTGTGTCGACCCGGAAAATTTATTATGCGGAAAGATTCAAGTTCTTTATGGGAGAGAGATTATGCAAAAAGGTTCAAATTCTTTATGGGTGAGAGAATTTACATCAAGCACTCATACCCCACAATACAGGCACTTGTTTTTTTCCCTGTTCTGTATTGCGAGTTAGTATCATCATATAGACCTTAAGACTTACAGTGCCTTAAAGTAGTGTGGCTGCTCGTATTCCGTTTTAATATATGAACAGTTAACATAAAATAATACGACTGCATTGTCTTCCGTCTTTACTATATGACAGTTAACAGACAAACTGCCCTTCACTCTTCCAGCACAAATCGAAATCTTAACATATATAGCAATTTTGAAGTCCGACGCACTGTAGCACGTTATTTGAAAGTTTCATGTCTAATATACAGAATTGGAAATGACAACGGGTTCCCTCTCAGAACAGGCTGACATTTACATTTGTTATAGGTCAGTCGAATACTAGCTAACAACACACAAACTCCCACTTACGTTCGCGCACGTAATTTTAATTTATTCGAACGATTATAGTCATATTAATACTGTCAAAACATGCTGTTGACCCACTTAACATTAAATATAATTATTAGAAACATTTTCACTTCATTCTTCACGTCGAATACGTTCCTCTGCAGCAAACAACAAAAGAAGGTGAGCGAAGGGCCTAGAAATGGCCCAATTTACTAAAACAGAGAATGTGAAAGCAATAAAGGAGGTGCAATGCACAGTGAATTTCAATAAAAATTGCATGACCAGAATATAGAATTTTTCCAGTGCATATTTATTTCAAGGAATAGAATTTCTTTCTTTATTTCGGTAAGTTTTAAAACTGTCGTCTGAGGTATCTTCAAGGCTAAAAGTATGTTATACGACTGAGTTTATTAGTTTTTTCTAAAAAACTTCTTAAACCATAGGTATTTTCCATTATTTGGCACTAAGCATCTAAGTCTAGTTTCTCGGTTACGACACCATGAGTAATGATACAACAAAGGAATCTTCCTAACTACTCACAATCCTACTAAACGCAATAACTGGCTAATCTGTGTCGTATGAGGATGAACTTACAGTATGTTCTGTAATTATGAAACTTGCCTACTGTAGAGCACGAATGTCAGCGTTGATCACTTAAAACGTAAATACCGCCATATATTTCATACTGACACCGTATGTATAGGTGGCATTATAGCAGCTCCAGCAGGAACAAGTACAGCAAATCCAAAATTGAGCAGCGACCTGTCATTAATCAGTAAGTACTGGACTATTGAGCTCACTGGTCGCCAGTCGGCTCAGAGGGTGCGACCAAAGAAAAAGCGACTATAGCAAACAAAATAAACGTGGCCTCAGACCTAAATGTTGTAAATAAACTCTTTCTCGCTTACCATTTTCACCTGTTTTGTAGTCTGGTTAAATGAAAAATGCCAATAACTGGTTTACATTATCATTTATGGACGAATTTTGGAGGAAAGTTTTCGTAACTGTTATGTTTTTTGTTTAAAAATACTATTTTTATTATCGTTATTATATATGAAGACATTGCTCGAAGTTGAACGTTACCGAATTGTAGTGAAGAGGTATTTGCAGCGGACAAATATCGAAAATGGATAAAATTCGTTATTTATAGATTTTTTTTCCCAACATTGTATTGTTGGGAATAATACTCAGATTAGATGGCCAGATGTTGCGATGATGAGTAAGGAAGCTGTAAAACTTCCATCTCAGCCTTAAGTCACATCACAAACACAGCTGCATGACACCGTAAGAAACGGATCAACAGAGAAATCATGACTGCTAGGTTTGAACCAAAGGTGTGGAACATGTAATACTCAAGCACACTGTGAAATGTACAGACACAAGAAAAAAGAATATATCAAGAGGATAAGACAAGAAAGTGTCGTTATTATAAGCTGGAACTTACATACTGTCAAAGTCACAGTTTGGGTTTCTTAAGGGTTCTGATATTGAGAAAGCTATTTATGCTTACAGCGAAAATGTCCTTAATTCATTGGAATACAAATTAGAGGCATATGACATATTCTGTGACCTGCCAAAGGCGTTTCACTGTTTGAATCACAGCATTCTTTTAAGTAAATTACAATATTATCACGTCACTGGTAGTGCTGCCAAGTGGTTTCAGTCATAACTTAATAATAGAAAACAAAGACTGTCATTAGGTAACACTTCGACAGTAGGCAATCAGACATCATCTGACTGGGAAGAAAGTACATGTGGTGTTCCCCAAGGTTCCATACTAGGTCCACTACTGTTTCTTGCGTATATTAATGACCTGTCACGTGTTACATTACCAGGTGCCAAGTTTGTCTTATTTGCAGATGATACAAACATTGCAATAAATAGTAAATCAAATATAAATATAGACAGGGCAGTTAATCAAATTTTTACTGACTAAAATAAGTGGCCAATTCACTGTCATTAAACTTTGAAAAGACCGACTATATGCAGTTCAGACTTTCCAAGAGATATCCTTCTCATGTGTGTATAAAATATGATGACATGGAAATAGGAGAAGTTGAGACTGTAAAATTCTTGGGATTACAACTTGATAATAAATTCAGTTGCGAGCAACATACTAACGAACTGCTAAAGCGCCTAAACAATTCTGAGTTTGCAATGCGAATGATGTCAGACATAGCAGATATAAAAAACTGGCGTATTTTGCTTATTTTCACTCCATTATGTCATATGGTATCTTATTTTGGGGTAACTCCACAAACAGAGACTAGCCCGTTACTTTATGGGTGATATGCTGTGGTATGGATGCGCCGGATGCCGCAAATGTTACAAATCCCGTTGAACAGGGCTGACTCAAATTGTCTGCCCTGGTCAGTCGTGATCATAGCTGAACATCTGAAATGCTATACCCATGACTCGACGAAAGCAATATTGGGGAGGGGGATTACGAGGCGGGCGGACGCACGAACAGGGGGGTAGGCTAAATTATGCAGTGCGCTGAAGACAGCTCGATGGAGCGTGGTTGGGATGAGGTGGCGTAACGTTCCCGTACTGTCGTCGCACCAGATCTCACCAGAAATGCCAGGGAAGGTGGTGCGGACGAAGTGTAGTGAAGAAGTAGAGTCTGACATCAGGTTTTTTGTGTTTCCGCGATGGCTGGTTGGAGGTTAGGCAGTTCAGAGAGGTCTAACAGCAAATGAACAGCGTTGACTCGTGAAAGGAAATCAGCAACTATATTATCAGCTTCCTTTATGTATCTGACATCGGTGGTGAACTGAGATATGAAGTCTATGTATCTGAAGCGGCGAGGAGGTGGGTCAGCTGGCGGGTTTGTAATAGCCGCAGCCAGGGGTTTGTGATCCGGTAAAACATAGAGAGGGCGTCCCTCAACGTCAGTCTTAAAATGCTTAATCGCTTCGTAGGTCGCGAGGAACTCCCTGTCATACACAGATTATTTCCATTGTGCATTGGTGAGCTTGTGGGAGAAGAACTGTAGAGGCGAAGTTTGGCCTTCGATTGTCTGGCTAAGGACAGCGCCGATGGCAGTATCACTCGCGTCTGTGGTGATGAAAAGCTGCGCATTGGGATGAGGATGCGTGATGGTGCAGGCCTCAGCAAGAAGATTTTTGAGGGCAGTGAAAGAGTCAGTCAAAGCAGGGGTCCATGGAATGGGCCGAGATCCAGAAGTGTTGGTGCCTGCCAAGGCATCCGTCTTTGGAGCCTGAATCTCTGCAGCCTGAGGTAGATGTCGACTATAGTAATTAACCGTCCCCAGAAAGTGCCGGAGCTCTTTGAATGACGAAGGTCTGGGTAGGTTTAGTATTGTTTGTACTTTCTCAGGGGGTGGTGAAATGCCGTCGGCAGAGACCGGAAAACCAAGAAAAGTGACAGTCGGTTGATGTAGCTGCAATTTGTCCTGGTTGGTCTCGATGCCTGCTTCCGCAAGAGTTCAAGTGGTTCAAATGACTCTGAGCACTATGGGACTATCTGAGGTCATCAGTCCCCTAGAACTTAGAACTACTTAAACCTAACTAACCTAAGAACATCACACACATCGATGCCCGAGGCAGGATTCGAACCCGTGACCGTAGCAGTTGCGTGGTTCCAGACTGAAGCGCCTAGAACCGCTTGGCTACAATGGCCGGCGCTGCGAGAGAGCTCATAACAGTTTGCACATGTCGAATGTTGTCCTCGATGGAGGAACTGCACACAAGAATGTCATCAAGATATGCAAAGCAGAATTTTAGGTCGAATAGCACTTCGTTGATGAAGTGTTGCCAGGGCCGAAGGGCATGAATCGAAACTGAAATAATCTGATCGAGGTGGTGAGTGCTGTCTTCTCGATGTCATCAGGTACCATGGGGATCTGATGGTAGTCCCATTTGCAATCAATGACAGATTAAGTGGTCGCACCTGTGAGGGAACTGGTAAAGTCGGCAATGTTGGGTATGGGATAGGTGTCCATAATTGTTCATGCATTTAGTCGACCGTGTTCTCCGCACATGCACCAGGACCCATCTTTCTTGGGTGTCGTATGTACGGGCGTCGACCAGCTACTGGCATAGGGTTCAATGACACCGGGGCTTAGTGGTTCAGAAATCTGATTTATAAGGTCAGAGAGGCGCTTGGGGAAAGTCGTCATGGTTTACTGGAGATCGGGGGACCTGGTGTGAGGCGAAGCTTGTGAACCGTGCCGCTGGTGATGCCGGAAATGTTGCTGGTGGGGGGAGGCGGTTTGTTTACAATCTGTGGCGGGCGGGGCAGGCGAAGCGTGGTCGTGGTGTTCAGAGGCACTCGGCGGATCTAACGGGAGCCGAGGCGGCAAAGTGTCCCAGGAGTCAACGTGACAAGATGGCCGCCAGCCCGAAGCAGTGACACCGTGGTCAGGTGAGTTCGGTAGAGCTCGTGAGCCGTTAGAGAGTCCATTGTCCGAGGGCGGGGCCTGTGGCAGCACAGTCGAGGGCGAAACACTTGGTGCAAGTGCACTGTTTGTGTTGTCAGCGGCGGTCGCACGGCAGTGCACGGAAGCCGGAGTTGCATAGTTCGAGGTGCTGTCTGCGAGGGGCAGGGTAGAAGTCGTCTGTACGGGAATATGTGACCCTCATAGCGCATGTGCACTTGTGTCCGGCTGAGTGTCAAATGCTGCCGCGTTAGAAGGGTGTGGCCCTGCGGAACTGTCAGTACACGTTATGGCAGTCTTGATTGCACAGTTGCAAGCGGTAGTGGGAGGTGAACACACAGAGGCTCGATTGCTGAGATTGCAAGCAGATTCGGCGCACTTACTGACCTTGCTTTCTCCTTGCTGTAGTGTCTGTAATTCCTTTGCTACATCGGAGAGCTGGAGCTGTGTTTCGTGGAGCTGGAGGGAGAGCTCGAAGTTTTCCTTGTGTAGGTGAGCGACATTGTTCAAGCTCGACGAGGCACCTGTGCGTGGTTCTTGAAACGCCACCGACAGAGACGAGCATGTACGGGTGAGATTTGCCAGGACCGATGTGTCACGGGGGGGGGGGGGGGGGGGGGTTGCTCGGACGGATGATGAAACATGGTGTTTCACACTAGGTCTGGTGAAAGTTTGTGGTGTCGCAAGAAGTCAATGCTTAGTATAGGTTCGTCAATTTCGCATACTAAAAAGTTCCACTCGGGTTTGCAGTTTGTGGAGAGTGGGAAGACATGGGAAGTTGAACCTGGGCATTGTAGTTTAGTTGAATTCACAGCTTACAGTAAAGAATGATGAGGGCAGATGTTTGGCGACGGTAAGGGCGTAGACAGCAGTGAAACATCGGCGCCTGTGTCCACTAGGAAAAGGTATCCCGACGAAATGTCTTTAATGTAAAGTCGTCCCGGACAACATGAAGCACTGGAGGGTGCCTCTCATGTTGTGCACAGAAGGCGGCACATGGACCTACCTGCAACTGGTGTTTGGGAAGTAGCAGGGTGGTCTGCAGTTCCGTGCTGCCTCACCAAACCGTGTGTGGAAGTAACAGTACGGGTAGTGCGATTGCATTTCCTGCGGAATGTTCGTTGCCAGTGGTGGTGGCTGAGGTTCGATGGGCGCAGCAGGTTCGGTTGCAGGAGGGGGTGTGACTGTGGGCAGAGCCGGTGACGTCCCAGTTGCTAGTTTACTGCTTCCTGGAGCGAGCGGAATGGTTGGCACAGTACGGCCCGGACCGCATCCGGCCGCAGGGCGATGAGCCTGAACCTGAGACTTATCAGGTAGGCAGTGGCTGGCGAAATAGAGCAGTGATGCATCGTGTAGCTTGTCAGCAATTGCTCGACAGGTTCAGGAGACCTTTGAGCCAGAGCAAAGCGGATGTGAGGAGATAGTTTATCCGACCAGATGGCGACTAGAGCTGTGTCAGAGAATAGATCGACACTGACCACGGCACGTAGCCGCCTCTAGAGCTGGGAAGGTTTGTCGTTGCCTAGTTACTCGACGTGGAGCACTTGCCGTATTGCTGCCTCAGTTGAGCTTGCAAGCCGATGTAGTACTGTCTTTTTGGCTAGAGCGTACTGGGTAGATGAGTCCGGGGCGTCGACCAGGTCAGCAACCAAGTCCTCCTGGTCGTGCAGGTGGGTGATGAGGCATAGAAACCTGGTTGACTTGTCGAGTTTGTAATGGTCGAACACTTCGTCCACAATTTTGAATCAAGTTGTTGCTCTGTCGGGATTAAACAGCGGCAGTGTTGGTAAGCATTGTAGAATGTTCGGAAGAACAGGTTGAGTTGTTGGGGCACTGCCTGAATTGAGCTGTTGTTGCTGTAATATTCCAGGAGAGTGTGCCTCCAGAGGATATGGCAACGACGGCTGTTCGGGTGGCAGCGTGAAGATGACATGTCGTGGTTGAGCGTGATCCGTCGCGACGCAGAAGGCCGACACAGGTGAGACAATGTAATGTGTCGATTGCGGTTGCAGAAGCTCAACACGTTGCGGGTATGTTCGGATTGACATGTCGCAGAAGTCCGACGCAGATGAGGCACCGAGATGTGCCGAGAACGGTAGCGGAAGCTCGACTGGAGCCGGAGCGAGGGCGACAGGTGAGAAAATGTTCAAAGTTTGAGAATGCGTGTTAGTCTGCAGAAAGCTCGACGTATCATCAGAGCCGGGACACCTGTGTTGCAGGGAGGCTGCAGAGGTGCGGGCTGTCCAGAACCACAGTGTGGGAAATGATGTCGAATGTGGGACGGAGTGTGTGAACGTTCACTGTTCATGGTCATTCCACTTAAAACGGTGAGCAGATAAGGTGAATGTTGTGGCACGAAATACTGAGGTGTAGCAGTGGGACGGAGGTGGAGGTCAGGCACAGATAACAAGTTATTGTTCCTGTAGCAGGCCGAAGTATCGAAGTAGGAAGGCCTGTGCTGATGCTAAACCGGGGCAGGCGCAAGCATGGTCGGATGCCGAGGAGGTAGACCTGTGGACAAAGCAGTTCCAGCCACGTGGCAGGTATCTGCGTGGTACTGCATGGATTGCAGCGTGGCAAATCGTTGTCCTGGCGGTAGTAGGTTGTCCGACGAAGCATTTGCTGAAATCAGCATTGGTCCCGCACTGCACGGAGATCCGTAAGAGGTAACTGCACAGTCGATGAGGGAGGGTTCAAATGGCTCTGAGCACTATGGGACTCAACTTCTGAGGTCATTAGTCCTCTAGAACTTAGAACTAGTTAAACCTAACTAACCTAAGGACATCACAAACATCCATGCCCAAGGCAGGATTCGAACCTGCGACCATAGCGGTCTTGCGGTTCCAGACTGCAGCGCCTTTAACCGCACGGCCACTTTGGCAGGCGATGAGGGAGGACACATGTGGTGAGAACAAAGGCGTTTGATAGCCAGAGTCATACGCACTCCTAACCTCACTTATTGTTGCAGGCTCGAAAAAGTCCGGCGAAATCGGTGGAATCATCGAGTGAGAGGCATCATGTTGCAGTCCTGCCAGGTGTACATCTCCTGCAACATGATGCATGTCGATCACTAAATCCGGCGTTAGGCGCTGGGTCGGAGTCATTTTCGAATGCTGTGTCAATGTAATACACGCGAAAATAACCAACACAGAGGTCGCGGACAAAGTAAAACGGCGAAAACGGAAGACGTTACAACTCGGGGACGCCAGTGAGGAGGATTACCGGGTTGGTTGCACCACATACAAGGATCACAAAGAACTAAACTGAACATGGCGGAACAACCAAAGATAATGCTTAGATTCCAAAGATGAATGCATATCGATGTTGGTGTCGATTTCATCGGCACCACAATGCCAAAGCATACAATGAGTTGTATTTCTTGACATGACTTTAGCACAATAAAATCAATCTGTGGTATTAAAGAACAGCCACTAAATGGCTCTTGAGACTTTAAATAAAGGATAGTTTCACTGTGAAACCAGTTGTAAACTAAATGTTAAGGATTACTGGTGAAGAATGCAACCAACCACAAATACTTTCACAAAGTTTTATTGTAATGCTGTTACCATATTTGGGCTCTCACACTTACCTTCAGGTGACTGGCGTTTTAATTACAGTAACTTAGTTGTCAGAAAGATCCTGTCTGCTCTTGCACTGAATAAAAATCTTATTACATTGTGTGGATAGCAGGAAACATGCTTAAGTGCCTGTATTTGATAAAACACAAAGTGAAAGAATTATACACACTTAAGTTTGTTGCAGTGGATGGTGCTGTGTTTTGTTTTGGTCCTTATGCCTTTTCAGGCGATGCATAAAGTGGTGAAATGTAAACAGCACATAGTTTCTAAACAAACCATTGTGTTACATGTTAAACAAACACTTTGTAATATTCATCATGTCAGTTACAACCTCGGACATGTGATTTACATGTGATCTCATTGTTTACAATGCAAAAACTAACCACTGAGCAAAGGCATCACTCTTTCTCCAACAAGCAAAGATCTCAACAGCCTTGTTGTTGTTGTGGTCTTCAGTCCTGAGACTGGTTTGATGCACCTCTCCATGCTACTCTATCCTGTGCAAGCTTCATCATCTCCCAGTACCTTCTGCAACCTACATCCTTCTGAATCTGCCTAGTGTATTCATCTCTTGGTCTCCCTCTACGATTTTTATCCTCCACGCTGCCCTCCAATACTAAATTGGTGATCCCCTGATGCCTCAGAACATATCCTAGCAACCGATCCCTTCTTCTAGTCAAGTTGAGCCACAAACTCCTTTTCTCTCCAATTCTATTCAATACATCCTCATTAGTTATGTGATATACCCATCTAATCTTCAGCATTCTTCTGCAGCACCACATTTCGAAAGCTTCTATTCTCTTCTTATCCAAACTATTTATCGTCCATGTTTGACTTCCATACATGGCTACACTCCATGCTGGAAATTGTGAGCTTCGTTGAAACCCAATGCACAAGGCTGATCTTCTCAACCTTTTCTGCCAGTCACTAGAATGACCCAAGAATGACCGCAGAGCCCAAACGACAGGCGTGATTTGTTCCATTGTGTGCCACAATCTGCAGCTGGTTGCACCCTGTTCGCTCAGTGGCTGCTGGAATAGCCTCTTCGGCATTGTAATAGGAGGATCGGAGCGGGTGACGTGGTCGATGAATCACTTCAAAGTCGTACTCACTAAGAGGCAAAGCCCACTTAGTTGATCTACTCATTGGGTCTTTAAGCCCTAACAACCACTTAAGTGCTGCATGGTCAGCAATCACCTTGAAATGTTGTCTGTACAAAGAACACCGGAAATAGGTTATTCCGAAAATTAATGCCAATAACTCCTTCTCGGTTGTTGAGTAATTTTTTTCTGCATTGTTTAGCTGTCTGGAAGCATATGCTATCGGGTGTTCCTGCCCATCTATTTCCTGAGAATACAATACCCAAAGAAAATTGCTAGAGTCACAATATAATATAAACTGTTTACTAAAATCTGGAAAAGCCAAAACCGGACTAGATGTTAACAATTTTTTTAACTTTTGAGAAGCCTCTTCGCATTCTGCTGACCAGTGAAATTTTGCTCCCTTCTTCAACAACTGCGTGAGGAGCCTTGCATTTTCCGCAAATTTTGGAATATACCTCCTGTAAAAACGGGCGAGAGCTAAATAAGACTCCAACTATTTTACTTTTGTAGGTGTCGAAAAATTCATTACCGCCTCTACAAGTTTTGGATCCATGTGGACACCCTCCCATCCTATAATATGACATAAATAACGGACTTCTTGCAACAAAAAATGAAAGTTTTCCATACGAAGAGTTAACCGCGCTGCTTTCAGACGACCGAAAACTTCGCGCAAACGGCGCACATGTTCTTGCACGTCCTTTGAGAAAACAATTATGTCGTCCAAATATGCCATACACTGATTAGGTTTCAGCCCTCGTAACACGCTATCTAGTAACCGTTGGAAGGTTGCCGGAGCATTATTGAGTCCGAAAGGCATTCGCAGATAGTGAAAATGACCTGTAGGTCTTGAAAAAGCTGCCTTCGGTCGGTCTTCCGGGGCGTCCTCCAACTGGTGGTACCCGCTTCGAAGATCAAAGGTCGTGAAGTACCAACACTTACCCAAATTATCCAGAGTTTCAGTGATATTAGGCATTGGGTATGCATCCTAGACAGTTTTTTGATTCAGGAAACGATAATCACAACAAAAATGATATGCCTTACCCCCATCAGGTGATTTTTTACTCACTATTGCGACAGGACCGGGCGAGGGACTACTACTGGTTTCTATTATCCCATCCCTAAGCTGTCAATTAATAAATTCTTCCATGACAGACTGTAAACTTTTTGGAACACGATATGGACGTTTATACAACGGTGCTTCATTCCCAGTGGGGATGTAATACTGAACTAACGGTGTGGCGGTCAGTGGACCATGAGAATTAAATAATTCTTTATATTCCGTCAAAAGTTTCTCCATTACTTCTCTGTCTTGCCCTTCTAAATGTGCTACTTTGCCCCTCAGTGCGGACCAGCTGCCAGACTCTCCTGGCATTGCGTAATCTGCTGCGAAATCCTTATTCAGTTCGTCTTCCCCTATTATCTCCAGATTCGCTATTACGGTACCCTGAGCAATCTGCAACTCTTCAAGGCCAAAATTATCAATACGCACAGGCACAACCTTTTCCCCTTCTATCTCCCGCACGTAGGACACGCTACGGCGTGTAAAACACTTCATTTTATCCAGCGGCTCATTTTCAGCCAAAGGTAGAATGGCACACAACGAATTTAGCGGCATGCTAGCTCCAACATCTGCCCAGATTATTTGCCCTGTACCCTCCGGTATAGTCTCTCGCGAGCTAACCCTAAAGGACACTGTACGCAGTTTAGGTGGCCCAACCGGTCGTCTGGGCGGTTCCTTGCGACAGTAATGGTTTTTCGGCCGCAGAACCTAGGCGAAATTGTATTCCGTCCAGTTCTACTGTACGCCGTTCCAGGTTAACTTTTGCGTGATGCGCAGCCAGGAAATCCAATCCGAGTACAACATCATAGCTGTTGCCAACAACTGGAAGAACTTCTGCCTTCACCTGGAAGTTCCTCATTTCCACTCTGAAGTTTAACACCGCTGGTCCGAGTGACTTCACCTGTCCCCCACCCACGCCACTTAAGGCCCAGCATGGTGGTTTTAATTCTACTTCACCGAGTACATTTCTACTCGTCACAGATACCTGAGATCCGGTATCCAATAAAAATTTGCACGGTCTGCCCCTCACAAAGGCAGCCAGAAAAAACTCTGCCACTGATTCTGCACTAGCACTAATCCTTACCGAGGGTGTTGCACAGTGGACACACCTCCCCCATGCCCCGTTTAACTGAGGGGGGGGGGGGATGAGACCCACATTGCGGTTTCCTATCATGTTTCTGCCAGGACCCATTGCAATTACGCTCCCGATGACCCCAACGTCTGCATTTGCTGCACTGCACTTCCTTGCAATCGCGTCTTAGGTGTCCCATCCGACCACATCTGAAACATTCTACACTCCTGGAAATTGAAACAAGAACACCGTGAATTCATTGTCCCAGGAAGGGGAAACATTATTGACACATTCCTGGGGTCAGATACATCACATGATCACACTCACAGAACCACAGGCACATAGACACAGGCAACAGAGCATGCACAATGGCGGCACTAGTACAGTGTATATCCACCTTTCGCAGCAATGCAGGCTGCTATTCTCTCATGGAGACGATCGTAGAGATGCTGGATGTAGTCTTGTGGAACGGCTTGCCATGCCATTTCCACCTGGCCCCCTCAGTTGGACCAGCATCCGTGTTGAACGTGCAGACCACGTGAGACGACGCTTCATCCAGTCCCAAACATGCTCAATGGGGGACAGATCCGGAGATCTTGCTGGCCAGGGTAGTTGACTTACACCTTCTAGAGCACGTTGGGTGGCACGGGATACATGCGAACGTGCATTGTCCTGTTGGAACAGCAAGTTCCCTTGCCGGTCTAGGAATGGTAGAACGATGGGTTCGATGACGGTTTGGATGTACCGTGCACTATTCAGTGTCCCCTCGACGATCACCAGAGGTGTACGGCCAGTGTAGGAGATGGCACCCCACACCATGATGCCGGGTGTTGGCCCTGCGTGCCTCGGTCATATGCAGTCCTGATTGTGGCGCTCACCTGCACGGCGCCAAACACGCATACGACCATCATTGGCACCAAGGCAGAAGCGACTCTCATCGCTGAAGACGACACGTCTCCATTCGTCCCTCCATTCACGCCTGTCGCGACACCACTGGAGGCGGGCTGCATGATGTTGGGGCGTGAGCGGAAGACGGCCTTACGGTGTGCGGGACCATAGCCCAGCTTCATGGAGACGGTTGCGAATGGTCCTCGCCGATACCCCAGGAGCAACAGTGTCCCTAATTTGCTGGGAAGTGGCGGTGCGGTCCCCTACGGCACTGCGTAGGATCCTACGGTCTTGGCGTGCATCCGTGCGTCGTTGCGGTCCGGTCCCAGGTCGACGGGCACGTGCACCTTCCGCCGACCACTGGCGACAACATCGATGTACTGTGGAGACCTCACGCCCCACGTGTTGAGCAATTCGGCGGTATGTCCACCCGGCCTCCCGCATGCCCACTATACGCCCTCGCTCAAAGTCCGTCAACTGCACATAAGGTTCACGTCCACGCTGTCGCGGCATGCTACCAGTGTTAAAGACTGCGATGGAGCTCCGTATGCCACGGCAAACTGGCTGACACTGACGGCGGCGGTGCACAAATGCTGCGCAGCTATGCGCCATTCGACGGCCAACACCGCGGTTCCTGGTGTGTCCGCTGTGCCGTGCGTGTGATCATTGCTTGTACAGCCCTCTCGCCGTGTCCGGAGCAAGTATGGTGGGTCTGACACACCGGTGTCAATGTGTTCTTTTTTCCATTTCCAGGAGTGTATTTCTGCATTAAATACTGCTTTTCTGTCCCGCGTTTTTGTTACTGCTTCAACTTCCTCTAACGATACAGCGATTCCGATTGCCTCATTGAGAGTCTTAGGGAATTCCATCCTAATCTTGCTGGAGGTTTCGGGTTGTATACCCCAGAAAATGCGCCTAGTGCCCTGTGCTCAGCTTCCTGCAGAATGGCTTCATTAACCCTATCGAAAACCGTTAGCTCATAGGTATTTTTTCGAATTTCGAATTCGACCTACAAAAGCTTCTATTGATTCCCCATTCCTTTGGTACGTTCTATTCAGTTGTTCCCGATAATATCTAGACGTATTTTTCCTCCGATACCTTTCCAGCAACCCTCTTTTGAATGCTTCAAATATCCGAGCATCTCTTAATTCTTCATGGCATGTAACGTACGTTCTGGCATCCCCAGTTACTTTCAACTTAGCCACATGCAAGGTGTTTGTGCACCCCAATTTCCCAATTTACCGGCTGTGCTAAGGTTCCAAAAGAAAGGGGTGACCAAAGACGCAGAGTTAGTGTCAAGAATTACTGCATTAACAGGAAATCGCTCCTTGCGCGCTTCTTTAGACTGACACTGACTCAAGTAGCTGCTGAATAGCCACCTTGGCTGACACAGACTGCTGCATCACTACCAGCTATCGAATCAGGACTACAGTAAGCCCAGAAAGAAGAACAGGAAGGGAAGATGGACTATGCTACAGGTTCAGACAAACCACCAAACGAAAGATTGGCACTTACTTGCCATGTTCCAGGAGTTGCTGATCCATTGCTGCCCTTCTCAGGTGCCACATATCCTCGTCGATTGCCAGCCACAATTTCCTTCAGATCCACGGAGAAGATCACTACTGTTACCAATTATAACGGGAGTGTGTGATGCGCAGGTTGCCCGAATGAAACTACTTGTAATACGTTGACCGGAGCGGGTCACGTGGTCCGGGTTGTGGGGAGTGGCTGGGTAGAAGAAGGTGACTGTTTTTAGCAATCTCCCTCTTTATTGTTGGTTCCTCCAATACATGTTCCGGTAGCTAAGCCCCACCGCTTGTGTCGTGGCGGAGACGTGCTGATGCGTGCAACCCAGCGAACGCGATGTCGCGCTCGGTCAGCGGCTGCCCAGGCGGTAGGAGACCCGGCCCAGCTCGCCTCCTGCAGGCGCTGTGGCTCGTGACGGCGCCGGGAGTCGCCGGTGCAGCAGCGGGCAACGCCCCCCCGCCGGCCGGTCCTCGGGGACAGCGTCACTGATGACGACGACGTAACAGCGACCAAACGCCCAGTCGGTCAAACCGATGCGGACACCCACCTCTGATGCTCTTAAACAGTCCAGACCGCTGCTGAATCCGCTGGTTATGCGGAGCCATCTCTATTAGAATGTTCTCGATGATTTAGCTAACGCAACCGCCCCACACGCGGCCTGCGCCTGCGTAATTTTGCTAATGCTGCGTTCTGGCTGTTGATGGCTGCCGTGCAAGCACACACATACCGACACTCGTTGCGAAACTGTGTCTCCTGTATAACGCGCCGGCCAGCCTTCGTCTGCCGTGAGCCTGGCGCATCGCTCACTGAAACACACCAAATCACAATTTCGCACCATACTTCCGTAAAATAACCCCTTGTCCTCTACAGTATGCTGAACGAGGTCCCCAGGTATACACAATGAGTGCACCTGCTGCCCATTGCTGCCATTTCCCTGAGGGGTACCATCATTTGCCATACGTTTGAACTGTCTACAATTAATGGACCCCTACCCTTTTGCGTTTGCCTTGTCCTGCTGCCGGACAAAACAGATTTCCCCAAACCAGGTGAAGTGCGTTCCACTGGCTCAGTTTCATTGAAAGACAGCACCTCAAACTTGTTGGTTAGTGGGATTGGTACAACACCCCAAGTCCTTCCCGGTTCCCGTCAACCTGTACACGATTCCTGGCTCTACTTGCAAACAAGTGAACGAGCAATGACAGATCCTGTACTTTCTGCTGAGGAGACATGATCGGCAGGAGACGATAGTACTTGAGGTACCCCTGGTACAGGTATCACAGGTACACTGCTATCGGGAGCTCTTCAAACACACCAATTCGCAGCAGCTGCCAGTCAAGCCACTCCAAACCTGTACTGGTTACTATAGTAGCAGCAGGTTTTAGACGTTAAGGTTCTACACCGAATCCACATCTTACATATCGTTGGAGCTCCGACAGCAGCCCGTCTACGACATTCTCATCGATGACGAATCGCAAATCAGATAATATTGGATCCTAATACTTGGCGGTAGCAGAATCTACCTGCACAGCAAGATTTTATTAAGTCGACTGCACTAGGAAAAACACATTCTGAAGCACATATGCAGCAACTTGTGTAATATTGACCATCGTGATGGAAGTCATTAAAGAAAATGTGCCCTGACAATATATGTAGTGTTAAATTATGATTGATGTATCACGAGACTGCGTCACTTACAGTTTCGTACAAAGAAGGAGAAACAAGCTATGATCAGCTCGTGTGCTTTATAAGGCTGCTGGTCACACTTCGTAGCAGGGAATCTTTTGCCACTGTGACGCACACCTTACTACTCGTACAAGTAGAAGATTTATTCCCAAACGACTGATGACATAATGCTGGACTTAGCACTAGCAACTTCAATGAACATGTTAGTATTACACGAACTCGAATACGACTACGATCTTTTCGCGAAAAAACTCTTCAGCAGTGACATTTTAACCAGCATACATCTGAAGGAAGGTAAGAGAAGTTACAACTTGTACAGATAGACACTTTCCTCTATCGAGCTCTATTTCTTGTCAGCAGCACAAAGTGCCATACTGTGTATATGTCTTGGGACGTGAAGTTAGCATGATCCCCATATGAGCAGTAAGCAGCCAAGAGATTGGATAAGCATCTTGGTCTAATATACACATTTTAGTACCACCTGTGGTCTAAATTCAACCAGTTGCGTCAGTGGACCTGATCTGTGATAGAAAATGTCACGTATCTTAAACTGTCTGAAATTTTAGCTGCTGAATTGATCCTAGCAAATGCTGCTTGAAATATTTCTTGATTTCTCTTTAATTGTTCAATCATTTGAAGGAAACTTCGATTCATTACTCTGAAAAATAAATGTTGTGTTGATGGTGGCAAATTAACTTTTCCCTTATGACAACACAATGTGAATGCCATTATATCGCATAGTCTCGTCACATGCGAATTGATTTGCATTACAAAATATACACCGTAAATTCATCAAACCGCAACTACAGTTCTCAGAATTATGTGGAATTATGTCCACTTCACATTTAAACGCATTTTTCTGAACAGCAGTACAGGGTGTCCTGCTCAAACCTCAAGGACCCAGAAGAGAAACCACTGTAGATACGACAATGAAAAATGCACCACACTGTAGAGCATCTCAAAGAATTTATATTCCCGTGTCAGAAGTGCTAAGCATCGTCGCAAGAGTGCAGCATGGTCGCATGAAGTGAAAATGGCGACTCCACTGCAATGCATGTTAGCAGTCGTGTGGTTTGCAGAAACAAAATCGCTGATTATTGTGCAAAGAAATCACCGTCGTGTGTATGAGTGCGATTCACCTGATGTGTAAACAACTAAGGAATGATGTAAGACGGTTCTGGCAACAGGAAGTGTTCTGAAACGAGTTTCAGAAAAGACAGTGGAGGACATTAGATAAACGTTTCTCAGAAGCCCACTTAAGTCAATCCGATAGGCATCTAGGCAACTTGATGTACCTCAATCAACATTGCATCGTGCAGTTCACCTGCGTCTTTGTATGTGTGCTTACAAAATGCAAATTCTGCAACATCTGACGCCGAACGACAAACCGTGCCGACAACAATTTGCTGTAGATATGGTGCAGCGTATTGATATGGATGCCAGCTTCCTGGAAAGATGTTTATTCTCACATGAGGCAGACTTTCATCTATCAGGAAGGGTTAATAGGCATAATGTTCGGATTTGGGGTTCGCAAAATCCGCACGTTGTCATAGAACGTGTTTGTGATAGCCCTAAACTAAATGACTGGTGTGGGCTAATGCACAGCAGGATTGTTGGATCGTTCTTCTTTCTGGAGCAAACAGTCAATGGGGAGTGTATCTGGATATGTTGGAGCAGTTTGTGTACCCTCAGATACAAGACTTGCAGGCCAACATCATTTTACAGCAAGATGGACCTCCGCCGCATTGGTCAACAGTTGTCCTCAAGTTCCCGGATAAGAAATTTTCCAATCGTTGGTTCGGTTGTGGAGGACCCATTGCTTGGCCACCACGTTCACTCAACATTACCCTGCTTGATTTCTTCATGTGGGGGTTTGTGAAGGACCACATGTATGCAACCAAAGTGGACAATATTCCTATGTTGAGACACTGTATCACGAGTGTGATTGCAACAATAACAGAGGAAATGTTAGAAAGAACTTGGCAAGAAATTGAATATAGATTCGATATTCTTTGTGCTACAAATGAGTCACATGTAGTGGTGTATTGGTGATAAATAAATTCTTTCAGATGCTCTACAGTGTGGTGCATTTTTCATTGTCATATCTACTGTGTTATTTTTTCCTGGGTCTTTGAAATCAGTGAGGTTTGCGTGGGACACCATGCATAATTACCGATATCAGCATCTCATTATTCCTATGGCTTTCTCAACACAAAAACTGTGTCTCCCTAGCTCTTCTTCTTTCAGTCCAACCCGTTAGTGCTCTTCTTTGAGGCATAGCCCAGAACAAACATAGTTTTTTTGTGTTAGCAGAGGAGCCAACACCGTGTTACGAGTGGAGGCCGAAATGCACGCGTTTTAGCTCACGCAGACTGCCGTGAGGAGGGAAGTACTATACTGACATGAGGTCTGGAACATGACAAGGAATGAGAACTCACAGAGCGGAGGTAATTAGTCTGATACTTAACTTTAATCCATTAATGATGAACGTCGCTCTTGACGGTACACGATTCACAAAGTTATCTGTTCAGAATACATTCTTGAAGAATATGGCGCTTTGCTAGGTCGTAGCAAATGACGTAGCTGAAGGCTATACTAAACTGTCGTCTCTGCAAATGAGATCGTATGTAGACAGTGAGTCATTGCTAGCAAAGTCGGCTGTACAACTGGGGCGAGTGCTAGGAAGTCTCTCTAGACCTGCCGTGTGGCGGCACTCGGCCTGCAATCACTGACAGAGGTGACACGCAGGCCCGACGTATACTAACGGACCGCGGCCGATTTAAAGCCTACCACCCAGCAAGTGTGGTGTCTGGCGGTGACACCACAGTTTTCTTAAAATAAAGGGCATTATGGCAACTCAAAATGGAGATACTGAAAATTAGGAACAGACTAAATTTTATGGTGACGGCGGCAAGCGAACACAGAGTCAGTTCTGTCACTCTTAGACAAAGTAAGTGGAAAAACAGTGCTAGTAAACAACGTTTGTTGTGCCCGTAGCTTCGTTCCTACGTTTTTCTCTGTCGACAACGTCAACGACGTAGCAGTTGCGGCATTGTAGCTGTCCTGTATGTATGTGTTACCGCCAAGTGGACTATCTGCAATATTTAAACATGAATGTCCCTTGAATGCAACTTCATGAAACGCTGTTACTTTCGTGTGTCGTCTCTGCCATGGCACCTGATCATTATGCATGGTAGCAATGTCAGAGACGAAGACATGTGTGTGTCTTCTTCCTTTTACCTCTCCTATTGGCTATGTATAGAAATGATTTTTTTTCTTTTGTGCACAACTATGGCAAAGTTCTTTTGGAATTATATAGATTTCATTGCCCTACACGAAAAATTAATTTTACAAATCGGTACTTCACTTTTCGATGTTCAGGTATTAATATTATGGTCGTTAAATAGTAACGATGCATTATCATTATGAACATCCACATTGGCAATGCTTTCTCTATGCAAAAATTGTGTCTGTCAAGCTCTGCGTCTTTCCCTCTCAACCATTGGCATTCTCCTTCTAGACATACCCTAAAAAATACAGTTTCCTCATAATAAGGAAAGTCGGAAGTCGTAATTATTCAAAATGAAAAAATTAAAAATTAGGAGCTGATTTTAAATTTGCTGGCAGTGGCAGCAAACGACCACACCATTACTCTTACAAAAAAATAAGCGACATAACTACGCCAGTGTACAACCCTATTTGCAGGCTTCGTTACTATATGCTGGTTTTCACTGCTGACAACATCATCGACCTAGCAGTTGTCACACCGTAGCTGCCCGGTATGCACGTTTTACTGGAAATGAACCATGTAAACGTGTGTGCCCCTAGAACGAAATTTCATGAAATGATGTTACTTTCGTGTGTCATTCCTATCAAAGCATTTGATCGGTGCGCGGGGCAGAGGTTGGTAGCTCTTCAGTTTTCGATGTTCAGGTTTTGGTGATTTCAACGCATCGCAGAGAAAGAAACATCAGTATTATAAATGTGAAAGCTTCTACGTCCTTTGACAACTCTTAAAGGCTGCATACACACATTATTTTTTATTTGTGCACATCTGTGACAAAGTACCTTTCGAATTATGTAAGGGTCATTGGCCTCCTAGTACAATTAATATTAAAAATCGGTACTTCAGTTTTCGTGATCACGTATTTAATTTAGTACGTAAGCACTGGACTGTCAGTAAAAAATAGGCTCCTGTGGAAGTATTTCTTGTGATAGTTATACACTCATGCTCATAAATTAAGAATAATGCTGATACATGGTGAAACAACGCTCTGGTAGGCGGTTTGCAGGTTTAAATCATCTCAGAGTATGACCATGCGGTGCATTTGACCTGTGGTCGCCGCACGTTGGCGCTGGCAGCAGTCCACATACGCGTTGGTATGTTAGTGCATGTCAAACTACAGTGAAGTGAGTAAGTGTGCAAACGTTTTCAGACGTGCTAATGGTGACTATGTGTTGAAAATGGCTCAAAGAACACATATTGATGACGTTATGAGGGATAGAATACTAGGGCGACTGGAGGCTGGTCAAACACAGCAGGTCGTAGCATGGGCCCTCCGTTTGCCACGAAGTGTGGTCTCAAGATTATGGCAACGATTCCAGCAGACAGAAAACGTGTCCAGGCGCTACAGTACAGGACGTCCACAGTGTGCAACACCACAAGAAGACCGATATCTCACTATCAGTGCAAGCAGACAGCCTCGGAGTACTGCAGGTAGCCTTGCTCGGGACGTTACAGCAGCCACTGGAACAGTTGTCTCCAGACACACAGTCTACAGACGACTGAACAGACATGGTTTGTTCGCTCGGAGACCTGCAGGGTGCATTCCACTGACCCCTGGTCACAGGAGAGCCCATAAAGCCTGGTGTCAAGAACACAGTACATGGTCATTGGAACAATGGTCCCAGGTTATGTTCACAGATGAGTCCAGGTATAGTCTGAACACTGATTCTCGTCGGGTTGTCATCTGGCGTGAAGCAGGAACCAGATACCAATCCCTTAATGTCCTTGAAAGAGCCATGTATGGAGGCTGTGGTTTGATGGTGTGGGGTGGGATTATGATTGGTGCACATACACCCCTGCATGTCTTTGACAGAGGAACTGTAACAAGCCAG
Source organism: Schistocerca gregaria (assembly GCF_023897955.1). Classification (NCBI taxonomy): domain Eukaryota; kingdom Metazoa; phylum Arthropoda; class Insecta; order Orthoptera; family Acrididae; genus Schistocerca; species Schistocerca gregaria. The sequence continues at coordinate 201,041,223 of NC_064929.1, read as the reverse complement.
GTGTATTGGGACATCATTTTGCACCAGTTTGTCCGCCTTTTGAGGGGTGCAGTGAGTCACACCTTCCTCCTGATGGATGATAACGCAAGGCCCCGCCGAGCTGTCATCGTGGAGGAGTACCTTGAAACACAAGATATCAGTCGAATGGAGTGGCCTGCCTGTTCTCCAGACCTCAACCCCATCGAGCACGTCTGGGATGCTCTCAGTCGACGTGTCGCTGCACGTCTTCAAACCCCCTACGACACTTCAGGAGCTCTGACAGGCACTGGTGCAAGAATGGGAGGCTATACTCCAGCAGCTGCTAGACCACCCGATCCAGAGTATGCCAATCCGTTGTGCGGCCTGTGTACGTGTGCATGGTGATCATATCCGATATTGATGTCAGGGTACATGCGCAGGAAACATTGGCGTTTTGTAGCACATGTGTTTCAGGATGGTTTTCTCAACTTATCGCCACTACCGTGAGCTTGCAGATCTGTGTCGAGTTTTGTTCCCTATGTACCTATGCTATTAGTGTCATTTTTGTGTGGCACCACATTCTGCAATTATCCTTAATTTATGAGCACGAGTGTAGCTAATGTTCATTAAAGCAGTGATGAATCGCAACACTCTCGAAGATGCACACATTTAGACCTATAACCACAGCATCTTCTGATGTTGGTTGTCGTGAAGGTGGGAGCACAGGATTCCCTCAGCACACACAGCATACCGCTAGGAAGGCAGTACAAGTACAGCCTGGAAGGCAACACTGAGGTGCCCATCCAGCAAGCAGAAGACGGCACCTCTAGTCGGTCGGTATGGCCATCTGAGGTCCAATAGGTCCGCATATTCTATCAGTTATAGCTGTGACCCTTAGGTAGTAGCAGCATGGAGCTGGGAATCCTGGCCACAGCCAGCAGGTTGCTGTCTCATAGTCGAAGTTTTCAGATGGGCAGCAAGCAGCACATCAAGATTCGCCAGCAGAGTTAACCTGTAATCAACCAGATCTGTCATGCTAACAGAATGACCAGGCAGTGAGGACGATGAATCTGAAATAGGGGTGTTTAAAGCCAAAGATCAAGTTTGGCAGCCATTTGCAATCAGTTGACCATAGGTCCTGCCACACACGATGTTGTCTCAATTATTGACTGCTGTCCCTGTCTTTGCAGTTCTCATTGGTACTATAAGACATTGGCATGGTGGAGCTTGGATGTTGCATATTATTACTCGGTATTGTAGAGTTTGCAGAACACTGTTCCGGGTGTTGTCGTACTGCACTGTATGCACTCCTTGCTATGGCTCTGCTATCAGCATGTCAATGAGTTAAGAGTGTTGCCCTGCTTTTGCCGTATTAGCGCCCTTCACATGTTCTTGCTTTTGATTATGACTCATGGTCTGAGTCGCATCAATCCTTACACTCTGTGTGAACAATAACTTCGAAAATTTATTAGTATATCCAGGAACATGGTTGGTATGGAACAAATGTATAATCTATACAAAATGAGTTTATGAAATTACTCAGGTTTCCATCTAACCAAATTGTTTCCAATAGGACAGACTTTCAGCTGATTGTTCTTCACCCACTGCCAAGTAGTAGCTATTGACTTCTGTGTGGTTTACATCACTAACAGCAAGTTGTCGCAAATATGATAAGTGGAACATGCAAAAAAACTAAAATTAATGACCTAAACCATTCCACAAAATCAAACAATGGGAGATCTCAAATGGAATAACAATACGAAGTGGCACAGATTGCTATTCACCTCTTATAGAAGGGGTTGAGCTGCAGACAGGTAATAAATAGTAGACTGCAAGATCTCATAAGCTATCAGACAGAGTCGTTCTTCAGAAGTAGGGAAAAAACCTGTACAAGTACATTGTGCCAGCTCAGTACAACATTTTATCTTCACATAATATGCAAATCCTTTACCAATTCCACTGACACCCCACACTTTTCTATCTCAGTCTTTTTATTGAAAGGTGGCACCAATTCTGGCACATTGTCCTCCTTTAATCGCAATTAATTGTCTTCTGTTATTAATTTTTGGATTAAATTCCATCAGATGCAAATAACGACTTTTTTTATTACATGACTGAGTAGTGGTTATGTGGTTTTAGCAGTGACTAAGCTCATACTGAAATTAAAGTATTTTACATCTCATATTTTTCATATTTGTTGCTCTTATTCTCTTTGATGTCACAAAGTGTTCTGAAGTCATCCTTGGCAAACCATATCATGCTGTTAACTCCACATCGCATCTACTGTGATGTACAGATGTCAGCTGATGAACCTCGTTTGCCACACATCAGTCAATGAGTACCTCAAAAAATAGTACAATTCAAAACAAATAAAAGATATCATATACATATAATTAATATCTTTCTATGCTATTTAATTATCATAAAAATTGCAGTATAATTAGTTGTAGACACTCGTTTGTCATCGATGCAGGTACAGAAAATTTTGCAGTTCTAATTTTTATGGGAATTACTGATTTCAATTCACCCAAATACCTTACTACCACAGGAAAAATCGGTGCAAAACGTGTCCTTTCTGAAAGTACTCAACTCCTCTGAAACAAGTGCTTTGTTTATTATTTGTATTCTTTTTACAGATTGTTCTGATCTGTGTCTCGATATGCCCTAGCTACCAGATGACTCTTCTTCCCTCCTAGAAGCTTCCAGTCGCTTAAAGGTTAGCTAATGGAAGAATAAAAGCTTCACAGAGCATTATGAAGCGTCAGATCACGGCATCAGTACCAAGGGTCCACTATCACATCGGCAGCTTCATAGTCCAGAATGGGTAAGTTAAAATTATATATTTTGTGTAATGCAGCTTGTCCTTCCAGTTAACTCTCATATGACATCTGAGTTTATTTTTCAGTTTCTGTATGTTCTGTTTTATTAATGGCTGTAGGATCCAAATATACAGGATCATTGGCAGAACATTTTATTATATCCTCAACTACATTACTACACTCCTGGAAATGGAAAAAAGAACACATTGACACCGGTGTGTCAGACCCACCATACTTGCTCCGGACACTGCGAGAGGGCTGTACAAGCAATGATTACACGCACGGCACAGCGGACACACCAGCAACCGCGGTGTTGGCCGTCGAATGGCGCTAGTTGCGCAGCATTTGTGCACCGCCGCCGTCAGTGTCAGCCAGTTTGCCGTGGCATACGGTACTCCATCGCAGTCTTTAACACTGGTAGCATGCCGCGACAGCGTGCACGTGAACCGTATGTGCAGTTGACGGACTTTGATCGAGGGCGTATAGTGGGCATGCGGGAGGCCGGGTGGACGTACCGCCGAACTGCTCAACACGTGGGGCGTGAGGTCTCCACAGTACATCGATGTTGTCGCCAGTGGTCGGCGGAAGGTGCACGTGCCCGTCGACCTGGGACTGGACCGCAGCGACGCACGGATGCACGCCAAGACCGTAGGATCCTACGCAGTGCCGTAGGGGACCGCACCGCCACTTCCCAGCAAATTAGGGACACTGTTGCTCCTGGGGTATCGGCGAGGACCATTCGCAACCGTCTCCATGAAGCTGGGCTACGGTCCCGCACACCGTTAGGCCGTCTTCCGCTCACGCCCCAACATCATGCAGCCCGCCTCCAGTGGTGTCGCGACAGGCGTGAATGGAGGGACGAATGGAGACGTGTCGTCTTCAGCGATGAGAGTCGCTTCTGCCTTGGTGCCAATGATGGTCGTATGCGTGTTTGGCGCCGTGCAGGTGAGCGCCACAATCAGGACTGCATACGACCGAGGCACACAGGGCCAACACCCGGCATCATGGTGTGGGGAGCGATCTCCTACACTGGCCGTACACCTCTGGTGATCGTCGAGGGGACACTGAATAGTGCACGGTACATCCAAACCGTCATCGACCCCATCGTTCTACCATTCCTAGACCGGCAAGGGAACTTGCTGTTCCAACAGGACAATGCACGTCCATATGTATCCCGTGCCACCCAACGTGCTCTAGAAGGTGTAAGTCAACTACCCTGGCCAGCAAGATCTCCGGATCTGTCCCCCATTGAGCATGTTTGGGACTGGATGAAGCGTCGTCTCACGCGGTCTGCACGTCCAGCACGAACGCTGGTCCAACTGAGGCACCAGGTGGAAATGGCATGGCAAGCCGTTCCACAGGACTACATCCAGCATCTCTACGATCGTCTCCATGGGAGAATAGCAGCCTGCATTGCTGCGAAAGGTGGATATACACCGTACTAGTGCCGACATTGTGCATGCTCTGTTGCCTGTGTCTATGTGCCTGTGGTTCTGTCAGTGTGATCATGTGATGTATCTGACCCCAGGAATGTGTCAATAAAGTTTCCCCTTCCTGGGACAATGAATTCACGGTGTTCTTATTTCAATTTCCAGGAGTGTAGTTACTGAAAAGGCATTTACTATTTCCTGAAAATCTGATGCATCTTGAACATCACACTCTTTGTTTTTAATACATTGCCCTTTGATTCATTTTTACAACTTTCCAAATGAATTTCATTGTGTTCCTACATTATTTGATTATATTTTGGTTAAATAATGTATTACATTGTTACATTATGATTTTGTACATTGCACTGCACATTTTACCGTATACTGTTAACTTACCTGCTTTGCAATATTTATACAGTTCTTTAGGCTGCAATTTTTTTTGGTAGAGATTTATATCCCTTTCATTAACCAGCAGTTTTTCCATTAATTACAGTTTTTCTCAGTTTGAATGAAAATGTAATACCGAAGTAAAATTTTATGATAGGACTCAAACGTTTCATAACATTATTTTCATTATATATAATTAATGACTAAAATTGAATATTATTGAGTTTCTATGTTTTCAAAAAGTCTGATAAAAATCTAATTCAGCATTTTCAGTTATGCTAATTGGAACTTTTACAGTTGGAGTCCAGTTCAATGTATTAGCAACATGCAACAACTTCATACTTACTTCTTCTACCTTTAAGTACCTTATAGAAAGTCAATATTAAAATCTCCACATCACAGCAGTACTTTGTTTTGTGAGCTAAGTTTATTTAGAAATACTTGCTGACTGCAAGATAGTATGGAAATGAGAGTTTCGTATACATTTATTAACATGGTCCTGTTGACAGGGAATGGCTTGGTGCCTGTCAGCATTGGCCTGATATCATATCTACAGTTCACTAATGAAACTTCCTGGCACATTAAAGTGGCATGTCAGGGGAACTGCGCCTAGTCATCAACACTGATTTCATCCAAATTTGCGATACCTGCAGGGCTTGGCCACAAATGAAAGTAACAGAAGTAAGAGTTTTAGATGGCCAAGTGTTGGAAAAAATAGTATTTTTTGTCCAAGTTGGATGTGTCCATACACAAGTTATCAGGTTCTGGTTGGTGAAGGAGAAATGGTAAGAACAGTAATCAGAAGGCTGTAACATTTATATTTCGAATATTTTCTTACCTACACTGCAAATAAACTGAAATGATGCAGAATATATAGTATTTATTATAAATCTGTTAAAAGTCATGAAAAAGACAGGCAGACGAAAATTAAGGAGTGCAAATAAATTTCTAGCTAGGTACTGTGAGGTGTACATGAGAACGTCATATATAAAATTAAATGCTCTTAATATTTTACAGTTAATGAGTAACATATGCAGAGATGACATTCATCATAAAACTGGAAGCAGTAATTGCCTCTGTATCTTGTACACTTTATAACCATCACATTTTTTACAGTTACATGGTTGTTTTAAGGTTATTCCAGAAAAAACAGATTTGGTGCACATCCACAAAAGGTTATCTCATTACACAGTTTGGCACCAAACCATGTGTAAAGAATTATTCCAGCAAGTATTGGTGAGAATAGCTGGTGATATGCAATTTACAAACTGTAAAGAAATTGATGTTACGCCGAGTAAGCTATAAAACACAATATTTGAATAACAATCTTTTCTAGTAATATCTTTAGTTTTCCATAAGAAAATCATTCTGAATTTTAATTACAATAATGTCTCTCATATTATTTTAGTTACATAATTAATTACATTATGGATTTGGTTACTAACATGTAATTTCAGTACAGAGCTTGTGCTTTATCCGATTAAATACTTAGAATGTACAAATAAAGCCTCAAATTCTGTAAATTCCAAAACTGTGAGATGTAAGCGATTGAAGAGTTAATTATAAATGTAGTTACAAGGACTATTAATTGCAGAGGAAGTCATAAAAATAAATAACGAATGAAAATACTTTCAAGCTGTTTTTTTTAAGAGAAAGGTGTTCTCTGTGTTAACTCGTTACTCGATTGTAATTATGGTAATTATAGGCGTTGGCCACCTATGCCAACACTTACACAGCATTTTAATATTTTCCGCCAAATATATATCCCTTCAATTTCTTTATTATACATTCAATGCAGCATTTGTAGGTAATTTTGTTAATGACAACAATCTCTTGATAATGATGACAATATGCATTCTTTCAAAGACATTTTACAAGTCTTCAAAAAATATTCTGGTTTCTAGAAAATTGAGTCAATTGACACTTGTATGTGTATTTCTATAACGTCCTAGGAAGCACCAAATCGTCCAACAACCACCCGGATGCATACAAAAAGGGTGGTATCAGACATTTCCTATGACTTTTGGGGAAGGCTGTATCGTTACAAGTACTTTTTTACCTGCACTGGGAATCTATTGTTCACATGCAGCTGCTGAGAGCTGCTTCAAGGTCAAACAGCAACCAAATGAATACAAATTACTATGAGTTTATTACAGTTCCACCTTGTAAAGATATTTGCAGAGCCCTAGTGGATTCTCTGAATACAACCCTTTCTTGTACATGTATTTGCAATCCAAAATTTTTATTGGTCTTTCTTCTCATACTGTTAATGAAAATATTAATAAATAAAGTATTTTCATCATTGTTTTGGTTTATTTGCATTGTAAGTAGTGTAAAAACAAAGAACAAAAGAATAAAAGAGTAAATGAAGTTGCTGCACAGGGACTTAAGCACACAACCCTTGGATTACTGTTTCCGTTGCACCAATTGCAGCCTGTGACTATCCTAAAATAAATTGCTCGTGCCTCCCCCAGCCCGTGCCACAAATGCTATTTTTTCCAGATGCCTGAATGTGTGATGCCTTCAGTGACTACGTTTGGACAATATTATCAAGTGATCTTTCACAGAACCCAAAGAAATTCCGGTCAACTGTAAAGGTTGTATAGTGGCATAAAAGTTAGTCTCCAGTCCCTAGCGAATGGGATAGGAACTGAAATTGAAGGCAGCAAAGCAAAAGTTGAATTGCTTAACTCCATTTTCAAATGTTCAAAAAAATGTTCAAATGTGTGTGAAATCTTATGGGACTTAACTGCTAAGGATATCAGTCCCTAAGCTTACACACTACTTAACATATATTATCCTAAGGACAAACACACACACCCATGCCCGAGGGAGGACTCGAACCTCCGCCGGGACCAGCTGCACAGTCCATGACTGCAGCGCCTTAGACCACTCGGCTAATCCAGTGCGGCTTCAAATGTTCCTTTACAAAGGAAAACCCTGGAGAACTGCCCCAATTTAATCCTCGTAACATTGGAAAGATGAATGAAATAAGTATTAGTGTCACTTGTGTTGAGAAACAGCTTAAATTGTTGAAATAGAAGAAAGCTCCAGGGACAGATGGACTTCCTGTCAGATTCTATACTGAAACTAAGGATGAGTTAGCCCCTCTTCTCGCTTAAATCTATCGTAAATTCCTTTAACAAAAAACTGTGCACAGTTCTTGGAAAAAGGCACAGGCCACACCTGTATGTAAGAACAGTAGTAGAAGTGGTCCTCAAAACTACCGCCCAATATCGTTGACATCGATTTGTTGTAGAATCTTACAACATATTCTGTTGCGACACTGCCTGGATTTTCGCGGTTCTTCCAAAAAAATATGAAGATGATAATGGAATTTTTTTAAAAGCAGTGGAGATGCTGGCATCTTTTGATTCAGTTATATGTGAACATATTTGCAGAACTGAATCAAATCTGACTCAAGTTGGAAGGGGAAGGCCCACTATTTAGAAGACCACATTCAAAACGAAATTGATTAAAAACGAGGCACAATGATAAAAAAAACATATTTTGAAGAAAGTAAGAGAAACTAAATATTTTCCATCATATTAGACTGCACACCAGATGCAAGCCATACAGAACAAATAACAGCAATATTTAGGCATGTTTACCTAAATCACACACACAAGAACATAATGAGGTATCTTGAACAGTGTGACCTTCTCAGTGCCAACCAACACGGATTTCGAAAACATCGATCATGTGAAATTCAACTCGCACTTTTCTCACAGCACAGTCTAAAAGCTTTAGATCAAGGCAACCATGTAAAGGGCATGTTTCTTGATTTCCGAAAAGCATTTGACTCAGTACTGCACCTACACTTATTGCCAAAAGTACTATTATATCGGGTATCAAGTGAAATTTGTAACTGGTTTGTAGACTTTTTAGTGGGGAGGACACAGTATGTTATCTTGGATGGAGAGGCATCGTCAGATGTAGAAGTAACATCAGGTGTGGCACAGGGAAGTGTGTTGCGAATGTTGCTGTTCATATTGTATATTAGTGTACTTGCATACAATTTTAATAGGAAAATCAAGCTTTTGTGGTCGATGCAGCTATGTGTGATGAAGTATTACCTGAAAGAAGCTGCATAAATATTCAGCCAGATCTTAATAAAATTTCAACATGGTGCAGAAATTGGCAACTTGCTTAACATATTCTGAGTCACTTCACAAAACGAAAAAAACGTAGTATCCTATAATATCAAGTAGTCGCTGTTGGAATCGACCAACTCATACAAATATTTGGGTGTAACACTTTGTAGGGGTATGAAATGGAGTGATCACATAGGTTCACTCGTGGGTGAAGCAGATGATAGAGTAAGTGCAATCAGTCTACAAAGAAGACTGCTTAAGAATCACTTGTGTGACCGGTTCTAGAATATTGCTCACGTGTGTAGGACCTGTACCAGATAGGACTAACAAGGTATATTGAATGTACACAGAGAAGGGCAGCACGAATGGTCACAGGTCTGTTTAATCCGCGGAAGTAGAAGCTGACAGAGTTGCCCTGTAGATGCTGGTTCCCATATAGGGAATCCCCGTGGCTTCTCGCGGGTGCATTTGTCTGACAGAACTGTGCTCTCCATTCACTTGTTCCGAGCCATTAGGGCGAGACACAAAGCCGCACATTGCCGGTTGATTGTTTGCTGCAACTTAGGAGTGGTATCAGTGCATATTGTTTTTAGTTTTATAAAATACAGGTGCAGAAAGAAACGTCCATATGGTGAGTACTGTTTTCTATTTTAATTGTACTAATTTTTAATTCTAAATATTCCCTGTTTTATAATTGCTGTCTTAACACGTTAATTGCTTAAAGCAGTGTCTATATAGAACTTTAAACCCTCAAAGTGGCCGAAATTCAACTTTGACATTACAAACTACACTTTCGCTGATGTTTATGGCCACAATTCACCTTTGACGCTAGAAATTAAATTTTCGCTGGTGTTTATAACCTTTGTGCAGCAGTCAGTTAGGCTAATAATCTAATTTCCTTTCCTGTTGTCTTTTTGGAGTAATAATATTTTTATTAGTAACGGGTCTTGGAAAACGTCATTTACACACAGTAAGCAAGTGTCTGAACAAAGGACTTTTGAACAATAATAGCACAGTTAATACTCAAAATAATGTAGGTTTTTTTATCTCCTTTTAAGGAAAGAGGACGTAATTTTGTGTCAATGCGCATCTGATTCTTGTGGTAAAGTGGCTTTATGAAATTTTGTCAGTAATACAATCATGATTTCTAGCTTTCTGATTTCTAATCTATCATTAATAGGTTCGTATACATGCTCAGCTGTCTTGACGAATTTTGGCACCCTATAGGATAAAGTCAATGCCATCGCCCCACACACCTACATATACTATGTAAATTTCATTCGTTGTGTCATTGATACATGACTTGCTACTTTCACATATTAAACTGTCGGACACATACGAGTTTTTGACATCATTAGCCTACGTCATTAGTATCGGAATTAATATCTAAAAAGTGATTAAATAGTGATCTTGTTAATATTTTAGTTACATGTGGTCTTGTTCAAGTACATAATCATACTTATCCCATTAACGACGATGGAAGAAAGTTTGCTGGCAGTTACAAATACAGAAATCTTTCTAACGGCGCAAAAGTTAAAAGAGACTGGCTTCTTCACTCTTCAAGTAAGGATTTAGTGTATGGTTTCTGTTGTAAAATGTTTGCCAAAAGTGTAAGTTTGTGTGATATGAATGGATTTTCAGATTGACAGTATTTATCATTGACTCTGAAAAGAAACGAAACGAGTGATTCCCACAATGAAAATGTAAAGTAATGGGTACAACTGAATAATGTTACAAACAAAGAACACTGTAAATCAGACGCAACTGAGACTGATAGAGAGGGGAAAAAGGCACTGCTGTGATGTACTAGAAAGGATTATTGCTATTGTTAAGTTTCTGTCGCGACAGTGCCTGGATTTTCGCGGTTCTTCCAAAAAAATATGAAGATGATAATGGAATTTTTTTAAAAGCAGTGGAGATGCTGGCATCTTTTGATTCAGTTATATGTGAACATATTTGCAGAACTGAATCAAATCTGACTCAAGTTGGAAGGGGAAGGCCCACTATTTAGAAGACCACATTCAAAACGAAATTGATTAAAAACGAGGCACAATGATAAAAAAAAACATATTTTGAAGAAAGTAAGAGAATCTAAATATTTTCCATCATATTAGACTGCACACCAGATGCAAGCCATACAGAACAAATAACAGTAATATTTAGGCATGTTTACCTAAATCACACACACAAGAAAGTAGATGTATGTGAACATTTCATTGGTTTGTACCAGATTATCAGTTCAATTGGGGGGGGGGGGGGGTTGTTAAATTTCGTTCTGAATATGTTTTCTGAATTGAACGTGGACATTCAAAGTTTTCGAGGACAATGTTATGATGATGGTTCTAACATGCATGGAAAACACAAAGGATTGCAGAAAAGAATTTTTGATATCAATAAGCATGCATTTTACGTGTCATGCTCAGCTCATAGCTTAAACTTAGTGGTAAATGATGCAGCAAATTTTTCTCATGAGACCATCAATTTCTTCGACGAAATTCAAGAATTCATCATCAACAATTAGGTAGTCAGTCATTTGTAAACATTTATCAGAGCTAAAGCCAAAACCTTTAAGGGCTATGAAATGGTCTGGCACAACTGAAGCAATGAACCCCTTACGGTTCTACACAGGAAACGTATTTGATACCTTGTTGGAAATATAAGCGAAGTCACTTGCTTTAAAAGTTCAAAATTATAAACTCATTTGTTTTGTTGTAATCTGGTACAAAGTTCTAATCAAAATTAATTCTTTAAGTACAATGATGCAAAACCTGACAATTAATGCTCAGATATGCCTCAGTTTGTTAAAGAGTTTGATAAAAAATTCACACAATATAGCATAGATGAAAACTTTCAAGTATATAGTCAAACGTTTCTATACAGGGTGGTCCATTGATTGTGACTGGCCCAAATATCTCACGAAATAAGCGTCAAACGAAAAAACTAAAAAGAACGAAACTTGTCTAGGTTGGAGGGGGAAACCAGATGGTGCTATGGTTGGCGCGGTAGATGGCCCTGCCATATCAACTGCCTTTTTTAGAATAGGAACCCCCATTTTTTATTACATATTCGTGTAATGCATAAAGAAATATGAATGTTTTAGTTTGACCACCAAGGTCGCTGATGTTACACTTGTCGCAGCCATCGTGGATTTTCCGTTACCCAATAGTGCATATTATGTCGGTTTACGTTACCGCCGTTGTTGAGTGACGCTTCGTCGCTAAATAGAACGCGTGCAAAAAATCTGTCATTGTCCCGTAATTTCTCTTGTGCCCAGTGGCAGAACTGTACACAACGTTCAAAGTCGTCGCCATGCAATTCCTGGTGCATAGAAATATGGTACGGGTGCAATAGACATTGATGTAGCATTCTCAACACAAACGTTTTTGAGATTCCCGATTCTCGCACTATTTGTCTGCTACTGATGTGTGGATTAGCCGCGACAGCAGCTAAAACACCTACTTGGGCAACATCATTTGTTGCAGGTCATGGTTGACGTTTCACATGTGGCTGAACACTTCCTGTTTCCTTAAATAACGTAACTATTCGGCGATCGGTCCGGATGGGTGATGTCGTCCAGGATACCGAGCAGCATACATAGCATATGCCAGTTGGGCATTTTGATCACAATAGCCATACATCAACACGATATCGACCTTTCCGCAATTAGTAAACGGTCCATTTTAACATGGGTAATGTGTCACGAAGCAAATACCATCCACACTGGCGGAATGTTACGTGATAACACGTACTTACACGTTTGTGACTATTACAGCGCTGAAACTTCCTGGCAGATTAAAACTGTGTGTCCGACCGAGACTCGAACTCGGGACCTTTGCCTTTCGCGGGCAAGTGCTCTACCATCTGAGCTACCGAAGCACAACTCACGCTCGGTACTCACAGCTTTACTTCTGCCAGTATCTCATCTCCTACCTTCCAAACTTTACAGAAGCTCTCCTTCGGTAGATCAGATGGTAGAGCACTTGCCCGCGAAAGGCAAAGGTCCCGAGTTCGAGTCTCGGTCGGGCATGCAGTTTTAATCTGCCAGGAAGTTTCATATCAGCGCACACTCCGCTGCAGAGAGAAAATCTCATTCTGGAAACATCCCCCAGGCTGTGGCTAAGCCATGTCTCCGCTATATCCTTTCTTTCAGGAGTGCTTGTTCTGCAAGGTTCGCAGGAGAGCTTCTGTAAAGTTTGGAAGGTAGGGGATGAGATACTGGCAGAAGTAAAGCTGTGAGTACTGGGCGTGAGTCATGCTTCGGTAGCTCAGATGGTAGAGCACTTGCCCACGAAAGGCAAAGGTCCCGAGTTTGAGTCTCAGTCGGGCACACAGTTTTAATCTACCAGGAAGTTTCATATCAGCGCACACTCCGCTGCAGAGTGAAAATCTCATTCTATTATAGCGCTATCTACCATAAAGCAAAAAAAGTGGTCCAACTAAAACATTCATACGTACTATACGAATATGTAATAAAAATGCAGTTGATATATGTTTGACCTATGGCAGTGCCATCTAGTGGGCCAACCATAGCGCCATCTGGTTTCCCCCTTCATGCTGGACAAGTTTCGTTCTTTGTAGTTTTTTCGTTTGACGCTTATTTTGTAAGATATTTGGTCCTGTCACGATAAATGGACCAACCTGTAGAAATGTGGTAGTACTCTTCGAACTTGTCTGGAAAATTTGGCAGTGACTGACGAGTTGTAAAAATTTCCTCCGCAGATCTGACCTCATTAAAACAATGCACCCAAGTCCTGAATCACTCAGGATAGCTTCTCAACAGCTGCAACTGTTAACCTATAGTGTGAGTCCAATGCGGAAACCCACGAATAACGACTGTACACTGGGTTGACGCTCAACTCTTTCCGTCCCACGTGCAACATCTGCGTGCTGTTGCCGGATCGGCTTGGACCCAGTGTAGGCCTTTACATTGGACAACGCCAGGGCGCGTTTATCGCCCCAGGAGCGGATTGGAATGGATGACTTCCAGATGCAATGTAGGTGCAGTCGACTGCACTGCAGCTGGCGTGGCCAAAGTTGTCCATGGGGCCTCAGATACTCTGCAGCGTCTCTGTCAGATGTCACACCTGACTGAGCACCACAGGGAGTGAGGAAGTGACTGCAGCCAGGACCCTGTTGTCCGCAGCAGGTGCTGTGCAGTGGCTGGGTGCAACGGGGATGCAGGAAGCAGTCCGAGCGTTGCTGCAGATTTGTCTTCGTCTACTCGACGAGCCTTCCCTCTTGGCAGATCGGCACACTGGTCATGTGGAGTGTTCTCTCAGACACGTTTGGTGGCATGGATGTGTCTCCTGGTTGCATCGGCTGGCTGGCCATAACGTTGTTTCTGGTGGCCGGCGTCATCTCTGTGACGACCTGCTGCATGTTCGCCTGGATGGAGATGTCAGAGGGACAGCCGGCTGACTGCTTGGGTGGTGACTTGCCGCATTGGTAGGCTACTGCTGCTATTACGACTTCGCAAGCCTCGCCACGTGAGGACTGCCACAGTTTACGCACTTTGGAGTGTTCTTCTTCAAGTACGGGCAGAACACACCCACTTGGTTTTCGTCGCATTTTACGCATACATCCGGAAAGGAGCAATGCCGAGCCATGTGCCCCGTCCTTTGGCAGTGGAAGCATTGCACTATCCCTTTTGTCTGCTTCAGTGCTTCCACTGTTACTTTCGTGTTGGTGACCCGCTTCAATCAGGAGAGTTGCCTGTTGTCAGGCTTATTGGTGGTGAGGATCAGCAACTGTGGCGTCTCTGTGTGTGTGAGATGTGATTTGATGCGCGTCACATTGCGCGCGCCAAATTTCGTGTCAGACAGTGCCTTCTTTAGGAATTCAGGGCCCACCGCCTTGGGGAAGCCCTTGAATACAATCTACAGCAGTTTTTCTGGATGTGAGGCGTGCGAGTACCCTGTAGATTGCTCTTAGGCCAGTATTACACTATCAAATTTCTTTGTCAAAGATTTGATCAAAGATGTGATCAAATATATTTGACAAAGATCTTCGATGTGGCGCTAAAAGGCGTATTACACTGTCATCATATTTTTCGTTAGAGTTCAAGATGGCTGACAACAACTTGTTATCAACCGCAACAGTTGCGTGTACCACAATTGCACTGTGTGCGCATATGGAAGAGAAATGGGGGGGAAAACAATGAAACATACCAGGGTGAAGCCGTGGGTTTTACGACGACACGATAAAAGCATTCAACAAAACTTGTTACGTGAGCTTATAGTGGAGGATGTCAAGTCGTACACGAATTATTTAAGACTGGATGAGCATATATTTCTGCATGTGCTCAGTGAAGTGTATCCTCATATCACAAAAAACAATATTAACTCAACAACTGCTATATCTGCAGAAGACAGGCCCACTGTAACACACTGAGTCCTTGCTACAGGCGAGAGTTAGGTATGGTTAGGTCAGGTGAAGTCTCCAATCTTCTTAATCTGTTTTTGTATTCAGGGAGCCTCACGTTGTAAAGCGCTTCATCAGCTTTGCACATCTCTATTAATTTTGCAGTTGTCGGTACACACCAACTATATTTACAAGCAATGTTTATAAAAACACTACAGATGACAGAACCCTGCAGCGATGCTAGCGCTCCATGTGGTAACATGTCACATTGCAGTGAACAGAAGACAAGCAACTTCTTTGATCAAATCTACAGCGAGGCCCTAGATTTGATCAAATATTTGATGACATTTGACAAAGTTCCCTATTACACCATCAAATTTCTTCGAGAAAGACATTTGACAAAGATATTGGACAAAGAAATTTGATAGTAACATCGGCCTTACTGATGCCTCGGCCGTCACAGTCCGGTAATCCGCAGAATTTGCGACTTGCAGTCGCACCAGGTTGTCTCCTGCTGTCTTCACTGTGTAATCAGAGGAATTCCACTCATTGAGGAGCTGCAGGAATCCTCGGTAGTCCTCCTTCACTTGTAGGACTATGGGAAGCGACCTTGTCTTCGACCGACACGATGATGATGATGTTGTTGTTGGGCGGGAGTTAGGTGCTTCTTCTTGTGCAAGGTAGTCTACTTGGGAAGCGGTAGCACTCCTCTCCTGTTCTGGTGGTGGCTGCACTGGCACCTCGTCTTCCGTCAGCGCGTTGGAGCGGTTGGCTGTGGTTATAGGCCGTGGGGAAGGGGTTGCAGCTGGCGTTGCCGTTCACTTAGGTGAAACGGTGGTCCATGCGAGTCCTGCCACGCTTTTGTCGGCAATGGCGCTCTTCTTGCGGCCTGTAGATGAGACAAATTGTTCTTCTTGGGTGTCTTTTTAAGGACACCCGTTTGCGCCGAAGCAGACGTTTTGTCCCGCTCGCCTCCAAGGCGCGACAGCACGTTGGCGGTCTTGCGACGCTCCCTCTCTCCAGCTGGTAGCGTGCCAAGTGCTGGGTTATGCACCAGCACGTCGTCGTTGTCGGACGAACCTCTGTGGAAGGTGCGGTCTCTGCAGTGGTCGGGACAGGCGCTGCCTTTGGTGGAGCAGGCTCTGCCTGAGGACGGACTGTCGCTCTCACATCGTCTCCTGCCGCTGCACTCGGGTGTTCCGATGATGCACGTTCGGGAGCATGCTCAACCGATCGGCGATCCTTCACCTCGTTCTTCGGGACCAGCGCGCCAGGACGCATCCACGAACTCATCTCAGTGGAGCGGCGGCAATAGCACACCTACTCTCAACTGCGGCCAGCGCGTGACTGACGATGGTGGCCCTGGCGGCCGCGCCCGGAACTATTTTTACTATCGCAACTCACTTGTTACTCGCGGAAACAAAGCGCTTCTGGCGGCCGGCGTGGAACTAAGTTGACAGCTGCGTTTCAGCTGAAGGCCTGATAAACTGCGGGACACAGTGACGTTCACATAGTATGCAAACACTTAACTCCTACGCACTAACACGTAAGAGGTGGCGTGTCGGAGCTACGTTTGTGATTAGATTAGATTAGATTCAATTTTCATTCCAGAGATCCAAAAATGAGATGATTCTCGCAGGTGTGGAACAAGTCAGTTTCTGCATGCCATTCTTGACATCCATCAGTACGGACAATGCTAACAAGTAAGTATTTAAGTTACAGCTGATTCTAACCGGTACTCGCAGCGCAAGAATTACTCTCAGTAAATATTACACAAATATGCTTAAGAAGTAACGTCTTTAAGAGACACTGACTCTATTTGAGGCCTGTTTATTGGACTGCAAGAGATCTGTTGGGAAACAATTGCGACAAAAATTTCACAGTGGGCAGAAGACCATACAATTTGCTGTTGAAGCAGTGTCACCGTAAATGTTTTGTAAAAAAAAAGTCCTGATGAAGAGCCAATTTTCCTTTATGAGACACCTGTTTTTACAGCGAATACTGTTTTCATCTGTAAAAGGGGAGGGGGGGGGGGGGGCAGAAATGTACTGCAATGCGCGGTTTGTGTGCCACATATATTACACAATTCCACTTGTGCTTCCCCTCTCTCTTTTATTATCTTGTTTCAGCCCTGCTTAGAGACCTAACTTCTAAGCTGCAGTGGTCACAGCAAAACGTAACTGAGGAGCTTCAGTTGATCATAGTTGGTATGACTGGTGCGTTTCTAAGGAAACTGAAGAAGCATAATTTTTTCCTACTTCGCTTTTGAGTATGGAAATAAGAAACCATTGCTGTGATTTTTGTAACAACATATTCACATACAACATACTTGGAAAAAAAAATTACTGATCAAAGATTAATTATTACAGCATTAGTTTAAAAAAAAAATAAACATGTAGGTACATAAACTCCGTGCACAGTATATAACTGCCCTGTGAATACAAAATGAGGGATAAGATGAGGGGGTGAATCATCTACACTCAAAGCTCCAAGTTGACTAATGTAGAAACATTGGGTCCCGTGAAGAACCCAGCAATTGGGGGTCATTGGAAGTGTTAGGTTCCAATCATCTGCTTTGACGCATGATGTAATGGTAATTTTAATGTCAAAAGTAATATCACATTCATTCTTAATCATACATGCATAGGTGTTGCCAACATCAGCCTGCAGGCAGTCCATTATAAACTTTAGCCAGGTGTCATGGTGTGTGATGTGACTGGTGGTTTTTCAGTTGGTTTGTGTTTGTAGACATGGGTGGTGTATTTGGTAGCTCATTCTTCTGGTGGATGTTGATGTGCAGAATTGTTTGTGTAATATGTGGTATTGGGTTTATTTGCATCTTTGTAATCATTGTGGTAATGTGGATTTGAATGTGGGTGCTTAGTTTCCAGTGGTTCGTTATAATCTATTGATATCTGTGGTTTACGCATTTGGCATTTTTGTTAGGCACGATTAATTCGGTTTTTCTCATGTGAAATGAAATTTAGTTTTTATGATTTTTTGTTAGGGATAGATATGACCAGTAAGTTTACAAGCTATTTGTTATGTGATACTTTGGATGACAACATGTGTTGACCCTGAAGTTGCTTGCATGCTATGTAGGTTGTGTGAAGTTTGTTGTACTCAGATTATTGATTTGTGTTTGGGCTGTGAGTATCGAGGGTTTCACTTGAACTGGTTAAGTGAATGGGATTTTGAGATTGTGTGTTTCAAATTTGTGTGTGTTGGTTCTTTGATGTCGAGAGCTTCTTTTGAGCTATATTTGTGAAGAGAATTTTCCTGTTCCACATTTCTGAATCTGTATTTGTTGGTTTTTTGGTATCGAGGGCTCCGCTGCAGCTACGTAAGTCAAGTGAAATGTTAGATTCCTGTGGTTTTTGCATTTGAGGTGGTATGTTATATGTTGGGAGTTTCTTTGTTTGATTTGATGGATGTCGTTTGTTTTGGGGTGGTGATGGTCTTTTTCTATTGGCATATATGTAGCTTGTTCCTACCTTAACCCCCTCCTACTTCCGATTGTTTTCCCGTTAGTTTCAATTTAATGTTGGAGTGAAATATTTTCATGTTTTTCTTTTTTCATTTGCATGTGTATGTGGTGCTTTGAAGTGCAATGCCTTATGTTATGTAAATGACAACTGAGATATTTTTGATTGTATTTTTCAGTTGTAGATGTTGGTCTTATGTTTATTTGTAATACTAGTATGTTGTTCACTGAAGTTGAAACTTACTGTAGATTAAAACAGTGTGCCAGACCAGGACTCGACTGTTGCCTTTCAAGTGAAAGTGTTCTACCGACTGAGTTATCTGAGCATGACCCATGATCTGCCCTCACAGCTTCTCCTGGCTTATAGGCTTTGCATAAGCTCTCTGCCATACCAAATGTTATTCAATTCTTGTGGGTGGTGGCTTAGAACTTTTTGTTTACTAGATCTTTACATGTCTGGTGATGGTGCTCATCCATCAAAGGGAACAATCGTGTCGAAGTAGCAGTAATAAATGGAAGTGTAGTGTAGGAGAGGGATAGATTAGGTTGAAAGCTGATAATTTGCTTGTTAAATGGAGTTTGTGGTCACAGACTGATCAGTAGTGTAGCCTGAAGCCTGGGTTAGATTGTAAAGTGATGGTAAGAATGTGAGTTGGCATGACAATCTTATTATTAGACATTGTGTGTTCCATAATGATACCTACATCCATGATCAAAAGCCCTGTTTTCCCTACTGTGTGTCATATATTTTAAAGGGTTTGAAGGCATTAATAAGTGTGTGTGTGTGTGTGTGTGTGTGTGTGTGTGTGTGTGTGTGTGTGTGTGTGTGTGTGTGTGTGTGTGTGTGTGTGTAGAGAGAGATATATATATATATATATTCACTGTTTTCTTTGTTTGTTTCAGTGCCTGCAAGAATCTCTGACAACTTCATCACCAGAATCTTCCAACTGCAAGGCATCTGAAGGCAGACAGCAGAAAAATGGCTTCACAACCTGAGCGTAGTGGTGGGTGCTATATGGCTGGTGAAGATGTTGAAGTGTGTCGGAACTGTTCACCACCTGGACCACCACCTCCGACTGCCAATTCTGCTCCGCAAAATGTTGGGCACACACATTCCCATTCAGATATATCAGCTACTAATTTGAATACTCAGCAGTTGGAAATTGCAGTTTCTGATGCAGTGCATGACACCTGGTGTCCAAGCATTGATGACTTACCAGATGAGATTCTGATAAAGATCTTCTCTTACATGTCTTTCAGTGAACTCGTAGATGTGGTACAGAAAGTGTGCTCTCGTTGGAGAAGGCTATCCCAAGATTTGGAGTTGTGGGCTGACAAGGAGTACCATATTAGGTAAGAAATGTACTAATATATAAAATGTGAGTTGTGCACTCGTTCTGCATTAAAGATACATAGTGGGGTCATACTTTATTTCATATATTTTACCTTGAATGTGGTAATCTTTGGATCTGAAAGTATTGTCAGCTCACTTCAGATCATTGCAATATTCTAGTTTTAAAATGGATTAAAAACACCACAGTTTTAAAATGGATTAAAAACACCACAATAAAATATCTAGGAGAAGAATCGGAAAATGACACAATACTTTTTTTCCTCTCCCGGTACTGCAGCTGGAGTGTTGAACTTTCATGATGATATAGTTTGAAGTTTGCGCAATGGAGGGTATTTTGTTTTCGTGTGCAGCTGTAATGAAAGAAGCCTGAGCTACAAAACAATCATGATGCCCTTGTGAAGAGCAACAAATTGTAGTTAGATATTTGTCAGCCAGAGGGCATAAACCAAGCGAAATTCACAGGGACATGCATGGCATGTATGGAGACGACTGTACTTGGAGCATTTAGCTATACATTGAGCTTACTCAATGTAGCCTGCATCAGCTGTGAAGTATCTGGCTCAATGTTCTTTCCATGATCCAAATGCCCTTTGGTAAAATTCTGGGGATTGACTTTCACACCATCGCTTGACACAGGGAATATAATGGAGCCAAATCCAGACTGTAGGGAGGATGAGGGACAATTTTCCAACCCATTTTCCTGATTTTCTCTTGCGTCTAATGGCTGTATGGGGTTTGGCATTGTCATGGTGTAGTCTGATGAGCTGACCCTGAAGCTGTGCTCTGTGGGTCTTGATGGCACATCACAACTTGTCCAGTGAAAAACAGCAACAGTCATGGTTAATTGTGGAGCCATGTTCCAAAAAGTCAATGAAAATGACACCACACTGATCCCAGAAGAAGGAAGCCACCACCTTTCGGCCTGCTGTTTGTGAAAGTCTTGCTTTCTTCTTCCGAGGGGAACCCGGATGATGCCACTCCATGGGTTGGGTTTTGCACTCAGGTTCAGACAAAACAACCATGTTTCATTCTGGGTAATGACGCCATCAAAACACTGTTTTCACTCTTCAGTAAAGGTCTTCATGAGACCCTCACACACATTCTTCCTTTTCATTTCCATTTCTCTTGTCAATAATCTGATACCACACTACCCAATGACAAACGAGTCATTTCAGCAAGCTGTCGTGTCATGACACATCTGTCTTTTTGGATTATTTGATCAATGCTATCCTTATTCACATCACTCACTGCCGTCAGTGGTCTACCGCATCATTGATAGTTCAGTAGGGAGAAATCGTCATCTTTAAGCCTCTGCAACCACTGCTGGATACTGCTGTGATCCACTGTGTCCATCCCATAAACAGGGAGCAACTTTCTGTGAATTGATGTGGCAGAGTCATCGCCAGTCTTGAAGAGGAACTGCATCACTGACTATTGTCGCAACCTGACATCTACTTCATGGTCCATTATGGCTCAACTGCACATAAAAGAAAATACTTTATATCTAAAAACACAGATGCTGTAACTTACCAAACATAAAGTGTTGGTATGTTGATAGCGACAAAAAACACACAAACACACACACACACACAAATTTCAAGCTTTGGCGAAATATTTTTCCCATGTAGAATGTTTCCCTGTATTATAAAGAAAATACTTTTATATACCAACTTATAGCTAAATGTTCCAAGTATGTTCACAAAAAATTTCATTCTCCTCCTGCAAAAAATAAAAAAAAATTAGAGACGACTGTGCAAAACTTTTTGAATGCCGTTTGTACATATGTGGTAGGTTGCAATGATGTGTGCACTTCACAGAGTTAAGAAACATTTACAAAGAGAAAGTGCGAGTGTTTCTTTCTTTTCCCTTCTGTCCTTTTATATGTGTGTGCATCTACCCATTCATTTTTCTTATCCTCATTTTTATCCTGATGGACTTTTAGAAAATTCTAAAAAGTCAGGGGCTGACTGTGCACCTTAAATATGTTTCTGCCCAATTCCAGCAACTACTGTTCACCAGACTGGGACAAAATAAGATACATGTGTTTATAAAAAATTGTGAAGTTTACAGTGAGATCTGTTTTCTGTTACAACTGAGGTGTGTTCTCTCTCTACCGCACGTGTGTGTGTGTGTGTGTGTGTGTGTGTGTGTGTGTGTGTGTGTGTGTCGAAAACCTGGAAGTGTTGAAGAATATGATACAGCCAGTAGGTTGTGCCCAACAATAATACCAACCAGAATGGTAGCTATGACATAGTGTCACACACTTTAAATTCACAGTATTGGGACCTCTTTGTGAATATGGAGGTACGGGCTGGGATCTTCTTGTTGTTAACACCTTCAAATATGTTTAAAAATTGGAATTCACTAAGTACATAAAGATAACAAGAATCCACTGCATGGATAAATTTGGATAAATTTACTACAGGTTAGAATCTCTCTGCTGTCGAGATTGGTAAGATTTATTGGACTACAACAGGACTAAAACAAAACAAGTAGCACTGGAGTTAATTCTCTTCCTGTAGAATAGAAGACAACAATCATTTGTAGGTGGTAGTTCAAACCATATATGGTCAGGAAAATAGCTGTGGTCATCTCAGATAAGAAAGAAAAAATAAAGCCCTGTCATTCACCGAAGACAAAAAGCTTATTTACCAAGTAATTGTAGCTCTCTTTTTACAAAAAAGTCATATAATCATTAATAAAGTATGCATTATAATAAAGAACATTAAATTCAGGATTGAAAGAGTAACAGATTTTAAAAAGATGCAAACAACATGCTTTCAAGAACAAGCACTTACCGCGAAATCTAAAATTGCATTCAGCACTAAGTTCAAAGATATCTCAGTACTTTTTTTGATTTGTAGGCCTTTGTTATTAAATGGAATATAAACACCTAAAATTGCATTCAGCACTGAGTTCGAAGATATTTCATTACTTTTTTTATTTGTAGGTCTATGTTATTAAATGGAATACAAACACCTAGAATTGTAAAAACTATATTATAAATCAAAACTAATCTATTATCTCATCATGTTTGAAGAGATACAGAAGATAAATGTGAATTTAGAAAAATTATTCGGTGAACATGACAAATATTAACATTTAATTATGCTACTAAAGCTTAGGACAGTGTGCAAATCTGAATGAATCTGTGTTAATGTTACTGAGTAGGAAAAGAGGATGTTCTTTAGATACACCTGAATACTGAAATTTGTGAAATGTTTTTTTCTGACATGAAATAAATCACCATTAGTTGCTACTTGTCATATAGCAGAGGTGCTGAGTCACAGATAGGCACAACAGAAAGCTGCTGGAAAATGAGCTTTCAGTCAACTGTCTCTGATTAAGGCCTTGCTGGCCCAAAGTTTACTCTCTGACAGTTGTTTTGTTGTGCCTATCTGCAACTCAGCATCTCTTCTATATGGTTAGTAGCAACTATCCTTTTCAGAATATTGTTACATTCCATCCTGGGTTTTCCATTGTTAAATTACTATTAGTATCATTTACTGATCCTCTCATTTCTTGCTTCCAATTTCCCAGTTTTTTTGTGTAGCCAGACTCCTTCCTGAAGGCCTCTAGTCCCCATCGCCCCATATTGCAAGATAGTACTCACGTTTCCTTTTCCTTTTTTGTGCACTGTGTTTCCAAATTAATTTTGCCCACTTGTGGTCATGTAGCCTTTCTAGATGGCCAACCCTAATAGTTATTTTGTTTCTGTTGAGACAGTTATTGCTGGCTCCCATAATCTCTCTTATTGTGTTATTCTTCACCTGGTCCATCCTTGTAATGCCCCAACTCCTCCCCTTCGTCTTCATGCACTGTATGGAGCAGTACTGTCAACAGTGATTTTCCTAGAGACCTTTGAACAGCTTAGTCATGGGGAAAATCTATAAACACACAACAACATTGTTCTTTGTGCCTTTTTGTCTTATTGCTACTCCAGGAAATGGAGTGAGATATCTTGTTTCTTTTTATACTTGATTTGTTTTGTCATTTGCATCAACATTGCTCCAGCTATTAGATGACTGTGATACTTTCAAGTATGTGACACCTTCATATCCTTTGTCATCCAAGTCTTCTGATTTCTGCTGCTTATTCCAGCTACAATAACCTGATTGTCAGGCTCTAAATAAGAATGAAGTAAGTAAATAAATAAAATCAAGATACGGCATACTCTGTCGCAGAGATCCACACGGTGAGTCAGTTGGTTACTCTGAGTAGCTGCAAAATATAGTGATAGAAAGTTAAAATAATGAAACATGAAAACAATAAAAAGGTGTGTAGACAGAGGTAGAAAGTGGTTGAAGATAGGACTGATTAGCATAACTTAGCTCACTGCTTCACTCCACATGTCTATTTTCATTTTTGCTGTCTTCTGTAAAAATCTTAAGACACTTTTGCTATTTTATTTGTAACTTAAATTTTAATGTAGCCTGTTAATTGTGTGAGTATTGGATGTGTTTAATTCTCTTTCCTACAAGCCTTTCATTTCTGTGGTGTCAAGAAACCAGTGATTTTGGAAGTTAATGTTGGTCTTGCTCCAACATTTATGTGTGCATGTTTATTATCATTTAGTTTTTGTTTATCCATTTGCTTCTGGCTTAATTTGTGACAAAAATTTTGGCTACTACAGACTGTCTCTTTTGCATGTCTGAGATGCTATTGAAGAATGAGCCGACAGAAAAGAACTGCAACACCAAGAAGGAGTTGCATGACATAGAAAAATGTTGGTAGGCATATTTCCACATTGGAAAGATCGTGTCCTTTCAAATTTTGCACCAGTCATCTAAGAGTGGCACTAGTTGCAACATCTTGAGGATGTGTATCATATTTGCTGTAAATACACACTGTAATGGTCACGAGTGTTAGTTCCTTTGGAGTGGTGAGGTGAGTCGATGCTAGTCAAGAATACCTTTAAGGTGACAAAGACATTGAGGTGGATGTTCGGGTCAGTTACACCAAACAACACCTTTTTAACAGTAGTTCATTTATTCACCTCTTTACACAAGCAAGACTTACAGAGAACTAGTCATGGCGGAAGAGAGCAAAGATAATCTTAGCTTAGCGTCCAAAGACGGTGCCCGGAGTCTAGAGACAAATGTATATTGATGCTGGTGTCGACATCATCGGCGCCACAACATCATTATTGACACCCCACTGTGTTCGAACAAGGTAGTGTAATAGGGCTACGAGAAGCCCGGTGTTCCTTCTCTGATACTGCAAAAAGGCTCAGCAGGAATGTGGCCGTTGTATAGGATTGCTGGCAGTGGTGGTCACGAGAATGTACAGTTGCGAAAAGACTCAGCTCCGGATGGCCACTACTGAGAGGAAAGACTGTCATTTTAGGCGTACGGCTCTGGTGCGTTGTACTGCATCTGCAGCAGCAGTTGGCACTATGTGTTACTGTTACAAATAGGTTACTTGAAGGACAGGTCCAAGTCAGACACCCTATGGCGTGCATTCCACTGAACCCTGTGAGAGCAGGATGGCGATAATATGATGAGAGGAGGAGTTGCCATATATGTCAAAAGCTTCCACAGTGCAAAAAATTTAGAAACTAAAAAATTTTGTGTAGAGCAACATATGGAAGCATGTGCCACTGAACTTAAACTAAATGATGGCACTTTCATAATTGTAACAGTGTATAGGTCCCCCTCAGGGAATTTCCAGCTATTTCTAGAAAACTTGGATGCTTTGTTGTGCTATCTGTCAGACAGGGGGAAGCAAATTATCATTTGTGGGGATTTCAATGTTGATTCCCTGAAAGAGTGTAATAGGAAGAATGACCTTTTAGTATTACTCAGTTCTTTCAATTTGAGCTCCGTCATTGATTTTCCTACTCGGATAACAAAGAACAGCAGTACATTGATAGATAACTTTTTTATAGACCAAGATAAGTTTAAGGACATAAATGCTTATCCTGTTGAGAATGGTCTTTCAGATCATAGTGCACAGCTTGTTACAGTACATGACATAGCTCCATGCAGTATAATAAATCAGACTTTCAAAGCAGTGCGTTCAATTAACAATATAAATATTGCAAACTTTAGGGAAAGCCTACAGCAGCTAGACTGGGATGAAGTGTATAAGGAACCCGATGCAAACTTGAAATATAACTTATTTCACAATACATTTTTAAGGGTATTTGAAAATTGTTTTCCCAAGAAAATAGTTAAACATAATTCCAAGAAAACATATAAAAAACCTTGGCTAACTAAAGGAATAAGAATATCTTGCAACCGTAAAAGAGAACTGTATCTAACAGCAAGAGGGAGTACTGACCCCGAAATTGTTCAATATTATAAAAACTATTGTGCGGTACTAAGAAAAGTTATTAAAAAGTCCAGAAGCATGTGTATCATGTCTGAGATCAGTAACTCTGATAATAAAATTAAAGCAATTTGGAATATTATTGAAAGGGAAACAGGGCAACCAAGAGCACAGGAAGACTTTAGTGCAATAAAACTGAATGACAAGTGCACTAACAAACAATCAGAAATTGAAAATATTTTGAATAATCATTTTTTAAATGTTGTGGAGAAAATAGGATCTAGATCTTCACTAGAAGAGGCAAGGCTATTAATAGAAGAGGCCATACCTGCGCAGTTTGAAACAACTGTAATTCCACCAACCTCTTCCTCTGAAATCAGTAAAATAATAAACTCACTGAAAAGTAAAAGCTCTTACGGAATTGATGGCATTTCCAGCAAAGTACTTAAAGCTTGTTCCCCACAGATAAGTAGGATTCTCAGCCACGTATGTAATAGCTCTTTGGAGCAGGGTGTTTTCCCTGATAGACTGAAATATGCCATTGTAAAACCATTGCATAAAAAGGGGGATACGTCGGATGTCAACAACTACCGCCCAATCTCTCTTCTGACAGCTCTATCAAAAATTTTTGAGAAAGTAATGTATTCAAGAGTAGCCTCCCATATTTGTAAAAATAAAGTACTAACAAAATGTCAGTTTGGTTTCAGTTTGGTTTTCAGAAAGGCTTTTCAACAGAAAATGCTATATATGCTTTCACGGATCAAATATTAAATGCTCTGAATAACCGGACATACCCATTGGTATTTTTTGTGATCTCTCAAAGGCCTTTGATTGTGTAAATCATGGAATTCTTTTAGATAAGCTAAATCATTATGGTTTGAGTGGGGCAGTGCACAAATGGTTTAATTCATACTTAACTGGAAGAATGCAGAAAGTTGAAATAAGTGGTTCGTGTAATGTTAAAACAACAGCTGATTCCTCAAACTGGGGTGCTATCAAGCATGGGGTCCCACAGGGTTCGGTCTTAGGTCCTTTACTGTTCTTGATATACATTAATGACTTACCATTCCACATTGATGAAGATGCAAAGTTAGTTCTTTTTGCTGATGATACAAGTATAGTAATAACATCCAAAAACCAAGAACTAAGTGATGTAATTGTAAATGATGTTTTTCACAAAATTATTAAGTGGTTCTCAGCAAACGGACTCTCTTTAAATTTTGATAAAACACAGTATATACAGTTCTGTACAGTAAATGGCACAATGCCAGTAATAAATATAGAATTTGAACAGAAGTCTGTAGCTAAGGTAGAATTTTCAAAATTTTAGGTGTGTCCATTGACGAGAGGTTAAACTGGAAGCAACATATTGATGGTCTGCTGAAACGTCTGAGTTCAGCTACGTATGCTATTAGGGTTATTGCAAATTTTGGTGATAAGAATCTCAGTAAATTAGCTTACTATGCCTACTTTCATTCACTGCTTTCGTATGGCATCATATTCTGGGGTAATTCATCGTTGAGTAGAAAAGTATTCATTGCACAAAATTGTGTAATCAGAATAATTGCTAGAGCCCACCCACAGTCATCCTGCAGACATCTATTTAAGGATCTAGGGATCCTCACAGAAACCTCACAATATATATATTCCATTATGAAATTTGTTGATAATAATCCAACCCAATTCAAAAGTAATAGCAGTGTGCATACCTATAACACCAGGAGAAAGGATGATCTTCACTATGCAGGGTTAAATCTGACTTTGGCACAGAACGGGGTAAATTATGCTGCCACAAAAGTCTTTGGGCACCTACCAAACAGCATCAAAAGCCTGACAGATAGCCAACTAACATTTAAAAATAAATTAAAAGAATTTCTAGATGACAACTCCTTCTACTCATTGGCTGAATTTTTAGATATAAACTAAGTAAAAAAAAAAAAAAAAACTTAATCATTAGTGTGATGCAATATTTTGTGTAATGTAATTTCTTGTACAGACATCTTTTATTAACCTGACACGTTCCACATCATTACGAAGTGTCGTATTCATGATCTATGGAACAAGTATTAATCTAATCTAATCTAATCTATTGTTGTTTCTGAAAGCTGGTTATGCCTTGGTGCCAGTAGTGGCTGTGTGTCCATTAGGAGGGGGCCAGTAGAGGGCCTACGACCAACCTGTGTCTATTCTAGATACACTGTAGCTGCAGCTGGAGTTACGGACCGGAGTGCGATTGTGTAAGACAGCAAGTGCATTCTCGTAGCTGTCTTATACACTGACTGCAAATTTGCATTTCAGTCTGGTGATTCAACCTGTTGTGCTGCCATTCGTTCCAGGGGACGTTTTCCAACAGGATAACACTCACTCTCATACCACTGTTCTAGACCTACGTGCTCTACAGAGTGGCAACACGTCGCTTCGACACACTCGATCGTCAGATCTGTCTCCGTTAGAAGACGTAAGGGCATCGTCAGATAGTGTCGTCCACAACTGGCATTAACTGTCCCTGTATTGACAGACCAGGTGTAACAGATGTAGAAATCCATTCCACAAACTGACACCTGGCACCAGTACAGCACAAACATGCATGTTTGCATGCTTGCATTCTCAATATTCTGGTGGTTACACTAGTTATTAATGTACCAGCATTTCACATTTGCAGTGGCTTATCTTGTACTCAAATTAACCTGTGATCTTGCAATGTTAATCACTTAAATATGTCATCTAAACCAATGTATTTGCAAACTTTCATTACTCTACATTAATTACTTTTTGGTGCCCGCTCCCCAGTAGCCGAGTGGTCAGTGTGACAGAATGTCAGTCCTAAGGGCTCGGGCTCAATTTCCGGCTGGGTTGGAGATTTTCTCCACTCGGGGCGAGACTGGGTGTTGCATCGCCATCGTCATTTCATCCCCATCGACGCACAAGGTGCTGAAGTGGCTTCAAATCGAAAGACTTGCATCCGGCAAACGGTCTACCCGACGGGAGCCTCTAGTCACATGACATTTACATTTACATTTATTACTTTTTGGTGTTGCGATTTTTTTC
Source organism: Schistocerca gregaria (assembly GCF_023897955.1). NCBI lineage: Eukaryota > Metazoa > Arthropoda > Insecta > Orthoptera > Acrididae > Schistocerca > Schistocerca gregaria. The sequence goes on along the minus strand of NC_064929.1, from coordinate 201,012,019 downwards.
CATTAGTGTATTTCTGTTACAGAGACTCGAGTGCAATAGATTCGGACAGCTGTAAGGGTGGCATGACTGACCGGGAGGCAATACAGACATTCTGCGACACCCCAAACCTGCGAATTGTGTGCATGCGGCGCGGTGCCACGTCCCGTGTCTTCCGTGCTCTCTACAACAATTGCCAGAAGCTCTCGGAGCTGCAGATGCATGTCACCCAAAAACTGAGCTACTCTGTAAGTGTTACTTTATTTGGATTAGTGTATTGCTCTTCATACTGGAGGTTATCACCTTTTTTTCTTCTAAATATCTGTAAGTAACTAAACCCACCAATGGTTACACAGTGCGTTCATTCACACCCTGAGCCTTATTCTTAGGAGATATAAGATTTTTTGTACCGAGCTTCTGTTAGAGCTATAATTTTCTGCCAAAAATTTGGTCTTTGGCAGAGTGAGGCAAGAGACAGTGGAACAGGTGTCTAAGCTCCAGTGTTTATAGACTTAAAGTTGCAATATTTAACAATATCTACTGGTTCTGTTTCCACTGTATTTGCTTTTGAAACTGGTAACTGTTAAACAATTTGAGCATGTACGCCTGTAGTTCCTGTGCTCTGCACAGCAGGAAACAAAACATACCTACGACCATATGTAGTCCCAAAAGGCAGATGTTACCAATGAAAGAACACTGGCATACTTTGTATTAGGCTAATCCATAAGTTCTTTGTGTTTTTGTTTTGTGTTTTGGGAATTTGGTTGCTATCGGTTTATTTATCGAATGTCATTTTTTATTTTACTTCACTGTAGTTATTTGAGTTTACATTTTGTCATTTGGAGACACTGAATGGAGTGGTGGATGCTGAAACATGGAGTGTCAAGTGAAGAAATCAGAACATTTCCAAAATATTCTTTCATCTGACTTCAGTAGAGGGGTGACAGTAGTGGAGGCTGACAGAAATGTTAGCACTGTGTACAGGAATAATACCAATGGAGAGAGCATGACAGGAAAATGGTTTTCTAGTTTTAAAGAGTATCATTCCGACATTAGTGACTCTCCACATTCGTATAGACATATGAGGTTTGATGAAGGTCTACAATTATCTACATCAGTGTACTTGAGAACAGGCAAATGTTGTGTACTGTGATTATTCCACTGCCATTTGACATTTGCATGCAATGGGGAATGTTCAAAAATAGGGTGTAAGGGTACTACATGCTCCAAGCCAAAATCACAAAGCTCTGTGGGTGGCCATATGTGCATCTCTGCTTTCTCGTCATCAATTGGCTCATAAACAACACTTACCATTGCTATCCTCTACTGTTACTGTTGATGAGAAATGGAGGCCTTTTGCTAATAAAAGAAAAAGAAAGGAATGGTTGAGCCCAAACGGAGCAGCAACTCCTCATACAAAGACCTGTGCACTCCACAAAAGATAATGTTACACACGTGGTGGAGCAGTGATGGTGGGGTGTCCTATGAATCACTTCCCCAAGTTGTAACCATCACTGCTGATACTGCCAGCAACAGTGATGTCTTTCAGATGCAATTTGAGAACAGCAACCAGGGAGAATGCATGAAGTGATGTTACTCCATGGTAACACCCGCCTGTATTCTGCCAGACTGACAAAGAACACTATACAGGAGTTGGGTTGGGAAGTCATTCCTCACGCACCTTATTCATCTGATCTCGCATCCCCAGATTTTCAACTTTTTTGCTCTCTAATGAACAACCTTCAAGAAACTTCCTTACTGGATGAACATGCACTCCAAACATGCCTTGACTAGTTCTTCAGCTCGAACCGTATGATTTCTACAGTCGTGGAATTGCAGGGCTACTCCAGTGTTGGCAAACTGTTGTAAATACTGAAGCAAGCTGTATTATTGATGACTGAAGTCTCTGTTATGTGTAGCTGTTGTGTTTATTAATCTTACAGAAAAATGCCACAGACTTATGCACTCTTGCCAAGTTAAGCAAAATGTACAACATTCACAAAGTCATAAATGACAAGAACTCGCTGAAATGTCAGCTGACCGAGCTCCGGGTGAAAGTGAATCCTGTGTTAAAGTGGATGTGCCCGGTTGCTGCTGCCATTCGGCCCACATTGGTGGCACTGCAATCTGTGAACTTACCTGCCTTACCTTAATGGATATTTTCTTATATTGTACTTCTGTTGGTGACACATACACAAAATTTTGATGAAATGGTGGGCCAAGCTTGATTGGGCAGAAAATAAGTAACCAACACTTCTGGTAAAAACAGTCTATTTTTGAAGTCCTGTGTCTTCCAGTTAAGCTGGTTTATGTTAGTACGGTAGAGATTTGTGCACCAGATCAGAATTTGAGGAGGCTTCACAGAAGACACCAATTCTGAATAGTTGTCTTCCTGACAGACGTTTTACAGACTTGGGATCCCAGAGAGAGATAATTCAACACGAAAGCACAACATCCACACATTTGATGCTGCCTGTACAAAATATGCTGCCACATGGAACTTTATCTATATATACAGGGTGGTCCGTTGACAGTGACTGGCCCAAATATCTTACGAAATAAGCATCAAACGAAAAAACTACAAAGAACAAAACTTGTCTAGGTTGAAGGGGGAAACCAAATGGCGCTATGGTTGGCCCGCTAGATGGCGCTGCCATAGGTCAATTGGATATCAACTGTGTTTTTTTTTAAAATAGGAACCCCCATTTTTTATTCGTGTAGTACATAAAGAAATATGAATGTTTTAGTTTGACCACTTTTTTCACTTTGTGATAGATGGAGCTGTAATAGTCACAAACGTATAAGTACATGGTGTCACGTGACATTCCGCCAGTGTGGATGGTATTTACTTCGTGATACATTACCTGTGTTAAAATGGACCATTTACCAATTGCGGAAAAGGTCGATATTGAGTTGATGTATGGCTATTGTGATCAAAATGCCCAATGGGCGTGTGCTATGTATGCTGCTCACTATCCTGGACAACACCATCCAAGTGTGGTGGTGGTGGTGGTGGTGGTGGTGGTGGTGGTGGTTAGTGTTTTGAGGTCATTAGAGACGGAGCGCAAGCTCGGGTTAGGGAAGGATTGGGAAGGAAATCGGCCATGCCCTTTCAAAGGAACCATCCCGGCATTTGCCTGAAACGATTTAGGGAAATCACGGAAAACCTAAATCAGGATGGCTGGAGATGGGACTGAACTGTCGTCCTCTCGAATGCAAGTCCAGTGTGCATCCAAGTGTCTGGACCGTTTGCTGGATAGTTACGTTATTTAAGAAAGCAGGAAGTGTTCAGCCACATGTGAAACATCAACCACGACCTGAAACAAATGATGATTCCCAAGTAGGTGGTTTAGCTGCTGTTGCAGACAAATTGCACGAGAATTGGGAATCTTAAAAACGTTGGTGTTGAGAATGCTACATCAACATCGATTGCACGCGTACCATATTTCTATGCACCAAGAATTGCATGGCAATGACTTTGAATGTTATGTACAGTTCTGCCACTGGGCACAAGTGAAATTACGGGATGATGACAATTTTTTGCAAGTGTTCTGTGTAGCGACGAAGCATCATTCACCAACAGCGGTAACACAAACCAGCATAATATGTACTATTGGGCAATGGAACATCCACGATGGCTGCGACAAATGGAAGATCAGCAACCTTGGCTGTTTAATGTATGGTGCAGCATTATAGGATGAACGATAATTGGCTCCCATTTTATTGATGGCAATCTAAATGGTGCAATGTATGCTGATTTCCTATGTAATGTTCTACCAATGTTATTACAAGATGAAACTTCCTGGCAGATTAAAACTGTGTGCCCGACCGAGACTCGAACTCGGGACCTTTGCCTTTCGCGGGCAAGTGCTCTACCAACTGAGCTACCGAAGCACGAATCACGTCCGGTACTCACAGCTTTACTTCTGCCAGTATCCGTCTCCTACTTTCCAAACTTAACAGAAGCTCTTCTGCGAACCTTGCAGAACTAGCACTCCTGAAAGAAAGGATACTGTGGAGACATGGCTTAGCCACAGAATGGCAATGTACTTCCAACATGATGGATGTCTGGCACATAGCTCGCGTTCATTTGAAGTGGTATTGAATAGCATATTTCATGACAGGTGGATTGGTCGTTGAAGCACCTTACCATGGCCTGCATGTTCACCTGATATGACGTCCCTGGATTTCTTTCTGTGTTGAAAGTTGAAGGATATTTGCTATCATGATCCACCGACAATGCCTGACAACATGGGTCAATGCATGTCAATGCACTGTTGAGAGGAATGTCATTACACGTATTGCCAAATGCACTGAGGTTGACGAACATCATTTTAAGCATTTATTGCATTAATGTGGTATTTACAGGTAATCACGCTGTCACAGCATGCATTCTCAGAAATGATAAGTTCACAAAGTTACATGTATCACATTGGAACAACCGAAATAAAATGTTCAGACATACCTACGTTCTGTATTTTAATTTAAAAATCTACCTGTTACCGACTGTTCATCTAAAATTGCGAGCCATATGTTTGTGACTATTACAGCATCATCTATCACAAAGTGAAAAAAGTGGTCCAACTAAAACATTAATATTTCTTTACTTACTACACGAATATGTGATAAAAAATGGGAATTCCTATTTTAAAAAAACCAATTGATATCCATTTGACCTATGGCAGCTCCATCTAGCGGCCCAACTGTAGCGCTATCTGGTTTCCTCCTTCAAGCAAGACATGTTTCGTTCTTTGTAGTTTTTTCTTTTGATGCTTATTTCTTGAGATATTTGGCCCCGTCACGATCAATGGACCACACTGTATATACACGGCTATTCTGCAGATCACATTCAAGTGACTGCTAGAGGGTTGTTGAACTACTTTCAAACTAATTCTCAATTATTCTACTCTCAAACAGCCCAAAAAAAGAACACCTATACCTTTCCATGCAAACTCTGATTTCCCTTATTCTATTATGACAATCACTTCTTTCTATGAAGGTCAGTGTCAAAAAAATATTTTTGCATTTGGAGGAGAAAGTTGATGATTGAAATTTTGTGAGGAGATCCCACCGCAATGACAAATGCCTGTTTTAATGATGTGTACCCCAAATCCTGTATTGTGTCGTGACACTAATCTTCTTTCTCTCAATAATATAAAATGTGCTGCTCTTTTTTTTTTTTTTGAACTTTCTCGATGTACCCTGTTAAACTATCTGGTAAGTATCCCACACCACACAGCAGTACTCCAAAAAAGGACTGACAGGCGTAGTGCAGGCAATGTCTTTAGTAAATCTGTTGCATCTTTTAACCATTCTGCTAATAAAATTCAGTCTTCCCCACAACATGTTCTGTGTTTTCTTTCCCATTTAAGTTGTTTGTAATTGTATCTCCTAAGTATTTAGTTGACTTTAAGCCTTTAGGTTTTATTCATTCATTGTGGAAACAAAGTTTAATGGACCCATTTCAGCACTCATGTTGGATGACCTCACACTTTTCATTATTTAGGCTCAATTTCCTATTTTCACACCATACAGATATCTTATGTAAATTGTTTTGCAATTGGTTTTACTCTTCTAATGACTTTACAAGTTCCAAAATAGCATTGAAAATGGATCACTCCAGCAAATAAAGGTATTAGTGGTAAATACAGCATCATCTGTGAACAATCTAAGATGACTGCTCATATTGTCTCCTAAATCATTTATATAGATAATGAACAGCAGAAGTCCTATAACACTTCCTTGGGGAATGCCAGGAATCACTTCTGTTTAACTCATTGACTTTCTGTCAGTTACTATGAACTGAGACACCTCTGATAGGAAATCATGAATCCAGTCACAGAACAGAGACAATCCCCAAGACTGGTGATCTTTTACAGAAGCTCAAAATTTAGAATGGTCTTCAATGTGAGATGCTTATAACAGTTTCCACACCAAAACTCTGTCTCCAAAAATGATAAAAGTGCTGCTAAAGCAGAGTTTCTAAATACATGTTTCCAAAATTCTTTCACCAAAGAAGACAGAATAAATATTCAAATAAAGATGATGATGATGATGATGATGATGATGATGATGATTGATTTGTGGGGGGCTCAACTGCACAGTCATCAGCACCCATACAAAGTATGAGTTTGAAGCCTGAGGATGGACTACAAGTTGTGTGTGTTGTGTTAGCATGGTGGCTAATGTTAATTTGTATTTTGAAGTGAAATGACAAAGTATATGTATTCAACAACATAAAGTCCACCAGTGTTCATATTATTTAACAATATGAAGCCCAGCATCCTTTAGATAAGTATAAAAAATTGCATTTCAGAATGGAATACGAGCCTATAACTTTCAACAACGAAGGACTATTAAAAGATGAGTATTATGAAAATTGTTTATTCAAATTCCACTGTTCCTACCTCTCTCCACAGTGTATCACTAAGTGTGCAAAGTGCTGTGAAAATTATTAATTTACTTCAGAGTTAATAGATCAATTGTTGGGCTACAAGAGGGTGGTGACAGTCCGAGGGTCCACCACACATGAAATCTAGTCATCAATTCCGTATTGTATATAGGTGTCTGGATACTTGCGAAAAGATAGTATTTGTGTCTTTAATTGTAAAAGACACTGATTTATCTTCAGTGCCACCAAAGACAACATTTTCACAAATAACTTTTCAGAATATTAGACTTATAATTACATGTAATTATTGACAGTAATTAGTTGCAAATCTTTGAATAATCAATCAGAATGTTGGTGAATGTTTTATGCTCTATTATTTTACTGTAGAAAATCTCTTTGAAGTTTCATTAATTTGATACAGGTTGTTTGAAAATTAATGTTTTGTAGCATTTATTACATTCAACATACAGTTATAAATAATACATCAAATGAAAGTGCAACTCAAACAGTTTTGTTTGTATACTTGTGCACAAAGGAAAGAGTATGGAATGACCAAGAGTGACTGAAGAACCTCTTGAATGAGCGAGAGTCTTTCGCACAAGCCACAAGAAATCAGTTTGGGAGGCTAGTCGTGAATCAGCAATTCCAGTGTGATCTGTGTGGAGACTTAAGGAGTCACTTCCCGCTGCCTCCTTATTATTTGCAGTTGTTACAACCTCTAAATCCTAATTGTAATGTAAACTGGTCAGGTGTGAGTAGGACTCGTACTATGAGGGTTCTGTACAAACGTAATTATGTATGAAGACAGTTGATCCAACACGAGGATTGAGGATCTCTACAAGTTTTGCCTGTTCTCGACATTAATACTGGAAAGATATTGATCCCAGGAATTTCAAGACTTTCAGGAACGTTTTAATTTTAAGACAAAAAAATCTCTTTTTGAGTGATGTAATTAACAAATAAGAATTTTCTGTTTTTTCTTCCTTTACTTGCACTGTGAAACCTTGCTTATCAACAAAATTCTAAGTCAACCCTATAGGTTTTAAGGGGTGAGCATGCAAGTATCAAAATATGTGACATGAATGGCCATATCGTTTGATTGCATTGACATAAAATCTTTATTATTTTTTTTTTCTTTTTACATCACTGAGGGTTCATAGACCTTAGCATGTTACATAAATTTCAGCCTAATACCTCTATCCATTCCTGAGAAAAAGGCATCTTAACAGACAGATGGTCAGAGAGACGTCACATAACAAATGATGAAAAAAAATTGTTCACTTGATATACCTATAAATTAACAGTTTTGGTTTTTTCCATATACTGGTACTGTGAAACCTTGCTTCTTGCTAAATGTCACAATTCCAGGTGAACGGGAAGACCCTATAGATTTTGATGAGTGAGTTTGCAAGTATCAAAATATCGAACGTAAGTGGCTGGATCTTTTGATTGCATCGACTTAGAAACTTCATTTTATTATATCGCCTTGGGACCATAGACATATGCTATTGTTACCCCAGTTGTCAGATTTGATACTCAGTGATCCAGATGCTAAACACATTTTCCAGTGATTACTATCATTGTGGAAACCTCTTTCCTAAATAAGTATATTTCCATTCTGCTCCATTACAGAATATTTTTTTCCCAGTAAAAATTTTGCTCTGATGTGTGTACGGTTAGTGGGAGGGCACATAGTTAACAAGGAAGCAAGGCTAAGTTAGCTTGTCTTGAACTGCAGTTCATTCAGACAGAGTATTTGCACGGATTGGAAAAGAACCAGGGTGGTTGGACCAGTTGTGACAGATGAGACTGAAACCTGTTGACAGTGAATACCAGCCCGTCTCTTACGTGGCAAGTAGTCAGTTTGGTGGCTGTGGATGAGGTGGGTGCATGTCTTTTATTCACCACTAATACTGATTTACCTTTCTTTGCTGCAGTGATCCATCTGCAATGCTATTTTGGAACTCTTATTGCGGGACACTAGTTACGAGCATCAGAACAGCCAGAAAACATCTGCTTAAATGACTAGTACAGGCACTTCTTTCCTCTGAAGGTTTCTCATTCCTCTGTTTGGAAATGCTTGTTTAGTAGGGAAATTGTTGTCCGGTTGCAGGTGCTGAAGAATTTGGTCGAGAAGTGCTCCAGAATACATACGCTGAGGATACCCAGTGAACTGCTGAAGTCGGAGAAATTTTCGGAGGCAGTGTCTCATCTGCAGCACCTCCGTGTGCTGAATGTGGTCCTACGCTTCACAAAAAGCACTCCCGTACTGCGACCCTTGGGGGACGGGTGCCCGCAACTGGCCGAGGTTGACTTGAGATCCACAGTTGTTGATATGGACGATCTGAGATGCTTTCTAAATGCCAAGAGGAACACCCTTAAGTCCATACGCATAAAATGGACAATGGCTGGAAAAAAGTGAGTCTTGTAACCTCTCCTCATATCATTGTTTTAACTTCTCATCAAGTTGACTTTTGATTGATATGTAGTGAATATTTTCACTTTACATCATATCTTGTGTAGGTTTTTTGTTGTGACAGATGGAGATTCAGCATATTTCATTCTCATGTACTTATAGGTACCCACTAGATACAAAAAGTTGAAAATACATCTAATTACTCAGGTTTGTTTCAATCAGGAACAGTGTGCTCCACAACCATATTAATAAGATTTAAGATAATGAAGGTTTCTAATTTGTTTATTGTAGATAGATTTCAGCTATTTGTTCTTATCTTCAGTGCAATTCATAGTGAATGGAAGTAAAATGAACCTCAAGACAGCTGTAACTGGTGATTTTTTTTTTATTGTCACTGCCACAACTGGTTTCACTGTGTTAAAACAGAGTCTTCAAGTGAACTACATAAGAAGTAAAGGATCCCATGTAATACATATGATCAAAATAGCATATGAATCTTTTCAAAAAAATTAAATTTTTCTGAGAATTTGTATGAATTTTTTAAAAGATTTTAATAGATCTATGTAAAGCCTGTAAACAGGCAGAAAAAAAAATCAGAATTAAAATGTACTTACAATAGTTCATAGTGTCACACCAAGACACTCCCAAGGCTCGTAGTGAAAAATCAAACACCTGAAAAGGAAAGTTGTCAAAATAAATAAAACAGGACAGTGGGACAAATAGTGCAGTGGTGCACTATGAGAAGAAACCATAAAGAAGCACAATGAGTGAAAACGAAAGACATAAATATGGGAAGATCAAAGCTGGGGACCATGCAAGCTAAATAACCAACCCCCCTCCCTCCCCCATGCTCTTTCTCATCCTCCCCCCTTCACTCATTCTCACACCATAACGAATAAATATAAAGACCATAATGCTGATCGAGCAACAAGCCAATAAGTGTATTAGTGTGGAATCTATGGCATGGAGGGCACTAAATTAAAAATGCAACATACTGACATAGTTCAATTACGTTAAAATTACTGCAATTACATCCAAACCATGACAACTCAGCATAAATAAAATCCCACATGGTAGCACTTGACATTACAGATAACAAACAATTAAACTAAACACTTTTCATGTGCAATGTCAGTGGTACCATGTACAATTTTATTTATGATGAGTCATCATGACTTGGATATAATTGCACTGAAGATAGCTATATAGTAGCTGAAACTGATGTGCAATAAACAGATTAAAAATTTACAACTAATACTGCTCTTCCTGTTACTGTGGACATCTAATTATTACTTAGGTACTTTTAGGAAAGTTGGAGGTTAATAAAATTGTGTAACTCTTTAAACATCTTCAGTAATGTTTGGTACCGCTACTTCTAATCTTAAGCAATCATGCCATTCTTTGAGCCATTGCATTTAATGCTTTTACTCAAGTCATTTCTGTACTGTGCAAAAGTCAGTAATAGACCTGTTCGTCATCTACAAATTTTGCATTCCTTAGCTTTTCTCGATTTGTAGTACACAGATAGTGTGTTGCAGTGTGTTTATAGACTATAAAACACGCCCATTTTGACACCACTTAACTCATTTGGAAATGAACGCATAAAATTTAACAAATATTGCTATTAACTAGTTATTTTGTTTTTTTCTGCTGCTGGTTACATTTATTTACTCCACTTTATGCCTAATTTAACACCGTGATTGTTAAACTGCACCCTGCATGTGTCCCAAATTGAGTATTTGCCCAGCCTGCAGTCGTCAAAAAAAAATTTACGCACTTCTTCAGGAGATTGTTTTTCTGATCAGTGATAAACCAAAATAATTAGAGAGACAATAATACTTGAAGAGGTGCTTAATTTTAATTGACATTGGTGAATTTGGCCACGAGCTAAGTGAAGCTGGTCACTTATCTCAGGGGCAGATAGCCAATGCGAGCTTACACAGCATTCTAGGTGGAATGTTTTCTCGTTTGTCATTTTGTTTTCTAGTGTTGAGAACTCATGGACATGTGAGCATCATGTATCATACTGATGAGCTATTGTGGTATAAATTTCATTTGGCAGTAACACAGTTTTGTGAATGCACATTACAGAGATGGTCACCCTCAAATGCAGTACATATTGGTAACAGGGAGTATGACATGAGATTGTTGTAATACAATATAATGAGTAAAAAAAATGACATTCACAACTTTAGTAAATGTTTTTAACAGTGTCTTCTATTGCATAATGAATTTAAATTTAGGTAAAATTAATGTTATTACTGTATTTTCTGGGCCATAAGACACTACAGACTATAAGATGCACCTTAATTTTTAAGCAATTTCTTAAGAGAATAAAATTTTTGCCATTTTTATTATTAGATTGCAAAGCCAGGTTAGAAAAATTCTTAGTGTATGAACCTGAACTTATCTTTAGAATCCTTGAGAACTGTCATTTGAACTTTCTTCTTCTTCTTCTTCTTCTTCTCCTCCTCCTCCTCGTTATCATTGTTGTCCTCTTCATATGTTAGATGGTCTTCACTGCCATTTAGAGCATTACTTATGCAACACTTATTTAACAATAATTTCTTCTCTCACTCTAGACCATGACTGTTTTATACACTGACACACTTGTTTGACTGTAGGTCATTTTAAAGCTCCCTTCAGCATGAATTCATGTTGGCTTTCATTCATCATCCATTTGTTCCATTCCTCTCTCATAAACACTTTAAATAGTTTCTTTATTGAGACATCAAGAGGTTGCAGTTGTGAAGTAAGTCCTCCCAGAATAACAGCAAACTCTGTATTTCCCTGTCTCAGTTCTCTTTCACACAATTTGTCAAATGAGTACTAAACTGATCTAGCAAAGGAACAGAACTCCTCTTCGATAAAGTGCCTTTCCTTCTCTCCCACACTATGTTACTGGTGATCCATAATTTCATAACTGCCTCGTCAATTCAACCTTTGTCATGTACATGAACACCACCACCTGACAGTACTTCAGAAGGTTTTGACATTGTTTTGCTCTTGGAAATGATTATTGGAGGCCATTGGATTAAGTTTAGTACTGTCAGCACAACGTGAAAGGACAACAGTGTAGCACATTTTTCATGTCCACTTATTTTTATAGTTGTATCTAAAAACAATGATTCTGTAAGTTACCAAACGAAAGCGTTGGTACGTTGATAGAAACAATAACAAACACACACACAAATTTCAAGCTTTCGCAACCCACGGTTGCTTCGTCAGAAAAGAGGGAAGGAGAGGGAAAGATGAAAGGATGTGGGTTTTCATGGAATGTTTCCCTCTATTATATTCATATTTTTATAGTTAGTTGTAGCCCCTTTCATGACAACAGCTCTGTTACTTGGTACATAAAATGTGTGAGGAGTTTTGTCCATATTCGCTATTTCACTTAGTTCCAATCTGGTTTTCTTTTGATATTGAATAATAAAGCAATGAAAAGGTAATATTTTCTCCTCATACTCGTGTGGCATTTTCTGAAATATTATGTTTTGTTCACATGCTAAGTCCATGACACTTCATAAACCTGTAGCACCAACTAACTACACCCTTAAAGTCTTTTTAAGTTCCACTTATGACTGTTGAATCATTTTTGTAGTAATTTCAAAGCCATTTTGATAGTGCCCTTGAATCTATTTCAATACATCACCTTCTACTTTCAGCCATTTTGTATTTAGTCCTCTATTTGCACATTTAGGGTTAGTCTTCCTCATTTTTTCAGTTCTTCTCTAGTAGCCCGGCAATCATGAATGGTTTTTTTCTGCTGGTGGAGGGCCAAAATGCCACTCAGCTGCTCTGTTTCCATGTTCTACTGCATGTGCTATTACTTTCAATTTACAGCCTACATCACACGAATACCTTTTATTTTTTCCATTACAAGACTAGTTACTAAGAAAAATATTGTACTGTTATCGGTAACACCAATCACTTTCAACTCAAGTTTACTGGCACCGTAGACTGCAGTAACGCATCATAGGCTAGACAGTTAATAAACTGTTCTGGGCTATTATGCTGTGACTGAATGGTTTTAAGGTGAAATCCATTCAACCATGGCATAACAGTCCAGAACATTTAATCAATTGTGACATTTCCAGCCATGAAAGTTTACATTTAACAGAGACCAGTCAACATGAAGTGTTCCAAATGGTGCAGACTTCTAACAGTCTATACTTGAAAGTTGGTGGCCAACTTATCATGCCCTTTCTATAGTCACTCTGTTGGGGTCTAACAACATACTAATTTAAATAAAATAGAAAGAAACTTCCACATGGGAAAAATATATTAAAAACAAAGATTCCAAAACTTACCAAGCGGTAAAGCACCGATAGATAGGCACAATGAATAAAATACACAAACACACACACAGAATTTCGAGCTTTCGCAACCGGCGGCTGCTTCGTCAAGAAAGAGGGAAGGAAAAGGAAAGATCGTTTCATCTTTCCGTTTCCTTCCCTCTTTCCTGATGAAGCAGCCGCCGGTTGCGAAAGCTCGAAATTCTGTGTGTGTGTTTTATTCATTGTGCCTATCTACCGGCGCTTTCCCGCTTGGTAAGTCTTGGAATCTTTGTTTTTAACATACTAATTTATGTAGTTTATCAATTTATAATAAGACTGATACATACGCAGCCCAAGGTGATGCCCCATGCCCCCCCCCCCCCCCCATCCCTCCCCTCCAATTTCAGTATTTGATCTTGAGTAAAAAAGTTTGAAACTACTGATTCAACACACTGTAACTCATTTCAAACATGTACTGCTTGTTGTTAGATGTTTATGCATACAGATGTCACTTAAAGATAAAATGTTTTAGTCTAAATTAACGTAGAAGTGTTTTATTCGGCTGTTTATGCTGTTAGAGTGTCTATTGGGGTATTTGGGGTTGAATGCAGATTGTTGAAAAATAGGGTTTTGTTTTCAAAAGAATGAGAATAATGTGGGATATTGGAATACTGAATAAAACCAACCTGCTTTCATAAAAAAGGACTGCATTACTTATTGAATGCCCCTTGGTGCTAAGGACACCTTGATGGGCACAACTGCTAGGGTCGAGTAGTGAAGCTTAGTGTTGGAAATACTTAAATAAATAAAAGATTTCATTGAGGAAATGAGTTGTTACCCTTCAAACTGTGTACAAAATAAAACAAAACCACGGTAGGCTACCTAGGCTTTGCCGATGATATGGCACTGCTACATGAGAACGAAAAAGGTGCACAAATGGCACTGGAAAACTCTTGCTTTTGTTGCAGCAAAAGCCAGCCAGAAGCTAGTGTAGAGTAAGACAGAAGTCACGAATGCAGAGATGAACTGGAAGGTTGAAGGACAAGTAGTGGGGAATGTGAACAGCTTTCGTTATCTTGGGAAAACGTAATGGGAAAGTTACAAACCGACAAGTGCAAAATAGACAGGTCCCAAACACTACATAAACAATGATATGTTGCAAAGACAAGCTGTTTAAAAGAAAAACCTGTCTAGGAAAGCCAGACTGAGTTATTATATGTCAGCAGTGAGAAATTCTGCATCATATACTATGGAGACGTCCACCATGGTGAGAGAGGGCGCATTCAGCTGGAGGACGAGGAACAAAAGGTCTCGAGAGATATTTGTGGTACAAAGAAAATGAAGTGGCATTTGGACCAACAGATCAAGTCAGACCCTGTATGAGAGTTTATAACCAATTTCAGGCCCATACAAAAGAGAAGACTGACATTTGCCAAGTACTTCATGAGGATGGTTGACAAGACATTGACCAGGAAGGTAGAGGACACAACATGCTAGACAGGGAACAATTGGATGAAAGAAGTCGGGGAGCATTATTAAACAACTGAGTATCTATAAACAGCAGTGCAAGATAGGTCTGGCTGTAGGTACACACCGAATGGTCACAGTACTGATACCAGAATCAAAATTAGGACACTAACAGTCCACGGGTGTACTGGCGGTGCATAGTGTCCAACAAGCACAATATTACAGTGATCGGACATGTCACCACCGTCAGGTGTGCTGACGAACTGAGCTCCTGAGGGTGGGTGGCCGTCCTAAATCCCCTGCCCCCTCGAGGCGTTCTCTCCGCGCCCGCAGCTGCACTGCAGCAGTCGCTGAGAGGCTGGTGTCGGCATCAGTGGTGGCATCAGTGGTGGCATCGGTGTAACTGCCTCGTCCGCCCTGGTCGCAGACTCAGTGCTGGTTCCCATGCCTTGCTGAGGTTATAGCCGCAATCTCTGTTGATGAGTCCGTCCCTGGTACAAATTTCGTTGGTAGTTACGAGTAGGAACTGTCTTTTGCCCGCCCCATAAAACACGAGCATTATTGTGAAGTGTCAAAGATGATCTCGGTTTGCAGAAGGCCGGCATATACCAGATTCCCTGTGAGTGTGGGAAGACTTACATTGGACAGGACGTATGCACCATCGAAGATCGTTGCTGAGAACATCAGAGGCACACTCGACTTACGTACCCCAACAAGTCAGCAGTCGCAGAGCACTGTTTGTCCGAAAATCATGATATGGACTACCAACATACCAGAGTCTTGGCACAGACATCTAAATACTGGGACAGCGTCATTAAGAGAGGCTATCGAAATTCGTACCAGGGACGGACTCAACAGAGATTGTGGCTATAACCTCAGCAAGGCATGGAACCAGCACTGAGTCTAATTAAAAAGAGGCACAGCAAAGAAAACGAATGAGCTACCAGGGCGGACGAGGCAGTTACACCGACACCATCACAGATGCCGACACCAGCCTCTCAGCGACCGCCGACGCGCAGCAGCGGGCACGGAGAGAACGCCTCGCGGGGAAGGGGATTTAGGATGGCCACCCACCCTCAGGAGCTCAGTTCATCAGTGCACCTGATGATGGCGACATGTCTGATCACCGAAATATTGTGCCCGTTGGACACTATGGACCGCCAGTACACCCGTGGACTGTTTGAGTGAGAAATACTCTGGCAGAAGTTGAAGAATCACATCAAGATTAGGACAAGTCGGGCATGATTCTAAAGGATTAAAACTAACAAAATTAATAAATACCTCTACTTTAACAAGTTTGTTTGTGTGGCCATCCTCCACAGCAAGCATTGAAATATTTGTTTTGTAAATAAAACTTGCGTTTTCTTACTGCACTTTATTTTATTTTCCCAAATGTGTTTTACCTTTTTTTACTTTAAGACATCTTCAGTGGGATCTAAAATGATACAGTTTTGTTTTGATATGTGTTTTGTAGATTATAAAATAGTTCACATCTTGTTTTTTATGTAAAATAAATGATTACTTACAGTTCTTCGCGTTTTTGATTGGCATCTGTGTTTCCCCTCATCTGGTCACATGCTGGACATCCAGGAGGTAAGCACTGTAAGTTATCACTCATTCACATAAAAAAACAAGAAGTGGGTTATTTTATAATCTACAAATAATACACATCAATACAAAACTGTATCATTCTAGATCCCTTCGAAGATGCCTTAAAGTATGAAAGGTGAAACACATCTGGGGAAATAAAATACAGTGCAGCAAGAGAAGGTTGTTTTTATTTGCAAAATTGATACTTTAAATGCAAGAATGTTAATAGTAATTCTGGCTCATGTCCTTTGCTACTATTAAGGACAATGAGACAGATTTCAGACAGGGAATAATTATTCACCCTTAAATACATATTTATTTCATCAAAATCAGTATATTCTGAAATTAACAAGCTATTAATTTACTGGATTTTGTCAGCTGAGTAAGCCCCAACTGAATTGCAGCAATCAGTTGGCATGTTAAGTGTAGTAGTTGTATTATATGAAATGCTGCTGCCACATCAAGTTCTCTCACACAATTTCTCCAGTGCTAGTACGGGCATTTCCCAGCATGCACATCATTTTCTTAGTATTGCCCATTAATGAATGCCCAGCAGTCAGTCTCACACCTGTTGTGTGTTTTTTGGTAACATGCCAAAGTGCAGGATTATTCCAAAAGAATTGTAGGAGGTAGAAATGCAACTCAGACACTTCTAAACTGAGAAAGATAGGAAGTTTTGAAGAGGCCACATAAGAGTTCAATCAACACCACAGTTTATTTGCAGGAAAATGGCAACACCACAGGGATAATAGTTTTGTGTGCTGCGGTTAGTAAAATCAGTCTGTTGTTAATATTAAAAGTGCATTTATGAACGGGATTGATGGTTGTGTCTGCATACGGGGAGGTGTGAGTCATTGTCATACATCAGATCAAAATATAGTTTGTATCCATATGAATTCCAAAAGGAGCTCCAGGAAAACCACAACACCACCTACATCATGAGCCATGCAGATTGCAGTTATTGCATGCATCGTATCCTAATGACCACACCAAAAGTTACAAATTTTGTACTGCTATTCTAGAGGATATGGAAGAAGACACATTTCCAAACAAATAATTGTTTTAGATGAATCCACTTTCCTTGCTCCGGAATAGCTAATCGACACAATGTTAGATTTTGGATAAGTGAAATCTTATTGTAATTACTCCATATGAAGGATACACACCAAAGATTATCATCTGCTGTGTGATGTCTGAGAACAAAGTTTATGTTCAACCCATATTTTTTTCTGAAAACGCGTCACAGGAATGTCACATCCAAATGGTCTAGATAACTGATTGTTTCCCCAACCGAGTGATTCACATAACATCAGCTGCATGCAAGATGCTTCACTTCTCAAACAACATCAGACATTACTCAATAACACCATTCCTGAATGCTGGTTTGGAGGTGATCAGATGATGAGTTTCATCACTGATGGTCAGTGGACCCAATGCCCTGTGATTTTTACTCGCAGGTGACCATGAAAGATTGGTTTTGTCCTAAGTATGCCTGCTGCTCTTCAGCTGTAAGATATCAAATTGTCAAAGCAGTGAGTTCAATAACTAGGGACGGCCGATTTGTTTGTGACAAAAAACGAGATGCCTTTCTGATATTTGTCATGTAATATATATGGTGCTCACCTTGGGTACATAAATGTTTGAAACTTCATATCTTAACCTTCCTCTGTTCAGGGACATTGGAATGGAATTGTGCTTCTGCCCTTTGCAGTTTGTGAGAATTAAATTTTTGGTGCGATGTTGACAAAGATGTTTGGTACAGAGACTAGCGAACCTGACAGTACCTTGCAGTTGATAAATTTGGGGACTGGATATATGTCCTGATCTTCTTCTCCCCCCTCCTCCCCCCTCCGTCCGCTCTCCACCTCCAACCTCTCCCTCCCTCCTCCCCCCTCCCTCCATTCTCCCCCTCCTCCACTCTCCCCCTCCCCCTCTCCCCCCCTCCCACCACTCTCCACCTCCCCCCCCCCCCCTCTCTCTCTCTCTCTCTCTCTCTCTCTCTCTCTCTCTCTCTCTCTCTCTCTCTCTCTGTATGTTGAGTTCCTCTTCCTTCCCCCACTCTCTGTTCATCTCCATTGCCCCTCTCCCTTTCTTTCTTTCTGATCTAGAGCCTTGTTTATAGCCAGTGAAAACTTGATTTGGAATTGAAATCATTTGAAATAAATGAGTGCATTAGGTGGGATCTCTCATGCTGCTAGACCTGTGACGATAGTAGCTTCAGTGACAGTATTTTACACTGTTTGAATCATAAGGCAGTAAGCCAACACACAGCTTCCACATTTCCTGTTAAAACTGACTGTGATGAAGAAAACAAAGCAGCAACTAGTGAGGTGGCGCAGTGGTTAGCACACTGGACAAACATTTGGGAAGGCGATGGTTTAAACCCGCATCCGGCCATCCTGATTTAGGTTTTCTGTGATTTCTCTAAATCACTTTAGACAAATGCTGGGACGATTACTTCGAAAGGACATGGCTGACTTCCTTCCATAATCCAATGGGACTGATGACCTTGCTGTTTCGTACCTCCCACCAAATCAACCAAGCAACCGAAATATCTCAAACTACACATCCAATTAAAAAAAGTTATAATTCCAGTTTCTTTGTCTCACAGGGAGACATCCGTCGATACCACCACTCAACACCCAATGCTACCTAATGCAAGGGTGGCCAGGAAAACTTTGAAATATTTTATAGGAACCCCTGTTTTTTTTGTGCAGATTACAATTCTACAGCAAAATCTACATCAGATCAAATTCTTGTTGGGTCTTTAGCTGGATCAAACTGTTATCTGCACACACAATTTCTGTGGTCCACTCGGCTGCCATCATCTGGTGGTGAGAGCTAAGCTGCTCTCGCCGATAACTGATTCAAGCCATGAATGACGGAACCTTTACATGCTGCGTATAAAGGTTATGTCGTTCTCGGTTTGAATCAGTTATCGGTGACAGTGGCTCAGCTTTTCTCACCATATGATGGTGGCCAAGTAGATCGTGGAAATATTGTGTACAGATGACTGTGAGCCAGCTGAAGACCTGGCAAGAATTTGATCTGTTAATATAAGGGGCATTCAAAAAGAAATGAGCCAGAGGCATAATTACAGAAACCAATTCCTATGTGTTAGAGATATTGACCCTGGCTGCTGAGACATTTGTCCTACTGTGATACAAGGCAGTGAATGGCTGTCTCATAAAATTTTCAGGGCTGAAATGTTAAACAGATCTGCACGTACAGCTGGACATCGTCATCTGAGGTGAATCGTTTGTCCCTCAGACCCTTTTTAAGGAGACAAAACGTAATCACAGGGAGAGAGGTCCGGGCCGTATGAAGGGTGGCCGAGAACCTCCCATTTGAATTTCTGAGGAGTGCCTCGACTGTGTCGGCCGTATGATGCTTTGCATTGTCTTGGAGCAGAATGACCCCACGGGTGAGGTTGCTTGGTCGTTTTGATTCGATAGCTTGGCCAAGGGTGGTCAAGGCTTGTGAGTAACACTGGGTATTCACTGTTGTCCTGTGCTGCAGTAAGTGAATCAGAAGGGGGCCATCTTGGTCAAAGAAGGTCAGCATAACCTTTCCTGCACTCATGTGGATGGCGACACCCAGCTGTACGTGCATAACTGGTTAACATCGCAGTCCCAGGAATTTTATGAGGCAGTCATTCACTGCTCTGTGTCACAGTGGGATAAGTGTCTCAACAGCCAGGCTCAGTACTTCTAACATACAGGTACTGGTTTCTGTAATTATGCCTCCTTACATGCTGGGAAGTCTACGTAGTCAGAATCTACGTCAGATGGTGCTGTAATGGGGAACAGAAGTGGGTGCCCAGTCGTGATTTACAACGTGGTACTCAGTGGCCCTTGAGTATCCAGTGACACGTGGGACCCACCCCCATGATGCGAGGGTAGGACGGGCCAGTATTTCATAACATCTAATTGTAAACCCCATTTGCAATGTTGTATTCCTCTGACATATCAAACAGGGGCCTACTCGACACACCACTGTCGCTGTGCAGAGAGCTACGATGTATCTTAACAGGCTGCACACTGCAACAGGAGCTCACGTATCGTGTAGACGTAGAGCAGGAAGCGACTATAAACATTACGATACTTCTACAGTGTTTATTGCCTGCACACGTACCTATCGTTTGGGGAACAGAAATGCAAGCGGACGATGAGGGAAGAAAAAACTGAAACAATCCTGATTTACGGAGAATGTAGGAGAAATGTCGAGGCTGTTGTTTCCTCGTATGCCGAGCATTTTCCAGAGAGAGCTCATTCTCATTCATTCTTTTACAAGGCTGCGAATGCCTTTGTCTGACAGCAGCATATAAACTGGCAAAAGGGACCAAAGCAAACATGTTATAGGAGAAACTAATGAAATAGCTGTACTAGCGGCAGTGCACTAGTCTACGGATCAGCACCCGGCAGTTACACTGCGACTCTGATGTGTCCGTAGGCAGTACTGTCACAATACTGAATTGTCATCAGTATCATCCACACCTCCTGTCACTGCATCAAGAACCTCGTGGCTCCGATTTCCACGATCGAGTAGTGTTTCATGAATGGGTACATCAACAAATGCAAATGACCCCTACGTTCTTTGCTGAAGTACTATTTTCTGGTGAATCTACATTCACAAACCATGGTAGTATTAACCTGCATAACATGCATTCTGGAGTGTAGACAGTCCCCACTGATTACGACAAGCTGACCATAAATGTCCTCGGTCAGTTAACATACGATGTGGCGTCATGGAGAACAAACTTATTGGTCTGCATTTTATCAATGGCTCGATGACTGGCCGCAAATATCGAACATTTTTGAAACAGGAACTACCAGTACTAATGCAGGATGTTTCCCTGTACATTAAACATTATTTGTGGTTTCAGCATGATGGCTGCCCAGTGCATTACGCCAATGAAGAAAGGATAGATTAGGCCGTGTTTACACTGGTCAGTTTATGAAAAGAGGTGGCTCTACTAACTGGCTCACTAGGTCACGGTTTATTTCAATGGGGATGTTTAAAAGATAAAGTATGCTAACAGGTGCCAATAGGCTGTAAAAACATGGTTGACCACATCATCAAAAATGTCTGTGGTGACATTCCTGCAGATATGCTTCTGTCCTTGTAGAGTTATTTGAAAAGCTGATCACTAAGTGTATTGAAGTTGGTGGTACTACATTTGAACACTTTAACTGGAAAAGGAGAGTAGTGTTCACCTCAAGCCACACCCAAAGTGGTGTATCGAGTAGTTCTCTGTTGGAGGAATACAATGTTGTGAATGGGGTTTCCAGTCAGAAATTGGCAAATACTGGCCTGTCCTACCCTTGCAGTATGGAAGTGTGGGACCACGTGCACTGGATATTCAAGGGCCATCGAGAAATGTACTGTAAATTATGATTGTGTACCCATTTCTGTTCCTCCAATTATGGCACTGCCTGTGACGAAATCAAGAAAATGCTTCAGTCAAAACATATGTAAACCTTGCTGCAGAGTCTTAATCTAGAGAGAGAGAGAGAGAGAGAGAGAGAATGGGGAGAAATTGGAATAATAACTTTTTTCAATACAATGTGTAATTTTTGAGATATTTTAATGTCTTCAATTAAAATGAACACCCGGTATATATAGTTTCTCCAACATTTATTCTTTCTCCTTTATATATAAAAGGGGGGAAGAATATGTATTGCAGAAACAATGTGTCTAGTGGTTTAAATGCACTTTTATCATAGTTAAAACTGACTGCAAAGAAAAATGAAAATGCATATTTTAACAGCACAGCACTTTTCTTTCTCGAAAACCTGTACGGTTAAAATTCTTGCAGAGTATGTCCGTCCATACGTTTATTAGAGAATCCTGTAAAAATCTGAAGTAAATCAGTCAAGAACTTTTTGAGATTTTTGTTAACAGCTTTAAATGATGACTTGTCTTTTTATAGAAGCATAGAGTAATTTGTGCCTATGTACTTCAAATACCATTTAAAAATGGTACTTTATATTTTTTTTTTTTTTTTTTACTCCGGGACATGAGCAACTGACAGGTGACAGCATAGACTCATTAGGTATCACATGTGCACACTAAATATTGAATACACACTTTGCAGAGGCAAAAAGGTATTGTTCACATATGATGCCTTAGTAGTAGTATTAAAAACTGAGCAGTGCAAACTATTTTGTAATGAATGGAATTTTCTAACAGTCTATCCGGGGCCATTATGTTTAATGTATAGAGATAGAATTTGTTAATTATGGGTGTACTTTTTACAAAAATAAATGCATTCATCTGATGGAATTATATTTTTCTGGAGACATGAGTCTGGCTCAGTTTTATCTTTGATCAGGATAGAAGCTGAAGTGCATGCAGCTTTACTGTATGGTTAATTCTGTCAGAGACAGCAAAGGACATGGAAGAGCAGTTGAACGGAATGGATAGTGTCTTGAAAGGAGGATATAAGATGAACATCAACAAAAGCAAATCGAGGATAATGGAATGTAGTCGAATTAAGTTGGGCGATGCTGAGGGAATTAGATTAGGAAATGAGACACTTAAAGTAGTGAAGGAGTTTTGCTATTTGGGGAGCAAAATAACTGATAATGGTCGAAGTAGAGAGGATATAAAATGTAGACTGGCAATGGCAAGGAAAGCATTTCTGAAGAAGAGAAATTTGTTAACATCGTGTATAGAGTTAAATGTCAGGAAGTCATTTCTGAAAGTATTTGTATGGAGTGTAGCCATCTATGGAAGTAAAATATGGACGATAAATAATTTAGACAAGAAGAGAATAGAAGCTTTCGAAATGTGGTGCTACAGAAGAATGCTGAAATATCAAATGGGTAGATCAAGTAACTAATGAGGTACTGAATAGAATTGGGGAGAAGAGAAGTTTGTGGAACAACTTGACTAGAAGATGGGATCAGTTGGTAGGACATTTTCTGAGGTATCAAAGGATCACCAATTTAGTATTGGAGGGCAGGGTGGAGGGTAAAAATTATATATGGAGACCAAGAGATGAATAGCAGATGCAGAAGGATGTAGGTTGCAGTAGGTACTGGGAGATAAAGAAGCTTGCACAGGATAGAGTAGCGTGGAGAGCTGCATCAAACCAGTCTCAGGACCTAAGACCACCACCACCACCACCACCACCACCACCACCAACAACAACAACAACAGAAGCTGAAGTAATGAATAAAATTTTTGTGCCATGGCCAGGACCCGAACCTGGGTTTCCTGCTTAGTAGGCAGGTGTGCTAACCACTATACTGTTATAACATTGTGGCTACCAGAGTTGCACAGACTACCGTATTCCAATTCCCTCCCTAAGCCAAACTTTAGTTCCTGCCTCCCGCCCAAAGGGGACAATGGGCTGAAAGTGGGATTGCAGTTTGTATTATGGAGGACACTGGAGTAGGGTAGTGCGTGCAGCTGTAGTAACCAAAATGCTACAGTGGTATAGTGTTTAGCATACTTGCCTATTATGCAGGAGACCCAGCTTCAAGTCCTGGCTGTGGCACAAATTTTAATCCATTACTTCAGATTCTATCCTTATCGGAGATAAAAATCAGATCGCTAGGTTACCTACAACTGAGGTACGGTCAGGATTTCCCCATTATGTACTAAGCTGGGGTGCTATTCCAATGTCGGAGAGTCTCGGCAATACTGACAATTTGAGCAGGGGGAAATGGGCCGAAGATGTGAATTAAAATTTGTATCAGGGAGGGCACTGGACAAGGGTGTGCAGCTGTCATAGTGACAATGCTATGGCAATGTAGTCGTTCGCACATCAACGTAATAAGCAGAAGACCCGGGTTCAGGTCTAAGGCTGTAGCACAAATTTTAACTCAGTGCTTCAATTTCTGTCCTTATTGAAAAAATGGATGTGAAGGTAATAGTAATGATATTGCATATTCCATTGGTAACTGACATAGTAGTGACATGGTAAGAACCGTCAATTTGTAGTTAGAACAGAAGGTACTGTGTTTCTTTGGACTTCTGAAATGTGATAAATAATTTTCATGTTGTTAATAGGTGTGTTCTACCATTGCTGACAGTCTGTGCTGACAGCTTGGAGTGTCTGCAACTTTACGGTTATGACATAGTCCGCGATGACGCGAGGGAGGCTTTTACTGCCCTGGGACGTCTGAAGAACTTGAAGGTACTTAAGATGGCGATCATCAAACCGGCACCACCAGGCACAGCTGCTCTGGCATTTACGTAAGTTACGTGGTGAACAAAATTTTTCGTGAACCTATAATCTGTTAGGATTAGAGGTAATTAAAATTACTGAGGTTCCAGCTAATGAAACTGGGTTGAATGGCACAGAGTTCTCCAGCCATTGATAAGTAGTAGCTACTCACTCTTGTATGTTTTACAGCATTTTTGTTTGGTTACATTTATCAGAATTTGTTGTACACTGAGGTTGTAAAGGTCATGGGATACCTCTTAATATTGTGTCAGATCTCCTTCTGCCCACCATACTGCAGCAACTTTACATAGCGTGCACATGACAACTCGTTGCAAGTCCCCTGTAGAAATACTGAGCCATGCTGCCTCTATAACAGTCTTAAACTACAAAAATTTTACGAGCATTTCCAGGTGATATGTCGAGATTACACAATATATGTTGTGTGGAGTGAGGGACAATGATGTGGTGTCTTTGGGATCAACATGGCTCAGTTTCATTGTTGGAATATGAAATTTTCAGTACCATATGGAAGTAGTGCCACTTGGTGGTGATGGATACTGTGTTGTCCTTGACTATATTTTCTGGATATGGGTGAACAGTCCAGCTGTGAACGACAACTGTTAGTGTGACATTGTCACAAGTTTCAGGTATAATGAAGGTGGTACCAAATACACTGCAGATGTGTCCACTGAAGTTCAGTTTTTACAGTATGATAACGACAGATACAGAATTGATAGTCTTGGTGAATATGGGTAATGACTTATCAAGTGAGATGATGAGTGCTGTGGAGCTGTTGGAATCCACTAAAGGGATGAATATGTTGTACATTCTCTGCGTGGTAATATAGCAAGCGTAAGAGAATAGGTCGAGCTTGTGTAGTCCTGAGGTGTGTGGATAACTTTGGTACAGATGAGGTCTGCCTGCCAGGAAATTCAACTTTGACATCCTGCAGGATGACGATTTAGGTATGCCGAGGGGAGACTTTAGTCCCACACAGACTGTCAATGCCTCTACATTACATGAAAAGGTGATTCACTCTGTGGAAAAAGACAGAACAGTGGTCAAAGCTACACTGTGATGATTCAGACTTTTTTAATTTTTTTTAAATCCTGGTGGACCATTGCCAGCAACAAGAGATATGCAACATATTATAAAAATGGGTAGTGTATAAAAATGTTGCGATGTAGTATTTTGTGCACAAAGTGACATCTTGATTATGTGCCATAAATGTTCACTGAGATTCATGTCAGGCAATCTGAGTGGCTAAATCATTTGCTCGAATTGTCCAGAATGTTCTTCAAACCAATCACGAGCAATTGTGGCCTGCTGACATGGCGCATTGTTATCCATAAAAAATTCATTGTTGTTTGGGAACATGAAGACTGTGAACAGCTGCAAATGGTCTCAAAGGAGCTGAACATAACCATTTCCAGTCAATGATCTGTTCATTTGGTCCATAGGCCCAAGTCCATTCCAGTAAACACAGCCCACACCATTACGGACCTACCCTCTACCTCGCGCAGTGCGTCGTTGACGACGTGGGTCCACGGCTTGGTGGGATCTATGCCACACTCAGTCCCTACTGTCAGCTCTTACTGACTGAAACTGGGACTTATTTGACCAGCCCACAGTTTTCCAGTCCAACTGATGCGGGCATGAGCCCAGGCACTATGGAGAGGCACTATAGGCGATGTGATGTTAGCGGAGGCACGCGTGTACGTCGTCTGCTGCCGTCGGGCGTTGATGCCAAGTTTTGCCACACTGTCATAACTAATACATTTGTCCTATGTTACACATTGATTTCTACAGGTATTTCACACAGTGTTGCTTGTCTATTAGCACTGGCAACTCTGAGCAGAAGGCGCTGTTCTCAAGGCAGGCAGCCATTGTGTTGCCTGTTGTGAGAGTTAATGCCTGAAATTTGGTATACTTGGCACACTCTTGGCACTGTGGATACAGGAATATTGGATTCCATGACAATTTCTAAAGTGGATTGTCCCACTCATCTAGCTCCAATTACTATTTCACTTTCAAAGTATGTTAGCTGCTGCCACACAGCCATACTGATGTCTGAAACCTTATCACACAAATCACCTGAATAATCCAACTATGCGCTGCCCTTTTATACTTTGTGTACATGATACTACTGACATGTGTATACGTACGTACCTCTTTCTCGTGACTTACAACCTCAGTGTAGTCCACGAGGTTGTAGCTTATAAAACCGTCTTTCGAACAATACTTGAGTGTTGCCCTTCAGTCTGGGACCAGTACCAGACAGGATTGATAGAGGAAATAGAAAATATTCAAAGAAGAGCAGCATGTTTTGTTGCATATTTGTTTAGTGAGTGTGAAAGTGTCACAGATGTGCTCAGCCATCTTCAGTGGCAGAAGCTGCAAAAGAGCTGTTCCCCAGCGTTGCTTACTGTTAAAGTTCTGAGAGTGTACATTCCTAGAATAGTCTTGTGAAAAAACTGCGAAGGTGAAAGAAAGAGATTTGCACTCACACAGTATTGCCAAGAATTATTCTTTACGTGAATTGTTTGTGACTGGTACAGGAAAGAGGGGAAATCACAGTGGTACACCAAGTACCCTCCTCCACACACTGTAAGGTGGCTTTTGGTGTACAGATCAAGATTTAAATGAAGATGTAGCAGTTGAAAATGCACCATTGTTGAGCTACTTCCATAAACACAAGCAATCAACAGTGAGTGTGTGGAAGTGTATGTGTTTGAACTAACTTGCCCCATATAATACCAGTTATGTCAGAGAGTGCAATTACTATTTAAATAAACAGAAACTGAAGATTTCAGCTGAACAGTCAAATCTGTGCAAACTTCGAATTCCTATCCAATGGTACTTACATTAGACATGAATTATCTGTGATGTTTACTACACTAATAATACTGTAACCCATTAATTTATTAAGATAATAAACTGTACTGGAGAAACTGTACTGCCATAAGACAGTGGACTGGTGGTACTGGGAGTTGCAGTGTTCTCAATCATGAGTTCCAAAGGCTACAAGTTTTGATTTTTGCAGACGTAAAGCAGTGTGAATTAACTTTTTTTTTTTTTAAAAAAAAGTACAACTGCAGTTTATTCATAAAACCTGCATTTACTGGACACAAACAAACAAACACACACACACACACACACACACACACACACACACACACACACACACACAGATATTCACTCTTACTTGCCAGACAAACTTCCACATGCTCTTCTCTGATTGGCTGCCATTTTGTGGCCCTGTCATCAAGGTGGCACATTTGTCACCTATGGTTATGAGGAAATTATGCTTAATTTGATGTTGTGCGCCCTACTCTAATTTTATTATTGTGCCCCCCCCCCTTTTCCCCCATTCCTCTCCCCCCCCTTTCCCCCCATTCCTCTCCCCCCCCCCCCCCC
This sequence comes from Schistocerca gregaria, assembly GCF_023897955.1. NCBI lineage: Eukaryota > Metazoa > Arthropoda > Insecta > Orthoptera > Acrididae > Schistocerca > Schistocerca gregaria. The sequence goes on along the minus strand of NC_064929.1, from coordinate 200,984,309 downwards.
CCCCTTTCCTGTATAATGATCATCTCAAAATGTCACTGTTGGTTATCTGTCAAATATATCTAAAGCCAGTCAAAATCCGGCAAACTATCATGTTTTTGATCTGATACACAAAAATACAATTTGCATGTGTTCCAACAATAATTCTACCTGATCCAAACTGAATAGTGTGTCATGTTCTAAATTCTCCCACAAGAGGTACTTTTGAGTGGCACTCGATTAGCATGTCAGTCGTCAAAATTTATGATCAGGGTTTGCCCTCACCTTGTTAGCAGATCCTGTAAAATTATTCTTTTTAATTTTTTCTATTAGGAAGAAAAAATAATCTGGTTCAATATGAACTGTCTGCTTGCTTATGTTTTTAAGGGACGGTGGACTGCCAAAACTGAGGCTTCTGGACCTACGAGGAGGCTACGGTCTGGATGATGACACAGTAATTGCCATCAGTCGCGGGTGTCCCGCTTTGCGGGAACTCATTGTCAGAGGTTGTCATTTGCTATCTGATGCCGCCTTCTCTCAGATCTACCATTTGGAACAGCTTGAAATGTAAGGAATGTTGCTGGCTTTGCAGTGCTATGTAGGCAAAGTAACTGAGTAATCAAATCATAACTCATGAAGTGGTGAACAGTTCTTTTACTTTTTTATATACATGGCGAGTCACCTAACATTACTGCTGGAAAACCCTACAAACCACAAAAATCATTCAGTAACTAATTCCTCAGACTGAAAGTGAGGAGAGGGGTTGTTGTAATTGGTTAACACAAACCATTGAGAAATGCACGGAAGTCTGATTTTCAAAATGTACTTATAGTTTTTTAATGGAAACCTGTTATTGTTTTAGCACAACTGGAAATAGAAACAAATGCTTAATCAGTGCCATTTGTTACATTGTAAAAGGTTAAGTACATCCAGAGTGATTTGTAATGTAAAGTTGACCCTAGAAACCTCAGATGTTCAGTCGTATGTTGTAACAGACAAGATCCGTAGGGGTATGTTTACTAAGACTACAATGTTTATGAGTTTGGCAGTCTCAGTGTCTGCATGTAGTGCTTGATAAATTAGTCCTTGCACTCAGAATAACTGTAGTACACTGTGTTACCGGATGTTTGTGGTAGTGTACTGTACACAAGTAAGAACAGAAGTATGCACAGTAGGAATGTGAGAAGGTCGCAAGTACAACAGTGTGTACAGTGTTGTAAGAACTGGTTTATTGTAACACTGAAAAGGCAGAGATGATACTCATCTATGTCACAAGTGTAGACACAATGCAGGTTCCAGCCTGCAGGTTGTATGCAGAAAGGTACCCGGACAGAGAGCATCCAACGTGCCGCACATTGCAAAACATCTACAAACAATTTTATGCAACAGGTATGGTCATAACACACAAACGAATCCATACCAAACCCATCATAGGAGAAGCAGGTACAGTTGGTGTATTAGCTGCTGTTGCTGTGAACCCACACGAGTTCACGTGACATCGCTAGAGGCAGTGCAATGAGTCGAAGTAGTGTAATTTGCATACTTCATTGTCACAAATTTCACCTGTATCATGTGTCACTACATCATTGTGGCTTTGGCAGATAGAGCGACAGTGACTGTGGAATGTAAATGTATGGTGCGGAGTAATTGGCAACCATCTCATTGGTCCTTGCTTACGTTAAGGCACCCAAACAGATGAAAAATACATCCAAGTTTCTACAAAATGATCTGCCAACCCTGCTAGAAAATGTCCCACTGGAAACATGTAGACATATGTGGTATCAACATGATGGTGCACCTGCACATTCTGCAGTGAACATTAGGCTGACCCTTGACAGAACGTTTGATGGGCGTTTCATAGTACATAGGAGATGCATAAATTGGCCAGCCAGTTCTTACACATTTAGACTGCTTTCTGTAGGTTACATTAAAAAAATACACATACCGTTATGTGCCTACAATCCCAGAAGCTATGAAACATTGTATTGAGGCAGCCTGTGGCAATGTTATACCAGATGTACTGCATCATGTAAGACATTCATTACGCGGTAGGTTGCAAATGTGTGCAGCAAATAATGGGCACCACTTTGAACATTTATTGGCCTGAAATGTAAGGACTCTTTTACATTCCGAAATTGAAAACCAAAAACAAATTTGTAAATTTAACTTAATTCTCTAAAACAAAGATTCCAAGACTTACCAAGCGGGAAAGCGCTGGTAGATAGGCACAATAAATAAAACACCCACACAGAATTTCTAGCTTTCGCAACCGACGGTTGCTTCTTCAGGAAAGAGGGAAGGAGAGGGAAAGATGAAAGGATGTGGGTTTTAAGGGAGAGGGTAAGGAGTCATTCCAATCCCGGGAGCGGAAAGACTTCCCTTAGGGGGGAAAAAAGCATAGGTGTACACTCGCGCGCACACACACACATATCCATCCGCACATACACAGACACAAGCAGACATTTGTAAAGGGAAAGAGTTCAGGCAGAAATGTCAGTCGAGGCGGAAGTACAGAGGCAAAGAAGTTCTTGAAAGACAGGTGAGGGATGAGCGGCGGCAACTTGAAATTAGCGGAGGTTGAGGCCTGGCGGATATCGAGAAGAGAGGATATACTGAAGGGCGAGTTCCCATCTCCGGAGTTCGGATAGGTTGGTGTTGGTGGGAAGTATCCAGATAACCCGGACGGTGTAACACTGTGCCAAGATGTGCTGGCCGTGCACCAAGGCATGTTTAGCCACAGGGTGATCCTCATTCCAACAAACACTGTCTGCTTGTGTCCATTCATGCGAATGGACAGTTTGTTGCTGGTCATTCCCACATTTCTTTCTAGCGTCACAGTGTAGGCAGGTCAGTTGGTAAATCACGTGGGTGCTTCCTTTGATCGTGTACACCTTCCGGGTTACAGGACTGGAGTAGGTGGTGGTGGGAGGGTGTATAGGGCAGGTTTTACACTGGAGGCGGTTACAAGGGTAGGAGCCAGAGGGTAGGGAAGGTGGTTTGGGGATTACATAGGGATGAACCAAGAGGTTACGAAGGTTAGGTGGACGGCGGAAAGACACTCTTGGTGTAGTGGGGAGGATTTCATGAAGGATGGATCTCATTTTGGGGCAGGATTTTAGGAAGTCGTATCCCTGCTGGAGAGCCACATTCAGAGTCTGATCCAGTCCCGGGAAGTATCCTGTCACAAGTGGGGCACTTTTGGGGTACTTCTGTGAGAGGTTCTGGGTTTGAGGGGATGAGGAAGTGGCTCTGGTTATCTGCTTCTGTACCAGGTCGGGAGGGTAGTTGCAGGATGCGAAAGCTGTTTTCAGGTTGTTGGTGTAATGGCCCAGGGATTCAGGACTGGAGCAGATTCGTTTGCCACGAAGGCCTAGGCTGTAGGGAAGGGACCGTTTGATATGGAATGGGTGGCAGCTGTCATAATGGAGGTACTGTTGCTTGTTGGTGGGTTTGATGTGGATGGATGTGTGAAGCTGGCCATTGGACAGATGGAGGTCAACGTCAAGGAAAGTGGCATGGGATTTGGAGTAGGACCAGGTGAATCTGATGGAACCAAAGGAGTTGAGGTTGGAGAGGAAATTCAGGAGTTATTCTTCATTGTGAGTCCAGATCATGAAGATGTCGTCAATAAATCTGTACCAAACTTTGGGTTGGCAGGCTTGGGTAACCAAGAAGGCTTCCTCTAAGCAACCCATAAATAGGTTGCCATACGAGGGGCCATCCTGGTACCCATGGCTGTTCCCTTTAATTGTTGGTATGTCTGGCCTTCCAAAGTGAAGAAGTTGTGGGTCAGGATGAAGCTGGCTAAGGTGACGAGGAAAGAGGTTTTAGGTAGGGTGGCAGGTGATCGGCGTGAAAGGAAGTGCTCCATTGCAGCGAGGCCCTGGACGTGCGGGATATTTGTGTATAGGGAAGTGGCATCAATGGTTACAAGGATGGTTTCCGGGGGTAACAGACTGGGTACGGATTCCAGGCGTTCGAGAAAGTGGTTGGTGTCTTTGATGAAGGATGGGAGACTGCATGTAATGGGTTGAAGGTGTTGATCTATGTAGGCAGAGATACGTTCTGTGGGGGCTTGGTAACCAGCTACAATGGGGCGGCCGGGATGTTTGGGTTTGTGAATTTTAGGAAGTAGGTAGAAGGCAGGAGTGCGAGGTGTCGGTGGGGTCAGGAGTTTGACTCCTCTCCTAAACTGCTGAAGCGATTTCCACTAAACTTGGAACACATACCATGTATGGTCTGGAAAGGAGAATCACTCTGGGGGCAAGAAGACCCACTTATCAAGGGGAGGGGGTTGGGGTAAAAAGTCAGTGTAGCCCACGATGTGAGAATATCCCTACTCTAGTCATTCAGTATTTGAGAATGAGAGCATTCACGTAAGCTAAAACCTTTATGAAACTTTTTCTCTTTGAGAACCCTACAAAGTGATGCAGTAAAAAAGGTTTATCACATACTGCGTTTTGCTGTTCGTGCAAAACTGTCACGTGAAGCACGTCATTTTAATTTATTGCTTCTTTACTATGAACTGTACCTGTAACACATTTTGCAGACAGTATTCAGATGTACTACTGAATGTACCAAAAGAATTACATCATTGTATGACACTTAGTGTAGGAGACATGAAATCAAACACTTACATGTGTGAAAAGCTACCACATTATAAATTACATTTTAATTTATTACTTCTGACTCTGTTCACTATACATTTTGCAGATGGTATCCACGTATGCCACAGAATGTACCTACAAAGACATACGATTGCATGACACTTCGTTCAAGAGATATGATGTCATAAACCCTGAGACACATGAAAATGAAACTGTTGGACAAAATTTGCTAGTCGTAGAGGTGAATGATCATATGGTGTCAGTGGCCGGGAATTCCCAGGCAGAAAGGTCGGCCACCAGGTGCAAGTCTTATTGAGTGCGACGCCACATTGGGCGACTTGTGTGTCGCCAGTGGGGATGAAATGATGATGACAGCACAACACCCTGTCCCTGAGGGGAGAAAATCTCCCACCCCAGCCGGGGATTGAACCCGGGTCCCCAGTACACGGCATTCCAATGCGCTGACCATTCAGCAAATGGGGCGGATGTTGCTAAGAGGTCAAGTATGCTTTCGCAACCACCTACACTTCAAGTGGGCTCGTGAACTAATTGTTCAAAACAATTTTCTGAGAAAGCATTCAGTGCAATTTCGGATGATGTTTTATGCCAGCTGCTGGCTTTAAACATATAATTTTTCCAGCATACCAAGGGTATACAGAAGTCACCACTGACTATAATTGTATGAGTGGGGTACCTATTTGAAATGAGACTCAAGTTTTCTTTAAACTGTTCAGCAACTATATCTTCTGAGACAGGGGGTTGGTAAAACTGTAAGAGCTGAAGCGGGAATATTCTACAACAAATTCCTCATTTCTGCAACTGAAAGTGGCAGGGGAGAGAAATGTGTTGTATTGCTTATCAAGCGTTCCTCATAATATGTCTGTCAGCTCCACAACCAATCCCCCCCCTCCCCCCCTCTCCAAAAAAATTACCAAACTGTCTATTAAATAGAAGTTTTTATAGCACTTATACTTTTAGCCATTCATGATTTTTTTAATTTACATCTAAGAAGCTCTGTTTCTCAGTTGACAACTGGAAGTAACATTCATTACATTTTTCTCTACCAATTTGTTCTCAGATAAATGAAAGCACACTTGTGGTTTGTTCCAGACTGGACGTATCGCGCTGCAGAGGTCTCGATGGAGCCCTGGTCCCGTACCTTGCTGGGTTACCACGACTTCACACATTGCTTATGGAAAATATGGATTTTCCAAAGTTGCAACCAGGTCTGAGCAGTATCCTTGAAATGTCCAGTTTGCGCTGCCTGAAACTCGACCATTCCCTTGTTACTGGAGTGCCATTTGATAAGTTTCCAGGAAAGCTTGTCGGTCTCAGGTAAGGAAAGATCTACACTACATGATTACTGTGCAGTTCACACTTAAGTGTTTGGTAGAGGATCCATAGATCGTTTTCATACGCTACCGGCTATTAAAATTGCTACACTAAGAAGAAATGCAGATGATAAATGGGTATTAATTGGACAAATATATTATACTAGAGCTGACATGTGATTACATTTTCACGCAATTTGGGTGCATAAATCCCAAGAAATCAGTACCCAGAACAACCACCTCTCGCCGTATTAACAGCCTTGATACGTCTGGGCATTGAGTCAAACAGAGCTTGGATGGTGCGTACAGGTACAGCTGCCCATGCAGCTTCAACACGATACCACATTTCATCAAGAGTAGTGATGGGTGTATTGCGATAAGCCAGTTGCTCGGCCACTATTGACCAGACGTTTTCAATTGGTGAGAGATGTGGAGAATGTGCTGGCCAATGCAGCAGTCCAACATTTTCTGTATCCAGAAAGGCTCGTACAGGACCTGCAACATGCGTTCGTGCATTATCCTGCCGAAATGTAGGGTTTCGCAGGGATCGATTGAAGGGTAGAGCCACGGGTCATAACACATATGAAATGTAACGTCCACTGTTCACAGTGCCGTCAGTGCGAACAAGAGGTGACCGAGACGTGTAAGCAATGGCACCCCATACCATCACGCCGGGAGGTATGCCAGTATGGCGATGACTAATACACGCCAAACACTGTTGCGGCCATCATGATGCTGTAAACAGAACCTGGATTCATCCAAAAAAATGACATTTTGCCATTCGTGCACCCAGGTTTGTCGTCGAGTACACCATCGCAGGTGCTCCTGTCTGTGATGCAGCGTCAAGGGTAACTGCAGCCATGGTCTCTGAGCTGATGGTCCGCGCTGCTGCAAATGTCATCGAACTGTTCGTGCAGATTGTTGTTGTCTTGCAAACGTCCCCATCTGTCAACTCAGGGATCAAGACGTGGCTGCACGATCTGTTACAGTTATGCGGATAAGATGCCTGTCATCTCGAGTGCTAGTGATACAAGGCCAGTGGGACCCAGCACGGCATTCTGTATTACCCTCCTGAACCCACCGATTCCATATTCTGCTAACAGTCATTGGATCTTGGCCAACGCGAGCAGCAATGTCGCGATACGTTAAACTGCAATTGCGATAGGCTACATTCCGACCTTTATCAAAGTCGGAGACGTGATGGTATGCGCTTCTCCTCCTTACACAAGGCACCACAACAACGTTTCTACAGGCAACACCGGTCAACTGCTGTTTGTGTATGAGAAATCGGTTGGAAACTTTCCTCATGTTAGCACGTTGTCAGTGTCGCCAGCAGCGCCAATGTTGTGTGAATGCTCTGAAAAGCTAATCATTTGCATATTACAGCATCTTCTTCCTGTCGGTTAAATTTCGTGTCTGTAGCACATAATCTTCATGGTGTAGCAATTTTAATGACCAGTAGTGTATTTCTCATTACATTACACTTTCAAGTAGTGTGTGGGGAGAATCAACATATTAATCTTTTCCTCTGAGTTCCAAATTCTTCTATTTTATCACGGTCATTTCTCCCTATGTGGGTAGGAGTGAATAAAACACACTGCGAGATAAAGAGTAGTATGTTGTTTTAGAGGTTTCCAATTCACTCAGAATTTATTGTTGCAACAGTAAATAGGGAGTACATGAACTGATTACGATCGGTGTTGAGGCATCAGGTATTGACCCATGCTGAAATACCCAAATCGGTATGTAGTGTAGCCTCTACGGGGCAGCAATGCAGGTGCTGATGCTGCCATCTATTTGATGATACAGATGGCGAAATCTGTCCTGGGGTATGTTATGCCGTGCCTGCACGGCCTGTTTTTGTAGTTTTGTAAGAGTTGTTCAACCGGTTGCACAAACACGTCTCGACCCATCGTATCCCACACATGCTCAATTGGAACTAAGTCTAGAGATCGTACTGGCCGAGGAAGTTGCTGCACATCTTGCAGAGCACCTCGAGTTTCACAGGCAGTGTGTGGGTGAGCATTATCCTGTTGGAACAACACATCACTTTCCTGTCGCAAGAATGGCAAAAGAATTGGTCTAACATCATTCTGCATGTACTGAATACTGGTTACCGTCCCCTCCAGAAACGCCAAAGATGGATGAGAGCTGTACCTTATCACACCCCAGACCATAAGACCTGGAGTAAGGACAGCGTGTCACAGATGACTCCACTCTATAAGACGGTCATAGGGTGGTCGGTGTTTGGGCTCCGCCAAATAGGCCGGGAGTCCACTACAAGCAGGAGGCAGCTACACGGGTAGCAGGTGCTGTGCAGTATGGACTGGGTGGTTTTTTAGGTCATAGGGTCTCAAGAAAATGCAAAAAGGGATTCAGTCACAGAGGCTGCAGGCCAAACATGGGAAGAACATAGATACAGGAAGCATTGTTATAACAGTTGTAAATTGTCATAGCTGAGTTGGAAAAGTACCAGAGCTTCAAGCACAAATATAAAGCACTGATACTCAAATTGTTATAGGCACTGAAAGGTGGCTAAAGCTGGAGATAAGTTCAGCCAATAGTTTTGCAAAGACTCTAATGGTATTCCGAAAGAATAGGCTAAACACAGTTGGCAGTGACATGTTTGTTGCTGTTAAAAGTATTTTATCTTGGTGCGAAACTAAAGTAAATAGTTCCTGTGAGTTAGTATGGGCAGAGGTCATTGTTAGCAACGGGAATAAAATAATAATTGGGTCCTTTTACTGACCTAATAATTCAGATGATGCAATTGCTGAAAGGTTCAAAGGAAACTTGAGTTCGATTTCAAACATTTACCCAACTCATACAATTATAGTTGGTCATGACCTTAATTTATCCTCAATACATTGCCAAAAAAACTTGTTTAATTCTGGTGGTACACATAAAACATCATCCGAAATTGTACTAAACGCATTCTCTGAAAATTATTTCGAGCAGTTAAGTTCATGAGCCCATTCGAATAGTAAATAGTTGTGAAAACACGCTTGATCTATTAGCAACAAATAATCCTGAGTTAATAATGACCATCAAAAGGGATACAGGGATTAGTGAACACAGGGTTGTTATAGCAAGATTGAACATTGCAACCCCTAAATCCTACAAAAATAAACAAAAACTACACCAATTCAAAATAGCAGATAAAAATTCACTTGACAACTTCCTGAGAGACAATCTCCACTCCTTCCAAGTTAACAAGTGTAGACCGAATGTGGCTCGAATTCAGAGAAATAGTATTGGCAGCAGTTGAGAGATTTGTACTAAATAAATTAAGAAATGACACATCTGATCCTCTTTGGTACACAAAACGAGTCAGACAATTGTTGCAGAAACAATGAAAAAAAAAAAAAAAAAAAAAAAACATGCCAAATTTCAACAGACACAAAATCTCCAAGGTTGGCGGTGTTTTACAGAGGCTCAAAATTCAGCGCATACTTCAATGCAAGGTGGTTATAGTAGTTTTCACAATGAAATTTTGTCTCGAAACCTGGCAGAAAATCCAAAGAGATTCTGATTGTATCTGAAGTATGCTAGTGGCAAGACACAATCAATGGCATCTCTGTGTGATAGTAGTGGAGATAATATTGAAGACAGGCTTCCAAAGCAGAGTTACTAAACACAGCCTTCCGAAATGCCTTCACAGAAGAAGATGAAGTAAATATTCCAGAATTCGAATCAAGAACAGCTGCCAACATGAGTAACACAGAAGTAGATATCCTCATAGTAGTGAAGCAACTTAAATCACTTAATAAAAGGAAGTCTTCTGGTCCAGACTGAACACCAATTAGGTTCACTTCAGAGTATGCTGATGCAATAGCTCCATACTTAACAATCATATACAACCATTCGCTCAACTAAAGATCCATACCCAAAGGCTGGAAAGTTGCACATGTTACACCAATATTCAAGGACGGTAGTAGAAGTAATCCACTAAATTACAGGTCCATATCGTTAACGTCGATATGCAGAGGGGTTTTGGAACATATATTGTGTTCAAACATTATGAATTACCTCGACACGCAGTCAACATGGATTTAGAAAACATCGTTCTTGTGAAACATAATGAACTCTTTATTCACATGAAGTATTGAGTGCTATTGACAAAGGATTTCAAATTGATTCCATGTTTCTGGAAGGCTTTTGACAGTGTACCACACAAGTGACTTTTCTGGCGTTCCCCAAGGTAGTGCTACAGCCCCTTTGCTGTTCCTTATCTATATAAACGATTTAGGAGACAATCTGAGCATCCATCTTAGGTTGTTTGCAGATGACGTTGTCATTTATTGACTTGTAAAGTCATCAGAAGATCAAAACGAATTGCAAAACAATTTATAAAAGATATCTGTATGGTGCAGAAATTGGAAGTTGACCCTAAATAAAGAGAAGTGTGAGGTCGTCCACATGAGTGCTAAAAGGAACCCATTAAACTTCAGTTACACAAAAATCAGTCAAATATAAAGGCTGTAAATGTAACTAAATACTTAGGAATTGCAAATACTAACAACTTAACACAGTAAATGTTGTGAGGAAGGCTAACCAAAGACTGTGTTTTATTGGCAGGACACTTAGAAAATGTAACAGATCTACTAAGGAGACTGCCTACACTATGCTTGTCCATCTTCTTTTAGAATTCTGTTGTGTGGCGTGGGCTCCTTACCGGATAGAATTGATAAAATACATTGAAAAAGCAAAGACGGGCAGCGTGTTATGTATTATCGCAAAATAGAGGAGAGAGTGTCACTGAAATGATACAGGGTTTGAGATGGACATCACTAAAACAAAGGCGTTTTTCACTACAGAGGAATCTTCTCACAAAATTTCAGTCATAAACTTTCTCCTCCGAATGCGAAAATATTTTGTTGGTGCCGACCTCCATAGGGAAAATGATCACCATGATAAAATAAGGGAAATCAGAGCTAGTACGAAAATATAGGTGTTCATTCTCTCTGCACACTATACGAGTTTGGAATAATAGAGAATTGTGAAGGTGGTTCGATGAACCCTCTGCCAGGCACTTATATCTGATTTGCAGGGTATCCATGTAGATGTAGATGTGCTCACCAGGTCTATGTTGTAAGCAGAGACAGTCGCCACTTGCATGCAGGCTTGATGGCACCAGTCAAGCTGTGCAGCACATTGATGCTATGGCACGAGTGGAAGATGAGCTAGAGGTGTGTGTGCGCCTGTAGTCTTACTGCTAACAACGAGTTCACAACAGTTCGTGTTGACACATCTTTGTGCACAAGCCCTTTTATCTTTGCATGGTAGCTGTACAATCTGCCACTGCTGCCCTTATAATATGATGATTCTCGGTCGTGTCTGTGCTGCGTGGATGCCCAGAAGTACGTCTACGGGTGTAAGAGCATTCACGTGACCACTGATACCAGCATTGTTGCACAACTCACGCAGCATGTCCAACTTGGGCAGAAATTCTCCAAAAAGACCATTCTGCAACCCGGAAGGTCACTATTTGAGCCCCTTCAAATTTACTCAGTTGGCTGTAGGAAGTACGAGTGTGTCTCAGTGGCATGGTTGCTGATTGCTTCACACATTTGCAACACACTGAACCTTCTGGCTGTGAGCATTCCCTATTAAAGGGTAGACACAGATTGCACTGTGGTAACTATGTCACTACACCATCAGTTGGCGGATAGTGTTGAAACCATTATCAGTACATCTACTATCCCACAGATGACATATGCCATCATCGGATCAAAATCGATCATCATTCCATGTGTACTAATTTTTTCCCAGCAGTGTATTTTGGCATTCGAAGGAGAAAGTTGACAATTATAATTTCATGAAAGACCTTGTATGAGAAAGTAATGAGATTGATTTTTATCTGCCAAAATTTTTATTTTTCTGAAACAACAATATTGTCCTTACACTGGTGGAGTCATTCCCTGTCTCGGTAGCAGTGCTGAAAGGTATCAACTGGTAGGGCCTCTAATATGATGGTCACATTCTTTTGGATGTTCTCTGGAGTGCCAAAATGACATCCTTTTAAGACAGTCCTTAATTTTGGAAAAAGAAAAGTCTCAAGTACCTAGATCAGGTGAATAGAGAGCCTTTGGAACAACAGGAATACCACTCGAGTAAAAAATATCACGATGGAAGTGGCCGTTTGACTAGGGGTGTTGTCATGATGCAGCATCCACTTGTCTGGGTGTCCAGTCTCACTCGATTCACCTTTCCCAGAGCCTTTTGAGGACATATTTTTGGATCACTTAGTTGACAGTCTTGGAGGAACAAATTTTATATGCAACATGCCCCTACTGTCCAAAAGAAAAATCAGTACTGTTTTGATCTTTGATTCGCTCATTCGAGCATTTTTGGTGTAGGAGATGTCTCGACGTGCCACTCCTCACTTTGCTGCTTTGTCTCAGGACTGCACTAAAAAATCCAGAATTCGTCACCTGTGACCACGCAGCTGAACCATTCACAGCCACTGACAATCCTCTCAATGAGATCAACACACACATTTCTTCAATTGTCCTTCTGCTTAGTTGTGATGTTTTTCGACGCCATTTTGGCAGGTGTGCAAATCTTTGATCAAAATTTGATATACGGTGAAAGTGTCTAATGGGTCACAAGAACACACACATTCTGTGTTTTCATTCGTTTTTGAGACTGGAAGTCTTCTTGAGCGACGTTTGTCTTCATTGTGTTCTTGGCCTTCCAAAACAGATTTGGGCCAGTGAAAAACTTGGTCTCTTGATAGGCAATGTTCTCCATAGACATGTTCAACTTTTTGAAAGTCGTACTTGTGGATTCCCCGAGTTTAACACAAAAGTTGATTGCATAATGTTGCTCTAAATTCCGCTGTTCCATTTTCATAACACACAACAAAAACACAGCTTCACAGAAGGTGCTCTCAAAAATTATGTGATGTCTGTGCAAAGGTGAAACTCTGACTGAAGATCTGGAAAGGATGAATACAGCACACTACACAAGTAGAACAACACAGCATTACTGGATCACTTGCAGTGTTGTCATTCTCATTACCATGCTCACATACCTCTTATGTCACATATGCTGTAGTTTCGATTTTATGTGCTGGGACTGCTAACGTTGTGCCACACTATGATAGAGCTTGTGAGTTGTAATTAATTACATCTGTCAGGCCAGCAGGTCACCAAAGTTGCTGCCCTAGATTATAAGTGAAAATTAGAAAGGTGAGAATCAAAATGTAAATTATGGATGGAGAACTACAGAATGGCATCCATGCTGGAAGTTCACACACAGACCATAATGTTTTGCCTTAAACAGGTTATGAAAAAAAGACTGGCCAGGAATGTAGAGACCCATACTATTCTCATTCACCTTAAGAAACCCCATGATAGCAATTAGTAGAATTAAAGTAGTTACAAAAATATCTGGAGGGATTCCAGAGGCCAAAAGCTATGACAAAGATGCACAATAGCACTTACTACTTACTACTTGAATTATTCCTTAAGGTTATGGAAATGTTCCTGCTGTAATGTTGGCATGTCTACAAATGATGACAAGCTATTTGCTTTGCATTTTGCTGATGACCAAGTCATTTTTGCAGAGGGTGGGGATCACATGAGCCACATAGAATGTTGTACAGAGAATACCAGAAACAGAGTATTTCATTGTTGGAGGAGTGGGTCATATCTGACATTAAATTTCGGGATAGTAAGGTCTCTTGGTTATTAGAAATATTTGGGAGTCATACTTATTAAAGATAAATCCATGAAATTAAGAACCATATTGATCAAGACAGACAAGCAAGCAAACAAACAATTAAGTGCAGTTTTAATGAACACATGTATTAACAGAAAAATTGTGGAATAGTAAATGCAACATTAAGTGGATTATAGGAATCAAGGAAGATATGGATGAGCTACAGATTACATTGGAAGACCTAAGAAACAAAACTAACAAAATCAGGAAACTCACAAACAAACAAGCAAACAAACCAGATTGCAAACGAGAATCAACAAATAGACAACAGGAAGGGTGATTTCTGATGAAGAAAAAAGGATGGGATCCGAGAGAATGAAGAAGTACTGGGGTGACAGGAAACTGAAAAACTCTTTGTATAAAATTGGCTAGAGTGGTCCAATGAAGGCCATAAAATGTAAATAATAGTAATAATAATAATAATAATAATAATAATAACCCCGTGGAGGCCCGGGAAAAGAATAGGCCGCCGGTATGTTCTGACAGTCGTAAAAGGCGACGAAAAGAACAAACCACTAATAGGGCTAACCCCCCTTTTAGTGTGATTAGTTGGTTCAGGACAGAACTAATGAAGCCTCGGACAAGCGCCGTCATGGTCGGGGACGACGCTTGAACCCTATGCCCGCCCACAATGGTAACGACACTGATAGCCAATTGGAAAATGATTTAATTTCAAATAGAGGTCTTTTGCAGGATATGCTTCCTGCAACCACCCTAGAAGGAAAACAAAGACAGAGGATGAGATGGTCAGATGAAGTTAACTGACACCTCAAGTTCTGTTATTACCAAACAACAAACCTAGGAACCAACACAACTGGATACAGATCACAAGTATACACAACATTTATTACCAGAACAATGACTAGCTGCTCAGATCCGTGTAATAATAAAAAATAACAGGATACCCCAGTCAGAATTAGAACACATCAAACAACAAGTACAACAAATACTGGAACAAAATAATGTGCAATCAGAAGAAGAAGAAAATAAAGTAATGGACTCAAACATCCCAGAACAAACAAACAAAGAACAACACACATCAATTAAACAATCAGAGGAAAACAAAATCTTAAGACAGCCACCAGAACAAGCACAAATAGAACACGAAGTGGCACACGTGTTAGATATAGAAGAAAAATTTCAGCTGACATATATAGAATACAAAGACACAAATACAGACATTAGACCATTCTTGCACAGACCGCCAAATAAACCACAAGTCGAAACAACAATAACAACTATCAACACAATCATACACAACAAAATAAATGAAAACACAACTATGGAAGCATTACAACTACTGGTTTATATAGGAGCACTCACTACACTAAATATACACACTAGGCAGAGATCAGAACCAACCAACACACAGAAGAAACCCACAAAACCAGCATGGCAACACAGGCTACAGATCAGAACAGAAAAACTGAGAAAAGACATCAGACAGCTAACACAATTTATAAGAAATGAAATATCAGAGAAAAAATGAAAAAGGTTAGGTAAAATCTCACAACAAGAAGCGATAGAGCAATTACATGAAAAGAAGCAGAAATTACAAGCATTGGCCAAACGACTTAGAAGATACAAAAAAAGTGAAATCAGAAAGAAACAAAACCAAACATTCAACACAAACCAAAAGAAATGTTACCAGACAATAGATAATACACACATTAAAATAGACAATCCACCAAACATAACAGACATGGAACACTTCTGGAGCAACATATGGTCAAACCCAATACAATACAACAGGCATGCACGGTGGATACTAGCAGAAACAGACACATACAAGATGATACCACAAATGCCTGAAGTGATAATATTGCAACATGAAGTCACCCAAGCAATTAATTCCACTCACAATTGGAAAGCCCCTGGAAAAGATAAAATAGCAAATTTCTGGTTAAAGAAGTTCACCTCAACACATTCACATGTAACAAAATTATTTAACAAACTTAATTGTTGGGTTCAAATTAATGATGATGTAAATAAAATAGAAAGAAACTTCCACATGGAAAAAATATATTAAAAACAAAGATTCCAAGACTTACCAAGCGGGAAAGCACCGGTAGATAGGCACAATAAATAAAACACACACACAGAATTTCTAGCTTTCACAACCGACGGCTGCTTCTTCAGGGAAGAGGGAAGGAGACTGAGAGATGAAAGGATGTGGGTTTTAAGGGAGAGGGTAAGGAGTCATTCCAATCCCGGGAGCGGAAAGACTTTCCTTAGGGGGAAAATGTCTGCTTGTGTCTGTGTATGTGCGGATGGATGTGTGTGTGTGTGTGTGTGTGTGTGTGTGTGTGTGTGTGTGTGTGTGTGTGTGTGCGAGTATACACCTGTCCTTTTTTCCCCCTACGGGAAGTCTTTCCGCTCCCGGGATTGGAATGACTCCTTACCCTCTCCCTTAAAACCCACATCCTTTCGTCTTTCCCTCTCCTTCCCTCTTTCCTGAAGAAGCAACCGTTGGTTGCGAAAGCTAGAAATTCTGTGTGTGTGTTTGTGTGTTTTATTTATTGTGCCTATCTACCGGCGCTTTCCCGCCTGGTAAGTCTTGGAATCTTTGTTTTTAATATACATTATTTAACAGTTACATTGCAGACCCATACACATTCCCTGATACACTTACACATGGAATAACTTATCTGAAACCTAAAGATCAAGCAGACACAGCAAACCCAGCTAAGTATTGCCCCCATGCCTACCAACAATATACAAAACATTAACTTCAGTAATTACACAGAAATTAATGGCACATACAACACAGAACATAATTATAAATGAAGAACGAAAAGGCTGTTGCAAAGGAGCATGAGGATGTAAAGAGCAACTGATAATAGCTGCAGGGTGACATATCAAGCTAAAACTAAACAAAGGTCGCTACACTACGCATACATTGATTACCGAAAAGCTTTTGATAGTGTACCCCACTCATGGTTACTACAAATATTGGAAATATACAAAGTAGATCCTAAATTGATACAGTTCCTAAACACAGTAATGAAAAATTGGAAAACCACATTTAATATCCAAACAAATTCAAATAATATCACATCACAGCCAATACAGATTAAGTGTGGAATATACCAAGGAGACTCATTAAGTCCTTTCTGCTTCTGCCTTGCCCTGAACCCACTATCCAACATGCTAAATAATACAAATTATGGATACAATATTACTGGAACATACCCACACAAAATCACAAATTTGCTATATATGGATGACCTAAAACTACTGGCTGCAACAAATCAGCAACTCAACCAATTACTAAAGATAACAGAAGTGTTCAGCAATGATATAAATATGGCTTTTGGAACAGACAAATGTAAGAAAAGTAGGATAGTCAAGGGAAAATACACTAAACAAGAAATTACATATTGGATAACCACAGTGACTGCATAGAAGCGATGGAAAAAACAGATACTTATAAATATCTAGGATAGAAACAAAAAATAGGAATAGATAATACAAATATTAAAGAAGAACTAATAGAAAAATATAGACAAAGACTAACAAAAATACTGAAAACAGAATTGACAGCAACAAACAAGACAAAAGCTATAAATACTTATGCTATACCAATATTGACCTACTCATTTGGAGTAGTGAAATGGAGTAACACAGACCTAGAAGCACTCAATACACTTACATGATCACAATGCCACAAATATACATCACATACATTCAGCAACAGAAAGATTCACATTAAGCAGAAAGGAAGGAGGATTGGGATTTATCGACATAAAAAACCTACATTATGAACAGGTAGACAATTTAAGAAAATTCTTTATGGAACAAGCAGAAACTAGCAAAATACACAAAGCAATCACTCGTATAAATACATCGGCTACACCACTGCACTTTCATAACCACTTCTACAACCCTTTAGATCACATAACATCAACAGATACAAAGAAAGGGGAAGATCAGTGTGGATTCTATAGAAATGTTGGAACACTTGAGGCAATACTGATCCTACGACTTATCTTAGAAGAAAGATTAAGGAAAGGCACACCTACATTTCTAGCATTTGTAGACTTAGAGAAAGCTTTTGACAATATTGACTGGAATATTCTTTTTCAAATTCTGAAGGTGGCAGGGGTAAAATACAGGGAGCGATAGGCTATTTACAACTGGGAAAAGAAAATACTACACGGCAAGCACCCATATCATCTAACACAGCCACACATCAATCAAGACGCATCCAGCACATGGCTAACAAATGGCAATATATACAATGAGACGGAAGGATTCATGATTGCAATACAGGATCTAACAATAAACACCAGATATTACAGCAAGCATGTTATTAAAGATCCCAATACCACAACAGATAATTGCAGACTTTGCAAACAACAAATAGAAACAGTAGATCACATCACAAGCGGATGTACAATACTAGCAAATACAGAATACCCCAGACGACATGACAATGTAGCAAAAAATAATGCATCAACAACCTGCCATACAACATAAACTAATAAAGCATGAAGTACCCACATACAAGTATGCACCACAAAATGTACTGGAGAATGATGAATACAAATTATACTGTAACAGAACCATTATAACAGATAAAACAACACCACGTAACAAACCTGACATGATACTCAGCAATAAAAGAAGAAATTAACACAACTAATCAAAATATCCATACCAAATACAACAAATATACAGAAGAAAACAGGAGAAAAAATTGAAATATACATCCAACTGGCTGAGGAAGTCAAAGATATGTGGCATCAGGATAAAGTTGACATTATACTGATTATACTATCAACTACAGGAGTCATACCACACAATATCCACCAGTACATCAACGCAATACAGCGACATCCAAACGTATATATACAACTACAGATCTCTGTAATTATTGATACATGTTCAATTACCCGAAAATTCCTAAATGCAATATAACATATACCGAATAGTTAAAAGGAAGTCACCCTTGATCAAGGTCCACGTAACTTTCCATTTTTGACCAGACACAACATCTGAGAAGAGAAAGAATAAATAATAATAATAATAATAATAATAATAATAATAATAATAATAATACTCTAAGTTTATTGCACAGCGACCTCGACTTGTTCCACGATACGGCTCTAGAGCTCGATCCAACACCTGGATGTAGACGTAAACACTACCTGCTGATAGTTACCAATCAAGTCTGGCTTAGAGAAGAATTCCCCTTGCAGTAGCAGGACATGCAATCATCCCAATTTCTAAGCCAGACAAAACCTCAGCTTCCAATGACAGCTGTAGGCTAACCAGTCTCACTAATATGCTATGCAAATTACTTGAGATGATGGTAATCTGCGCATTATGAAAATTTTTGTTCAGCTATCAGTGTGATGTCTTGAACGGCTGATCCACAACTGATCACCCGGTCCAGCTGGAAATGGCAGTCCGGTAGGCTTTCACCAACCATCTATTTCAGTCTCTGTGCCCGTGTGTGATGTTTACCTCTTACATTTCACCCTAATACCAAACTGGCAATTCCTTGGAACTTTAGGGAGTGACCTATCAACTAAATCCTTTTTTTAGTCAGATTGTCGCATAAATTTCATTTTTCCATAATTTCATTCAGTATCTCCTCGTTAGGTATTGGATTTATCCCATCTAGAACAACATTTTACTTCAAAAGTTACTCTTTCTTCTTTGTTGAACTGTTTTCGTGTCCAAGTTTCACTTATGTACAAAGCTACACTCAAGACAAATACTTTCAGAGAAGACTTCCTAGCACTTAAATTTCATTCAGTTTACAGTTTGCAAAAATGCACTTTATATGCTCTCCACTTTGGTCACAAGTCAATTATTTTGCTGCCCAAATAGCAAAGCCCATATACTACTTTTATTGTCTCATTTACTAACATTATTCTCTCAACATCACTTGATTCAATTTGACTACACGCCATTATCCTTGTTTTACTGTTATTGTGAAGTTCATCTTGTAACCTACTTTCAAGATGTCGGCTATTCCTTTCGGCTATTCCCAGCCGTATTGTGGCCACACTCTACGGCTAGAGTTTCAGATGCTCTTTCCTGATTTCTACTGAGGAAAACAGTGTCAGGTAGAGCTTGCTATTGGGTGTCATACTTTTATTTATAGCCATTAATAGACTTAACAGAAATCTGTGGGTCAGTGGTTACTCCTGATTTCTGTGTTGAAGAATTTTTCATACGGTACAACTCTCAGTTTGTGGCTTTAGCAGACTGTCGACATCAAAGAGCTGTACAGAATCGTTTCCTTAGGTACTCTGTCGTGGCTTTCAGATTTTCACCAATAAAACAGAAAACGTGCATTTTGGTTGCCACACCACAGTGTGCCCAGAACAGGAACTGCTTTGGAAATGAATGCTTCGAGGTACACAGTCCCACTTTTGGGTTCCTCTCTGGGAATAAACGTCTATACGCCATATCCGTCAACTTAAAACAACCCGCTTGTAGTAGCTTAACAGTCTCCTCAACCTTATTCATACTATTTTTTTCTTGGCTCTTCCAACACCTCCTTTTTCATGTTCTGTGTATTTCATGAGCTTGCAATGGCCTTCCACTTAACTGTGCACTTCCCCTGCAGAGTTACAGAGCCGTGTTGATACTATAGCCTTCCGTAATTGCTAAAGTGTTGCAAATGCAGGATTTTGTGCACTAACTGAGCCCTCGTTTATGTGCCATACATTTTTGATGCGATGTCAAGAATGTTCTCCAAACCAGTTGCAAACAATTGTGGTCCGGTGACATGGTGCATTGTCACTCTTAAAAATTCCACTGTTGTTTGAGAATGAAAAATCCATGAATGGCTGCAAATGATCTCCAAGAAGCTGAATATAACCATTTCCAACCAATGATCAGTTCAGTTGGATCAGAGAACCTTGTCCATTACATGTAAACACAGCCAACATGGAGCGATCACCAGTTTCTACATTGTCTTGTTGACAACTTGGGTCCACGGCTTCATGGGGTCTGTGCCACCCTCGAACTCTACCATTAGGTCTTACCAATTAAAACTGGGGCTTATCTGACCAGGCCATGGTTTTCCAGTCATCTAGGATCCAATCGATATGGTCACGAGCCCAGGAAAGGCACTGCAGGTGGTGTATTGTCAGCAAAGGCATTTGTGTCTCTTGTCTACTGCCAGAGCACATTACAGCCAAATTTCACCACTCTGCCATAACACATACATTTATCATACATCTCACTTTGGTTTCTACAGTTATTTTTATGCAGTGTTGGTTGTCTTTTAGCAATGGTAACACTACGCAAATGCCACGGCTCTCGGTTGTTAAGTGAAGGCTGTTGGCCACTGTCTCGTCCATAGTGAGAGGTAATGCCCGAATTCTCGGCGCACTCCTGACTGCTTGGATCTCGGAATATTAAATTCCCTAATGATATCCTATTTGGAATGACCTAAGCATTTAGCTCCAACTACCATTTCACATTTGAGGTCTGTTAACTCCCATCGTATTGCCACAATCGTGTCGGAAACCTTTTGACATGAATCACTAGAGTACAAATGACAACTCTGCCAGTACACTGCCTTTTTATACCTAGTGTACGCAATACTACCACCATCTGTATATGTGCTTATTCCTGTGTTATGGCTTTTGTCTCCTCATCTTTATCTTTCATTGAATCAATTTTTAGTTCTATATTCTTATTTTATGTAATTTTATACATCATTCCACAAATCTTGGGAACGTCATTTCAGACCCCTCTTGTAATTTGCTAAGTGTTCAAGTCAGATGCCATACAGAAGCACAAAAATTGACATTTCAGTAAATTTAGATATTCTTTCCTCACATTCTTTTTCAAAATAGTTTTTACAGGTAACGGTGGGTAGTGGTGACAAAATGTTTTATAGTCGACACTAACAAATAAACAAATAATTTGAATTCATTAAAGGTCTTAATGCAACTGTATAACTATTTGAGGTGTTGGGGGGAGTGGAGCTGGAAGTGGGAGATTGAGTAGATGGGAGAGACTGGGTCTGTGTGCAATGAGAGGAGGTTGAGGTTTGTTGGAAAGGTTGTGGAGGGTGAGTGAGTTGCCTTTCCGGAGGTGGGAAACCAGGAGATTGGATAGTTTTTTGAGGTGGAGGGTGGCATGTTGTTCTAATTTGCGGTTGGCCTGTAGGAGGATGCTGGATGCTATGTACAGCCGGTGTGGATGTGGGAGAGGAAAGATTGAGGACTTTGATTTGGGATAGGAGTTGACGGGTGTGTTCATTGGTTTGTTTTTTTTTTTTTTTTTTTTTTTTTTTTTTTTGAGGTGTTGGGGGGAGTGGAGCTGACTATTTGGTAACAGATATGGCAGACACGATTGAGCCATTAGAACAAAAATTAATTTCATGGAAAAATCAGCTTCAAATTCATGACACGGAACGTTTCCTGAACTCTGAATGGTTATATGTGGACCAACCATGACTGACTATATTTTAGTAATAGCAACAGTTTATCATGAATTCTGAAAGAGATTCCAAGACTGCACAACTGTAACTGATTTCGATTTGTTTGTTTCACTTTTGGCTGCCAATGTACCTGATTACTCCCAACTTGAGCTCATAGATGTACAGCACCCAGCTCAATGTCCTGCTTGTCCAATCCAGGAATTTAAAACTTCTATAGAATGACACCCCAAGAGCAATATCCTTGATTGTACAGACAATC
Organism: Schistocerca gregaria; assembly: GCF_023897955.1. Classification (NCBI taxonomy): domain Eukaryota; kingdom Metazoa; phylum Arthropoda; class Insecta; order Orthoptera; family Acrididae; genus Schistocerca; species Schistocerca gregaria. The sequence continues at coordinate 200,961,998 of NC_064929.1, read as the reverse complement.
CACTTAGGTTATTTCAAATTTTGGTTCAACCCCTGTGCAAATGTTTTTTCTGTTATGAACTTGATAAAGTAACAGATTTTAGTGTGTGTCACTCCATATGTTGGACTGTATCAGAAATCGCAGTTCCAGATACATTACATATTCTAAGATTGAAATGTGTGTAAAGTTATTAACATCATGTTAAAAGTCTGTATGGGCAGTGTTTTGTACTTTTACCCACTGTATTTACACTATGTAATACACTTATTTAATTAAGTAATAAGAGTTATTTCTTTGGCAGAAAAATAAAAAGTTGGAACTAAAGCATGTGATAAGATCCTGCTAATAAAAATATGCAACATATGCCTCTTAGAAGTAGTCACACTGTGTTGCAAAGATGTTTTCCTAAGTTTCCCATGTGTGCAGCCTTTGCTTTGTCCATGGTTAGAGGTAACGCCTGAAGTGTGGTTTTCTCAGCATGTTCTTAACACTGTGGATCTCAGAATATTGAATTCTGTAATGATCTCCAAAATTGAAAGTCCCACACGTCTATCTCCAACTACCATTCCACATTCAAAGTCAAAATTCCCGCCGTGAGGCCATAATCACGTAGGAAACCTTCTTACATGAATCATCTGAGTACAAATGATTGCTCCACCAATGCACTGCCGTTTTATACCTTGTGCGAGCAATACATACTGTTGCCATTAGGGAAACATAATAGAGAGAAACATTCCTCAGCTGACACCTCTGCCCAACCTCTGCATTTTCACGTCTGCCTGTGTCTGCATATGTGCGGATATGTGTGTGTGAGTGTGCGCGCGCGCATACCTGTCCTTTTTCCCCCCTAAGGTAAGTCTTTCCGCTCCCCGGATTGGAATGACTCCTTACCCTCTCCCTTAAAACCACATCCTTTCATCTTTCCCTCTTTCCTGATGAAGCAACCTTGGGTTGCAAAAGCTTGAATGTGTGTGTGTTTTTTTATTTTATTTTATTGTGTCTATCAACATACCAGCGCTTTCTCGTTTGGTAAGTTAAAGCATCTCTGTTATATATATATATATAGAAAGCGTTGGTATGTTGATAGAGACAATAAAAAACACACACACAAATTTCAAGCTTTCGCAACCCAAGGTTGCTTCATCAGGAAAGAGGGAAGGAGAGGGAAAGACGAAAGGATGTGGGTTTTAAGGGAGACTTACCTTAGGGGGGAAAAAAGGACAGGTATACGCTTGTGCGCGCGCGCGCACACACACACACACACACACACACACACACACACACACATATATATATATATCCATCCGCACATACACAGACACAGGCAAACATATATAAATGCAGAGGTTGGGCAGAGACATCAGTGGAGGCGGAAGAACAGAGGCAAAGGTGTTGTTGAATGACAGGTGAGGTATGAGCGGCGGCAACTTGAAATTAGCGGACGTTGAGGCCTGGTGGGTAAAGCGACCATTTGATATGGAATGGGTGGCAGCTGTCATAATGGATGTACTGTTGCTTGTTAGTGGGTTTGATATGGACGGATGTGTGAAGCTAGCCATTGGACAAATGGAGGTCAACGTCGAGGAAAGTGGCATGGGATTTGAGTGTATATTGCTATCACATGACTCAGTGTATATTCATTTATTATATCTTTCATTGAGTAAACTTTTAACTCTGTTTTTTTATTCTGTGTGATTTTATACATCCTTTCATAAGCCTTGGGAATCTCATTTCAGACACTTCTGTCATTTGCTTAGTGTTCAAGTCACAATGCCATAAAGAAATGCAAGAATTGACTTTTACAAAATTTATATTTTCTTTCCTTGCCTTCTTTTTTAAAATTCGTTTTATACTGCCATACAGTTATTGGAATTTAGCTTTTTTTTTCTTTTTTGCATCTTGAACTTCTAGATAGCTTGTTTGATTTCGAAGATAGTCAAATCATTTTACTTGTTCTATTATCTTGTCAGAAATGAGTTTTTTTGTCTAGCTCAGCATTGGTCATAACATCCTCTTCTTTTTTATGCATTGCAGATCTAGATTTCAGTTGATAGTGCAGCTATCATCGGTGTGTTATAAGTAGTCACGAAGACTAAACATAATTACGACTACACTCATTCCAGTCGAACTTGGGCATCTACGAGCATTAATCCGACAGATGTCAGGATATCCTACCGTATCACAGTCTGGGCAATGTGTGGTCACGTACCAGCTCTGCTGTAAATTTGGTGCAGCCTGTTACCCGGGAATTACAAGTAGTCAGCTGTACATGCAAATGAATGGCCAGCATCAACTGCATTCTAGAGCAAAAATTTGGACAAGATGGTCCACAGGAGTAACAGCAATATGGTGAGACAACTGTGTTAAAATGGCCATCTATATAATAGTTACATTTTATTAATGGCCATTTTCAACTACACGTAGGAGTCGTCTTCAGAAAAAGAGCACTGTAAGAAGAAGAATGGCGAAGTTACGGTAGGTTTGGTGAGAATGGTGTCAGAGGAAAGTGTAATGGAGTAGTGATATAGCGTTTACCAACTGACTGCTGCTGCAGCTCTTCAGATGCTCATGGCAGAACACAATCTTAAACTGCTGACTGATGGCTGCAGAGCCACGGGTTCAAAGGTGTGCAAATTTTGTGCCAAAAATGGATTAATCAGCTCCAGCCAATGATAAATGCTTCAAAAAACAAGAGATATGTGAAATTAACAAAATACTCAATTTAATTGATGAAAGGAGAAAATACAAAAATTCAGTAAGTGAAGCAGGCAAAAATGAATACAAACGTCTCAAAAATGAGATCGACAAGAAGTGCAAATGGCTAAGCAGGGATGGCTAGAAGACAAATGTAAGGATGTAGAGGCTTATCTCGCTAGGGGTAAGATAGATACAGCCGACAGGAAAATTAAAGAGACCTTTGGAGAAAAGAGAACCACTTGTGTGAATATCAAGAGCTCAGATGGAAACCCAGTTCTAAGCAAAGAAGGGAAAGCAGAAAGGTGGAAGGAATATAGAGGGTCTATACAGGGGTGATGTTCTTGAGGACAATATTATGGAAATGGAAGAGGATGTAGATGAAGATGAAATGGGAGATACGATACTGCGTGAAGAGTTTGACAGAGCACTGAAAGACCTGAGTCAAAACAAGGCCCCTGGAGTAGACAACATTCCATTAGAACTACTGACGGCCTAGTGAGAGCCATTACTGACAAAACTGTACCATCTGGTGAGCAAGATGTATGAGACAGGCGAAATTCCCTCATACTTCAAGAAGAATATAATAATTCCAATCCCAAAGAAAGCAGGTGCTGACAGATGTGAAAATTACCAAACTACCAGTTTAATAAGTCACAGCTGCAAAATACTAACATGAATTCTTTACAGACGAATGGAAAAGCTGGTAGAAGCTGACCTCGGGGAAGATCAGTTTGGATTCCATAGAAATGTTGGAACACGTGAGGCAATACTGACCCTACGACTTATCTTAGAAGAAAGATTAAGGAAAGGCAAACCTACAGTTCCAGCATTTGTAGACTTAGAGAAAGCTTTTGACAATATTGACTGGTATACTCTTTTTCAAATTCGGAAGGTGACAGTGGTAAAATACAGGGAGTGAAAGGGTATTCACAATTTGTATAGAAAGCAGATGGCAGTTATAGGAGTCGAGGGTATGAAAGGGAAGCAGTGGTTGGGAAGGGAGTGAGACAGGGTTGTAGCCTCTCCCCGATGCTATTCAATCTGTATATTGAGCAAGCAATAAAGGTAACAAAAGAAAAGTTCGGAGTAGGCATTAAAATCCATGGAGAAGAGGTTCGCCAGTGACACTGTAATTCTGTCAGAGACAGCAAATGACTTGGCAGAGCAGTTGAACGGAATGGACAGTGTCTTGAAAGGAAAATATAAGATGAACACCAACAAAAGCAAAACAAAGATAATGGAATGTAGTCGAATTAAGTCAGGTGATGTTGAGGGTATTAGATTAGGAAATGAGACACAAAGTAGTAAAGGAGTTTTGCTATTTAGGAAGTAAAATAACTGATGATGGTCGAAGTAGAGAGGATATAAAATGTAGACTGGCAATGGCAAGGAAAGCGTTTCTGAAGAAGAGAAATTTGTTAACATCAAGTATAGATTTAAGTGTCAGGAAGTAGTTTCTGAAAGTATTTGTATGGAGTGTAGCCATGTGTGGAAGTGAAACATGGACAATAAACAGTTTAGACAAGAACAGAATAGAAGCTTTGGAAATGTGGTGCTACAGAAGAATGCTGAAGATTAGATGGCTAGATCACATAACTGATGAGGAGGTATTGAATAGGATTGGGGAGAAAAGGAGTTTGTGGCACAATTTGAGTAGAAGAAGGGATCGGTTGGTAGGACATGTTCTGAGGTATCAAGGGATCACCAATTTAGTACTGGAGGGCAGTGTGGAGGGTAAAAATCATAGAGGGAGACCAAGAGATGAACACACCAAGCAGATTCAGAAGGATGTAGACTGCAGTAGGTACTGGGAGATGAAGAAGCTTGCACAGGACTGAAGACCACAACAACAACAACAACATGTTATTGTAAACAGGCTGATATACAGGGTGCACATTAATAAATAAAAAAAAAACAGACACCAACCACATCACACAACGGTTCAAGCCATCTTTGGGTGTTTTATGTGATTGCGGGCCTTTTCAGACATATGAATATGCAGTGTGGTGCCACAGTGCACATTCATCAGATCTGGAGGTCTGGATCCTACAGGATATTGAAACAAACCCGAGTTCAAGCTCCAGACAATTGGTCTGCTTACAGGGTGTAAGCCAAAGTACAGTTACATGTATCTAACATGACCCTGTCACCTGCAATTCCACAGAGGCCACTTTGAACATCTGTTGTGACATGGATGTGATGCAGTTCTTTGCTGTGTTCCTGGACAATTTTTTGTTGTTGCACGCAAACTGTCCATTTCTGGATACATGTTCATAGGACCTTTCTTGCTCTACTTATCATTAGCAATCCACCCCTGCAGCTTGTGGGTTTTATTAATGTTCACCCTGAATAAATAGGTAAATAGTTACAATATTATGAGAAGGAAAGTTGCTACTCACGATATGATAGAGATGCTGAGCCGCAGATAGGCACAACAAAAAGACTTTCACATTTAAAGCTTTCAGCCATTGGCCTTCATCAACAACACACACACACACACACACACACACACACACACACCCCTGCAGTCTCAGGCAACTGAAACCACACTGCCTGAGACTGCAGTTTTGTGTGTGTGTGTGTGTGTGTGTGTGTGTGTGTGTGTGTGTGTGTGTGGTGTTTTGTTGATGAAGGCCGAAAGCTTTTGTTTTGCCTATCTGCAACTCAGCATCTTTGCTATATGGTGAATAGGAACTTTCCTTCTCATAATACTGTTACATTCCATCCTGGATTTTCCAGTGTTGAATAATTACAGATCAGACATGTAGTTTTTTATGTTAAAATTAAAGGGCTTCCAGATTGAAAGAGAATGATGTGTCACCTTGTGGCATTGGTGCAAGCTACGAAGGCATTGTGTCATGTTATACCATCAAGCATATAAAAATAATTTTTTTCTTTTGTTCTGTTTTCTTATTGACTACAAACTATTAAGAGCAATGCAATTGTAACTCGTACTGATGCTTGATATCTGTAAGCTCACTTGTTTTAACATAAGAAAGAGTACTTGTCTGCACTGTAACTATTTACCTACTTATATGTCCGTAACTAGTTTATAATAGCTTATTTTGATAATTTCATGTAACATTAACATCTCACATTTTGTAAAGCAATTACTATTGGCTGGGGCTGACTTAAACCATTTTTGGCACAAAATTTGCACACTATTGAACCCATGGCCCTGTAGGTACTAGTCAGCAGTTCACTTTTGTATTGCTACACAAGCATAGAGGAGTTGCCTGCAGCAGCCAGATGGGAAAATGCTACATCGCTACTTCTTTGTACTTTCCTCTGACACCATACTTGCCAATCCTTCCGTAACACTAGTATTCTTTTTCTTACAGTGTTCTTTTTATTGACACCAAGTTCTACATGAAGTTGAAACTAGTCATTAATAAAATATAATGATTTAGACAATTTTTTTAAACCAGTTTAAGAGCAAATTTGACCTCCAGTGCTGTCCCTACAGATAATATTGGCGTTATGGTACATCCTACAGAACTGTAGTCTCTTAAAGTTCACATGTAGTTTTTGTTTTTACATTAGCATGTACTACACCAATGATTTCATTCTCATCGCAGGGACCTGAGTATTGCCTGGTGTCGAGGAGACCTTAAAGCTACAGATGGGCTGGCCGAGTGGATGCCCAATCTTGAAATCCATGGCAAAGCTGAAGTAGAGGAACATACTGTAGGCACAGAGGAACTTGAGAGTGGGGCAACAGTATGGAGATTGACAAAGACTGTGATTGTGACAATAGCAGTAACATTGATAGTGACAGTGATAACATTATGTGGGATGAAAGTGGTAAATCTCTTATCTTCCTAGAGGATGTACAAAAGTGATGTGATATTTATAGGGAACTACAACTCTCAATACTGGTAGCATTTCAGTTGGAACTGTGTAACTCGACCAGAATTTGATACTCCCCAACTGTCATTACTGGAACATATGTCATAGTGGACTGCCGAATGCTGTGAAACTAGTCATGTATTTCTGTAACATTGTGATTACATTGGCTTTTCTGTAAAGTCATGCTAACAGTGGCAAAAACTCTTCTGAAGAAAGGTAATTGTAAATCATTTAGGAAATGTGTTGTTGCAGATTAATTCATGTACATCACTGTTGTTTGAGCTTCCACTGTAATTACAATGGAAGTCCCATCTTCAATTTTTAACCTTATAAATAAAAAAATAATTTTAAATTCAGTGCATTAATGTGATCTTAGTAAATGAGAGTTGTAAAATGACCCTTTCATATAGCGTTCAAAAAAAAAAAAAAAAAAAAAAAAAAAAGGTACATTAGCTTATTTGTTTTTGTTGTAAATATTTGTCATGTATTGTTGTTTTGCATTATTAGCCTTACTACCAGATTTCATTGTCAGCCTTGTTGTGTTTTTGTGTGTGCTGTTTATGGGATGTTCCAGTTTTTTGAATTTTTTTTGTTTACGTACCTGTGCCAAAGAAGAAAGTTCTAGTGAACCATGGACAGAAACATCACCTCCCTGTTGTAAGCCTAAAACGGGCAAGACAACCCAACCATATGTGATGTTTTAATTGAATGGAATGAGGCACTGAGAATGATAAGAGCCCAAAACACAAAAACAAAGTTTTGAGAAGAATAGATGTTTATGAAAATCAAATTTGTAAGTAAATCACCACTCTCATAGGTCTGAACTGTTTTTAAGGTTCCGTGCTTCAATCGGTAAAAGCAGAGCCTGGGAGAATTGCCTTGGTGTCTGTGTCTGTCCAACTGCTGTCCAGAACCCTTTATCTCTTGAAGAGGTTGGCATATCAAATTCAAATTTGTCACTTACCAAGACCTGTGGTCCCTTGGCAGTGTAAAAAATTTAAGCTTCTAAGTTCATTCAGTCAAAAGATAAGGCCACTTTAGAACAGTCCTACATACAAACATAAAATGCAAGTTTTAGTCATGTTTTGGTAAGTAAATAAAATCATTATATTAAATCTTTTACATCTACTTGTATGAACTGAAGCCCACTACTGTGGAGATTTTGATACAGTCTTGGAATTCCCGGAACTGCTGTCTTGCCAGTATCTACAAGGGTCATTTGAAAAGTCCATGCAAAGTCTGAGAGATGGCACCACTGGTGCTATCGAGGTCATGTTTAGTGAGTAGCATCTTTGGAAAGAACGCATACGAAGTTTCAACCATATTGGTCTATTTCTTTGTGTTTGGCATTCATGTGAATCAAGGAAGTTGAGTGATTGTCAAAAAATGGACGAAAAAGAATTTTGTGTGGTGATTAAACATTACTTTATGAAAGGCAAAATGCCTCAGGAGGCTAAAGAGAAGCTTGATAAACATTACGGTGACTCTGCACCTTCCGTCGCCATATGGGCACAAGTGATGCTGAACATTCTGGATGCCCCGTGGAGGTTACGAATCCGGAAATCATTGATAAAATCAATGGATGACAGAAGAGTTAAGGTGTGTGAGACTGCTAGTGCTGTGCATCTCGAACAGGTACATAACATTTTGCATAAACATTTGGACATGAGAAAGCTATTCGCAAGATGGATTCTGTGACTGCTCACACTTGACCAAAAACGGAATCGTGTGAAGTGTTGCAAGGATGGTTCGCAGCTGTTCAGGAAGAACCTGCATTACTTTAAGCATCATTTAACACTGTGGATGAAACAAGGATACATTACCATACTCCTGAGACCAAACAACGATCTAAACAATGGGTTACCAAGGGAGAATCTGCACCAAAAAAGGCGAAGACTATTCCTTCGGCCAGAAAGGTTATGGTGCCTGTCTTTTGGGATTGGCAAGGGATAATCCTCATCGATTATCTGGAAAAGGGTAAAACTATTACAGCTGAATATTATTCAAAACCGAGTTGCAAGAAAAATGCTAGCGATTGGACTGCAAAAAAGTCGTTTTCTATCACTACAGTGCACCAGCACACACCTCAGCAGTTGTGGTCGCAGAATTAATGGAAATAGGATTCCAACTCATTTCACATCCTCCCTATTCTCCAGACTTGGTTCCCTTGGGCTTCTGTTTGTTCCCCAATTTGAAGACATGTCTGGCGGGACAAAGATTTTATTGAAACGAGGAGGTGATTGCAGCAACTAATAGCTATTTTGCTGTCTTGGACAATTCCTATTATTGGAAGGGATCAACAAATTAGAACAGCATTGGATGAAGTGTATAAGTCTAAAAGGAGACTATGTCAAAAAATAAAAAAGGCTTACCCCAAACACGTAAGTTTTTTTTTATTTTATTTATTTTTTTTTTTCCCCCAGACATTTCAAACGCCCCTCATACATAAAAATTCTCAAGATGGATGAACTATATTTATATACATAATGAAGTTTGAGTGGAACACTCAGTGCACGGGTCCTGCTCGTGTTGCGTCAGTTTTTTAATTAAATCTCAACATTCTATATTTTCTGTTGAAAAACATAATGTACCCACTTTGTTATGAAATATTAAATTATTTGGGACAATTATATTCATTGTTAATATTAATTAATGAAAGTTTGTTATGTAGGCTAGTGATAATGTGTCCTATGACAGTTGTAAAGTTTGTAATTAATGTCAAACCAGAACCATAATATAAAGAAGAGATACTATATGCACCACATACACAATTATGATGTATTCCAAGACTTCGAAGTCCTTTTTATCATCTTTTCATGAAGCATTTTCTATGACTTTAGTTTCAGACAAAAGTGTCTGTACACTTCAGGCATGAAATTTAACAGTTCTGTTAAGTCTCTGTGTTTCAAGGTTGATAATTGTCATCCACCTACACACTGGAACACTAAATTTTGTAATGGATCTGCAAACTTGGGGAAATGACAGACTGAAGTTTCCTTGCCATGACTTGGAGAAAATGGTGGCCGCTCAAGAGTCCGACGAACAACAGTCCCCAGCAACCTGTTGAAAACTTCATCATTGTAAAATTTCTAAAATGTATGCTGTTACGATATATGTCATGTTTTTGTTTGGTAGTGATGTCATTAACACTCTTCAAAGGTTCTTACATTCTCAGCAATGATTATACAGACTAGAAGAGATTTAGCTATCCTCAGCTTCTGTATAACTTGACACCGACCATCAGCTGAGAAAACAAACAGTTTCCCTCTTCACTTTTCTGATCTGACCTAAGTCAACATTACATGGCAGAAAAGTGTGGTTAGGAACTAAAAATTTGTGAGTTACCTCCTCATATAGTCCAGACTGAACTAATGCAAAGGGTAATGAAGCAAGTGTTTTTATTTTGTCCAGGGTAGGAGTCTGAATACTTTATCATCTTCTTTTTTCCATGTGCAATTTCCATTCTTTCTTCTGATAGGTAGGTTACTATTTCATCACTACCTTGCTATGTTACACTCTCACTTCAGACACGTGTGTAAATTACATTAGCTTAACACCTACACATGCCTAAATTATACATCCATAGTTTTCTAATGTAAAATACAGCCTCTGTACTTAAAGTCGGAGTAGGCAGAGCCAGCTGTAAATAAAATACTGGAATGCAAGGGTCATTATCTGCCTGTTTACTTGGTAAGTACTCTGTTTCAACATATTGTATGAACTAGTTGCCTTATCTTGGCACAGTGACACACAGTAGATTATGTACTTCCTTATCTTCAACACTATCACAAACCTCACACACATCACTGTAATATTGACCTCTGTATTAAAAAATAGATTAATATACAATCATTTCCACTGGTGCAATATTTTAACATCATATGTTTTACATATTCTGATAAAGAATCAATGTGTTACCTAACAAAATTCATTTTTTCTTCATGAATTTTACCTCTGCAGTCTCCACATCTGTCCATATTTGGAAATGCATTGATTGAATACTCATCATTCTCATCTCTGCTAGGATCTAAAAAAATGCTAAGCCACAGTTGAGAGCACAAGCAGAGGAAGTAGAGGGCAGCTCCCTGTGTGAGAGGGAATCTGCATTTGGTGATGATAATACAGAAAGGAGTGAGAGAGGAGACTGTGCACTGCCTAAGAAAGAAAAATAAAAGTCAGAGGAGGTTATGTATTTTGTGGAAGAGTCACATCCTGTTGCTGACAAGATCTCCCTGTCAGGTGTACTGGATTTAAAGTGGGAATTATGACACCTCAGTGAATGGCCAATAGAGCAAAGGGCTACAAAAAGTGAAGTCAGATCACTAGAAGAGCAACTAGCAGAGTTCCGTTAAGTACACAGGTGGCAGTGGTGCCTAAACTCTTCAGCCCCAAGCAGGGGTGAAGCTATCCAGGGTGCAAAGATTGATACAGCAACACTTTTTATCAAGTCTAGTGGACTGGAAATGGGAAAACGCCCTCATAAAGAGCTGACCTAGTAAGACCAGTGGTCTGAACAGTATAGACAGAGAGAGAGAGAGAGAGAGAGAGAGAGAAACTATGGTGGTTGATTCAGCAACTACAGATGATGGGGAAAAACTATACAGCACAAGTTGCTGAGTGAAAACACGATATGTGAAGTACAGCAGAAGAGAAATCTGCTTTTGGTAACCTAGAAAGTTCCCAAAGGATAGTCGCACAAACAAGCTGCACACAATGTCAAGGCACAAAATGAGGTTGGAAGTGTACTATCGGAGGAGTAGTTCTCCGAGGTCTTCATTCCGAAGTATAGGATGGCCAGGCATGACAAGTATGTCATAAGTAATAACCGAAGCAAGAAATAAATTAAGGTGCACACTGCTCCACCAGAAGCAAATATGTATGGCTTACCAATTTATGGCAATAAATGACCACTTGGTGCTGTCAAAAGTTCAATCAGTGCCAGGATGTTAGTCCCACTGTAAAACTGAGCCAGGTGGTGCAGTGGTTAGCACACTGGACTCGCATTCGCGAGGATGACAGTTCAATCCCGTCTCCAGCCATCCTGATTAGGTTTTCCGTGATTTTCCTAAATCGTTTCAGGCAAATGCAGGGATGGTTCCTTTGAAAGGGCATGGCTGATTTCCTTCCCAGTCCTTCCCTAACCCGAGCTTGCCCTCTGTCTCTAATGACCTCGTTGTCAACAGGACGTTAAACACTAGCCACCATCACCCACAGTAAAATGGTGTAGACTACTGGATACGGTAGTGGTGTATGGGCAGTGCTGAGAGGGAAGCCACCTGAGGACCAATAGAAAGGACAGCAAACTGCTATCAATGTGCATACCCTGTATAAGCCAGGGAAAGCCGCCACAAGCATCTCCTGGTCCGGGCTGCCCGACTTATGAATTACTCCGAAGACATTATATTCCTTGCAGTGGCACTCCCCAGCTCTGCCAGTAGAAATATAAATGGCTGCATGAGTGGTGTTACCACAGAAACAGTCAGCCGGGCACGAGTCCAACACCCCACAAGGCACCAACATACAGGTGCAGCAGTTGAGGTTGAAGTAAGCATAGACAATTGAACTGTGGGCAGTCAGACAGCAGTGCAAGAGGCAAGATGCCTTGTGAATAAATTGGACTTGGACATACTTCGCCTACAGTAACCGTGGGAAAGAAACGGAAAAATATCATATATGCCAGCAAGAGTGCAAGTGGTGCCAACAGAAAGTTACCATCGTCATACTTAACCCAGCCTAGAGGACAGAACAAATTTTGGAACATAAAATTACAATGAAATCCAGACCTTTAACTGCTTACAGGTGTTGATAAATATCAACAGGGACAGTTGAAAACATGTTGCCCCGACTGGGACTCGAACCCAGGATCTCCTGCTTACATGGCAGACGCTCTATCTGAGGACACAGAGGATAGTGCAATTACAGAGACTTATCTCTGGCACAAGCAGAGAAACCCACACTTCCAACTCACTGTCCACACACAACATTTGTAGTGCCCCTGCCCACTATACTCATTACTTATGACAGTCAATTTACCGATTCCCGTAAGAGTTCAGGCAATGTGAGTGCATTCACACTCAAGAAGATCATTGGCAAGTACGCCTAATCTATATGAAGATGGTATCTGTTCTTTCGGACATCTTCATTCTGAACATGTGCTTTCACTATTGTTACACTATAGACAGATTTGTTGACCAATGACGCAGCACAGTTACCTGTGATGACAAAATGTCAATGTGCACGATGGATGCCAATGTGAGTTCTGAGCTGTGGTACAATGAGCTCAACCGGTGTGCAGGAAGAAGAGCAGTCCAGAGAGATGAAAGCCTACGAGAAGTTATTTGTGAGTTAAGACTGACAGTGGAAAAGTGTCTCAACTTCCCAAAAACATACCGTGGCAAATGAAACCTAGATGTAACCTTGACACATAGAAAGGGGAACAAGTAGGTCCATAACTGGAGAGTACTACGCTGGGTCACCTCAGGTGAACATGACCCGATTAACTTCAAACTGTCCACAGTCACAGAGGAAGCACTTCTGTCAGGAGAGATGGACAATGCAAAGAGATACAAACAGCATAAAGCAAACTAGGATAGCTTCAAAGAAAGGTTGGGCCCAACTGGCCTGAGAAACAGTGAACACACACGTGCAGGCATGGCGACTGATAGCAGCAACCCACCAAACTGCAGATGGAACTGTACCGATAGTCGGGCCACTTGGAATGGAGTGGCCCAGAACCACTAGCAAGAGAGGAGGAGGAGGAGGAGGAGGAGGAGGAGGAGGAGCAGATTAGTGTTTAACGTCCCATTGGCAACGAGGTCATTAGAGACGGAGTGCAAGCTCGGATGTGGGAAGGAAATTGGCCATGCCCTTTCAAAGGAACCATCCCGGCATTTGCCTGAAGTGATTTAGGGAAATCACAGAAAACCTAAATCAGGATGGCCGGAGACAGGTTTGAACCGTTGTCCTCCCGAATGCGAGTCCAGTGTGCTAACCACTGCGCCACCTCGCTCGGTACACTAGCAAGAGATCTCGTGAACACTACCAGATAGGTGATGAAGGGTAAGTACGACTTGCACCACATAAAAAGAAGTGAAAGCTCCATTTGAGTGAAAACTGATGGCAGTAATAGAGGAATGCTGGGAAAATTTTGTGAGCACAGAGTTAAAGTTAGACCTGTGGGTCACGCCCTACAAGAGAGTAGCATCTTAAATAAGATCTACTGTCTCGTACATCCTAAGGAAACAGGACGGTTCGTATACCAGTGGCTGGGGTGAATCTGAGAAGGTCCTTCGGGGCATGCTGCTGTCTGAAGACAACACGGTACGTGAAGATGACAACTGTAGGGTTCTGCAGTAAAGGCTTATTGACAGCTATGCTAACCCTGTGGAACCATTTTCTGACCATGAAGTCACACTGGCCATTCTCAGAATGCACCACAAGAAAGCGACAGGACCGGATAGGATCATTGTGGAGGCTCTTCACACACTACACGTAAGCCTTATACCAGACAACATCACTGAATGCACACCTGAAACAGGGTTGAGTGCCCAATATATATAAAATGTCAAACAAAGTTCTTGTAAAGAAGGGCAACAACAAAAGATGAGGCTATACCAAAGTCACACACATCGATTTGCTTACTGAATACTACCGCGAAGGCACAAGGAAAGCTGCTGTGCTCACACCTAGAACAACAAAGGAGAATCATCAGTATGAGCCCAGACTGGCTTCAAGAAAAAGACTGTCCACAGAAGACATGGTAAACAAAGCAATGGCTCTAGTAGATGAAGCAGCAGCCCAGTATGTACATATCACAAGGGCTTTTGATAACCTACAGGGGCCAGCTCTGTTCGACAGCCTTAGGAAGCAGCAATGGCCTGGGCTGATAGTGCAGAAGTGTTTAAAAGGGATGTCCATAGTGACCGGTCTGCAGACCAATATTCTGGGACATGGGGCTAAAACCTGCGCTAGCTGAACTTATAGAGTCCGGCAGCTGCAGGGTGTGGTTGCATGAGCTCATGACATATTACTGGTGGTCCAAGCCTATAATAATCAGAGATGCAATGATATGCTTCACATCCTACATCTGTAGTGGAAGAGTGTAAACTGTGTCCTGAAAGGATGGCTTATGTTCTCAAAGGGATGACTTGACAGAGATCTGACCCTGCAAATAGGGGTTGGATAGGGACACTAGGAGCCAGTAACAAAGTATCTCTGAGGCCTTGTCAGTAAGTCCAGGTGCTACAGGAAGCACACAGAAAGTGGATACGAGAAGGCACTCACACTATTTAAAAAAAGGTGCAAAAATATCACAGCAGCAGTTTGGACTACCACTCTGTACACACTGTATATATCACTACAGCTTGTTGGTTTCAATTGCAGTATACGTTGCGAGTGTCTAGGCCCATAGGCTGAGCAGGTGCTGGCTGTGAGGCAAATGCGAAGGTGTGTGTCGATATGCCTCACTGGCGTATTTAGTAGGATTCCTCTTGATGTGCTGCTTGCCATTGCTGTAATCACGCCATTAGATTTAATGTTCAGAAAGAGAGGAACCTACTGGGTGAAACAAGCCCGGGTGCAATGCATAATAAACTTCCCCTGAGAGACAAGCTAATGAGTAAGATGAATGGCAGCAGAGATGGTACCTGCTCCAGGTGGGCCAGCCTGTGCCTCAGTTGCTCTCTTTGGTGAGGGAACACATGAAGCTTCAGCATCTACACCCTACAAATGGGCAGGGCGACAGAACACTGTACGTGACTGCAAAGAGGTTGCCACTCTAACGGACATCAGCATCCTTTTACTTACTACAGCACAGTTTCTGTACTGTGCCAGTGTAAATAAAACTCCTAAAATCCAAATTCTCATTAACTGCTCCAAACTAATATACAAACAAATTAAAACGATAACAAAAACCTTAGATATTGTCTCCAAGGTTTACTTTCCCCATTGGATTTCAACTTTTCTTTGACCGCCAGGAGCTGCCTGTCATATCTGTCATGGTCTTTTATATGTACCTGTTACACGTGTAAAACACCTCCATTGGATTAGTTATGACCGTCAGCTTCTGACAATAACTACGGAGAAAGTCACCGAAAGCTCAAATTGTTTCTGTGCTGTGATGTGGGGAGGAAACTGAGGAAATTTTATTTGAGAATGTTTTTGAAAAAGATTGGGTTACTCACTGGGAAAATCTGTTTTAATGCAGCATTTAATCACACAAATACCAGTGTTTCATGGTTGTGTATGCTAGTATGAGGGAAACCCCACAAGTAAAGTCTCCTGTTTTTTGGCGATGCAGAGATACAGTTAATACAGTTGGTGGCCACACTGTTGTGATTAGCACTTTCACTGTTCCCAAGCAAACACACGTGTGCTTTGCTCAAATGCTCAGTCTCAGTTTGGCAACCATTCAGAGTGCAGCTTCCGTCGAGTACTACCGACAAGTATGAAGTTCACAGAGTCATTTGATCTTTGAACATAAAAACGTGTTAAACTGGTTTAAATTAATCACAAATTGACAGAAGCATATGGACAGTTGTGCACAGATGTCAAAACATCTCCAAATAATGCAGAGAGGTCACAGCTGGACATACCGAAATTCGCAACAAAGGAAGGCATGGTAGGCTCTCAATTTCTGATGAGATGGGCCTAAATTTGAGGATCACTCTGGACACACTTTGGATTTTGTATCCTAAGGGTCCCGCAGGATGTTAATGGAAGAGTTGAAATATCAGAACATGTGTGCAAGATATGTACCACGTACTCTGACAGAAGACCATAAATGGTGAGTTGATTCTTCCTGCAAATTTTTTCACAGACTTGTCTTTGTCTAGATTATCACAGGAGATGAAACCTGAGCATCACACTTTACAATTCCCATGAGTGGTGGCAGCCCTCTTTGCTCAAGCAATGAAAATTCAAGCAAACATAATCTGCCGGTAAGTCATGCCAGCTGAGTTTTGGGACCAGAGGGTGGTACTGCTAGTCAACTTTCTGCCTGATGGGACAACAATAAATGGTGACAGGTACTCTGGGGAAAAAAGGCAAGTAAAGTTAATTCAAACTGGAGAAGAGCAAATGTGTAAATATTCTCCATGACAACATCTGACCAAACATCAGCTGTCAAACTGCTGATCTACTGAAAAACTTTGGCTGGAACGTCAATATCAGCCCACCTTATAGTTCAGTCTTGGGACCAAGTGCCTACAACCTGTTCCCTATGTTGAAGGAAAATGTGTGTGGATGGCAAGTCTGCTCTAGTGATGAGGTGAAAGGTGAGGTTCAGTGCTTTGTGAAGGACACAGAGGTGAACTAGTATGACAGGGGCATTGTAATACTGCCACAGCATCTACAAAAATGAACCAAAATGGCTATAATAAAGAGAAATAAATTATTCTTAAACCTTGAAACTGATATAATTTATATAGAAAATAAATGGTTGTTTGTATATCCAAAATACTTTACTTTTGGGATTGCTCTAGTATGTAACAGAGGCATTTGTCCATTACATGTTATGGACAAAAATACTACAATGGTTTGTTTTGCACCTTGACATTTGTTACCAGATTATCTCACCGCATTAATAAACATTCCCAGATGTGAAAGAAGTGATCACTGACATCTAAAAATACTAACTAGGAATCAAACCCCAGATATTTGTGCTGACAGTATAATGGAATGACAACAGCTGTGCGCATCAAACAGTACTTTATTTCATATTGAATGATTACATAGATAATTCTGCCAATGGGGACACTTATTTGCAGCAGAAATAGAAAATATACATGTAGAAAGAGTTTAATAAGTACATACAATCACTGGTCATGAACAAAGTAATAAGTGAGAGGTATATAAGTGTAAATCAATATATACATATTACAGAGGAAAACCAAATACTGCAAGCCAACACAGAGTACAACTTTGAAAAAGAGAAACTGGATTGGAAATACAGGATTATTGATGCCTAGGATATACTAACATTTACACAATGCATTAAACACAAGCAACCTGTGAATTCTCTACCAGTCCCCCTTTCAAAACCAAATTACAAACAAGTTTGACAACAGCGAGTGCAAGGCCAAGATAAAAATTGATTTAGTAACAAATATTCAAACAAGATATTAAAGAAATGGTGTACTCCCAAATGAATACACAATTCCATCAAACAGACAATTAGATTATGTAATTTTATTTAATATAGTTGTGGAAATATAGAAATACTGCTGCAGTAACAAATTTGTACACTAAAACTTAACTGTTTAATATAATTATCTTGTTCATTTGAAGTTAGCTCAAATGGCAAACAAGGCATGGTTACACTACATTAATTAACAAGTCACTTGTCTGATGTAATTAAGAAATAGTTCCCAATTTACTGACCATTCACTAGACTAGTATTATTATTGTTGTTCCTATGATTAATGTCATTGTACTTAATCGTTACTCACATAATGCAATTACATATTCAATGATGAGGACACAGTATTACAGTGTGATTAAACAAACAACTTTAAACACAAGTACAAAATTTTGATGGCATTATAGAAAATTTTTCTCTCCAAGCATTTAAAACAGAAAAGTCACAAGTAATGCAAAATTACTGATTTTTTTTAGAAGCACAGCATTGAGCACCTTCAAATAACACAAAGGCACACTAAATGCATAAATAGAGAAATGAACTGTTGTGCCTACACAGTTGCCGAAGGATAGTGTGTCTGCAAAGCTGCTAATGCATACTAGAAAGCAGTTTAGCTGTCATGCTAATGTCACTCCGTGTCCTACAGTGTAATAGCAAAAAATGGCTCTAAGGACTATGGGACTTAAGATCTGAGGTTATCAGTCCCCTAGACTTAGAACTACGTAAACCTAACTAACCTAAGGACAACACACACATCCACGCCTGAGGCAGGATTCAAACCTACGACCATACCAGTCATGTGGTTCCGGACTGAAGTGCCTAGAACCGCTCAGCCACCGCAGCCGGCCACCAGTGTAATAGCAAATGCTCACTCCACAGTCACACAGTACTGCAAATCTGGTGAACCAAGAGAGCAGAATGATGATTCTCCCTCCAGTAAGGGATGACTGACAACATAATGTTTCTTGCTGTGCACTTACTTATTCTGGAAGTCCTCACAGATGTTGTCACAGATTTATGACTCTAGCACTGTTAGTTGAAGCATAGTCTGTCAAGTCACAGCCCACAGTGCAGCCAAAATATCTGCCATGTGAGAAAGTTTTTAAGCCACTTCCAGGTTCATTTCCTTCAGTGCCTAAATCTCAAAATGTAGCTCATGTTTTTTCCATATAAAGCTGATGTGAAATCCAAAATGGAAAATCAGTAGCTGCTGGCCTTAGGGCTACGGTCAGGTATGCATCCACCAGGCACCAATTTCCTTCTGGTAAGGAAGCTGAGGATCTCTTCAGTGTCAAGCACCCACTGCCCTGTCATGAGAATAGGCCATTAGAATCGAGATGAAAAGATTCAATGCAGGAATCCAAGAAATCTGGAATGTGCAGTACACCTAGGAACCATGTCATGCTGGTGGCTGCACACCAAAGAGAAGAAATTCTGATAAACAACTCAAGGGTGGCGACACTGGTCATTTATGTGTGGGATGTACTTGTGTGAAAAATAGAACACAGATTGTAGAACTGATGTCAGATTACACCAACCACAAAATAAATTTAGTATCATCTGAGTGCCAGAAGGCAGTATTCTAGGTTCCTTATTGTTTCTCCTTTACATAAATGACATTCATACCTCAAATGCTGCAGCAAAGATGACACTAGTGTGATAATAGGTGTGCCAAAGCAAATGCTCAAAACAACTTCTGATCAAGTAATACAAAAGTCCACATTTGGTTCAATGCAAACCGGTTGACATTAAATGCAAATGAATCAAATTATATGCAGTTTGGGAAAATATGTCAAAATGGCCATGCGGTTTGAGGCACCATGTCACTGATTGCACGACCCCTCCCACCCAAGTTTCGAGTCCTGCCTCAGGCATATATATAAGTTTCGAGTCCTGCCTCGGGCATATATATAAGTTTCGAGTCCTGCATATTAAAAACAAAGATTCCAAGACTTACCAAGCGGGAAAGCGCCAGTAGATAGGCACAATGAATAAAACACACACACAGAATTTGAGCTTTCACAACCGGCGGCTGCTTCGTCAGGAAAGAGGGAAGGAAAAGGAAAGATGACAGGATGTGGGTTTTAAGGGATAGGGTAAGGAGTCATTCCAATCCCGGGAGTGCAAAGACTTACCTTAGGGGGAAAAAAGGATAGGTATACACACACACACACACACACACACACACACACACACACATATCCATCCATACATACACAAGAAGTGTACACCTGTTCTTTTTCTCCCTAAGGGAAGTCTTTCCGCTCCCGGGATTGGAATGACTCCTTACCCTCTCCTTTAAAACCCACATCCTTTCCCTCTCCTTCCCTCTTCCCTGATGAAGCAATCATTGGTTGCAAAAGCTTGAATTTTGTGTGTGTGTTTGTGTGTCTATCAACCTGCCAGGGGTGTGTGTGTGTGTGTGTGTGTGTGTGTGTGTGTGTGTGTGTGTGTGTGTGTGTGTGTTCTTAGCATAAGTTAGTTTCAGTAGTGTGTAAGTCTAGGTACCGATGACCTCAGCAGCTTGGTCCCTTAGGAATTCATACACACTCAAAATGAAGATCTTTATGTGTTCGGTTCAGTTCGGTTGTTTGGGGGAGGCGAACAGACAGTGAGGTCATTGGTCTCACCGGATTAGGGAAGGATGGAGAAGGAAGTCAGCCATGCCCTTTCAAAGGAACCATCCCGGCATTAGCCTGGAGCGATTTAGGGAAATCACGGAAAACCTAAATCAAGATGGCTGGACGCGGGATTGAACCATCGTCCTCCCAAATGTCTTGATCTGTAGTTTGGTGACAAGGCCATACACACAGTGGCATCAACAGAATTGCTGGGGATTCATGTAGATGAAACTCTTAATTTTAATGACCATGTAATGAAACTTGTGCAGAGACTTAACTCAGCCTGTTTTGCTCTTAGAATTATTGCAAATGTTTACATTTCAGAGGTTGGCAGGATGGCATATTTTGGCTATTTTCAGTCTCTTGCACCTAACAGAATAATATTTTGGTGTTCCACCATGTAAAACAAATGTTTCTGTTACAGAAGACAGCTATCCGAATAACACCTCTCAGTCAGTCACAGACACAATGCAAATCCTTATTCGACAAGCTCAAAGTTCTAAGAATATCTTCCTTGTGTATATACAAATAGGTTTTATATGTTAGGGCCCACCTTTTAGATTTTCAGACAAATGCTAACTTGCATAACGACAATACCCGAAATACCACAGCACTCCATACTCAGCATACAGAAAGAACACACACACACACACACACACACACACACACACACACACAGAGGCATGTGAGCCATGTTGGTATAAAACTCTACAACATACTGCCAGCCAACATGAGAAAGTTAGAAGATGAAGACAGATTTAAAGTCAGATTTAAACAATTTCTACTTTTTACTTGGTACCCTAAAGTTTCTGTTAATTTTGTATAGCTGATGGACAAATGTTGAGTATGGTAAAATATTTACTGAATTATTGTAGTGAATATAACGGATTTTAGTTCAGGGAAGACAAAAGTAAAGCCTTACAGCAGACTATGCAGTTACAATACTGTTAGTATACATGTAGAAAAAGTTATATTACTGTGTCTTGTATGACCAAGTATTATTCTTTGTACAGTTTTTTGTACAATTTTGTATGCATTAATGTAAATTTTTGTATGTTCTTTTTCCATAAATTGTTCCCCATAAATTTACATGTACTTTTTCGTGAATAGCACGCTTTTTGTTGTGCATGTATATGACTTAACATCTCCTCTATATCCAGAGTTGCATTCAATAATTTTTCATAATATTATTAAAGATTTCATACTACATACCAAAGACAAAAGCAATACAATCACACGACAGATTAGAATGAAAATTTTCACCAATTATTCTTGGAAGTGAAATTCTCAGTGCACACCGAAGACCCTGTAACTGAACATAATAATGCCATTGAACAACAAAATGTACCACCTGATACAAAGTGTTTTACTGTATGAGGGCATTTTAGCAATCCCGGATACAACTTCCTCTCCGATGTAACAAATCTATTTGCAAGTGGAGAACTCTACATGAGTACAGTAAAGAGGGTGAATTGTGGTACTTTCAACAGATTCACCAATTATAGGGAAGCTCTCAGAAGTTTCTGTAACATTATAGCTAAAGGCAATAGTTCCGAACTACAAATGGGTAGAAGGGTACAACTTCCAGGAGTCAAAATTGTTCAAACAGTGCATGAAGAGTCACCTTTCCCTTACCTCAATGATGAGGCGAGGAAAGTACAGATAAACAAAAATTGTAAGTTTTCTGGAAACATATGTGAATGGTATCCGGATACTGGTGATGTGGCCAAGGTGGATGCTTTGTACCTTACTATGACACTCAGGAAGGGAAAGGTGCAGTCCTAATGACCTGCTGGATGTACTTCATACAAGGAGATTTGTTTTCACATACTCACAAATTGATTACATATTTGGATGTTATAAGTCAGCATATGAGCAAGGAGCTTGTCTTGTTGTCAGTTACTTTGTGGCAGTGTGAAAGCGTATGGAATTGGTTAGTATGACATGTAGATATCTGCACATTGCTAATACTCATGTGGTAATTATCACATGATTTGCACCTAGGTAACTAGGCAGGCTTGTGTTCCTGACCTTGGGCATGATTATCTGTTGCCTGAAGCTGAACTGTCTCCACATTGCACTTATATGCTATGGCAATTACATTTGATACCTGTTGGATGGTAGACAACTCCACACACAATTTTGTCTACGGGCAGAATATGGCAAAAGTCGGGGTGTATAGAGGGCTTTCAAATAAATGAGACATCAACATGGTGGATGTGACAGACCCAACCCATCAATATATGTCAACAATTAAGGCAGGAATAGTTAGACATACTATATTCAGAGAGTTATGGTTACAGTGAATACTGCGATTATGGTATTTACTTTAAAGTCCATCTACGATAAATTCTGGGTCACAGGGGCACACTTTACTATTATCGTAGTTACAATGCAACCTACCTATGATAACGTTGGGTGCACAGAGGGCAATCATCTTACACTAGATGATGTATCTGCACTTGTGTTGTAGACACTTTTCCTCTACAAACAAAAATGAATATTTAAAAAAAAATGTGTTCTGGAATCCACCTTTTAAAGTCATTTTGTCTCCCAGTCAAATCCTCCAGTATAACATTATACCCAGTCAGAAGTTGGTGGGCATGGCCAAACATAAACGTAGACTGCTTTTTATCTTTTCACTCACACAGGCAGGTAATGTTCCATCCCATTCCAACTAAAGATAAGGAACGTGTTATGGGCTGCTAGTGGACATTATGCACCACTAGGTGATAAAAACTTCTGTCCATCAATATTCCAAAGGATTAAGTTTCCAATCTGCCATTTGTCTTTGCAAACATTATTTCACAAAACTCTTGGATTCAGCTAATGATGAAGTTTTTGGATTACACACCAAGACCAGCAACAACACAATCACATAACAGATTAGAATGGAAATTCTCCACAACTTCTGTGGCAAATGAATTTGTCAGTGCCAAAAAAATAAATAAATAAATAAATAAATAAATAAATAAATAAATAAATAAAAATAATTAAAAAAAATTGAGCATAATAGTGACATTCATCAAACACAGTAAAAAACTGAAACAGTATGAGGTGCATTCTAGCAGTTCCTGACGAGTGGCATACCTCTTCAGAATGTGATGTAAGAGATCTAATTGTAAGGGCAGACATACACAAGAGTACAGTGAATAAGAGTTGACTGGAGTACCTTCAACACATTCATGAATTACAGGAAAGCTCTACATTTCTGTAACATTTTAGTTGGAGCCACCCACAAATGTATAGAATGGGACAGCATCAAAGTGGTTTGTTTAATTATGAGCTGTAGAAGGTATGGATACACAGACATTGTGAGTTTTCTGAAAACTTGTATGAGACCACATGGATATGGCCAAGAATTTGTAGTATCAGACTCAGCTGTGCTGTCTTCTTGCACTTTTTGCAAGTAGCCTGTCCTCCTCTATCAAAGGATACACAACCACAAAATTGATGACAATATTTAAGGTGTCACATTTTGGGGATATTTGGCAGCCATACCTCAGCTGTAGAATCCTTGATCTTCTTTACCTAGCTTTATCTATAAAGACTAGTCTTTAATTTTTAGACATTATACAGTTTAATTTTAGACACTTGCAGGGTTGCTGATGGAAAAGGTCGTCCGAAGTTATAACTTTTCACACACAGTGTGTATGCTAGAATGTGACACTAATAAGTATACAGAAAGCAAGATATTTGTCTGATGTTTGCAGTGTCACACTGACAAGGTTGCTGACTGAAAGCATAGTTTATGATGTGCTATCATCAATATCTTAATTAAAAATAAAATATCATTATGACATGCTAATATTAGTTTACAAGAAGTAAATTAATAACAAGGATTGCTGGCATACATTACATAGATGAGAACTTTGAAGACTACGTAAATATGATATAGAAGGTCACTCAGAACATAAAGACAACATGAAACCACACAAACTCTTGTACTTACTTGCCAAGTATAAGTATGTATGACTCAACGTGGGCAGTGGAAGGAGGGAGGGGGGGATGCTGTAGGTACACTGAGGAAGAAGGTTCTACAACAGTGATGAGGCAAGGGAAGAATACTTATTGTATATATCCCTAGACGAAGGGGAAAAAGTGTGATGAAGTTGCAAGATGTACATACAAGGAAAGATATGTAGATGTAAGAGACATAAGATATGGGGACAAATCTGTCAAGCTGGACTCTGCAATTACAGACTGTGGTGATAGACAAATAAAGGCAAGAAGAACTGATGGATTTACCGGGCAGGATTTCACTAGACTTTGCATACCTCTATTATGGCCTTCCCTCTCTGGGCTGTGATACAAGAGGTCTAGTTGCTTGGGGGGGGGGGGGGGGGAAATCTACATGAGTACAGTAAAGACTTTTGATTGATGTATCTCCAACAAATTGATGAATTACAGAAATGCCCTATCTAGATTTCTGAAAGATTCTACTTTGAGACAGGGTAATCCACACTAATCCAAAGTGGTTGAAACAGTACATGAGGGGCTACCCCTCCTTTCCCCTGATGATGAGGTAGAGAAAGTATGGATATAGAGACATCGTGAGTTACGTGCAAACATATGTGAATGGTACCTGGATGCAGTGGATGGACCAAGTTGGAGTCCAATACATCCTGTTCTGAAAAGGAAAGGAGCAGTGCTAATGAACTGCTTAATGGACTTCAAAATGCACCTAGGATTTCTCAGAGGGTTTGCACAGAGAAGGTATAAGGTATGATGTCTGAAGGTCTAGACATGTTAAGGTAGGATAGGACAGCTGAGGTGGCAGCAAAGAATGAAAATACTAAGCCAGGTGCTTCAATAAGGGAAACTGGTATGTAGATGACATCAATAGGATAATAACATCCATACATGATGGGTGTGGTATCCAATTATTATCATATGACCCGGTCGTTATTTGCAACCATAGAATGGAGCACATATATTCCACAATGTAAAGAGCCTGATGCTAGAGAGTATGTTCTAATTATAAGTAATGATGTATCAGCCTAGTCTCCACAAGTGGACAGGTTCACTCTGTCTTTGCACTATGACTAGGGAGCAACAAAAAGTCTTGGTTGTCTTAAGAACAGCATAAGATGCTGGGGTATTAAAGAAATATCAGCACAGAGGGTTTGCAATGAGTTGCAGAGAGAAGTAAAGGCCTATTCCAGTGCTGGACTGATGCTGTTCATTCTCTCATGAATGTTGCTCTACTCCTATTCAGTGTCAAAGCGGTCAAGTGTTTGCACTACTTCTGTTACAACAGTGCAGCACATACTGCCAGACTAATAAACAATGCGTTACCAGTAATTCAATTTCATGAAGACTGCTAAGGAGAAACAGCACAGATGGGTGCACAATGACCTAATTAATCCATGTGCAAAAAATGAGCAGCAGAACTGGACAGAGTAAAAACCATTGCATCTTCACCCAAATTTGTATTCCTTAAGTGATTCTTCTGTTAAGGCTCACGAGTATTTACCTTTCTGTAGGTGTTTGGCAGTGCACATTGTGAGCATACACAATTTGCTTCAGTCAAATCTGGATCCTGATCAGCATTTAAGGAAGTAGCTTGGCTTCTTGTCAGTTACTTGTGGCAGTGTGAAGATGTGTTGAATTGTGTAGTTTTATATGTAGATCTCTGCTCAATTCTGATACTGATATGCTAAGCATCACTTGATGTGGGGATGGTGCAGTTCTTGACCTTTGGCAAGTTTCTGAGGCCCAATGCCAAAGACTCTCCACATAATACTTGTATGTTACATTTGTACTTCACATCTGTATGCTGGCACAGCACCATTACAAGCTATCTATTGTAATACTGGGATTGCAAAAGACTCTTTGCTATTATGAAATTTACATTACAATGTATCTTACTATTCATTAATAACCCTAGCAGTGTACACCCTTGAATTTCTTGTTTGTTACTGAGCCTGTTGCACTGTGTATACACAAGCCGCCACTAACAATGTAAATTCAGCATTCAGAGAAATCTAGTAGAGGATGGACGTTCAAAGTTGTGAGACACTGTTGTTTAATTAATTTGACAGCGCTGTGTAACTACCAATCACCGAATGTGAAGCACATTTATGTGAAAATGGCATGGAGGAATGACATTTTACTAATGAGAGATGCTATATGCTGTTAGAACAACTCAGTTACGAAAGTAACATTTTTGTGATGAAACTGATTCTGAAGCTGATGCTCTAGCAGCAGTTATGGACACTAGCAAAACTGATCAGTCTACCAAATCTTCAGACAGTAATGAAGAAAATACAGTTGTCCATGGTAAGAATGGTCATTGTTTGAACACAGCACTCCCTAATACAACAGGCCGGGCTATTGCCACAATACTGTAGTCCATATTCCAAGAGCATGGAAGTAATTAATGAATGGATTAATGAATAACTAGTAACACTTCAAAATACTCATGTAATATGTGCATTTCATAAATGAATAGCATCTTCATCTAATTAAACTGCAACTAAGGTCTACAGATGTGCAACACTTTTAGATTTCTTCACTGAAGAGCACCCATGACAGCTGCCCAGTTCCCACAAGTATCCCCAAAATAAAACTTTCAAGCAGACGGCGTTTCCTAAAATGGGCAAAAATCTTAAGTACCGACATCAACATCTTTTGCAATGAACTGTTTCTGAATGGAGAAAGCAACCCAAATGGTATGTGTGTGTGATTCAGAGCACTGATGTTATTTTATTTAAAAAAGAAACAAAACGAAACAAATATGGCGACAAAAACACGCATTTCCTTGGAGTCACAAGGTAGATTTCAAATACCTTTACCGACTTCAGAAATAACCACAGAAAAAAAGGGCACTTGAAAGGGGTGTATAAGGGGGGAAAGAGTTGGGTAAACCAGCAATATAGGTGACTGCCAATAAAATGTTGGTTCTACTATGTTCATTACTAGAATGAGATTTTCACTCTGCAGAGGAGTGTGTGCTGATATGAAACTTCCTGGGAGATTAAAACTGTGTGCTGGACCGAGACTCGGACTCGGGACCTGTTTGCAGGAGAGCTTCGGTAAAGTTTGGAAGGTAGGAGATGAAATACTGGCAGAAGTGAAGCTGGGGTGTGAGTCATGCTTGGGTAGCTCAGTTGGTAGAGCACTTGCCCACGACAGGCAAAGGTCCCGATTTCAAGTCTCGGTCCGGCACACAGTTTTAATCTGCCAGGAAGTTTTATGTTCATTATTGTCTGTTATAACTCACTGTGTGACAGCTATTATTTTACAGGTATGTGATTTTTCTTTTGAGGAATATTTGAGTACATAGCATACAAACTGCCAACAACTGACACAATTTTCTTCTTCTTATATATATATTATTTTCTAAAAGCCAAAACGAACTAAATAAGTAAATGTCTATAAAATGCGACACCTTGCAACATACTTGTGGTGAGACAGTCAGAATTTCTGAAATTCATTCCCATAGCCTCTGGCCTACCGAGGAGCACTGCAGTCCGGGGTGCACGGATAAATCATTAAAATCCACTGCATTAAGCCACACACAAACAGACCGGCCTGCGGGTAGGCTGGTGATACTACATCTGATCGGCAGGACCTACACAATGATGGGAAACGAAGGGCTTCAGATCAGCAGGCACATTCCGTTAAGAGATACCCGCAGAAGTGTCTGGCATTTTTGACCTGTTGCGGAAATCTGCTAGTGTGGCTAGCTATTCAGGAGTCACGGACAGCACATTGATAAAATGGGACCACGATGATCAATCCATGCAACAGATAACTTGTGCACATAAGTTATCAGTAATAATGAGGATAGGTAGCAACTAACTACAAAGATGATCACTTAGCCACAGACAGATGCATAGGAAAGACAATAACACTCTCACAACTAAATTTTCAAACATAGCCTTTTGTCAGAAAACAACAGCACACACACATTCATACAATCACTCGAACACAACACATGCATCCGTGACTGCTGTCTCCAGCCACTGCTTCTACAGTCTCTAAGAATGAGATCCAAACAAACCACTCCTCACTGCCTCTCAGCGGCAGCTGCTAGGCTGGCGGCAAGAAGTGGTGGCAGCACTGACTGCAAGCTGAGGTGAGGGGTGGGAAGTGGAGAAGCAGTGGGAATGAGAAAGTAGGGAAGTGGTGCATGTGCTCAGCTCACCCTGAGTTTATAGTTACTCTCGAGTTTTGGGTGCATTAATGGTAATATTGATTGAAAAATACATGAAAGATATTGTTGTTGTGGTCTTCAGTCCTGAGACTGGTTTGATGCATCTCTCCATGCTCCCCTATCCTGTGCAAGTTTCTTCATCTCACAGTACCTACTGCAACCTACATCCTTCTGAATCTGCTTAGTGTATTCATCTCTTGGTCTCCCTCTACGATTTTTACCCTCCACCCTGCCCTCCAATGCTAAATTTGTGATCCCTTGATGCCTCAGAATATGTCCTACAAACCGGTCACTTCTTCTCATCAAGTTGTGCCACAAGCTCCTCTTCTCCCCAATTCTATTCAGTACCTCCTCATTGGTTATGTGAGCTACCCATCTAATCTTCAGCATTCTTCTGTAGCACCACATTTCCAAAGCTTCTATTCTCTTCCTGTCCAAACTATTTATCATCCGTGTTTCACTTCCATACATGGCTACACAAATACTTTCAGAAACGACTTCCTGACACTTAAATCTATAGTCGGTGTTAACAAACTTCTCTTCTTCAAAAACGCTTTCCTTGCCATTGCCAGTCTACAGTTTATATCTTCTCTACTTCGATCATCTACATCTACATCTACATGACTACTCTGCAATTCACATTTAAGTGCTTGGCAGAGGGTTCATCGAACCACAATCATACCATCTCTCTACTATTCCACTCCCGAACAGCGAGCGGGAAAAACGAACACCTAAACCTTTCTGTTCAAGCTCTGATTTCTCTTATTTTATTTTGATGATCATTCCTACCTATGTAGGTTGGGCTCAACAAAATATTTTCGCATTCGGAAGAGAAAGTTGGTGACTAAAGCATAGACGTTTTTCGTCGCAGCGAGACCTTTTTACGAAATTTCAATGACTTCCATCCCAACTCGTGTATCTTATCTGCCACCCTCTCTCCCCTATAACGTGATAATACAAAACGAGCTGCCCTTTTTTGCACCCTACCATCAGTTATTTTGCTCCCCAAATAGCAAAACTCCTTTACTACTTTAAGTGTCTCATTTCCTAATCTAATTCCCTCAGCATCACCTGATTTAATTCGACTACATTCCATTATACTCGTTTTGATTTTGTTGATGTTCATCTTATATCCTCCTTTCAAGACACTGTCCATTCCATTCAACTGCTCTTCCAAGTCCATTCCTGTCTCTGACAGAATTACAATGGCATCAGCGAACCTCAAAGTTTTTATTTCTTCTCCATGGATTTTAATACGTGCTGCAAATTTTTCTTTTGTTTCCTTTACTGCTTGCTCAATATACAGATTGAATAACATTGGGGAGAGGCTACAACCCTGTCTCACTTTCTTCCCAACCGCTGCTTCCCTTTCATGCCCCTCGACTCTTATAACTGCCATCTGGTTTCTGTACAAATTGTAAATAGCCTTTCGCTCCCTGTATTTTACCCCTGCCACCTTTAGAATTTGAAACAGAGTATTCCAGTCAACATTGTCAAAAGCTTTCTCTAAATCTACAAATGCTAGAAATGTAGGTTTGCCTTTCCTTAATCTCTATTCTAAGATAAGTCGTAAGGTCAGTGTTGCCTCACGTGTTCCAACATTTCTACGGAATCCAAACTGACCTTCCCCGAGGTTGGCTTCTATTCGTTTTTCCATTCGTCTGTAAAGAATTCGCGATAGTATTTTGCAGCTATGGCTTATTAAACTGATAGTTCGGTAATTTTCACATCTGTCAACACCTGCTTTCTTTGGGATTGGAATTATTATATTCTTCTTGAAGTCTGAGGGTACTTCTCCTGTCTTACACGTCTTGCTCACCAGATGGTAGAGTTTTGTCAGGACTGGCTCTCCCAAGGCCGTCAGTAGTTCTAATGGAATGTTGTCCACTCCGGGGGCCTTGTTTCGACTCAGGTCTTTCAGTGCTCTGTCAAACTCTTCATGCAGTATCGAATCTCCCATTTCATCTTCATCTACATCCTCTTCCATTTCCATAATATTGTCCTCAAGTACATCACCCTTGTGTAGACCCTCTATATACTCCTTCCACCTTTCTGCTTTCCCTTCTTTGGTTAGGACAGGGTTTCCATCTGAGCTCTTGATATTCATACAAGTGGTTCTCTTTTCTCCAAAAGTCTCTTTCATTTTCCTGTAGGCAGTATCTATCTTACCCCAAGTGAGATAAGCTTCTACATCCTTATATTTGTCCTCTAGCCATGCCTGCTTAGCCATTTTGCACTTCCTGTCAATCTCGTTTTTGAGACATTTGTATTCCTTTTTGCCTGCTTCATTTACTGCGTTTTTATGTTTCCTCCTTTCATCAATTAAATTCAATATTTCTTCTGTTACCCAAGGATATCTACTAGCCCTCATCTTTTTACCTACTTGATCCTCTGCTGCCTTCACTACTTCATCCCTCAGAGCTACCCATTCTTCTTCTACTGTACTTTTTCCCCCCACTGCTGTCAATTGTTCCCGTATGCTCTCCTTGAAACACTCTACAACCTCTGGTTTAGTCAGTTTATCCAGGTCCCATCTCCTTAAATTCCCACCTTTTTGCAGTTTCTTCAATTTGAATCTGCAGTTCATAACCAATAGGTTGTGGTCAGAGTGCACATCTGCCCCTGGAAATGTCTTACAACTTAAAACCTGGTTCCTGAATCTCTTTCCTACCATTATATAATCTTTCTGATACCTTTGAGTATCTCCGCGATTCTTCCATGTATACAAAAATCTTCTATGATTCTTGAACAAAGTGTTAGCTACGATTAAGTTATGCTCTGTGCAAAATTCTAACAGACGGGTTCTTCTTTCATTTCTTAGCCCCAATCCATATTCACCTACTACATTTCCTTCTCTCCCTTTTCCTGCTACCGAATTCCAGTCACCTATGACTATTAAATTTTCGTCTTCCTTCATTATCTGAATAATTTCTTTTATCTCATCATACACTTCATCAATTTCTTCGTCATCTGCAGAGCTAGTTGGCATATAAACTTGTAGTACTGTAGTAGGCGTGGGCTTCATGTCTATCTTTCCCACAATAATGCGTTCACTATGCTGTTTGTAGTAGTTTACCCGCACTCCTCTTTTCCTATTCATTATTAAACCTACTCCTGCATTACCCCTATTTGATTTTGTATTTATAACCCTGTATTCACCTGACAAACTCTTGTTCCTCCTGCCACCAAACTTCACTAATTCCCACAATATCTAACTTTAACCTATCCATTACCCTTTTAAAATTTTCTAACCTACCTGCTCGATTAAGTGATCTGACATTCCACGCTCCGATCTGTAGAACAGCAGTTTTCTTTCTCCTGATAACAACGTCCTCTTGAGTAGTCCCTGCCCGGAGATCCGAAT
Source organism: Schistocerca gregaria (assembly GCF_023897955.1). Taxonomy (NCBI): domain Eukaryota; kingdom Metazoa; phylum Arthropoda; class Insecta; order Orthoptera; family Acrididae; genus Schistocerca; species Schistocerca gregaria. The sequence continues at coordinate 200,930,190 of NC_064929.1, read as the reverse complement.
GGGGGACTATTTTACCTCCGGAATATTTTACCCAAGAGGACGCCATCATTATGTAACCATACAGTAAATCTGCATGCCCTCAGAAAAAATTGCAGCTGTAGTTTCCCCTTGCTTTCAGCCATTCGCAATACCAGCACCGCAAGGCCAGATCAGTCAATCATCCAGACTGTTGCCCCTGCAACTACTGAAAAGGCTGCTGCCCCTCTTCAGGAACCACACATTTGTCTGGCCTCTCAACAGATACCCCTCCGTTGTGGTTACACCTACGGACGGCTATCTGTATCGCTGGGGTACGCAAGCCTCCCCACCAGCAGCAAGGTCCATGGTTCGTGGGGAGAGGAAAGATATAAAATAAAATAATATAGTTCATGAGAGTCCAATTTTATTGCAAAATATTTCTCCAGCAAATATATGCAGGTCACTGAGACACGGATGTATACTTTGTGCGACAACTTCAGAGGTTTACACTAACAGTTACAGTTACAGTCACAGTCACAGAGGATGATTATCTGTTATTAGATGAACTACACTCCTGGAAATGGAAAAAAGAACACATTGACACCGGTGTGTCAGACCCACCATACTTGCTCTGGACACTGCGAGAGGATTGTACAAGCAATGATCACACGCACGGCACAGCGGACACACCAGGAACCGCGGTGTTGGCCGTCGAATGGCGCTAGCTGCGCAGCATTTGTGCACCGCCGCCGTCAGTGTCAGCCAGTTTGCCTTGGCATACGGAGCTCCATCGCAGTCTTTAACACTGGTAGCATGCCGCGACAGAGTGGACGTGAACCGTATGTGCAGTTGACGGACTTTGAGCGAGGGCGTATAGTGGGCATGCGGGAGGCCGGGTGGACGTACCGCCGAATTGCTCAACATGTGGGGCGTGAGGTCTCCACAGTACATCGATGTTGTCGCCAGTGGTCGGCGGAAGGTGCACGTGCCCGTCGACCTGGGACCGGACCGCAGCGACGCATGGATGGACGCCAAGACCGTAGGATCCTACGCACTGCCGTAGGGGACCGCACCGCCACTTCCCAGCAAATTAGGGACACTGTTGCTCCTGGGGTATCGGCGAGGACCATTCGCAACCGTCTCCATGAAGCTGGGCTACGGTCCCGCACACCGTTAGGCCGTCTTCCGCTCACGCCCTAACATCGTGCAGCCCGCCTCCAGTGGTGTCGCGACAGGTGTGAATGAAGGGACGAATGGAGATGTGTCGTCTTCAGCGATGAGAGTCGCTTCAGCCTTGGTGCCAATGATGGTCGTATGCGTGTTTGGCGCCGTGCAGGTGAGCGCCACAATCAGGACTGCATACGACCGAGGCACACAGGGCCAACACCTGGCATCATGGTGTGGGGAGCTATCTCCTACACTGGCCTTACACCTCTGGTGATCGTCGAGGCGACACTGAATAGTGCACGGTACATCCAAACCGTCATCGAACCCATCGTTCTACCATTCCTAGACCGGCAAGGGAACATGCTGTTCCAACAGGACAATGCACGTCCTCATGTATCCCGTGCCACCCAACGTGCTCTAGAAGGTGTAAGTCAACTACCCTGGTCAGCAAGATCTCCAGATCTGTCCCCCATTGAGCATGTTTGGAACTAGATGAAGCGTCGTCTCACGCGATCTGCACATCCAGCACAAACGCTGGTCCAACTGAAGCGCCAGGTGGAAATGGCATGGCAAGCCGTTCCACAGGACTACATCCAGCATCTCTACGATCGTCTCCATGGGAGAATAGCTGCCTGAATTGCTGCGAAAGGTGGATATACACTGTACTAGTGCCGACATTGTGCATGCTGTGTTGCCTGTGTCTATGTGCCTGTGGTTCTGTCAGTGTGATCATGTGATGTATGTCAATAAAGTTTCCCCTTCCTGGGAAAATGAATTCACGGTGTTCTTATTTCAATTTCCAGGAGTGTATTTGCATTTAGTTGAAAGAATATTTTCCCACTACCAACAAAAATGAATAAGAAAAAGAAATAAAAATAATGTATGGTTTCTTACTTCTACTGGAACCACTGAAAAATGGGCTTCAGATGGCGTAGAAATACGGATTGTAGTTTTTGCCACTTTTCCTTGAGGGGGGGGGGGGGGGGAGGGGGGAGAGTATAATGAATAAATAATGTAATGATTAATAACCGATGTAAAATATGGCAGTACACTCATACATCGTCAAATAGAAACACACACATGTATCTATGGTTTGGATGTTACTGTACCACAACTGTGCTGTTTCTTGCAAGTACCTGGCGACGGGATGCAGTGCATCGCTCTCGCTGTAGTTTGACAGAGAGCACAGTACAGTTACACACATCAGCCGTGAAACTATCATAACAATTTGGGTCGTCTTGAATCAAACCTACATCCCTATTACGAACTAAGAGCAGTGCAAAATGATAGCTCAGTGTTTTTATTCAGTATGGAATATGCCTAATTGCTGGGTTTGTTGGACAGGGAGCATACCATACATTGAAAAATTACGTGGGACGGTCTCAGGTAACTTCAGTTATAGACTGTGCAACTCCATTATAGTGCTGCTGAAATGCAGTTATGCTGATCATTTGTTTATTACCGGTATCATTGAAACTTATTATGCAGGTAGAAATAATGATGGAGGGATGTTTCGAGCTACAGCAGCCAAACATTGGATTATAAATGGAAGATTAAACTTGCCATTACCTTCGAGATTACAAGATGATGGAAATGAACATGATTTCCCTTATTACTTCGTAGAATGTGAAGCTTTTCCATTATTACATTACTTGATGCGACTGTATCCACAAAGGACACTTCATAATGTGAAGAGAATTTATAATTACAGAGTAAGCAGAGGAAGAAAATCTGCAGAATGCGCATTTGGAATGATGACACAGAAGTTCCAAGTCCTGAGCAGTCCTATTCATTCTCAAACTACACACACACAGTGGTTGGCATAATTAAATCAGTGTGCATTCTGCACAAGAAATAATTCAAAAGCTAAGATTGCTTAAGTACTGTTTACTGGATAACTGGTTTCAACACACTAAAGGTGCCACCATCGGATCTGAATGTAGATTAACATTTATAACCCATTTGGATATAACAATACATGAGGCAGCCCATCTGATATAAAATCATTGTCACACAAAATAAAAAGCAACTACTCTCATGGTCATTCTTTTCCATAAGATATGTAAAACCGAAGTCACAAGATAAAACTGTTTGGTACATGACCGCTACTCGACTAACAATGGTCGGTCAGTGATGCTGAAAAGGAGCAGAAAAGAAAATCTGATATTTGTGGAGAAACTTATATACAGATTCTTTGTCAGGCCGAAAGAATACTGGTCTGTCACAGAGCATTTTGCAGCTTGCATGCTGTGAGTGACAGGACTGTTGTATGCTTAACATTGCTCTTTGTTAATGGTCAGTCTCCAGATGACTGTAGAGGATAGTATATTAACAGGGGAAATACAGTGGGATCTGACGTCATTGATAAGACTGATGCTCATATTCGATCTTTCCCAACCCACCAATCACACTACAGTGGCCAAACTATTGGACGCTCGTATTTGAATACAAACTTAAATGTGAAAAAGAGGCACGACTTGTTTTGTGATAAAATCCCAGAATTGACAATGATGTATGAATATTATCTCAAATACTTCAATGAAAATTTTGATTATAGATTCAGTCACCTAGAAGTAGATGTATGTTCTGCCTGTGAGAAGATCCTAGCCAAAAATAAATCTACATTCCTGAATGAAGTTTCACTCATTATGCTACGAGTCTACAAACAGCAATATACAAGAACACACTGACAATAATGTGGGACAGTGAAACTGAAAGACTGTTTAAATGCCACTGTTGCAAGATTCTTTGCCTGACATTTGGTGAAGTTGCTTACACTAGTGAGTGGGAAACGGATGAATGTCCCGACATTCTTCTCCGTTCCACTAATTACAAACTTTAAAAGGCTGTACTTTCCGTATTATTATTGGTTTTCTCTTCCCGTTTCCACTTATAAATGAGTGAACAGTTCTAAAATTAAATGTATATCTCAGCTTATTTTTCGAAAACAAAAAATGGACTTTCTTCTTTTTTCCAATCAATGATTCAATTGTTGTATTACTATTGTAAAACTTGAAACTAAACGTTCATAGATGTTATATGACCCGTTGAGCATGTGTGTCAATGGGAAATGGTTCTATGACGGAAGGCAGAAAACAAAAAGAAACAACCAATAATATGAATACACAACGATTACTGTTGTAAACATTGGTGCAAGTCATTTTTCGGGGTGCAACGGCTTAAATGCGTGAAGGTGACCACAAAGCATTAAAACCATCAGTTTAATAACACACAGTGTCACTGATATAGGCTTGGATCGCAGCAACCGTAACAATGGCTGCAAAATAGAGATGGGAAAAAAGCGATATGCTAAAACCGGTACTGGAATTTTAGTTTTGAATAACTGGTATTTTTCGGTATGTGTTTGGTCTCAGTTACACATTTTCTATTTTGTACTAATAATTGAATAAAATATCAACTAGCCATAGCTGCACCGCTAAGATTTTTCGGTTCAAATAAACCTTTCTTTTTCTAAAAAAAGCTGTCATTTTTATTCGTAAAATTTGTATTGGTTTGAAATAGTGAGTTATTACAGAAAATAAAGAAAAGCGATCAGTACTATTTTAATAACAATGCCAACAGAAACAAGTAACAAACACACGGCATAAGGATTGGTGCATTGCTAAGACAATAATGACCCTGCTGGTGTGTGTCGTGACTTCAGGTTGCGGTTACAGCACTGGCGGATGCATGGGGGGGGGGGGGGGGGGGTCAGGACGCGTGGAGAGCTGCTGCCCCCCCCCCCCCCCCCCGCCACAACCCCTTTTTTTGCGTGGCCGCCAGCGTTGCCACCCGCTTCGCCCCCGCCAGTCAGCCACGCGCTATTGGTTCGTTTCAATCTTCTATTGTCAATCGACTCCACTGAATCAAGTTGCCACAGAGGTAGCTAACACATACCCACGAGAAAAGTCGCGGCCATTCTAGTGATCTCGGTACGTTTTTCTGTCTGGCATTTGTTCGAGAAAAGTCGCGAATATTCTACTGTTTGCTTGTACAGAGAACCTTCGATACGTAGCTTTATAATAATTTGCCGAATAGGAAGCTAGTTTACATTCAGTAAGACTGAAGAATGAATAAGTAAAAAGTCCTAGTTGTAGGAAGTGCAGGTGTGAAGATTAGTCAAGAGTGAGAGTCGTAACAATATTTTTACTAATAACGTAACAATAGTTTCCCACACCTAACTCGTCATACGAGTTAAATATGGGAAACTATTGGTCCCTGTATCTCCAGTAATAGTGACTCCCGAGAAGATAACTAAAAACGCATTGTTACTATACAGGCCCTCTACTGAAAACACTAGAAAGGAACGGAATTGACAATAAAGGTTTCACATACACAAATTGCCAGATGACGTCATCGTTGGAAACTCGCCCTTATATCTTACGTCATAAGGTACATATTGACTTGTCGCTTTCACAGTAGGTATTTGTTCACACTCAAGAAAAGTCTGGAAGCGAAATTTCTGGCAGCGAATGTTGTCGAAACAACCGAGCCACATATAAATATAAGGGAAGCAGAGTCGCTGCCAGGTTGTCACTTTGGAAGCTACAATCGTCGCAAAAACTACGACGTGATAAAAAGTGAACAACTGCGGTTGTTGGCTATTACCACGGACTTCAGTCAGTGTTGTTCTTTGTGATATTAGAAATACGCGGAGTGTGTGTTTTAGTGATAAGTGTACTAGTGTTGCATTTGTATACGGCATGTGTATAATCAGTTGAAATAAAACTTTCTTAAACTCTGCATGTGACTTGATTATTTTTTATCAACTTAAAAGTAAAGATAGCTCAAGGAATCTGGAGCGCCCCCTCCTTGAAGTTTTCTGTATCTGCCACTGGGTCACAGTGACACCGACATCGATATATTCCGGATTCGGTCGAAGACAGCTTATCGTTCCAAATCAGTACGCCACTACGTGTGCCGCCACAATGTAGCCGATCTCATCGTCCGAGCGTACACATTTCGGGCGACAATCGCTGAAATTCAAATCAGTTTGTTTTCTTGGTCATAATGACCGACCCGACACGACACGAAACATTAACTATGAGAAACTGATACGTTTAGTCAAAGGCGAAGTTTGTGGCATCCTCATCATAACACAGATACAGTTCGGAATCTACGGACTGTAATCGCAGATTTATTGGAAAATTATTGCAAAATACTAACGCGAATTCTTTACAGACGAATGGAAAAACTGGTAGAAGCCGACCTCAGGGAAGATCAGTTTGGATTCCGTAAAAATATTGGAACACGTGAGGCAATACTGACCCTACGACTTATTTTAGAAGATAGATTCAGGAAAGGCAAACCTAAGTTTCTAGCATTTGTAGACTTGGAGAAAGCTTTTGCCAATGTTGACTGGAATACTCTTTTTCGAATTCTGAAGGTGGAAGGGGTAAAATACAGGGAGTGAAAGGCTATTTGCAATTTGTAACAAACCAGAAGGCAGTCGAGGGAAATGAAAGGGAAGCAGTGGTTGGGAAGGAAGTGAGACAGGGTTGTAGCTTATCCCCGATATTATTCAATCTGCATGTTGAGCAAGGAGTAAAGGAAACAAAATTTCGGAGTAGGTATTAAAATCCATGGAGAAGAAATAAAAACTTTAAGGTTCACCGATGACATCATAATTCTACCAGGGACAGCAAAGGACCTGGAAGAGCAGTTAAATGTAATGGACAGTGTCTTGAAAGGAGGATATAAGATGAACACCAACAAAAGCAAAACAAAGATAATGGAATGTAGTCGAATCAAGTCGGGCTATGCTGAGGCAATTAGATTAGGAAATGAGACACTTAAAGTAGTAAAGAAGTTCTGCTATTTGGGGAGCAAAATAACTGATGATGATCGAAGTAGAGAGGATATAAAATGTAGACTGGCAATGGCAAGGAAAGCGTTTCTGAACAATAGAAATTTGCTAACATCGAGTATAGATTTAAGTGTCAGGAAGTCGTTTCTGAAAGTATTTGTATGGAGTGTAGCCATGTACGGCAGTGAAGAGTGGACATAAATAGTTTGGACAAGAAGAGAATAGAAGCTGGCAGAAAAGATTGAGAAGATCAGCCTTGTGCATTGGGTTTCAACGAAGCTCACAATTTCCAGCATGGAGTGTAGCCATGTATGGAAGTGAAACGTGGACGATAAATAATTTGGACAAGAAGAGAACAGAAGCTTTCGGAATATGCTGCTACAGAAGAATGCTGAAGATTAGATGGGTAGATAACGTAACTAATGAGGAGGTATTGAATAGAATTGGGGAGAAGAGGAGTTTGTGGCAAAACTTGACTAGAAGAAGGGATCGATTGATTGGACATGTTCTGAGGCATCAAGGGATCACCAAGTTAGTATTGGAGGGCAGCGTGGAGGGTAAAAATCGTAGAGGGAGACCGAGAGATGAATACACTAAGCAGATTCAGAAGGATATTTGCATATCTTCGTGAATGACCCTGTATAGCTCATTTACATGCATCATTTAATAGCAAAAGTCGCAAAACCTAACCTAACCTAACCGAACCTCCTCGATATCGTCAAAAACTAACAAATGAGATGGGATGCACAGTGACCAAGCTGTTGGCTGATGTTACTGGGCAACTTCTGGCGACGGCGTCTGACAACTGTTGTCGGTGCCATTGAGAACTCAGCCTGAGGTAGGCGGGTGCGTGCAGTGTGCGAGAGTTTCCCCCCACGTGGTCTATTAGGTAATTTCTCGATATCATCGCGGTACAACCTTTGTATTGTAGAATAGCACCAACCCTAGCCTGGAAATGTTTTTATAATGTCACATAGCAATGAAGTACAATGCCTCGTTTGCTTAAAAGGTTACAGATTTGTCTGCAATTTCTACGAAATAATAAATGAGGGAGGAAATTATGGTAACAGTAATAAATCAGAAACTTAAAACAATTACAAAATGTTAAGGCTTTCTTGGCTACTTGTTGACAAACGGCCTGTTGGCTTCTGTGTTGGGTTTTTCGGTCGACGTTCGTCTACATCTTCATCTACGTCGATGCTCTGCAAATCACATTTAAGTGTCTGGCAGAAGGTTCACCGAACCAACTTCACCATTCTATATTATTCCAATCTCTGAGAGTGCGCGGAGAGAACGAACACCTATATCTTTCCGTACGAGCTCTGATTTCCCTTACTATATAATGGTTATCGTTTCTTCCTATGTACACCCGCCATGGTAGCCGAGAACTCTAACGCGCTGCTTCGTGGACTCGGGTAAGCGCACCGGTCCCGGATCGAATCCGCCCGGCGGAATAACGTCGTTCCCAGCGGGGTCAGGGATTTTCTCTGCCTCGTGTTGACTGGGTGTTGTGTGGTGTCCTTAGGTTAGTTAGGTTTAAGTAGTTCTAAGTTCTAGGGGACTGATGACCACAGATGTTAAGTCTCATAGTGCTCAGAGCCATCTGATTAACGACGACGGCTGGTCTGCCGGCCAGCCTGGATGTGGTTTTCAGGCGGTTTTCCACGCACTACTAGGTGAATACATATATGTTTGAGGAAATGTAAGATATGCTATTTGGTCTTGTGAAACTTACTAGCAGATTAAAACTGTGTGCCGGACCGAGACTCGAACTCGAGACCTTTGCCTTTCGTGATACTGGCTGATTTAAAAGTGTGAGGCCGGGTCGTAAATTGTGGTTGGGTAGCTCAGATGACGCCGGCACGGTAGCTCAGTGTGTTCGATCGGAATCAACGATCAACTTGAACGGATGTCTTGTGACGTCCGCCCAGACCAAAAACGCAACGAATTATTTAGAACCTTAGGAAAAAAAAGGATGGTAGAGCAATTGCCCGCGAAAGGAAAAGATCCCGAGTTCGAGTCTCGGCCCGCCACACAGTTTTAATCTGCCAGGAAAGTTTCATATCAGCGCACGCTCCGCTGCAGAGTGAAAAGTTCATTTTGTTTTGTCTTATTTTGCCAAAGTGCAGTGCCACACCTCTTGACACAGCATTCTTCTGTCGGAACTTGGCTGTATTTCGCTCTGTGGAATTGGAAATTAAAATGTCCTGTGGTGCCTCTCCAGTTCCCAATCGGCGGGTTGACATCCCACTCTTTATTGCCTACCAGCTGATAACTCTCTCTTTTTTCCGACATAAAAATCAAATATAAGAAACATAAAACCAGTAACGACAAGAGAAGGAAGACAGTACACATTTCTTCAATCCTTCGGTCCCAGCATCTTTTTTCCTCCAATCTTGCTACAGCTTTACAAGGCGTGCTTTCCTTTCTGCGAAAGAGTCCATTACCTCATCAAAGTTTGTCAAACCTTTTGCTACATAAAAATCATAATGTCGCTGTCTAATACTGAAAAAGCTGTTAATACGAATAGTATCCAAGGCGTGTGGACAAAATATAATTCATGGAGTACCAATATCAAACGACTGTTAGGCCTACTTTCATGTTAGGAAATAGTTCCATATGTCTTTCAGATGCTCCAGTTTCTCAAGCATGAGATCGAGAAGTAGTGGTAGTAGTAGTAGTAGTAGTAGTAGTACGAAATGTTGATATAAATTTGGAATCGTCATGTTCTTCCATATAATTTTTGTGATGTCCCCGTTTCCTTTCCTTCCTCGCTCTAGCAGACGGTCCTGTCATCACTGATTCTGTAACTCTTCCTGTCATTGTCACAACTTATTCTCCGGTTAACTTCACTAACCCTTCCAGAATTACCGGTTTCATTATCCCGCCTTTATTCTCCAGTTGGAAGTTATTAGGTGTTCGTACAAGTGTTCCGCGCTATTCCGAGAATAGAAATTGAACAGCTGCTAATCGGGGGCTGTACAACTGGTTCTTAGTAGTGTAGCCACCTGGCAAAAATTTTCTGGCAAAACATCATTTTTTGCATACACTGAAAAAAACAATATGTAATCTTTCTTCAATGTTATTCCTGTTAGTCGTTTATATCCATCCTGGTGATCTGAATCTGTGGGTTTGGCTGATAATTATAATAACGCTTATTACTCGCACGCCCAATCAATCACCTAAACGAACAGCGATTGGCATTCACCCGATATGTGTTATTTGGCTCAGATCGTACAGCCCCGATCCCTTTTGTCTGCGGGAAAGTCTTATTTCTAGATGCGACGGGGATTCCCCTGGCAGAGACATTACGTACACTACGCACGCATTCAAATACCAACTTATGATTCGTGTTACGAAGTCGTTTCTGAAAGTATTTGTATGGAGTGTAGCCATGTATGGAAGTGCAACGTGGACGATAAATAGTTTGGACAAGAAGAGAATAGAAGCTTTGGAAATGTGGTGCTACAGAAGAATGCTGAAGATTAGATGGGTAGATACACATAACAAATGAGGAGGTACTGAATAGAATTGGGGAGAGGAGAAGTTTGTGGCACAACTTGACAAGAAGAAGGAATCGGTTGGTAGGACATGTTCTGAGGCATCAAGAGATCACCAGTTTAGTACTGGAGGGCAGCGTGGAGGGTAAAAATCGTAGAGGGAGACCAAGAGATGAATACACTAAGCGGATTCAGAAGGATGTAGGTTGCAGTAAGTACTGGGAGATGAAGAAGCTTGCACAGGAGAGGGTAGCATGGAGAGCTGCATCAAACCAGTCTCAGGACTGAAGACGACAACAACAACAACAACAACAACAACAACAACAACATCAACAACAACCACCACCTCGTCATTAGTTATGTGGTCGACCCATCTAATCTTCAACATTCTTCTGTAGCACCACATTTCGAAAGCTTCTATTCTCTTCTTGTCGAAACTATCTATCGTCCATGTTTCCCTTCCATACGTCGCTACACTCCAAACAAATGCTTTCACAGTGTACATCTATACTCGATGTTAACAAATTTCTCTTCTTTCCTTGCCATTGTCAGTCTACATTTTATATCCTCTCTACTTCGACCGTCATCAGTTACTTTGCTCCTCAATTAGCATATCTCATCTACTACTGTAAGTATCTCATTTCCTAATTTAACTACCTCAGCAACGCCCAATTTAGTTAGAATACATTCCACTATCCCCGTTTTGCTTTTGTTGATGTCCATCTTATAGTCTCCTTTCAAGACACTGTCCATTGCCTTCAGCTGCTATTCTAGGTCCTTTGCTGTCTCTGACAGAACTATATTGCCATCAACAAACCTCAAAAGTTTTTAATTCTTCTCCATTGATTTTAATTCCTACTCCAAATTTTTCTTTTATTTCCTTTACTGTTGCTCAATGTATACAGTATATTGAATAACATTGGGTATAGGCTACAAACCTGTCTCACTACGAGTCATGTCCCCCCGTGTCTTGTAATTGCCATCTGCTTTCTGCACAAAATGTAAATAGCCTCGTCAAACGCTTTCTCTAAGTCTACAAATGCTAGAATAGTAGGTTTGCTTATCCTTAATCTATCTCCTAAGATAAGTCGTAGGGTTAGTATTGCCTCGCGTGTACCAAGATTTCGACCCGAGGTCGGCTTCTACCAGTTTTTCCATTCGTCTGTACAAAATTCGTGTCAGTATTTTGCAGCCGTGACTTTTAAACTGATAGTTCGGTAATTTTCACACCTTTCAACACCTGCTTTCGTTGGAATTGGAATTGTTATATTATTCTTGAAGTCTGAGGGTATTTCACCTGTCTCATACATCTTCCTCACTAGATGGCTGTGTTTAGTCATGGCTGGCTCTCCCAAGGCTATCAGTAGTTGTAATGGAATGTTGTCTACTCCTGGGGCCATGTTTCGACCAAGGTCTTTCAGTACTCTGTCAAACTCTTCACGCAAAATCATATCTCCCGTTTCATCTTCATCTGCTCTCTCTGAAATTCTCTGCAACCTCTGGTTCTTTCAGTTTATCCAGGTCCCATCTTCTCAAATTCCCACCTATTCGCAGTTTCTTTAGTTTTAATCTACAGTTCATAACCAATAAATTGTGGCTATAGTCCACATCTGCCCCTGGATATGCTTTACAGCTTAAAACCTGGTTCCTATATTCCTATATCTCTGTCTTACTATTATATAATCTACCTGAAACCTTCCAGTATCTCCAGGCTTCTTCCATGTATACAACCTTCTTTCATGATTCTTGAACCAGGTGCTAGCTATGATTAAGTTATGCTCTGTGCAAAATTCTACCAGGCAGCTTCCTCTTTCATTTCTTACCCCCAATCCATATTTACCTACTACGTTTCCTTCTCTTCCTTTTCCTACTATCAAATTCCAGTCACCCATGACTATTATATTTTCGTCTCCCTTCATTATCTGAATAATTTCTTTTATCTCATCATACATTTCTTCAATCTCTTCATCATCTGTGGAGTTAGTTGCAATATAAACTTCTACTACTGTAGTAGGCGTGGGCTTCGTATCTACCGTGGCTACAATAATGCATTCACTATGTTGTACGTGGTAGCTTACCCGAGCTCCATTTTTTTATTCGTTATTAAACCTACTCCTGCATCAACCTTATTCGATTTTGTATTTATAACCCTGTATTCACATGACCATAACTCTTGTTCCTCCTGCCACCAAACCTCATTATTTCCCTCTGTATCTAACTTTAACCTATCAATATCCCTTCTGAAATTTTCTAACCTACCTGCCCAATTAAGGGAGCTAACATTCCACACTCCAATCCGTAGAACGCCAGTATTCTTTCTCTTGATAACGACATCCTCCTGAGTAGCCCCCGCCCGGAGATCCGAATGGGGGACTGTTTTACCTCCGGAATATTTTACCCAAGAGGTCGCCATCATCATTTAACCATACAGTAAAGCTGCATGCCCTGGGAAAAAATTACAGCTGTAGTTTCCCCTTGCTTTCAGACGTTTGCAGTACAAATCGTCCGGACTGTTGCCCTTGCAACTACTGAAAAGGCTGCTGCCCCTCTTCAGGAACCACACGTTTGTCTGGCCTCTCAACAGATACCCCTCCGTTGTGGTTGCACCTACGGTACGGCTATCTGTATCGCTGAGGTACGCAAGCCTCCCCACCAATGGCAAGGTCTATGGGGGGATGGGAGGGAGGGAGGAGGGCGGAGGGCGGAGGGGGGGGGGGGGAAGGTTATGCGATATGTCAGTTCATTCATTGTTGCTGGTAAATGAGACACATCAACTGTCTTTTATGAACCCCCACAAGAAATAATCACATACAGTCAGGTCCAGTGACCTTCGAGGCCAGTAACGTAAGGCTGAATCATTTTGTCGAGTGCTACCGATTCATCGTTCAGTAACCCTTTGATTTAAAAATTCCCGCACTTCCAGATGGCAGTGTGGCGATGCAATGCTCTCCGATACACACGGACAACGGACCTTCACCAAGAATGCCGACTGGAGACTCTCCAGGAGGTATTCAAAAACCTCGCCACACGACTGTACAAGAAATCAAGTCACTCGAACAATCTTCACGTCCTACATCTGGGCAACTATGATCACAACCGTAGGTGGAAACACAAGCGCTCAAAGACACTCCTTAGGGACTAGCCATCTACGGTAACTTCGTAGCTACGCAAACGACACAATGAGGCGAGCCCGTGCACTTCAGCCACTGACTAGCTTGCTAGCTGAGCCTCTGCCATGAGAACTGGCAATCGCAGGGAAGCCACACGCGACTCACAAACAAAACCCCAACATATATCACACTGCCAGTACCTTCAGGACCATCGAACTGACAAACCTACAACGACATGGCTATGTTACAGGAGCAGCAGCAGCAGCATTGCTTCTATGGTACTGATGCACGATACCCAACCGCTAACATAACCTTACCTTGCACTATCTGTCGCAGATAGCAAGAAACCGCTACTGCCCTTACTACCCAACCTGACACTGTCGATGAGGTTTTTTCCCTTGGCACTTCTTTCCCTCTGCCCTTTAAAACAACTCTTCTTTTAAGCTTGACTCTGTCGAGCTTTTTCGACCACTTCTATCACCCAGATGCGCCCGTATTAATGGGTAACCATACCCAGACGTACGGATAACATCGAAGTTCCTCGCTCCTGCGATCTCCTCGATTCTAAACACTAACAATGCAGAAGTGACAGTAGACCTTTTGAGTTGATCACCATGCTTGTGCGAGCGTGGAGGGGCTCACACCTGAGAAAAAAAAGCCCCATTCTGTTGGGAAACGAAGTCGTTAGAATCAGTCTCCAGCTGTGGGAAGAGAGCTCAAGCATATCGAGATATGTGCTTCCTGTAACACTGTTCTCGGCAAAGAAAAATGGAGCATACACGATCTCCTGTGAAACTGTACAAACCACATTAAATTTTGGAGAGTCCTTTTTATGTTGTACAACTTTATGTGAATGTCCTGTTCACCATATTCTCACATTATCACTGTTCATCTTTCCATTTAAATGGAATGTTGCCTCATCACTAAGTGTGGAGGAAAACTGTCATCCTCCATCTTGCCAAGAACGAAATTACAGAACTCTACACTGCTGTTTGTGACCTTCACTAAGAGCTTTCAGCAGTTGAATTTCGTTTGGTTTCATACAGGCCAGACGGACAAGAGGGGCATGTTGAGCTGTCGAGCTGCACGGCGAACGGATTTCTGGGGAATCCTTGTGAAACTGTGGCGGATGCGTTCAACGTCTGTCAGACACTCGGGGCATGTCATAAGGGCCAGGAGTGTGGTTTAGTGGTTCGATAAACACAATGGCGAATTTCAGTTGATATGCTGCCCCCCTCCCAACTCGCCAAATGTGAACCCGATCGAACACACCTGTGGTGTGATGTGATTGAACGTGGTGTCAGAGCTCATCGCCACCATCCCAGGAATTCACTGGAATTTGGTGACTTGGGTGTTCAGATGCCAACTCCCTCTAGCAACCTACCAAGACCTCATTGCTTCCATACCACGACGTGCCGCCACTGTTATCCGTGCCAAAGATGTACCGGCTACTAAGTAGATGCTCACAATGTTCTAGCCGATCAGTGTACTTTTCACTCCCAGAAACGTCTTACGGTATGACCACCACGAGAATAGTTTAGGAATTAGAACTCGCACGGAGATTTACCAGTTTTCTTCCTAAGAGACTTTCTCGAATGGAAAAGGGAAAGTGATGGTCAATTAGAGGTGCCATGAGCTCTCGGCCTCACACCGTCAGATGGGTTGCGGAGTGTAGATGTAGTTGTACGAATGTAGTCGAAGTTTTCATCTTTGCAGGTCAGCAAAAACGGGAAAAAAGAGATGATGATGGTAAGAAATGGTTTCATAGAACTGATCCATCTGTAGTGGAAAGTTAGTTAGATGTTCTATAGAGCAACTCAACGATTCTTTTATCTAAATGGTGTGGAACGAGTTTATTTACAGTATATGAATACGTGTTCAGTGTTAACGTTACTCAACGCATTACTTTTAGTCCTGCTCATGCAGCTACACTTAAATAGTTCTTTCGTTTTTATTTATTTTTTTACGAGTTACCAGTTTAATTAAAAATTCATCCATGGTATAAAAGAAGTCGCCAGGAGAGATGGTGCGGAAAAGTTATGAAAAAGTTTTGTTGGTGTATACTGAACTCGTTTCTTAGTCACTACAGCTTGTATGGTAGGTAATGACGGACATTTTTTCCTCTAGTACTCTAAATATGGACGGCAGTATTCATCTCAAAATGTGATGGAATATTTATGACGAATTCCATTAGCGCAACTATGGATTGTGTCGGTGCAGTTAAAATGCCTATCTCCTCGAAGAGGTGCCTACATCATGACCGCAGGTGAACACCTCATTTTGTTTTACCGCCGACGTAGTGCAATCAGCACTTTCTACGTGCTGAGTTACCCCAGAAAATTATCCGTAAAGCGTTATTGAATGGAAGAATGCAAAATATGTCAGGAGTTTGATTCCTTAGTTTCAATGGCCAGCAATTACAGGAAGAGAACATGTAGCACAGTAATAAACTTCCGCCAGTCCAAGTTTTCAACAAAATACAAACCCAGAAATGTGGAACATTGCCCTATTCACTGACTTACACTATGTGATCAAAATTATCCGGACACCTGGCTGAAAATGACTTTCTAGTTCGTGGCGCCCTCCATCGGTAAAGCTGGAATCCTCCATCTGTAAAGCTGGAATTGAATATGCTGTTGGCCAGCCCATTGCCTTGATGACTGCTTCCACTGTCATTCAGTCAGGCGCTGGAGGGTTTCTTGGGGAATGGCAGCCCATTATTCACGGAGTGCAGCAGTGAGGCGAGGTATCGATGTCTATCGGTGAAGCGTGGCACGAAGAACGGCGTTTCAAAACATCCCAAAGGTGTTCATAGCATTCAAGTCAGGACTCTATGCAGGCCAGTCCATTATAGGGATGTTGTTGTTGTGTAACCACTCCGTCACAGACCGTGCATTACGAACAGGTACTCGATCATGTTGAAACATGCAATCGCCATCCCCGAAATGCTCTTCAACAGTGGGAAGCAAGATGGTGCTTAAAACATCAATGTAGGTGTGTGCTGTGATAGTGCCACGCAAAACAACAAGTGTTGCAAGCCCCCTCCATGAAAAACAAGACCACACCTAACACCACAACACGACCACCTCCGAATTTTACTGTTGGCACTACACACGCTGGCAGATGACGTTCACCGGACATTCGCCATACCCACACCCTGCCATCGGATCGCCACGTTGTGTACCTTGATTCGTCACTCCACACACAACGTTTTTCCACTACTCAATTGAATGTTTATGCTCCTGACACCAAGGGAGGCATCATTTGCCTTTTACCGGCATGATGTGTGGCTTATAAGCAGCTGCTCGACCATGAAATCTAAACTCTTGTCACCTCCTTCCTAACTGTGTGGAATTCCTGTGTGATTGTCTGGATACATGTCTGCCTATTACACATAACGACCCTCTTCAACTGTTGGCGGTCTCTGTCATTCAACAAACGAGGTCGGCCTGTGCGGTTTTGTGCTGTACGTGTCCCTTCACGTTTCCACTTCACTATCACATCGGAAACAGTGGACCTAGGGATGTTTAGGTGTGTGGAAATCTGGCGTAAAGACGTATGACACAAGTGACACCCAATCAGCTGATCATGTTTGAAAACCTTGAGTTCCGCGGAGCCCTCCATTCTGCTCTCTCACAATGTCTAATTACTGAGATCGCTGATACGGAGTACCTGGCGGTACGTGGCAGCACAATGCATCTAATATGAAAAACATGTTTTTGGGGGTGTCCGGATACTTTTGATCACATCGTGTATGTTCACGTGCTGCATGATCGGTCGGTATGACTTTGTTGCACGGAACTGAATATAGTATTTTCGTAAAATTAAGGAACAGTCCATTTTCAGAGAACTACTTAATAACACTTTGAAAAATATCATTAACAGTCTCCCCTATCGCTTTCTCTTTTATGGGATCTATTATAACGCTAAAAGTAGCAACTACGACTGACGAATGCTAAGCGGTAGCCGATTCGCGTATAGAAACAATAGGAGTGAGCGCCAGACTGCAACTTGTTAGACTGCCTTCATGATTTATGTCCGTTCACTAAAATTCTCTCCCCTTTTTGTGCATCACAATTCACTGACTGGCGAAAAAATAAGTAAACTTGCAGAAGTCGTCTAGACATTTTATTCGTTGAGATGAATTTCAGTTGTTTGGAAAAACTCTGTAATTAAATCGTTAATAATTGAAGATAATGTTGTGTACAAGTGCCGTGGGCAACCTGTAGGGAATTACGGCAAACACTGGCACTGCACGGCGCTCGTAAGGTGAATAAAAGATGCTCAGCGATGAAGAAACTTCTGCATTAATAAACTACGTCGGCGTCCATAAAACAACAGTTATGAACGAGTACAAAGACCGTATTATGCCAGCGTGGAAACAGTCGCCACATAGTTTTTGTCCTGTGGTCAGTTAACTGGTTTTGTGTGTATCGCATAATGTGGGGCATTGAAAATGGGCTCACAAAGAGACCGCGTTTATTACCGATCTCATCTAAATTACCAAAGGTATATGTAGGGCTTGTCCAGGAATGAAAGTGACTAGGATCTCCAGTTGGCCAAACTTTTAGAAAAAAAATAGCATTCTTGGCCCGGCTTGAGCAAGGCATGAGAAATTTATGGTAATTTCGGCGTCTCCTGGAGACATTCAGAATATAGCACTAATCTACACTACTGGCCATTAGAATTGATACACCAAGAAGAAATGCAGATGACAAACGGGTATTCATTGGACAAATATAATATACTGGAACTGACATGTGATCAGATTTTCACGAAATTTGGGTGCATAGATCCTGAGAAATCAGTACTCGGAACAACCACCTCTGGCCGTAATAACGGCCTTGATACGCCTGGGCATTGAGTCAAACAGAGCTCGGATGGAGTGTACAGGTACAGCTGCCCATGCAGCTTCAACACGATACCACAGTTCATCAAGAGAAGTGAATGGCGTATTGTGACGAGCCGGTTGCTCGGCCACCATTCACCAGAGGTTTTCAATTGGTGACAGATCTGGAGAATGTGGTGGCCAGGGCAGCGGTGGAACATTTTCTGTATCCAGAAAGGCCCGTAAAGGACTTGCAACATGCGGTCGTGCATTATCCTGCTGAAATGTAGGGTTTCGCAGGGATCGAATGAAGGGTAGAGCCACGGGACGTAGCACACCTGAAATGTAACGTCCACTGTTCACAATGCCGTCAGCGCGAACAAGAGGTGACAGAGACGTGTAACCAGTGGCACCCAACACCATCACGCCGGGCGATACGCCAGTGTGGCGATGACGAATACACGCTTCCAATGTGCGTTCACCGCGATGTCGCCAAACACGGATGCGACCATCATGATGCTGTAAACAGAACCTGGATTCTTCCGAAAAATGACGTTTTGCCATTCGTGCACCCAGGTTCGTCGTTGAGTACACCATCGCAGGCGCTCCTGTCTGTGATGCAGCGTCAAGGGTAACCGCAGCCACGGTCTCCGAGCTGATAGTCCATGCTGCTGCAAACGTCGTCGAACTGTTCGTGCAGATGGTTGTTGTCTTGCAAACGTGCCCATCTGTTGACTCAGGCATCGAGACGTGGATGCACGATCCGTTTTAGCCATGCGGATAAGATGCCTGTCATCTCGACTGCTAGTGATACGAGGCCGTTGGGATCCAGCACGGCGTTTCGTATTACCCTCCTGAGACCACCGATTCCATATTCTGCTAACAGTCATTGAATCTCGACCAACGCGAGTAGCAATGCCGCGATACGATAAACCGCAAGCGCGTTAGGCTACAATCCAACCTTTATCAAAGTCGGAAAAGGTACGCATTTCTCCTCCTTACACGAGGCATCAGAACAACGTTTCACCAGGCAAAGCCGGTCAACTGCTGTTTGTGTATGAGAAATCGGTTGGAAACTTTCCTCGTGTCAGCACGTTTTAGGTGTCGCTACCGGCGCCAACCTTGTGTTAATGGTCTGCAAAGCTAATCATTTGCGTATCACAGCATCTTTTTTCTGTCGGTTAATTTTCGCGTCTGTAGCACGTCATCTTCGTGATGTAGCTACTTTAATGGCCAGTAGTTTGTATTAGGATCCGTTGTAGGATATCGTGCGAAGGTTTGGGCTCATACACTGAAGACCCAAAGCAACTGATACACCTGCCTAATATCGTGTAGGGCCCCCGCGAGTACACAGAAGCGCCGCAACACGACGTGGTTTGGACTCGAATAATCTCTTAAGTAGTACTGGAGGTAATTGACGTCATATATCCTGGAGGGCTGTCCATAAACCCTTAAGCGTACGAGGGGGTGGAGATGTTTTCTGAACAGCACGCTGCAAGGCATCCCAACTATGCTCAATAACGTTCACCTCTGGGGAGTTCGGTGGCCAGCGAAAGTGCTTAAAGTCAGAAGAGCGTTGGTGGAGACACTTAGAGGCAATTAATGTTTAACGTCCCGTCGACAACGAGATCATTAGAGACGGAAGAGAAGCTCGGATTATGGAAGGGTGTAGAAGGGAAGGGGCACGCCCTTTTGAAGTAACCATCCCGGTATTCGCCTTAAACGATTTAGGAAAATCACAGAAAACCTAATTCAGGATGACCGGACGTGGGTTTGAACCTCGAGTCCAGTGAGTTAACTACTGCGCTATCCTGCTCGGTTGACACAATCGTCCTGAGAGATTCGCCATCTGTTTGGACAAATTCAGTTAATTCTCATTTATTGTTCTGTCTCAGATGCATATATTTAATTACATTTTATGTTTCGATCGCTCTGGATCATCTTCAGGTATAAAACAGAGTAAAAAGTGAATATGCACCACGTAATATTTTCAGTAAGTAGAAGACGCAATAATTTTACATAATTGTAGAATTTACGTAAGTAGCTGCGTCAGCAACCCGTCTTGTCTACTCAGAATCAATTCCGTAATTTTACAATCTTTATGTCTCATGTTTATGCATTCATTGTTATAGACTTATATTTCTAATACTGATACGGAAAAAACTTTTTATACAATTTTATTTTTAGGCATAATTGCGTAGGCTTCCGCGGTCAGAGTCAGTCGCCATAAAAGTTTCTGGGTTTGGTATCGCGTCACTAGACCCAGAAGAAGGCCGCTGCAATCGTTGCCGAAACGTTGGCTTTTCTATAGCAGCAGTAGTTTTTACATTATGACGCGGTACCTAGCCCAGAAAACTTTTATGTCTACTTATTTTTAGACGTTCAGATTAAGAACGTAAGACTTCCTAAGGTTCGCACTTCGAATATCTTCATATAATAATTCAACACAGAGTAGCATAGAGAGCTGCATCAAACCAGTATCTGGACTGAAGACCACCACCTCAACAACAACAACAACAACAACAACAACAACAATTCAGTGTTCACTTCGTTATTTCCACTTTCATGATCTACTATTTTAAACCCTTTTATAGTTTTACGTATTCATTCTGATATCTTAACAGAAGGTTTATTTTACGTTACCGACTTTTTGCAATTTTAGTACGAGACCCTCTGTTGTTAAACCTGTAGCATCGCTGCCACTATACGTCCACTCTTCCTTCCCCGCCCTCTCTTGCCTTCTTTGGCCGCCCTCAATCCCCCTTCAGCTCATTTTATAATTTCACTATTTTGTGCCCTTTACAATTTACATACCGTATTTTATGGACTATCAAACGCTACAGACTATAAGACCTACCTTAATTTTTAAGCAGTTTCTTTAAAATCCCTGAATATCGTCATGTGAACTTTCTTCTTCTGCTTCCTTTTCTTCTTCATCGTCGTATATAAGATGGTCATCACTGTCATCGAGAGCATTACTCATCACGCAACTGTTCAACGATTTAACAACAATGTCTTCTCTCACTCTAGACAACTACTGTTTAATCCACCGACACACTTGTTTGACTGTAGGTCGCTTCAAAGCTACCTTCAACGTGAATTCATGTTGGATATTATTCCCCAAACCATTTGTTCCATTCCTCTCTCGTATACACATTAAAATGGTTTATTTATCGAGACATCAAAGAGGTTGCAATTGTGAAGTAATTCTTCCCGGAATAACAGCGATCTCTGCCTCAATTTCTCTTACACAGAATTTTTCAAATGACTACTAATCTGGTCTAGCACAAAAAGAGAGCTCTCCTTCAATAAAGCACCTTTCCCCCTGTCCCACAGTCTGTTAAACTATGATTTCATACCAACCTCATCCGTCCAATCCACGTCATCTACTTGAACAATAACGCTTTACGGTATTTCAGAAGGTTTGGCATTGTTTCGCACTTGAACATTATCATTGGATTCTGTGCCAGTATGGGCTTAGTAATCACAAACTCCTTTTTTAAACATAAGAACATTCACCGGTATACTTGGGAAGGCAGGGGAACCAGATCTGTCATTGACTATATAATAACAGATCAGGAATTCAGGAAGGCTGTGAGGGACACACGTGTATACAGGGTATTCTTTGATGACACTGATCATTATTTAATCTGCAGTGAAATTGGGATTGTGAGGCCGAAAGTGCAGGAGGTCAGGGCCTTATGTAGGAGGATAAGAGTGGAAAAACTTCAGGATAAGGAAATCAGGCACAAGTACATAACAGCGATCTCAGAGAGGTACCAGTAAGTTGAATGTAGTCAATTACAGTCATTGGAAAAGGAATGGACAAGGTACAGGGACACAGTACGAGAAGTGGCTAAAGAATGTCTTGGAACAGTAGTGTGTAAAAGTAGGATGGAGCAAACAGCAGGGTGGAATGACACAGTCAAGGCAGCCTGAAAAGGAAAAAGAAGGCGTATCAAAAATGGCTACATACTAGAACTCAGGTAGACAGAGAAAATTATGTTGAAGAAAGAAACAAAGCCAAACCAGTAATTGCACCATCCAAGAAGAAATCTTGGGAAGGCTTTGGAAACAGGTTGGAGACTATGGGTCAAGCTGCTGGAAAACCATTCTGGAGTGTAATTAGCAGTCTTAAAAAGGGAGGTAATAAGGAAATGACAAGTATTTTGGACAGGAAAACTGCTGGTGAATCCTGTGGATGCCATGGGCAGATGGAGGGAATATTTTGAAGAGTTGCTCAATGTAGGTGAAAATACGATCAGCAATGTTTCAGATTTCGAGGTGGAATGGGATAGAAATGATGATGGAAATAGGATCACGTTTGAGGAAGTGGAGAAAATGGTCAATAGATTGCAGTGCAATAAAGCAGCTGGGGTGGATGAAATTAAGTCGGAACTCATCAAATACAGTGGAACGTCAGGTCTTAAATGGCTACACTGGATGGGAGTCGGGACAGGTTCCATCAGACTGGACAAAAGCAGTAATCACACCAATCTTTAAACATGGAAACAGAAAATATTGTAACAACTACAGAGGTGTCTCTAATTAGCGTTGTGGGTAAAATCTTCTCAGGTATTGTTGAAAGGAAAGTGCGAGTATTAGTTGAGGATCAATTGGATGAAAATCAGTGTGGGTTTAGGCCTCTTAGAGGTAGTCAGGACCAGATCTTTATCTTACTGCAAATAATGGAGAAGTGTTATGAGTGGAACAAGGAATTGTATTTATGCTTTATAGATCTAGAAAAGGCATATGACCGTGTTCCTAGGAAGAATTTATTGTCTGTTCAGTTAGAGTTGACAGTAAATTGAGTTCATGGTTCAGAGTAGTTTCAGGGGTAAGACAAGGCTGCAACCTATCTCCACAGTTGTTCATATTATTTATGGATCATATGTCGAAAACAATAGACTGGCTGGGTGAGATCAAGATATGTGAATACAAAATAGCAGTCTTGCATATGCTGATGACTTAGTTGTGATGGCAGATTCGATTGAAAGTTTGCAAAGTAATATTTCAGAGCTAGATCAGAAATGTAAGGACTATGGTATGAAGATTAGCATCTCCAAAACGAAAGTAATGTCAGTGGGAAAGAAATATAAACGGATTGAGTGCCAAATAGGAGGAACAAAGTTAGAACAGGTGGACAGTTTGAAGTACTTAGGACGCATATTCTCACAGGATAGCAACATAGTGAAAGAACTGGAAGCGAGGTGTTGCAAAGCTAATGCAGTGAGCTCTCAGCTACGATGTACTCCCTTCTGCAAGAAGGAAGTCAGTACCAAGACTAAGTTATCTGTTCACTGTTCAATCTTTCGACCAACTTTGTTGTATGGGAGCGAAAGTTGGGTGGATTCAGGTTACCTTATCAACAAGGTTGAGGTTACGGATATGACAGTAGCTAGGGTGATTGCAGGTACTAGTAGATGGGAACAATGGCAGGAGGGTGTCCACAACGAGGAAATCAAAGGAAAACTGGGAATGAACTCTATAGATGTAGCAGTCAGGGCGAACAGGCTTAGATGGTGGGGTCATGTCACACGCATGGGAGAAGCAAGGTTACCCCAGAGACTCATGGGTTCAGCAGTAGAGGGTAGGAGGAGTCGGGACAGACCAAGGAGAAGGTACCTGGATTCGGTTAAGAATGATTTTGAAGTAATTGGTTTAACATCAGAAGAGGCACCAATGTCAGCACTGAATAGGGGATCAGCGAGGAATTTTGTAAGGGGGCTATGCTCCAGACTCAACGCTGAAAGGCATAATCAGTCTTCAATGATGATGATGAAGTGTAGTACGGTCAGCAAAACATGAAAGAACAACGGTGTAGTGCATTTTTTCATGTCCATCTGTTTTTATAATTACAGTTTTAGCACCTTTCGTGGCAACAGTACTGTTACTCGCCACGTGAAATGTCAGAGGAACTGCGTCCACATTTCGCTTAGGTCCACAATGGTTTTCTTTCGATGTTGAGTAATAAAGCGCTGGGAAGTTAATATTTTCTGTTCATACTCTTGCGGCATTTTGACGGTGTCCTTGAATCCATCTCAATACGTCATCTTCTAGTTTTAGCCATTCTGCATTCAGTCTTCAATTTGCACGTTTAGTCTTCCTATTTTTTTTCAGTTCTTCTTTATTAGCCGGCCAATTGCGAATGTTCTTTTTCTGTTGGAACAGGGTCGAAATACCGCTGAGCTGCTATGTTTCCATATTATTCTGCATATGCTGTTACTTTCAATTTATAGCCCGTATCGTACCGATACCTATTATTTTTTCCCACTACGAAACTATCTACTAACAAGAATACTGTTCTGTTATCGATAACACAATGCGCTTTCAATTCCAATTCAGTGGCTCCGTCGACTGCAATCACGCATCATAGGTTAGACAGTGTTCTGTGTTTGTGATGGCAGCGGGGGGAGGGAGAGAGAGAGAGAGAGAGAGAGAGAGAGAGAGAGAGAGAGAGAGAGAGAGAGAGTGTGTGTGTGTGTGTGTGTGTTAGCAAGCTTCCTCGCAGATTAAAATTGTGTGCCGGACCGAGACTCGAACTCGGGACCTTTGCCTTTCGCTGGCAAATGCTCTACCGACTGAGCTACCGAAGCACGACTCACGCCCCGTCCTCAAAGCTTTACTTCTGCCAGTATTTCGTCTCCTACCTTACAAACTTCACAGAAGCTCTCCTGCGAACAAGCTTGACAATCCCCGTAATTCATATTCGTCTCATCGGTGCCAGACATAGGTGGGTTTCCCGCAGTATCGAATATATGGCCATTTTTAAGACTAGTGGGAATTTCGAATCAAACATTGGACATCTTTATATTAATGTCGAGTATGAGACGCACCTGAATTTTGGAGAAAATGTGTCACCTATTGATATATAATGTTAGTGTTCCAAAGAGAATCTTCTCCGCCCCCGGTAGCTGAGTGGCAGACCGCATCTCGTGGTCTCGCGGTCGCGTTCTCGCTTCCCGAGCACGGGGTCCCGGGTTCGATTCCTGGCGGCGTCAGGGATTTTCACCTGCCTCGAGATGACTGGGTGTTTGTGTTGTCCTCATCATTCCGCCGGCACGGTAGCTCAGCGTGTTCGGTCAGAGAGCCGGTTAGCCTCTGTAATATAAAACTGAGTGGAAGGATCAACCACCGAACTTGAACAGGATGTCTTGCGACGTCCTCAACGACCAAACACAACGATCAGCAACGAACAAAACGAAAAAAAAGTGCTCAGCACGACAGACCGTCAATCCTAAGGGCCCGGGTTCGATTCCCGGCTGGGTCGGAGATTTTCTCCGCTCAGGGACTGGGTGTTGTGTTGTCCTCATCATCGTCAATTCTTCATTTCATCCCCATGGACGGGCAAGTCGCCGAAGTGGCGTCAAATCAAAAGACTTGCACCCGGCGATCGGTCTAACGGACGTGAGGCCCTAGTCACACGACATTACAATTTTGAGGAGAATCTTTACATAATCATACGTTCCTTAATTTTAGCACGAAATCTGTTGCTAAACTCATGACATCCCCACCACCATTCCGTCTCTGCTTAGTTTCCCTCCCTCGTCAACCTAATTCTATTTTCCCTTCCCCTGCCCCCATCATATACCTATTTAATACACTGACTGAGTAATCTGACACTCGGTTCTGGGTAGACAAGACAGGTTGCTGACGCAACAGCTTAGGCAGATGCTACATGCTACATACTTAATTTTTACTTTTTTGTAGATCTGAAGATGATCCAGAGTGATCGAAACATGCAACTAATTAAAAAACGTGCAACTGAGACGGAACAATAAATGGGACATACAATATGTGATCAAAAGTATCCGGACCACCCCCAAAACATATGTTTATCATATTAGGTGCATTGTGCTGTCACCTAATGCCAGGTACTCCATATGAACGACCTCAGTAGTCATTAGACATCGTGAGAGAGCAGAATGGGGCGCTTACGGACTTCGAACATGGTCAGGTGATAGGGTGTCACTTTTGTCATACGTCTGTGCGCGAGATTTCCACACTCCTAAACATCCCTAAGTCCACTGTTTCCGATGTCACAGTGAAGTGGAAACGTGAAGGGACACGTACAGCACAAAAGCGTACAGGCCGACCTCGTCTATTGACTGGCAGAGACCACCGACAGTTCAACACGGCCGTAATGTGTAGTAGGCAGACGTCTATCCAGACCATCACACAGGAATTACAAACTGCATCAGGATCCACTGCAAGTACTATGACAGATAGGCAGGAGATGAGAAAACTTTGATTTCATGGTCGAGTGACTGCTCATAAGCCACATGTCGCGCCGGTAAATGTCAAACGACGCCTCGCTTTGTATAAGGAGCGTAAACATTTCACTATTGAACAGTGTAAAAAACGTTGTGTGGAGTGACGAATCACGGTATACAATGTGGCGATCCGATGGCAGGGTGTGGGTATGGCGAATGCCCGGTGAACGTCATCTGTCACCGTGTGTAGTGCCAACAGTAAAATTCGGAGACGGTGGTGTTATAGTGTGGTTGTGTTTTTCATTGAGGGGGCTTGCATCCGATGTTATTTTGCGTGGCGCTATCACAGCACAGGCCTACATTGATGTCTTAAGCACCTTCTTCCTTCCCATTGTTGAAGAGGAATTTGGGGATGGCGACTGCATCTTTCAACACGATCGAGCACCTGTTCATAATGCACGGCCTGTGGCGAGTGGTTACACGACAATAACATCGCTGTAATGGAGTGACTTGCTCGGCGTCCTGACCTGAATCGTACAGAACACCTCACACACTCGATGGTGTCACACAATAGCGACCCAGCTGGGTTCCATAGGATTTACATCGGGCGAGTTTGATAGCCAAGATATCAACGTGAGATGAGTATAACGGCTGTAGCATGGTTTGAGCTCCGAGACACGGACAGTTATATTGCTGAGAGATGACGTCGACGGCGAGGAACACACCAAAGCATGAAGGGATGCAGGTCGTTCGCAGCTGTCGGCGTGTCTTCCATTACTACCACAGGTCCCATGCAAGTGTAGGAGAATGTCTGCCATGGCGTAAAACAGTGTATCCCACGCAAACCTCCCTGATTTCAAGGACACAGGAGAGAAAAACCACAGTAGACACGACAATATAAAATGCACCGCATTGTAGAGCATCTCAAGGAATTTATATTCCCGCGCCAGAAGTCTCGAGTATCGTCGCGAGAGTGCAGCATGGTCGCATGAAGTGAAAATGGCGACTCCACAGCAGCGCGCGCGAGCAGTAGTGTGGTTTGCAGAAACAAAATCGGCGATTGCTGTGCAAAGAAGTTACCGTCGTGTGTATGAATGTGATCCTCCTGATGTGAAAACAGTTAAGGAATGGTATCGGAAGTTTCTGGCAACAAGAAGTGTTTTGAAACATTCTGGCAGTGCACGTTATGGAGTTTCAGAAGAGACGGTGGAGGACATCAGACAAACGTTTCTCAGAAGCCCATGTAACTCAATTCGTCAAGCACCTAGGCAACTTGATGTACCTCGATCAACGTTGCATCGTGTAGTTCACCAGTGTCTTCGTATGTGTGCTTACGGAGTGCAAATTCTGCAACATCTGACTCGCGGACGACAAACCGTGAAAACAACAATTTGCTGTAGATATACTGCTGCATATTGAAGTTGATGCCAGCGTCCTGAAAAGATGTTTATTCTCAAATGAGACAACCTTTCATCTATCAGGAAGGGTTAATAGGCATAATGTTCGGATTTGGGGTTCGCAAAATCCGCACGTTGTCATTGAACATGTTCGTGATAGCCTCCTGTAAGTATCATTCCTGTGCCGACGACCTCCAGCTCTACCTAAGCCTCAGACCTGAAGATGTAAACACTGCAATCGCTCAGATGAATGACGATCTGTCTTCAGCAGTGACATGGGCGAAAAACCTGGGGCTTAAACTAAATGCAAAAAAGACGCAAGTAATCTTAATAGCCCATCAGAAATTAATAAGTTCAGATTTCCGCGAACGGTACTCCAATACCATATCAGAAAACAGTTAAGAACTTGGGTGTAACTTTGGACGAGCATCTCAACTGGGCGGAGAACACAGTCGCAGTGTGCCGAAAGACGTCTGCTTGTCTCTATGCTCTCAAAAAGTTTCGGAACGTCTTTCCACAGGACTTGAAACGCCAGCTCGTGCAAGCACTCGTTCTACCGAATTTTCACTATTGTGATATAATTCAACAAGGCATGAGTAGCGAAAACAGAAGACAGCTAGAGCTAACCATGAATGCCTGTGTGCGTTACACCTGCAACATTCGCCGATATGATCATATTAGTGCTTCATACTCCCAGCTACAGTGGCTGCGGGCGGACAAATTGCGTGACCACCACACTCTATGTCTACTTCACGGATTCCTCGTCGCTCAAGCACCCCAGTACCTTGCTTCAGAGATTAAACACCTTTCACACCATCATAATCGAAACACGAGGTCACTCTTATCTGGTATCCTAACTGTGCCCACTCACAAAACAAAAACTTTTGCAAACTCCTCCTCAGTTGCCGCTGTCTGCCTCTAGAACAAACTGCCCCTTACCTTGCGCAAAATTCAATCCCCTGCTGTTTTTAAGACGAAGTTGAAGCATTTCCTACTATCATCCTACGTCCTCCACAAAATTAATGTACAAGGCCAATCCTCTCATCTGTCAAGTAGCAAAGCTAGCGTCTCCTGTCTTGCTCGTGAGATGCCTTCCTCTTCATCTCTCTCTATTAGCCACGCAATCTTGTTTTCCTTTATATTTCCTTAATTATGTTACATAATGTCTATTCTTCTCCTCCCTTCACCATCACTCTCCCTCATACTCCCTGCTGCTAGCACTCCTATCTAAAATCTGTCTCTTCGATAATGTCTAATTATAACAGTACTTATGATCTATGAATATAAACTCTATATGTATGTATTTTTCCAGATGTGCATTTGTAAGCGTTTATTTCACTTTTTGTACTAGATGTAGTTTAACATCCCTACTAAAACATATGAATGTGAAATAAGTAGAATGCCTGGTTAGATGTAACAGAGGGCCTGATGGCCCTAATCTTGTCAGGTTAAATAAATAAATAAATAAATAAACTAAACGTCTGGTGTGGGCTAATGCACGACAGGATTGATGGACCGTTCTTTCTGGAGCAGACAGTGAATGGGTCAGTGTATCTGGATATGTTGTAGCAGTTTGTGTACCCTCGGGTACAAGACTTGCAACGCAACATCATTTTTCAACAAGATGGAGCTCCACCGCAGCGGTCAATGGCTGTTCGCAACTTCCTGGATAGTAAATTTCCCAGTCGTTGGATTGGACACGTAGGACCCAGTGCCTGGCCACCACGTTCACTCAACGTTACGCCGCTTGATTTCTTCATGTGGGGATTCGTGAAGAACCGCCTGTATGCGACCAAAGTGGACGATATTGTTGCAATCGCATTAGTGATGCGATGTCGCAACGTAGAAATAACAGAGGAAATGTTACAAAGAACTTGGCAAGAAATTGAATACAGACTCGATATTTTTCGTGCTACAAATGATTCACATGTAGAGGTGTACTGATGACAAATAAATAAATATTCTTTGAGATGCTCTACAATGTGGTGCATCTTTCATTGTCGTATCTACTGTGTTTTTTCTTCCTGGGTCTTTGAAATCAGGGAGGTTTGAGTGGGACCTCCTGTGCTGCTTCAACAGCCTGCGTCAGAGGCGTGCTGCACGTTTCGGATCGCCGTTCACCTGGATGGTGGCGTTCGTGAAGACGACCATCGACCTAGTGTACCAAAAATGTGATTCACACGAAGACAGACACGTTTCCATTGATCGACTGTCGAATCCCGATGGTCCCATGCCCACTGCAATAGTAACTGACGATGTCGTTGGGTCAAGGTGTAAACACATA
Organism: Schistocerca gregaria; assembly: GCF_023897955.1. Lineage (NCBI taxonomy): Eukaryota > Metazoa > Arthropoda > Insecta > Orthoptera > Acrididae > Schistocerca > Schistocerca gregaria. The sequence goes on along the minus strand of NC_064929.1, from coordinate 200,899,927 downwards.
GAGGTGGTCTGCTGCGGAGCTCTATGTTCAACAACGTACGATAAACCGTTTGCTCTTTCGGCAGAGATGCCACAGATCAGCATCTATCCTACTTTACAGACATGCCTCGGAACCCCGCTTTCTGTGAAGAGTCGTAAACGTCCTATCATTAACGCTTAGTGGTAGTTTCACTGCCCTTCTACTTGTTTCCGTAGATGCTCATGACGGTAGTATGCGAACATTCGACCAGTTTCTCCGTTTTCGAGATACTCGTACACAGGTTGTGCGTAATAATAAGCTGCCCTTTGTCAAAGCCGCTTACCTCAATGTATTTCCTCATTAGCGGGCCGTATCTTCGGTAGGGTGACTCCTCGACCGTGTCTTTTTCGCTTACGTACTTTTGTTACCGTGCAACGTGTCCGCAACGCCTCCAGGGGGTATACCAACGTGCGGTAATGTTTTGGGTTATCAGTGTAAATCGCACTCATACACGTATAGCTCTCGACTGTTCTACTCTGTACGACTCCCGAGCGACTGTCAACTTTGTCTGTGGTATTCAGGAATGTAACATGATTGTACGTCCCAAAATAGGTTGACAAAACTGACACCATGAATCTTGCATGGCTGTCCATAAACACGTGACAATACGACGGGGGTGGAAATCTCTTCCGAACAGTACGCTGCAAGGTATTCCAAGATATACTCAATAATGTTCATGTCTGGGGTGTTTGGTGGCTAGCGGAAGTGTTTAAACTCGGGGGAGTGTTCCTGGAGACACTCTGTAGTGGTTCTGGACGTGTAGGGTGTCGCATTGTTTTGCTGGAATTTCCCGAGTCCGTCGGAATGCACAATGGACATGAATGGACGCAGGTGATCAGACAGGATGCTGACGTGCGTGTCACCTGTCAAAGTCGTATGTAGACGTATCAGGGGTCCCATATCATTCTAACTGCACACGCCCCAGACCATTTCGGAGTGTCAACCAGCTTGAACAGTCCCCTGCTGACATTGGGTCCACGGATACCCTTACACGTCCATCCGATCGATACAATATGAAACGAGTCTCATGCGATCAGGTAACATATTTCCAGTCATCAACAGTCCACTGTCGGTGTTGATGGGCCCAGGAGAGGCGTAAAGCTTTGTGTCGTGCTGTCATCAAGGGTACACGAGTGGGCATTCGGCCCAGAAAGCCCATATCGATGATGTTTCGTTGAATGGTTCGCTCGCTGACGTTGATGGCCCAGCATTGAAATATGCAGAAATTTGCGGAAGGATTGCACTTCTGTCACGCCAAACGATTCTCTTCAGTCCTTGTTGGTCCCAATGTTGCGATGTCGAAATTTGATGTATCTGCCTCCTGGTATTTACGATACACTCGTGAGATAGTATTAAAATGTGGTTAAAAGATTCTTATTTGAATCACGCAGCATCATTAACGATGTTAAACCAAAGAGCCACAATATGGCAGTAAACAAAACAACATTCTTTAAATGATGAATCACAATATGAATCTTGTTTTTTTCGTTAGACAGTTTTAAAAACCAAATGAAAAACGAAACATCAGAAATATTGCTTCTTTTATAGGAATATAATATTATAAACCAACATGCTTAATTTGGTGTGTACGGTTTTGTGTGATATTAGGTTTACGATGTTAATAGTAGGTAATAGTAAGCGAAAATAATGACCGACTTGTGCAGAGTGTTACAAAAAGGTACGGCCAAACTTTCAGGAAACATTCCTTACACACAAAGAAAGAAAATATGTTATGCGGACATTTGTCCGGAAACGCTTACTTTCCACGTTAGAGCTCATTTTATTACTTCTCTTCAAATCACATTAATCATGGAATGGAAACACACAGCAACAGAACGTACCAGCGTGACTTCAAACACTTTGTTATAGGAAATGTTGAAAATGTCCTCCGTTAGCGAGGATACATGCGGCCACCCTCCGTCGCATGGAATCCGTGGTGCGCTGATGCAGCCCTCGAGAATGGCATATTGTATCACAGCCGTCTACAATACGAGCACGAAAAGTCTCTACATCTGGTACCGGGATTGCGTACACAAGTGCTTTCAAATGCCCCCATAAATGAAAGTCAAGAGGGTTGAGGTCAGGAGAGCGTGGAGGCCATGGAATTGGTCCGCCTCTACCAATCCATCGGTCACCGAATCTGTTGTCGAGAAGCGTACGAACAATTCGACTGAAATGTGCACGAGCTCCATCGTGCATGAACAACACGTTATGTCGTACTTGTAAAGGCACATGTTCTAGCAGCACAGGTAGAGTATCCCGTATGAAATCATGATAACGTGCTCCACTGAGCGTAGGTGGAAGAACATGGGGCCCAATCGAGACATCAATAACAATGCCTGCCCAAACGTTCACAGAAAATCTGTGTTGATGACGTGATTGCACAATCGCGTGCGGATTCTCGTCAGCCCACACATGTCGATTGTGAAAATTTACAATTTGATCACGTTGGAATGAAGCTTCATCCGTAAAGAGAACATTTGCACTGAAATGAGGATTGACACATTGTCGGATGAACCATTCGCAGAAGTGTACCCGTGGAGGCCAATCAGCTGCTGATAGAGCCTGCACACGCTGTACATGGTACGGAAACAACTGGTTCTCCCGTAGCACTCTCCATACAGTGACGTGGTCAACGTTACCTTGTACAGCACCAACTTCTCTGACGCTGACATTAGGGTCATTGTCAACTGCACGAAGAATTACCTCGTCCACTGCAGGTGTCCTCGTCGTTCTAGTTCTTCCGTAGTCGCGAGTGATAGGCTGGAATGTTCCGTGCTCCCTAAGACGCCGATCAATTGCGTCAATTCCTGTCGGCACACCTTCGTTCTGGAAATCTGTCTCGATACGAACGTACCGCGCCACGGCTATTGCACCGTGCTAACCCATACATCAAATGGGCGTCTGCCAACTCTGCATTTGTAATTATTGCACTGACTGCAAAACCACGTTTGTGATGAACACTAACCTGTTGATGCTACGCACTGATGTAATTGATGCTAGTATTGTAGAGCAATGAGTCGCATGTCAACACAAGCACCGAACTCAGCATTACCTTCCTTCAATTGGGCCAACTGGCGGTGAATCGAGGAAGTACAGTAGATACTGACGAAACTAAAATGAGCTCTAACGTGGAAATTAAGTGTTTCCGGACACATGTCCACATAACATCTTTTCTTTATTTGTGTGTGAGGGATGTTTCCTGAAAGTTTGGCCGTACCTTTTTGTAACATCCTGTATACAGTATACCTGGATATGCATTTTAATCATCAGTGAAACGTAGCTAGAAAGACACACTGAACCTCTCGTGGTGATTTCGAGAACAATGCAAACATCCCTCGTTCAGTGCCAGTGCAGAAACGAGCGCATTCAGCCGCACTGCCGAGCTGCGCTGGCGGAGTGGTGCCCGCGAAGCCTCGGGGTCCGGACGGCGGCAGTGGTGTTGCCACGTGTACGGCTGTCAGCGTCGAGCAATAAGCGAAATGACTCGCCACCCCCTCCCCCTCCGCCTCCCCACGCCCCCGCGCCGCGCTGTCCTGCCCCACCTATCCCCAATTAGGGCGGGTGGCGGCGGCCTTCGCCTTCGTGTCGCTCGGCGTATTGATCCGGGAGCGGCGCGGCGTGCGTGGTGGACCAACCTGTGGCGGGTGCTCCGCGGGGATCAATACGCGGGCCGCTGTAACTGGCCGCGCATAGGGCTAGGCGCGCCCCTCGCCGGTGCGTACGCCGGGGGCCGAGCGAGTGTCGCGGGCACTGCGCAGTGCCGGCCCTGCCGAGTGGCAGCTCCATGACCAGCGGGCGCCCGCGCTCCGAAACGCGCCAGCGGCCGGGCTCGCGGGCTCGCAAGGTGCCCCTGCTGTGCAGGCTACACTGCACCACCGTCGAGTTCGAAGTGTTGCCTACTCACAAGGCGCCCGTTGTTCCTGAACCTACCCCTGAAGTGCAGGCTACACTGCGCCACCGTTGTCTTCGAAGTGTTGCCTAGTCTCAAGGCGCCCGACGTTCGCGAACCTGCCGAAGTTTGACTGAGCGCGGTGCGTGTGGCTCCAGACTTCGTTGCAGTGAAGTGTAGCTAATTGCGCGGCTGCTAGGCGGCCGGGGCGGGAGTGCTCTGCTACGTCGGGCGGTCGCAGAGGTGTCGACGCCGCAACAGGGGCCGCCAGTCGCGTGGAGAGACGACGCCACCGGCGCAGCGGGTGGCGAAGGTAGTGTCGGCGTCGCCGCTGGCGTGGCGTCACTCGCGCCGGAGACGCCGTGACGCGAGGTGGTCGCCGGCGTCCAGCGGGGGCAGCGGCAGCGTTGGGCTCGCTAGCGTCGGTCGGGCATGGCCGGCACCCAGGTATGTAAACAAGGCGGCCAGCGCGCTTGGCGACCGCCCAATCGGGAAGCGCGCCGCACCGTAGCTGTTTGTTTACATTTCTTCGTCTCACACGGATCGATCCAATGAGAGCTGAAATCAAACACGATGTTGGCGATAATACCTCGGTAATCAAATCTGTCTGGTCTCTTCCTATCAGAGTTTCTACCGTGGCAATGTACAGGTGATATATTATGTGATCGAAAGTATCCTGACACCCCCCCTCCCCTTCAAAAACATACGTTCTTGATATTAGGTACACTGTGCTGCCACCTACTGCCGGGTACTCCATATCAGTGACTTCAGCAGTCATTACACATCGTGAGAGAACAGAATGGGGTGCTCCACGTAACTCATGGACGTCGAACGTGCTCAGGTGATTCGGTGTCACTTGTGTCATACGTCTATACGTGAAATTTCCACAGTACTAAAAATCACCGGGTCCACTGTTTCCGACGTGATACTGAAGAGGAAGCGTGAAGGGACATGTACACTATAAAAGCGTACAGGCCGACCTCGTTTGTTGACTGACACAGACCGTTGACAGTTGAAGAGGGTCGTAATGTGTAATAGGCAGATTCCTATCCAGACAACCACACAGGAATTCCAAACTGCATCAGGATCCACTGCAAGTACTATGGCAGTTGGGCGGGAGGTGAGAGAACTTGGATTTCATGGTCCAGCGACTGCTCATAATCCACACATCACGCCGGTAAACGCTAAACGACGCCTCGATTGGCGTAAGGAGCGAAAACATTGGACGACTGAACAGTGGGCAAACGTTGTGCGGAGTGACGAATCACGGTATACAATGTGGCGATCCGATGGCAGGATGCGGGTATGGCGAAAGCCTGATGAACGTTATTTGCCAGCGCGTGTAGTGCCAACAGTAAAATTCAGAGGCGGTGGTGTTATGGTGTGGTCGTGTTTTTCACTGAGGGGGCTTGCACCCCTTGTTGTTTTGCGTGGCAGAATCACAACACAGGCCTACATTGGTGTTCTACGCACCGTCTTGCTTCCCACTGTTGAAGACCCATTCGTGGAAGGCGATTGCATATTTCAACACGATGGAGCACCTGTTCATAATGCACGGCCTGTGGCGGAGTGGTTACACAACAATAACATCGCTGTAATGTACTGGCCTGCACAGAGTCATGACCTGAATGCTATAGAACATCTCTGGGATGTTCTGGAACGTCGGCTTCGTGCCATGCCCCACCGACCCCCATCGATACGTCTCCTCAGAGCAGCACTCCGTGAAAAATGGGTTGCCATTCCCCAAGAAATCATGTAGCACCTGATTGAAAGTATACCTGCGAGAGTGGAAGCTGTCATCAAGGCGAAGGGTGAGCCAACAACATATTGAATTCCGTCATTACCGATGGAGGGTGCCATGAACTTCTAAGTCATTTTCAGCCAGATGTCAGGTTACTGTTGATCACTTAGCGTAGATCAATCATCAAAGCTTGCAGTTTGCGTAATGACATTCAGACATTCACTGCGGTATTAACACTCCAGAATGGCATATCTGTACGAGCTGAAGCGAATTATTACCTGCGATTTGTTAAATTATTATGGTATGTATACACTTTTGGCTGGTGCGTAGGGTCGTAGAGTGTTACCATAATTTGAATAAACACAACAGATGTAACAGAGATTACAGTCATCAACAGCATATTCTCCTTCAGTGTTTACAATAGTCTGCCAAGGCTCGGGTAAATTTTCCATTCCGCAAATGTAAAAACATGTGGCTTTGAGGCGAAAAACTTGTCTAGCCATTTTCAGAGCGAGTTTACATGCGGAAGGAAATTACTCGAAGGTTGTTCAATATTAAGCGGGAAAGGTGAAAATTTGAGGACGCGAGATCAGGAGTTGTGGAATGGCTTCCCAACCCAATTCCTGCATAGTGCTTTTTCGTCAGTATAGCAGAATGCGGGCTGGCGTTGTCGTGGAGTAGAATCGCTTAGTCTTCCTGGTGTTTGTACTCGGATTGCATCTGCAGGGCGTCTCAGTTGTTGACAGTAAATGTCAGCAGTGATGGTCACACCTCGGGGAAGAGATTAACAGTACACCACGCCGTCCCTGTTCCACCAGATGAGTAACATTATCTTCTGTGGATGCGCACAGGTGTTTACACGGGGAATTGCTGCTTTGTTTGGGCTCAGCAATCCCTTTATTTCTCTTACATTAGCGTTGAAGACACCACTTCTTTTCACCAGTAACGATACACGATTGGAATGGTCTGTGTTGTTCACGAACCAATTGATGACGAGCAAGCAGAGATTCACATATGGCCACCTTCTGATTTTTGTCGGCTTAGAGTACGCGGTACCCATACATCCGATTTTTGAACCTTCCCCATTGCAGACACGATGGTGGAAGGATCCCTGTTTATCAGGGTGACATGAATCACTGGATTAACGTGTTTAAACGACCTTCATCAATCCTTGAAGGTCTTCCTGAACGTGTAAGATAACTAATGTCAGAACGATGCTCCTTAAAACGACAAAACCATTTTCTTGGCCTACACTGTCCAGTGGCGTTATCCCCATAAATGACGCAAACATTGGTGGCTACCTCCGCTGCTGTTACCATATGGCTCTGAGCACTATGGGACTTAACATCTATGGTCATCAATCCCCTAGAACCTTGTACTACTTAAACCTAACTAACCTAAGGACATCACAAAACACCCAGTCATCACGGGGCAGAGAAAATCACTGACTCCGCCGGGAATCGAATCCCGGAACCCGGGCGCGGGAAGCGAGAACGCTACCGCACGACCACGAACTGCGGACTGCTGTTACCCTTTTACTGAACTGTAACAGAAGAATATCTCTGCAACGTTCCGATTTCTACACTTGGTTCTCTATTTTCTAGCGTCCGCAGCTCCAATCACTGTCTTCGAATGACAATATGTAAACTGAAGTGGCAACAGTGAAGAGTACATAGAAAATGGCAATCGATAAATAAACGCATAGGAACCGGAATAGCAACATGCGAAACAAAAACTGTCGAACTTATGCACCAACCTAATATTTTATATTATTTAATGGCTAGCCCATGCACTAACCCACGTGCAGAGATAAAAACAACTGGATTTTAAGTATCATATATAATTATCGACCGACTTCAGAAATTTAAAACGCGGACAATCTACTCATTAAGAGCTACAATGCTATGTTAAAGGTTCAACACAGTAAGTCAAATATAACGGCTATACACCGTGTCCATGTGTTGATGCAGCCTAACTCACGCCGCGGATATTACCCGCACTATATTCTTTTAATATCTCAGAATGAGAGCACTTACCCACTTCCAACAAAGTTTACCCGTAACTTCAAACCTTCCCAAAGTTTTTAAAGCTGATACACCCCTCCACCCTCCAAAATAATGGAACGAAGGAAGGTTAAACGCTAATAAATTTTTGCTGTTCATCCAGTAAAACTTCATGCATGACGTTTTAATTTATTACTTCTTTACGGTTAACTCTATCTAATCACAACAGATTTTGTATATAATATCCGCACATGCCAGTGAGTGTACCTGCAAACTTATATAACCGTACGATACATGGTTCAGGAGATATATTGAGATGTATGTTAAGCCAGCTTTTTCTTAAAACGGAAAGCAAATGAGCCCCAGAGTGTACACATCCAGTGTTTGACGACGAGAGCACTCAGATTTAAACAAACTTTAGACATAATTTCAAATCTTTTGTAACTTTGTTCATTAGTCCGTGGTGAATAATTCGAAACTATTGAAACCAACAAGACTAGGGTTTTGCGTCTTCAATCATAAACGTTTTGTATGGTTAACGTCAAATATTTAACACATTAAATCATTTGTAAAGGAATCACACGTTTGAATTAGTTTTATACGTGAGAATTCGATTCTTTAAAGACTCTGGACGGAGGGGGATACTTGTGAGAGATGAATATGCGTAGATAATCTTTAAAATATAGTTCAGCATCAAAATGTGGTTCTTTCATTTGAACAAACATGGTATGGTAACAATGGAGTGACTTCCAGATGTTGTTTACATTTTTGAATCAATATACACAATTTGCACTGACGACACTACACTACAAGTTACACACACACACACACACACACACACACACGCCTTTATAGTTCACTCTGTCTCTGTACTCTTCCCATCTATTGCCATTTTCTATTTCCTACCTGTCACTATCTCGTACTAAACAATCTTGTTTAACCTACGAGTTCACCGTTAATCAACTCCGATGAACGGTCGTATTACTAAACGTTTGTTGCATTTCTGTAAAAGGCATTTGTATACTGTATTTGTGCACTATTTGTTAGTATTATTCCTAGATGAAGGCCACACATTATCGTTAAAGTATTCACTTAGCTTTTGTAATCTGTAATCCTAATGTTGACTTTTAACATCAAACATCGCAAGAACAGAAGATCATATTACATTTTTTCTATATAATATGTAAGTGAAACATTTGTTTAAATATTGAGATGTGTTGTATAACAAGTAAGCTATGTATTATCTTTGTAATGGTGAGATACCTAAACAAGATGTGATGTTATTTCCAACTTGTAATGTCATCTTTGAAAATGATGTATTTTAGTATAACAGAGAAAACAAATCGTAGGGGTTGCTTCATCGTGATATCCTATACAATAAAAATATAATAAAAAAAGGCAAACTTCTCAGGTACGGGTTCTGGTGCGTTGGATCGCTCGTCACAACTGAAATATTGATGAAGCTATGACTATAAAAAGAAGAGAAAAACACGCTATTGAAGGGACAGTAAACGGATTTTGGCATTACATTTTTCCACCTATGTTACTGGACTGGTTTTTCCAAAAATACCCCTAAGGCAACCATAATACAGAAGACACTCTGTTAACCGTTTTTGGCGGGAACTAGGGGTTCTCGAAAGTCAAATTGTGAAGCCATGAGTCTGAAACACGCCTTATACAACAGCTGTTCTTAAGCTCAGCAGAGTGCTTTGGTTGAGTCCATTATTTTTTTCCTTCCTCCTAGCTGTGTATGAATTCTCTTTTCATCTAAGATGATGCGTTTCACCTACATTTCACGACCCATCCACAATAGCCAACGCTGATTATTTTTCGCAATCTTCAAACGTACATTAGAATGATTTTGCTCACAGCTATTGTATTTGCATCAAGTGCGGTATTTTTGTTCCCCAAAAATATTCGGTCGTCAGCTGCAGAAGTGGATCACTTTACTGCTTTAACAGGTTTCGACAGATTAATATGTCATCTACGGAAGTTCAGTAATGGCTTATACAACGGGTACGCAGACGCCTATACCTTCGTCAATGAAGTAAATAAAGTTCTAGTTTCAAAACGCTGTAGACAGAGAACCACTGCTCAGAATAGCGTCAAATTTTAGCAGGATATTATTGACGGAGGGGGAACGTCAGGGAACTAACAAAGTTAAAGAAAATTTTACCAATAGATGGCGCTATAAGCATCGCAACGTAAGTGGTATCGGCTACAAATGACAGATGACTCACAATACGAAGGCCACGGTTTAAATTGCAGGTTATACCATTCATACTGTTCAATGTGAATGAATGCACAAGTTCTATAGTCAACAGTTGAGGTACTGTTGGTCAGTTGAGTCCATCCACCACGGCAAGGTCGTACAACATAGGCCAGAAGAAATAGGGTTTTAAGGGTCATGATGTCGAAAACCGCATAATAAGCGTAAGGACATCGGTTTTGTAACTGCCTTGAGGCAGGCGCAAGGCATGTTCAGCGTGATCTCCACCGTTTTCTGCTGCAAGTTGAAACTGAGAAACGGCTCGTTCCACAACAGATCGGAGTGTCTCGGGGGCTATGTTCAGAATGCGTTGCGCAATGCGTGCTTTCTTCAAGTCAGCTACGTTCGTCATTGGAGCACTGAACACAACATCTTTCAGATAACCCCACAGATTAAGACCAGGTGATCTCGACGGCCAGACTGTAGGGAACTGACGGCTGATACTTCTAGCATTTCAGGAAAACTTCTGCAGCAGTGTGAAGTGCGTGGAGGAGCGCCATCTTGCATGAATACGATTCTACGCTCACACCCACGCTGTTGAAGGGTTGGAAAGACGTTGGTGCATACCAGTAACAGGGGCTGTAGGACTCGTTTCCTCGAAAAAACACGGCCCCTTTTAAACCATGTTCCATAACTGCAATCAATGTCCTGCAAAATAGCCAATCAACTGAGATTTTTCCCGCCAATTTTCAGGCGGGATAAAAGACAGGGGGAGCTGGGAGTTTCCCAGAAGGGAAGCGTAAATTAAAACTGACATAGTTAATTAACTAGCCAGTCAAGCTGATATTAAAAGTGTGCTTGTATCGGTGAGGGAAGTTCCCAGAAAGGTAAAAGGGAGGGGAGGGGTAGGGGTTTCACTGAAATACTGGTTAGGCCAGTATTACACTATCAAATTTCTTTGTAAAATATCTTTGTCAAAGCTATTTGATGGTGTAATAAGGAACTTTGCCAAATGTCATCCAACATTTGATCAAATCTAGGGCCTGGCTGTACATTTGATCAAAAAAGTCGCTTGTCTTCTGTTCACTGCAATGTGAAATGTTACTACATGGAGCGCTAGCATCGCTGCAGCGTTCTGTCGTCTGTTTTTATAAACATTGCGGGTAAGTACAATTGGTGTGTGCTGACAACCACAAAATTAATAGAGATGCATGAAGCAGATGGGGCGCTTTACAACGTGGGGCACCCTGAATACAAAAATAGATTAAGAAGATTGGAGACCAAACGTAACCCTACCCAACCCTCTCCTGTAGCAGGGAATCGGAATGTTTCAGTGAGCCTGTCATCTGCAGATGTAGCAGTTCTGAAGTGAATATTGTGCTTTCTGATATGAGGAAACACTTCATTGAGAACATACAGAAATGTATGCTCATCCAGTCTTAAGTAATTGATGTACGACTTGACGTCCTCCACTGTAATCTCACGTAACAAGTTTTGTTCAATGCTTTTATCGTGTCGCCGTAAAACCCTCGGCTTCACCCACGTACATTTCCTCCCCCCCGCCCCCCCACTTCTGTATCACATGTGCACACAGTGCAATTGTGGTACATGCAACTGCTGCGATTAATAACAAGTTGTTGTTGTCAGCCATCTTCAACTCTGACGAAAAATATGATGACAGTGTAATACACCTTTTTAGCGCCACGTCAAAGATCTTTGTCAAATATATTTGGCGGAATATTTGATCAAATCTTTGACAAAGAAATTTGACAGTGTAATACCGGCCTTATCCCCAGGGAGCCAAGATCCACTTAGGAGAACAATAGGTTAAGGATCTGCCAATCAAAACGACAGATGAATCCAGGGGTCATAATCCACTTAGCAGAACAATAGGTTAAGCACCTGTCACTCAAAAGAGAACAATAGTTTTGCCTCAGAATGTACACATGTCCCTAATGTAGGCACCGTGCGCCAACGAATTGCGCTGATTCTCTCTTTGCCCCCCTATGTCGTCGTCAAGGTGCACCATACAGACGCCTTTGCAGAGTGAAGTGGTATTGGTTGATGTAAGTGTGGAGTTTTCGTTCCCTATATTCTGAAAGTCTGCATATTGACATATTCTTTGAGATACAAATGGGATTCGACTGTCCACAGAATGCTCAATGGCCATTCGCTGTCCATTTCCATGCAAATAAGACATTTCAGAGTGAACGTTTGTCTTGCTGTCGTGTCAGTAAGAAGCAACTCATGAACATGGGCAGTTTTGTGTGGATAGCAGTGCAGGGTGTTTCGTAGGATTTGATGCACCATGCTCACAGCTATGTCCAGCGTTCGCACAACTTCCCATCCACTGCATGTTCGCACACCACCTCTCGATCCCTCCTGCAATGCTGTGGCCAGATCCTCGTCACTCGCCGGATCGACTGCTTTCCTCCCTCTGGCACATTTCACTTCAGAAGCACCTGTCTTTTCGACTCCTGTAATAATGTTCTCTAGATCCTCAGCAGTCATCGAACCTATGCCTTTTTTCATAACCGTAAGTGCCCGGAACTTCTGTAGCGATACTGGAGCACAGTAACCGTTCCTGTGAAAGATTTTTACCAGCAGCGCGCCATCCTTCATAGAGACAGTCTTGATGGACGCCTCGGACGCAAACCAAGAAATAGCCATGTGCCGCGCGTCTACCAATGTGCATATTCTGACGCTTATGGCGCCATTCATTGGTGAAACTTTCGTTACTTATTTTTTTGTTCCATGACTTTTCAATGTGTGTAAATAATACACTGTTCAAACCTGACATTATACTCAGCTGTGGTTCTATTTCTACAATGTCTCGAAACTGGAACTTTAATTATGGACACAGCCGAATAAAAACAAGAGATGGAAGATAAGTAAGTAAACAGTTCATTATTTTAAAACTAATCCCCGTAACTATTGACATACACACATCAAAACCAGTTTTGCATCACCCCGGTTCCCAGAACTCCTGAAGATAGACGATGACTGTGGATATTGTATCACAGTCTCTTTGACGGTTCAGAGATGTCACTAGACCCACCTAAAGATGTAAACAACCATGAATGAGCAGCGCCTATTAGACGGAGGGGTCCGACAGCAGATTAGTTCCAGTCATTCCATCAGGAAGGAGGTACACGGCTCGTGTGGTCTGTAGTTCAACCATGCGTGGGCGGTCAATAATACGGTCCGCATTCTGCCAGGAAGGGCTCTCGATAAGGGAAGTTCAAAAATGGCTCTGAGCTAGTGATGATGTTCGGACATGGAGAAGAGAGAGAGAGAGAGAGAGAGAGAGAGAGAGAGAGAGAGAAACTGTCGATGACACGCCTCGCTCAGGCCGCCCAAGGACTGCTACTGCAGTCGATGACCGCTACCTAAGGATTATGGCTCTGAGGAACCCTGACAGCAACGCCACTATGTTGAATAATGCTTTACGTGCAGCCACAGGATGTCGTATTACGACTCAAACTGTGCGCAGTAGGCTGCATGATGCGCAACTTCACTCCCGACGTCCATGGCGAGGTCCATCTTTACAACCACGACACCATGCAGCGCGGTGCAGATGGGCCCAACGACGTGGCAAATGGACCGCTCAGGATTGGCATCACCGATGAGTGTCGCAGATGCCTTCAAGCAGACAATCGTCGGAGACGTGTCTGGAGGCAACCCGGTCAGGCTGAACGCCTTAGACACACTGTCCGACGAGTGCAGCAAGGTGGAGGTTCCCTGCTCTTTTGGGGTGGCATTATGTGGGGCCGATGTACGCCGCTGGGGTCATGGAACGCGCCGTGACGGCTGTACGATTCGTGAATGCCATCCTCCGACCGATAGTGCAACCGTATCGGCAGCATAGTGCTCTTCATGGGCGACATTTCGCTCCACAATCATGCCCATCTCGTAAATGACTTCCTTCAGGATAACGACATCGCTCGACTAGAGTGGCCGGCATGTTCTCCAAACATGAACCCTATCGAACATGGCTGGGATAGATTGAACAGGGTTGTTTATGGACTGCGTGATCTACCAAACACTCTGAGGGATCTACGCCGAATCGCCGTTGAGGTGTGGGACAATCTGGACCAACAGTGCCCAGATAAACTTGTGGATAGTATGCCACGACGAATACAGGCGAGCATCAGTGAAAGAGGACGTGGTACTGGGTATTAGAGGTACCGGTGTGTACAGAAATCTGGACCAACACCTCTGGCGGTACAACATGCAATGTGTGGTTTTCATCAGCAATAAATGATGTTTATATTGATCTCTAATCCAATTTTCTGTACAGTTTCGGGTACTCTCGGAACCGAGGTGATGAAAAACTTTTTTTGATGTGTGTATGAAGCTGGTGCTCGTAATGTTTTGGCTAATCAGTGTATTTTCTTTGCGTGTTTGTCCGTCCGTAGCATTTTCGCTTTAGCGAATCTCTTATTCCCTCACCGTGCTTCTGCAGGGAAGGGGATCGAAAATAAATAGACGAATGTTGAAGTTTGTTCAGGGATAGCTCCGTCAACACGGCACGGGCTGGCCTTCATGTTATTGTGATACCGCGTTAGGCGGAGAGGCAATTTCGCAGCCAATCTACGCGGCGTTCTCCATTTCCGATGGCTGAATGGCGACGGCCGACCGCCGGCTCGCCTCGTGTGGCGGCTAGCGGCGCCAGCCTCCCACCCAGCAGCGGCGGAAATCACTCTGCCCCGGCCGCTCCACCCCTCTCCCCTTTTGTCGATAAGCAGCCCGGCCCCCGGGGGGCGAAAAAAGTAATTACCGACGCAGCGCACGTCGCCCCCACTGCGTGGACTGTTATTATATTGCCAGAATCAGCAGCGCCCGAAGCCGCTCAGCTGGAAAGGCTGCCAGGCGAGCGAGGGGAATGCCATACATTTGCCACGCCGGACTTCTGCCGCGCTTGCCCCTTCGCCAGGTAGCGATCCCTCAGGTAAGGGACGCCCTTCCTCGTACTACTTCTGTCCGCTTTCAAACCGCCGTCTCCACATCTTACTCGATACAACCAGTACGTAAGGGACCTTCTTCTTCGACATCTTGGCCAAATACAGAGCTTCTTTTACGATATCGAAATATTTACAACTTTTGGGAAACAAAAGCAATACCGACGATTATGTCAGTATGTTATTAGTTCTGCCAAGTATAAATATACACTCCTGGAAATGGAAAAAAAGAACACATTGACACCGGTGTGTCAGACCCACCATACTTGCTCTGGACACTGCGAGAGGGCTGTACAAGCAATGATCACACGCACGGCACAGCGGACACACCAGGAACAGCGGTGTTGGCAGTCGAATGGCGCTAGCTGCGCAGCATTTGTGCACCGCCGCCGTCAGTGTCAGCCAGTTTGCCGTGCCATACGGAGCTCCATCGCAGTCTTTAACACTGGTAGCATGCCGCGACAGCGTGGACGTGAACCGTATGTGCAGTTGACGGACTTTGAGCGAGGGCGTATAGTGGGCATGCGGGAGGCCGGGTGGACGTACCGCCGAATTGCTCAACACGTGGGGCGTGAGGTTTCCACAGTACATCCATGTTGTCGCTAGTGGTCGGCGGAAGGTGCACATGCCCGTCGACCTGGGACCGGACCGCAGCGACGCACGGATGCACGCCAACACCGTAGGATCCTACGCAGTGCCGTAGGGAACCGCACCGCCACTTCCCAGCAAATTAGGGACACTGTTGCTCCTGGGGTATCGGCGAGGACCATTCGCAACCGTCTCCATGAAGCTGGGCTACGGTCCCGCACACCGTTAGGCCGTCTTCCGCTCACGCCCCAACATCGTGCAGCCCGCCTCCAGTAGTGTCGCGACAGGCGTGAATGGAGGGACGAATCGAGACGTGTCGTCTTCAGCGATGAGAGTCGCTTCTGCCATGGTGCCAATGATGGTCGTGTGCGTGTTTGGCGCCGTGCAGGTGAGCGCCACAATCAGGACTGCATACGACCGAGGCACACAGGGCCAACAACCGGCATCATGGTGTGGGGAGCGATCTCCTACACTGGCCGTACACCTCTGGTGATCGTTGAGGGGACACTGAATAGTGCACGGTACATCCAAACCGTCATCGAACCCATCGTTCTACCATTCCTAGACCGGCAAGGGAACTTGCTGTTCCAACAGGACAATGCACGTCCGTATGTATCCCGTGCCACCCAACGTGCTCTAGAAGGTGTAAGTCAACTACCCTGACCAGCAAGATCTCCGGATCTGTCCCCCATTGAGCATGTTTGGGACTGGATGAAGCGTCGTCTCACGCGGTCTGCACGTCCAGCACGAACGCTGGTCCAACTGAGGCGCCAGGTGGAAATGGCATGGCAAGCCGTTCCACAGGACTACATCCAGCATCTCTACGATCGTCTCCATGGGAGAATAGCAGCCTGCATTGCTGCGAAAGGTGGATATACACTGTACTAGTGCCGACATTGTGCATGCTCTGTTGCCTGTGTCTATGTGCCTGTGGTTCTGTCAGTGTGATCATGTGATGTATCTGACCCCAGGAATGTGTCAATAAAGTTTCCCCTTCCTGGGACAATGAATTCACGGTGTTCTTATTTCAATTTCCAGGAGTGTAGATCCCTCTGTATGTACGGTAGATTCCGTTCACGCTTACTGACTGCGAATGTACGCTAATCATTTGTTTTTGATCGCTGCATTTGTGCCTACTTTAATTACTACAACTGCATGTCCAAAAGACAATAAGGAACGAAGAAATGGGTATGTGAATGTTTAAAAAGAAGAACGACATACTCCATTTTAATTTACTCTCTAAAATACGATATCCCTTGTGACGAAACATTAGTTGATAAAGTGTAGCGGGACAATGTTCAAAGCATTACTGAAAATACGTTCACTAAATAGAGATAAGGTCATATATGATCGACATGTCATCTAAAGTCGACATACAATTTTAAAATGTTAGAAATAAGGAAATGAAGTAATACACGATGCTATGCTTGTAACGTACGTTGTTGTTCTACATTGTTTAGCTCTGGTATTTACAGGGTCACAGAGAAAACATCCTAGGTTTTGGAGGGAAAAGCCGTAATTGTAATAATCTGCACTAAAACTGAAACAAGAAGCACAGCTTAATGAAAAATAATGTAATGTGTGTTCCAGCTCACAAGCGACATTGAAGTAGGTAGTTCCTGTGACTTAGTATGGGCAGAGGTTTTACTCGACAACCGGAATAAAGTAACAACTGGCTCCTTTTACAAACCCCCTGTCTCAGATGAAACAGTTGCTGAACAGCTCAAAGAAAACTCGAGTCTCATCACAAATAGATACGCCACTCATACAATTATAGTTGGCAGTGACTTCAATCTACCTTCCGTATGTTGACGAAAATACAAAAATATGGCCCTGAGCACTATGCGACTTAACTTCTGAGGTCATCAGTCGCCTAGAACTTAGAACTAATTAAACCTAACTAACCTCAGGACACCACACACATCCATGCCCTAGGCAGGATTCGAACCTGCGACAGTAGCGGTTGCTCGGTTCCAGACTGACGCGCCTAGAACCGCACGGCCACTCCGGCCCTCACAAAAATACATTTTCGGACCCTATTGTAGATACAAAAGAACTTCTGTAATTGTTATATGCTTTTTTTAAAATTATTTTGTAGTTCACGAGGCCATTCAAATTTTAAGTGGTTACGAAAACACACTTGACCTCTTAGCCACAGATATTCCTGAGCATCACGACGGATACTGGGATTAGTGAACACACAGTCGTATCGAGGCTCAATTCCATAACAAAGAAATTCACCAAAGGTAAACGTGACATATCTATTTATAAAAGCAGCTAAAAATTCGGTTCACGTCTTTCTAAGAGACGCCGGCCGGTGTGGCCGTGCGGTTCTAGGCGCTACAGTCTGGAACCGCGTGACCGCTACGGTCGCAGGTTCGAATCCTGCCTCGGGCATGGATGTGTGTGATGTCCTTAGGTTAGTTAGATTTATATAGTTCTAAGTTCTAGGGGACTGATGACCTCTGATGTTAAGTCCCATAGTGCTCAGAGCCATTTGAACCATTTTTTCTAAGAGACAGTCTCCAATCCTTCCAAACTAGGAAAGTTAAGACCATATGTAGCCTAAGTTCAAAGAAATAGTATCAACAGCACTCGAGAGATTCAACCCAAGTAAATAAATAATAGACGGAACTGATCCCCCACGGTACACAAAACACGACAGAAAGCTGATGGAGGAGCACCGAAAAAGGCACCTATAGTTTAGACGAACGCAAAACGTGCAAGATTAGCGAAGTTTTACTTAGGCTCGAAATTTGGATTTCAATGCGACATGCATTTAATAGTTTCCACAACGAAACTGTCTCTAGAAATGTGGCGGACAATCCATAGAGATTCTGGTTCTATGTTAAGTAAACCAGCGGAAAGGCTCGGTAAGCTATGAGGAGGAGGAGGAGGAGGAGGAGGAGGGGGAGACAAGGGACCCAACCCTCCGGAGCAGGTGAAACCGCGGCGAATGTCCGGCGCGGCAAATGTCCGCACACCGTGCGAGGGCCCAGTTTCGCGGAAGCGAAGGCAGTTGCGGGCGACAGAATCTCCGGGGTGAGTAGGGGCAGTTCCTTACCTACCCGTTCGTAGCTGAGTGTGCCCCGGAATACTTGCTGTGGAAAGACAGACTTGTCGCGCGTTGCGCTATCCGCCAACTGTGAATCGGGTGAGTGGTGACAACAACGAGTTGTCACTAGAGATGGGCAAACTCGTTCATCCTTGGAAACTAGTTCACTGCTGACCGTTCTTTTTTGGGAACCGTTCATTTTTACTCGTTCACCGTTCATTTTTACTCGTTCACCGTTCATTTTTACTCGTTCACCGTTCATTTTTACTCGGTCACCGTTCATTTGTGCTTCATATATGGTTCTTATGAAAAATTGGAAACTAGTAGCATAGGTGGCTGAAGGATGGAGGGCACCAAGAGGGGGCATTTGCCTCCCCCCTGGAGTACAGAGTTTTTATTCATTACAGAATTCTTACACACTTTCAGAAGTAATTTCTGTGATTGTGCAGAACCTCTCGTTTAGCCAACTGCATCGTTGTGTGGCTGATCGCAGGGGAATAATATAGGGTGGCGCACGGAAAACCGGCCCCGAGTACAGACTGCTCGCCAATTACGGACGATGTGTTGCCCGTTACGAGCAGATACAACAAACAGACAAACATGTAATAATTAGGCAGTGAAGAAATACCAAGCTAATACAAGCAACAATTGCGAAGCAATCGATGACGATGCATAGAGAGCTGGAGAAGAGTACATGAAAAAAAAAAAAAAAAAAAAAAAAAATGGTTCAAATGGCTCTGAGCACTATGCGACTTAACTTCTGAGGTCATCAGTCGCCTAGAACTTAGAACGACTTAAACCTAACTAACCTAAGGACATCACACACATCCATGCCCGAGGCAGGATTCGAACCTGCGACCGTAGCAGTCGCTCGGCTCCAGACTGTAGCGCCTCGAAACGCACGGCCACTCCGGCCGGCTGAAGAGAACATGAAAATCTCACGCGACGCGCACAGGCTACAGCACATGTAGTCTTGTACAGGTGTTTGTGGCTGTTTCCCAACTTAATGGACCACAAGTGTCTTGTATAAAATTCTTCGTTTCGACTTCCACTACATAGCTATGCTACGTTGTAAACAATAATCGTTTACACCCTATATATACTTCACGTTGTCTCTGAGTTCGTAGGCGAAGTAAAGGCTTTATGGAAGAATAAAATAAAATGTGGTTTTCTCATAGATGAGTCACACGCATAGTAAAAATTACGTTTTTATGTTGCATTATTAAAGTTAATGCAGCAATAATAATAATAATTAAGTTGGCAGTAATAAAGTTTTTGGTTTCAAAGCTCCTTCTGAACAAATGTTTTTGAGATAACCAGTAAATACGATTTTAAGGCAAACTATGACTTTCCAAATGGAGAGGCACCGCTTTTCCTACTGAGCCAAAATGACCCACAACCCACTTTTTTTTCTTCTTCTTCGAAGAAACGAAACTAGCAGGTTATGCAAATTGGAAACAACCAAACTTAAAAATAATTAGTGCCTTCCTAAATGTAATGTTTTGTATATGAAAGATACATGAAAATCGTTTTATATGAATTTTATTACACTAAAGCAAATTAGCTGCTAAATCAAGTCGATGAAACAAAAAAATATATGAATAACAAAAAAACTTGTTCTAAGGAATAAACCATGTTGTCCACAGCACACTTGCACGTTGTGAACAGCACACGCTTACAGCAGAAAGACGAAGTACAGTGTGGCGCACCCACAGACTGCGTTGTCTTCTATATCTTTCACATCACTTGCAGCGCCATCTGTTGTTGAAAATTGTAACTACTGTAATTTCGAAAGTTTGTCCGCCTGAAAATGTACTGTTGTCCCAAGCATATTGCAACAAACGGTGTATTTCTATCGCTGCTCGTTTAGTTTTTATTGCCGTTTCAAATATACTGGTCATTTTTGAAACACCCTGTATGTCGTAACACGCCATGCTCCACAGAGTGTCGACTTATGTTGCCCTGGCCTGCTCCATCACCAGGTGTCTCTCCAATAGAGCACATATGGGACATCATCGGACGATAACGCCAGCGTCATCCACAACCAGCATTAACTATCGTGGACGCTGAATAGCCAGGACCAAGTGCAAGAACAGTTTGGAACACATGTAAAATAGGCGAGCGCAGTGAACGAAACGAACAGCTGGATACTGAACTAACTAGGAGCAGTCGGCAGTGGAACTGAGACAGGTGGTCAGGCGAAGAACGACGAGTGCGGCCGAGGGAGGCCGAGGCTGAGGCGAGCACGCGACCGAGGCTCGAACGAGAACTGCCGAAGTGACCGCCGCGACCGAAGTGAACTAGAGAACTATGAACCGATCGTCCCTCGTTCCCGGGAACTGTAAGTAGACCGTCGCGACCGAAGTGAGCTATGAACCGATCGTTCCTTGGAATTCGTTCCTCGGTCCTTTCGTTCTTCATGGTGAACCGTTCCTTTGCATCCGTTCGTTCGCAAACTAACCATCTCTAGTTGTCACCAACTCCGGCGCCTTTTTGCCTTACACGGGTACCGTTTCTTTGGAAACGTAACATGAAGCATGTTTTTCGAACACCATCCAATACGGAGAGGTTGTAAGGAAACTGACGGTGTTACCAGTGCATAGATGCGGGTTGTACACATCGCAGGACGCTGAAAGATCGTAGGTATGTTCATACGCTAATGAGGCAAAACATTTGAAACTTCCCCTCTGCGTGTAAATAACGATAGTGCTCGAAAACTCTTACGTTATTTGATTTTCAAACAGCTGAGCAAAACTAAACTTACTGAGACTGTTTTATCTTTACTTATTCTGATCATCACTAAACTGACACACAATATTTTAACGCAACGCAATCTAACTTTCAATGATCCATACGAAAGAATAGCCCTGACTAACAAAACCTACACCTTTCATGAATCACTTACCTGACGAAAATCTTCGTTACTCGAACTACTGCAATACAGCGAGCGCCAATACTGCCAGCTTAATAGTGTTCAATAGTCATAATATACGAGGGTGTGTTAAATGAAAACCTTAAACATTTTTAAATGTTATTTATTGTGCAGAAGTGGTACAAAGCTATATCACTTTTCAACATAATCTCCCCCACGCTCAATGCAAGTGCGTAAATTCCTTTAGCAAAAATTCTTTTGGCAGTCCGCGCAACCACGTGGCGTACCTCTTCATCAGAACGGAAATTCTTTCCTCCCATTGCATTTTTCAGTGGTCCAGAACTATGAAAATCACTTGGGGTAAGGTCTGGTGACTATGGTGGATGAGGAAGGCACTCAAAATTCACGTCTGTGATTGTTGGAACTGTTATACGGGCAGTATGGGGCCTTGCATTGTCATGTTACAAAAGGACACCTGCTGACAGCAATCCACGTCGCTTTGATTTGATTGCAGGCTGCAGATGATTTTTAGGAGATCTGTGTATGATGCACTGGTGACAGTGGTCCCTCTAGGCATGTAATGCTCCAAAATGACGTCTTTTTCGACCCAAAAGAGAGTCAGCATAACCTTCCCTGCTGGTGGTTCTGTTCGAAACTTCTTTGGTTTTGGTGATGAGGAATGGCGCCTTTCCTTGCTCGCTCTCTTCGTTTCCGGTTGGTGGAAGTGAACCCAGGTTTCGTCCCCAGTAACGATTCTTGCAAAGAAGCCATCACCTTCTCGTTCAAAGCGCCAAAGAAGTTCTTCACAAGCATCAACACGTCGTTCTCTCGTTTCAGGAGTCAGCTGCCCTGACACTTCTTGCAGACACTTTGTGAAACTGGAGCACACCGTGCACAATGTAGTGTGCTGACCCATGAATAATCTGTAAACATGCTGCAGTGTCATTCGGCGGTTTTCCTTCACTATGTCTTCAACTGCTGCAATGTTCTGTGGAGTCACAACTCGTTGTGCCTGACCTGGACGAGGAGCATCTTCCACTGAAGTCACACCATTTGCGAACTTCCTACTCCATTCGTACACTTGCTGCTGTGACAAACATGCATCACCGTACTGAACCTTCATTCGTCGATGATCTCACACTTTTCTTTATTTTGGGCCAGATGCCACTTTTCGCACTATTCAGGTATCTTTTCTAAATCGTTTTGCAGTTTGTTTTGATCTTCTGATGACTTTATTAGTCGATAAATGACAGCGTCATGTCCAAACAACCGAAGTCGGCTGTTTAGATTGTCTCCCAAATCGTTTATAGAGATAAGGAACACCAAAAGGCCTATAACACTACCTTCGGGAACGCCTCAAATCACTTCTGTTTTACTCGATGACTTTCCGTCAATTACTACGAACTGTGACCTCTGCGACAGGAAATTGCAAATCCAGTCACATAACTAAGACTATACTCCACAAGCATGTAATTTCACTACGAGCCGCTTGTGTGGCGCAGTGTCAAAAGTCTTCCGGAAATCCAGGAATACGTAATTGATCTGAAATCCCTTGTCAATTGCACGCAGCACTTCGTGTGAATAAAGAGCTAGTTGTGTTTCACACGAACGATGTTTTTTTACACCTATGTTGACTGTGTGTCAATAGACCGTTATTCATAATGTTCGAACACAATATACACTCCTGGAAATTGAAATAAGAACACCGTGAATTCATTGTCCCAGGAAGGGGAAACTTTATTGACACATTCCTGGGGTCAGATACATCACATGATCACACTGACAGAACCACAGGCACATAGACACAGGCAACAGAGCATGCACAATGTCGGCACTAGTACAGTGTATATCCACCTTTCTCAGCAATGCAGGCTGCTATTCTCCCATGGAGACGATCCTAGAGATGCTGGATGTAGTCCTGTGGAACGGCTTGCCATGCCATTTCCACCTGGCGCCTCAGTTGGACCAGCGTTCGTGCTGGACGTGAAGACCGCGTGAGACGACGCTTCATCCAGTCCCAAACATGCTCAATGGGGGACAGATCCGGAGATATTGCTGGCCAGGGTAGTTGACTTACACCTTCTAGAGCACGTTGGGTGACACAGGATACATGCGGACGTGCATTGTCCTGTTGGAACAGCAAGTTCCCTTGCCGGTCTAGGAATGGTAGAACGATGGGTTCGATGACGGTTTGGATGTACTGTGCACTATTCAGTGTCCCCTCGACGATCACCAGAGGTGTACGGCCAGTGTAGGAGATCGCTCCCCACACCATGATGCCGGGTGTTGGCCCTGTGTGCCTCGGTCGTATGCAGTCCTGATTGTGGCGCTCACCTGCACGGCGCCAAACACGCATACGACCATCATTGGCACCAAGGCAGAAGCGACTCTCATCGCTGAAGACGACACGTCTCCATTCGTCCCTCCATTCACGCCTGTCGCGACACCACTGGAGGCGGGCTGCACGATGTTGGGGCGTGAGCGGAAGACGGCCCAGGTCGACGGGCACGTGCACCTTCCGCCGACCATTGGCGACAACATCGATGTACTGTGGAAACCTCACGCCCCACGTGTTGAGCAATTCGGCGGTACGTCTACCCGGCCTCCCGCATGCCCTCTATATGCCCTCGCTCAAAGTCCGTCAACTGCACATATGGTTCACGTCCACGCTGTCGCGGCATGCTACCAGTGTTAAAGACTGTGATGGAGCTCCGTATGCCACGGCAAACTGGCTGACACTGACGGCGGCGGTGTACAAATGCTGCGCAGCTAGCGCCATTCGACGGCCAACACCGCGGTTCCTGGTGTGTCCGCTGTGCCGTGCGTGTGATCATTGCTTGTACAGCCCTCTCGCTGTGTCCGGAGCAAGTATGGTGGGTCTGACACACTGGTGTCAATGTGTTCTTTTTTCCATTTCCAGGAGTGTATTTTCTAAAATCCTGCTGCATATCGACGTTAACGATATGGGCCTGTAATTTAGTGAATTAGTCTTGCTGCCTTCCTTGAATATTGATGTGACCTGTGCAACTTTCCAGTCTTTGGGTACGGATCTTTCGTCGAGCGAACGGTTGTATATGATTGTTAAGTATGGAGCTAATGCATCAGCATATTCGGAAAGGAACCTAATTGGTATATAGTCTGGACCAGAAGACCTGCTATTATTAAGTGATTTGAATTGCTGCACTACTCCGAGGATATTTACTTCTACGTTACTCATGTTGGCAGCTGTTCTCGATTCGAATTCTGGAATATTTACTTCGTCTTCTTTTGTGAAGGCATTTCGGAAGGCTGTGTTTAGTAACTCTGCTTTGGCAGCACTGTCTTCGATAGTATCTCCATTATTATCGCGCAGAGAAGGCATTGATTGTTTCTTACCGCTAACATACTTCACATACAACCAGACTCGCTTTGGATTTTCTGTCAGGTTTCGAGACAAAGTTTCGTTGTAGAAACTGTTATGGCGTCTCGCATTGAACTCCGCGCTAAATTTCGAGCTTCTGTAAAAGATCGCCAATATTGGGGATTTTGCGTCTGTTTAAATTTGGCATGTTTGTTTCGTTGTTTCTGCTACAGTTTTCTAACCCGTTTTATGTACCACTTTCTGCAACAGTTTTCTAACCCGTTTTGTGTACCAAGGAGGATCAGCTCCGTCGTTTGTTAATTTATTTGGTATAAATCTCTCAATTGCTGATGATACTATTTCTTTGAATTTAACCCACATCTGGTCTACACTTATATTATTAATTTGGAATGAGTGGAGATTGTCTCTCAGGAAGGCGTCAAGTGAATTTTTATCTGCTTTTTTGAAGAGGGTCGTAATGTGTAATAGGCAGACATCTATCCAGACCGCCACACAGGAATTCCAAACTGCATCAGGATCCACTGCAAGTACTATGACAGTAAGGCGGGAGGAGAGAAAACTTGGATTTCATGGTCGAGCTGCGCTGATAAGCCACACATCACGCCGGTACATGCCAATCGACATCTCGCTTGATGTAGGAAGCGTAAACACTGGGCGATTGAACAGTGCAGAAATATTGTTTGGAGTGACGAATCACGGTACACAGTGTTGATCCCTATTTCTACCGCCCCATTCACACAAGAAACATGGAAATTTGGTAAAAGCCACCTTGCTGACCAAGGAGCATGCATGTTACTTTTAGATCGCCACATATCATCCAACCATGAGCAGAATAGCCTATTTTATTTAGCACTATTTCTGGGTTTTCATAGCTTTCTTTCATATGTACAGAATGTCCAACAGGTATAGATGCATACATGTTACCACTGTGTATTAAAACAGCCTTTAGACTAGTTTTGGATGAATCAATAAACAGCCTCGAGTTTTCCTTTTTGTATTAGCACCAAACTCATTCATCAAACCAGGTATGTCTGAGCAGTACACTAGATCACCTTCTTGTTGAAAAAACTTTGAAAATTGCTGCTCTCTCTTTCTATACATGTATATGCTGGCTCCAACTGCCAGTAAGTTCTTTTCTTTTAATCTAGAGCCAAGCAATTCAGCTTTTTCTTTCCTAAGCCCAGATCCCTAACCAAGTCATTAAGCTCGGTCTCTGTTTGGGATCGAGACTTTCTGTATTACAATGGAATTCATCATTATCTGGTTCATGTAAATCAGATTGTACATAAGAAAATACTTCTGTTCGAATAGAATTCAAATCATCTGTTGGTTCAGGAACCGGCAAATCTGCACCATGCCCTACTGGTCGGATGGCGGACGGAAGGTTAGGGTAGCTTATTACCTTCTTGTTTATCGAATTGTCACCAGCAATATCAAGAGTGCAAAAGTATCAACCATCAGAATGATTTCTTGGCTGCCTGCGTTTCATAGGAACACCAAATCTAAAGGCTTTTCTCTCCTTTTTGGACAATTTTCTCAGATCTTTAACACACATAACATACATTATGAGGCGCCCAAGATTTATCTTCATCAAGGTTAGATCCAAAGTATGATAGATAAACCTTTTCCACAACGTCTTTAATGTTTCTTTGGTATTTTTTAATCACAAATTCATCACAAATATAACAAAAACTGTCAGCATAGTTTTTAAAATCACGATTAGACATTGTACTGAGAGGTTAGGTTGACAGTAAACAAAACACCATCTGTTAACACAAAAGTAGAATCTACCTTATTTTTCAGCAAATGTTTTTCAGCAGTGCTACCAACGTCATCCACATTGATTACACCTCCTTTTTAAATTATGTTATCTATATAAAAGCTGTTAAATTCTTTAAAGAATTGCTTAATTTAATAAGTTTAACCGTAAAATGTGAAGAAATGGTGGGTAATGCTGTTTTTTTAAGTATCACATTTGAACTTCCCATCCTAAAAACATAACAATAAGGTATTTGCAACAAAAAAAGTTTTTCCATCGTTGGCCTGTGTTATGACTGCAGCGTGATAGTGAATCAATGGAATCGTGTCGCCTGGTTGGACGAAGCCCGTTTATTGCTAAACCAGGTCGATACGACGCCAACCAGAGGAATGGCAGCTCGGAACACGCAGCGCACCGCGGACGCAGGCCGACAGTGGCAGTGTTATGTTATGGGTGACATTCACCTGGTGTACCATGGGACCTGCGGTAGCAATTGAAGACACCGCGACAGCTGTGGGCTACGTGAACATTATTAGGGACCACCTGCAACCCCTTATACTTGATGTCTTCCCCATCAATGATGACATCTTCCAACAGGATAATTGTCTGTGTCACAAGGTCAGAACCATGCTGCAGTGGTTTGAGTACCATGCTGCTCCATTAAATAGCTCTAGTAAATTTGGCTTATCTGAATCTGATGAAAACCAACTGGGACGCTATCGAGCGCTAACTCTGCGCCCACAAACCACCCAGCCACAAGTTACAGGAAGTGTGTGACCTTTGCGTACGCATCTGGTGCCACAGACCTCTGGAAACCTACCAAATACGCGGGGCGCTTGAAAAGCCAGTGCAAAAATAAAAACCACTTACGTGTTTGGGGTAGACATTTTTTGTTTTTCGACATAGTCTCCTTTTACACTTATACGAGGGTCAGTCAAAAAGTAATGCCTCCTATTTTTTTTTTCTATGTTTAATTGTCAGGAAATTTAAATGCAATTACATAGGTTGAAAACCACAACATTGAGGATCATTTTGTCATTTTTCAATGTAATCTCCGCCCATCTCTACAGTTTTGGTCCATCTTTGAACAAGGGCATGTATCCCAGCACGGTAAAAATCACAGCTCTGCTTCCTAAGCCATTGACGCACGGATGTTTTGACGGCCTCCTCATCTTCAAAATGAATCCCACGATGAGCTTCTTTTAGTGGCCCGAACAGATGGAAGTCTGATGGTGCCAGGTCAGGGCTGTATGGGGGATGAGGCAAAACTTCCCATCCAATTTTGACAATCTCGTCAGAGGTGTGACGACTGGTGTGTGGTCTTGCATTGTCATGCAAAAGAAGAACATCTGCCATTGATTTTGTTGGGCGAACTCGCTGAAGACGTGCTTTAAGTTTTTTGAGGGTTGTGACGTATTGAACAGAATTTATTGTGCATCCCTGCTCCAAAAAATCAACCAGAATCACACCCTCTGTATCCCAGAAAACTGTTGCCATAACTTTCCCTGCCGATCGCACAGTTTTGAATTTTTTCTTCCTCGGCGAGCTTGTGTGACGCCACTCCATTGACTGCCTCTTTGATTCGGGTTCAAAAAAATGCACCCATGTTTCGTCCCCGGTCACAATTTTTTTCAGAAACTCATCTCCCTCCAAACGGAAGCGCTGCAAGTGTTGGGAGGCTATTGTTTTCCTTGCCTCTTTATTCTGATCGGTTAACATTCTTGGAACCCACCGTGCACAACCTTTTGAGTACCCCAATTGTTTAATAATCGTGATCACACTGCCTTTACTAAGAGAAATAATGCGACACACTTCATCTGCAGTCACCCGACGGTCACCACGAATGATGTCATCAACTTGCTGAATGTTGTGTGGAGTCACTGCACTCACCGGCCTGCCGCTCCGCTTTTCGTCAGTCAACGGTGTTTGCCCTTCAGCTTCCTTACAACGACGAACCCATCGTCTAACAGTGCTGACATCCACTGTCACAACACCATACACCTTCTTCAGTCTTTCATGAATGCGTATGGGCGTTTCACCTTCTGCATTCAAGAATTCAATCACACAACGCTGTCTCAAACGAACATCGATGTCGGCCATCTTACAAACTTCTGCTGTGCTGCCACCTGTCGACACAGAAAGTTACTACTGCAGTGGATTGCAGAAGAAGGTTTGAGGAATGGCGCCAAATTCAAATTTTTCACTTAACTTAATTTTTTTAAGTAGAAAAAAATGGGAGGCATTACTTTTTGACCGACCCTCGTACATTTCGTCCAGAGCTGTTCTAGTTTGTTGATCCCTTCCAAATAATAGGAATTGTCCAAGTCTGCAAAATAGCTATTAGCTGCTGCAATCACCACCTCGTTTGAATAAAATGTTTGTCCCGCCAGCCATTTCTTCAAATTGGAGAGCAAATAGTAGTCCGACGGAACCACATCTGGAGAACAGGGGGATGTGAAACGAGTTGGAATCCTATTTCCATTAATTTTGCGACCACAACTGCGGAGGTGTGTGCTGGTGCATTGTCGTGATGGAAAAGGACTTTTTCACGGTCCAATCACCGGCGTTTTTCTTGCAGCTCGGTTTTCAAACGGTCCAATAACGATGAATGACATGCACCTGTAATAGTTTTACCCTTTTCCAGATAGTTAATGAGGATTATCCCTTGCGAACCCCAAAAGACAGTCGCCATAACCTTTCCAGCTGAAGGAATGGTCTTCACCTTTTTTGGTGCAGATTATCCCTTGGTAACCCATTATTTAGATTGTTCTTTGGTCTCAGGAGTGTAGTAATGTGCCCATGTTTCATCTACAGCGACGAAACGACGCTTAAAGTCCTGCGGATTCTTCCTGAACAGTTGCAAAGCATCCTCGCAACACTTCACACGATTCCGTTTTTGGTCAAGTGTGAGCAATCGTGGGACCCATCTTGCGGCTAGCTTTCTCATATCGAAATGTTAATGCAAAATATTATGTATCCGTTCATTCAAGATGCCCACAGGACTAGCAATCTCACGCACATTAAGCCTTCTGTTATCCGTCACGATATCACGGATTTTAACAATGATTTCTGGAGTCGTAACCTCCACAGGACGTCCATAACGTTCAGCATCACTTGTGCCCATATGGCCACTCCAAAAATCGAAGGTGCAGAGTCACCGTAATGTTTATCAAGCTTCTGTTTAGTCTCCTGAGGCGTTTTGCCTTTCATAAAGTAATGTTTAATCATCACACGAAATTCTTTTTCGTCCATTGTTTGACAAACACTCGACTTCCTTGATTCACACAAAT